>NW_027362768.1:54867300-55467300 GCF_046119375.1 Phyllobates terribilis | reverse complement strand
CCTGGTGTGGTGAGTACGTCAGTGTCCTGCATGGTGTGGGGTGAGAAGCCATGCAGGAACGTAGACAGTGGTGTTACAATAACTCTATCTCAGAAAAATTAAGCTTCAACTTTTATATCGATTTGTGATTTGTTTTCTGATGGGTGGTACTTTGGGCTCCAGAAAAACACCCAATTGTTTAAACAATTGGTACACTATTTGCTGAAAAAAATTCCAGCTACATTTGCAAAGGACCAAAAGTTAAAAAGGTATCCTCAAGTTGTCTCTTGAGCAGCTTAAAGCTGTACAGTCTCCTTACTTGCTGGTTACTTTGGGACAGATGCTCCTCCTTAAGTGAAAGCTCTGGTCATGAGCTAGGTCCTGCTACTACAAATTAATGGTCTGTCAGTGTTTGTTCTGTGTACACACTGTTATCACTATATTTGCACATAGTGATAATACCGCATTTGAACAAACAGATTGCTCAGGAAAGTGAGAGCCATGATTAGGAGAACTACTCAGGAAAATGCCGAAAGTGAGGGTCAAGGGGTTGGTGATTTTACAGGACTGATAACAGTTCTGGAGCTGAGAGGGAGTTGAGCAGTTAAAGGGACTCTGTCAGCACAGAACGACTGTTCAAACCAAGTACAGGTATTAGGTGCTTCACAGCGGGACCAATCATTTAAAGGGGTTGTCCACTACTTTGACATTGATGCCCTATCATCAGGATAGTGCATCAATGTATGATCGGCCGGGGTCCCGCACGCGGCTCCCCCACCGGTCAGCTGTTATCGGTGCCGGAGGCAGCGGCCGCCGGCCGGAAGCGCTTCCCTGCGGTGTCTGGCCGTCAAGTTGTAGTGGCTGCCGCTTGTAACTGCACATCCGCCTCCCATTCAATTGGGCACCGATAACAGCTGATCGAGGGGGGTGCCGCGTGCGTGACCCCGGCCGATCAATGTCAAAGTAGTGGACAACTTCTTTAAATACACCTTCCCACCTGCTTGGTTTCCATCTATCTAAATCCTTCTCTGGCCCTATGAATCCTGAACTGTCAATCAAATAAGAAGAGGGGTGGAGATTGGGGGATAACAAGCAGGAGTGAAGGTGTATTTAAATGGTTGGCCCCGTCGTGAAGCACCGAGCTGCGGGACTTAGTTTGAACAGTCATCTTGTGGTCAAAGAGTCGCTTTAACTGTTGTACATAAATCAATGTTTGTAGAGAGCTGACTAGAATGTCAAGAGTTAACTCGTCTCCTGGAAAGTAACTACTGCACACTTGGCCAGGCTCTGCTGACCAAACTTCTTGGAAACAAACTGTACTCATTATGTAAGATGAATGCTCTTACAGCAGAAGAATGAATGCAGATATAAAAAGCAAGTCATTTGCAAACTTGCTTATTTTCCTGCTAATTAGAGCAATTTAATAACATGAAATTACCCCTTTAAGATTCCAAAGAATGTATGCAATATGTTTATAAATTAGGATTTCTGTATTAGACGTGGAAGTTTTTTTATAGTCTTTGTTGGTTTTGCTTGAAATATGTTTATTGAATATCACTTCATCTTAGTCTCATACAAGTCAAAGCAAAGTTGCATATTGATCTGTAGTGTAATAATTACATCATGTGAGACACAGACAATTATGTTATTGAAATGAAACTCATATTAATGGGATGCAACCCAAAAAATATATATACACCTCCTTGTAAGAAAGTTCCATGAAATGCAGTACAGGCTCTAAGAAATGTCTGTGGGAAAACAGTCTTCTTTTATATATGTAGTGAGGAATATTATATTTCACAGTGTAACTTAATGGTTTTCAGCCAGCAAAAATATGGACATCTGAAAACAGAAAAATTGTGAAAATATTTACTTAGAGCATCTCACATTTTTTACATGAACATATCAGCACCACATTAATACTTCTACTGACCCGGTCTTCTGCTAGGTTCCTTCTCATTGATGTGGATGGAATAAAACAGATTACACCACTTTATATATATTTAGAACTTTGTGAACATTTATTGCTTCATGTGGCAGCAAATATACTAACAGAGCGTGTTTGTTACATAGTAAAAACATATGAAAGGTCTGGTAGTTTGAGCATGCAATATTCATTCATCAACGGGGAGCAGGGTGTAATAAACATCTGAAGTTTTCCTTAGAAACTGACAAACCTCAAAAATCACTCTAGCCAAAAAAATGTATAGAGGTGATAGTACTATTCTGGCAGGTATAGCACGGTTTTATGAACAGCTGTGTCTGGCAGAAAATCAACTTACACTCCCATCCCTGCGTTTAGTAAGCGTTAAGCCAGTAAGGAATCACCAAGCTGCCTGCTAATGCCATAAAACAAGACTTGCCCTAAAATATTGTAAATGAAAATTATAGTAGCCCCAAAGCAAAACATCAGGGGCACTAACCTAATTACTAGTGGAGTTATATAACTAATATGCAGCTGGGGCTGCACTCACTTCCCTGCAATTTCTCCTACCCCGCCTGCAACAGAACATCAGTAAGGGGTGCCACTCTGCCTCTGTCACTGCCTGATGGAGTGTATTACTGTGAAAGGAGATGTCAACAGGGGGCGGTGATAGAAGAATTGTGATTGACACAAGCCCTGTCCCACAGCTTATATTATAGCCATCAAATGAAACATCGTAAGGGAGCAGTGACAGAAGCAGGGTGAGTGACACCATTGCTCCAGACAATGATTCATTTGAGGCCAGTTATAAAAGCGGGTGCTGCTGCTGTCACTCACCCTGCTTGTATCTTCTTCCACTGTAAGAAGCAGTGGCCGGCAACGACAGAAGCAGAGTGCCGGCACCTCAGGAAGTGAGTGCAGCCCCAGTCTCCTGATGACGCCTCATTTGAGAATCATCTCAAATGAAGTGTCACAGGAAGTGAAGTAAAACACACATTTAGGGATAAGCTGGACAGGCAGAAGTGTAGAGAATTTTATAATAAAGCAAATTACAAAAGTACTTAGGGTATAAAAATAGATATTTATATAGGACACTTTAGGCATTGGACTACCACTTTAACCTTTACCACCTTTTGCCACTATTTCTATTCCTGCACTTTATTTCCCCTTTTTATGAATTGAACAAAGATTGTCAATATATAATAGCAGAAAATGCTGTTTTCTAGAATATGGTTATTTATTTGTATGGCTTCAGGTTTATGTCTTATAGGTGCTTTATGATGTTTGGGGCTTGTTTTGCATCCTTTGGATACCAACAAGAAAGTTACAGGAAATGCCCTGTGTAAATTCATACAAAAGATGTCCTCTACCACTTCCTGGCCTTGAAAAATAAAATGAGCTCATAGCAGATGAGATGAGAATAATTGTCTACAGAGAACATGAATGTGAAGCAGCTTAGACGCATCAAAGAAATCCAATATTTCACACATGTGCTCTGCTTTGCCGCTGGACATCAGTTATTAAGTTACCATCTTTAACAACACAACTCATAGTTTCTGTTTTTCATTTTTACCCACATCTGGGTTAAATACATTATTGAAGATAAATCATAGCTTGAATACAGGCCTGCAGATTATCAGGTTATTCCCATGTTGTCTTCAGGAGAACACCGTCTCCATGCTTCCTGCATGCTCGAGAAGGCAAGGTGCTCCTGAATGATTGACAATTTGGACCAGCGGCATGGTGGCCTCAACCATGTGTGAGCCAATAACTGAAAGCACAGGCAACTTTTCCTATGCTGAAGGAGCACATAAGCACTAAAGATGGCTTGACCCAGAGATCCAGCTAGATTTAGAGCAGTGCTTACGAACTCTGTAGCAAAGCAGTTTTACCCTTTAATGATGATTAGACAACCCCCTTAAAGGAGAAAAATTGCCTGTCTTGGTATACAAGGGCCCTGAGAGTGGCAAGAACAATGGCCATAGGATTTTTAGGAATTAGGGGGTTTTTCCTACTTATGCTTCTTGCTCAGGCTCTCCTCCTTCTATGACGGATTATACAGACAGATGCTATCTCCATCTGCTAATCATACCGACTCTACATTTAGCTGTAGTGATCCGTGATTGGTTGATGGTGTGCCACAGTAATCAACAGAAATGTCTTGGGAAATAGTAACACGAGAGGGAAGAGCCAGATGGAGAAAACCTTGCATCCTGGGGGGGATGTTCAGTAAAACAAATATTCATAATTGTGCTTAAAGTGGATCTGTCACCAGATTTCACAAAACAAACTGCATACATTATTAAGGAGTTATATTAGACCTGAGGAGGCTAATGGACTTACTTTGAAAACCTATCCCAGAATGGCAGTTTAATCCTGATATTAAGAAGAGCATTTTATGAGTTCAGGCGGAATATGAAAACATTTAAAAGGAATCTGTCACCCCTTTGGACATGATAGAATTATTCAAATAGTCATACCTGTATGCCTCATATCTGCGGTCTTGTTGTGGAGAAATCATCTTTTAATCCTTTATGCTAATGAGTTCTTCCAGGCTCTGGGGTGTGCAGTGCCTGGAAGAAAACTCCTGCCTCCGGTGTCCATTTGCGTACCATCCCCCTCCCATCAGCATCACAGTGTCCTGTGACATGTAGTGGTGGCCCCGGAGTCCGGTGCCTCCTCCCTGCAATAGCGCGATTATACCTTTTCAGCCCATCTATGGGCATTGGCTTCACTGGTCTTCTGCGCAGGCATTGGCAAGTCACTGCTACTGAAGTGAAATTATTGACAAAGGGCACAGTAGGCGCCAGAAACGCGTGAGAGCGGTTCCTGTGCCACATCATTCCCATGTGAAATTTTTAATGCCAAGCATCTAAAGCTTGAACAATGTTTTAATAATTGGATGTACCTATCAATTCTTTTTCTTTGGTTGGACATTTCTGGCTGGTCAGCAGTATCGGAACAGCACTCCTGAAGATAAGGACGGGCGTTTTCTAAATGTGAGTACGATGGGAATTTTTTTGTCTTTTCTATGAAATTACTTATTGGATTAATAAACTGTAAACCCCAATGGGAACAAGGATGATGGGAGTAATTACGAGTCATGATAGAGCACAGAAATGCTCTAGGGCGCAGTGCTCAAATCAAGCACGTCAGATGCTCAGATATGCTCTACTCGAGTAGTGAGCATAATGGAACTGAATGTGAAACTTGAGCATTGTTCCGGAGGACGCAAACTCTCTCTCTTCAGTGTGGCACGTGGCTCAGATGATTCAATTGAACTTCTTACGAGACCTGGGCACTCGAGCATCACACGATACTCTGCACTGCTCGATACTCGATTCAGCATCCCAAAGCAGGATCGAATGTCGAGCAGTGCCAAGCACGCTCGCCCATCACTAGTAATTACAATCTGCAGCAGAGTAATTATCAAAAAGTAATAGCTATCACGTGGGCACTGTTTGTGGTCACCTGGCAACTCCAAAAAGGCAATCATGAACAGGCTTGTTGCAAGCTACTCTGTCATGTGGGCACTGTTCGTTGTCACCTGGCAGCTCCAAAAAGGCAACCACAAGCAGGCTTGGTGCAAGCTACTTCATTTCCCAGAGCCCAGGGGTTGCTCTGGCCTTCAGCCTATACTCCTGTACAGGGATCTGGACATACAAAAGGGTCCCAAGGCAAGGGCCACAGAGTCAACTTGGTGGTGCAAGCTGTCACGAAGGATAATCATGTCAGATCCAGAAGGTATAGGAGGTACAAAAGGCAGGAGAAACATCAATGAACTAGCTGAGCTCCGGGAACAGTATAAATCAGAGAGAAACACAGATACACAGGTAAGCCAATAGCACAAGCATTGACTGGTACTGAGAAGTGAATCTCTAGGGTTTAAATAGAAAGCAGCCCCATCCAGTGCTGACACCGGAAGAAACCCAAACTAACTGAATTGACCCCATAGCTACTGGACTGGCAAGAGCCACAAGTCCCAGAAAAGGGCTGCTGAATAGTCACTCTGCATCAGCCGAGAGCAAAGCAGGAGTAGATGGGACAGGCTCGGATGTAATAGTACACCTCCTCTTAAGTGGGGTCATCGGACCCTTAGGACAGGGCTTGTCAAGGAAAGGGACCTTCTAATGAGATTGACGGCATTAATGCTGTTAGCCGACACCCAAGATCTTTCATCTGGACCATAGCCCTTCCAATGTACCAGATATTGCACAAAGTTCTTTACTATCTGGGAATCAAGGACCTTTTATATCTCAAACTCTTACCTCTAAGGACCACGGGGGCAAAGTGCTTACCAGGGTGCACAGGCAAACGGTATACCTTTAGCAACGATTTGTGGAACACATCAGGAATGTGGAAGGAAGGGGGAAGTTTTAGCCGGAAAGCCACTGGATTGCAGGAATCCCATGTAGATGCACAATGTGTTTGATTAACAACTTACTTAAGGTTTGGGGGTTAGGCAACCCTGACAAAGAAACAAAATGACAATTTTTGCTGAATCTGTCCACCACTACCCAAATAAAAGACTTCTAAAGGTGGGAGACCAGTAATGAAGTCCATGGAGAGGTGGGATCTAGGACTTTTTGGAGTGGGTAAAGTGTGAAGAAGTCTGGCAACATGAGTTTGTGATGTTTTTATCATAATTTTTTTCAGCAGATGAAAATTTTCATGAAAAGAAGGCACATGGACAGAGTTAAGTGAGAGACAATGTACCCTGTGACAACACCCACTCCAATCTTTGAGGCATCAATTTCCACTACAAAAGGATGTTCACGATCAAGCTGAACAAATACAGGGTCAGATGGGAAACGCTCTTATCTCAATGAAGGCACGGATGGCCTCAGAGTTCCAATTAGGTATGTCTGTCGCCTTTTTGGTCAAGTCAATAAGTGGTTTGGCAATCTTGGAAAAATGTAATAAATTTCCCGATTAAATTTCCAAGGTAAATCCAAGGAAACAATGCTTTTAGAGACTTGGGTTGTACCCACTCCTTAACAGCTAGGACTTTAGAGGGGGTCCATACGGAATCCTTTATCAGACAAGATATACCCCAGGAAATTTACTACTTGAACCAGAAAAACACATTTTTCAAGTTTAGCAAATAAAAAATTGTCTGAGTCTTTGGAGTACAGTACATACAGTGGTGTGAAAAAGTGTATGCCCCCTTCCTGATTTCTTATTCTTTTGCATGTTTGTCACACTTAAATGTTTTAAATCCAAAAACAAATTTAAATATTAGAAAAAGATAACACAAGCAAACAAAATGCAGTTTTCAAATGAAGGTCTTTTTTATTAAGGGAAAAAGAAATCCAAACTTACAGGACACTGTGTAAAAAAGTGATTGTCCCTTAAACCTAATAATTGGTTGGGCCACCCTTAGCAGCAAAAACTGCAATCAAGCGTTTGCGATAACTAGCAATGAGTATTTTACAAAGCTCTGTAGAAATTTTGGCCCACTTATCTTTGCAAAATTATTGTAATTCAGCCACATTGGAGGGTTTCCGAGCATGAACCACCTTTTTAAGGTCATGCCACAGCATCTCAATCGGATTAAGGTCAGGAATTTGACTAGGCCACTTCAAAGTCTTCATTTTGTTTTTCTTAAGCCATTCCCAGGTGGACTTGTTGGTGTGTTTTGGATCACTGTACTGCTGCATAACCCAAATGCGCTTCAGCTTGAGGTCAAGTACAGATGGCCGGACTTTCTCCTTCAGGATTTTTTGGCAGACAGCAGAATTCATGGTTCCATTTACCACAGCAAGTTTTCCAGATCCTGAAGCAGCAAAACAGCCCCAGACCATTACAGTACAACCACCATATTTTACTGTTGGTATGATGTTCATTTTCTGAAACGCTGTGTTACTTCTACACCAGATGTAATGGGACATACACCTTCCAAAAAGTTCAACTTTTGTCTAGTCAGTGTACAGAGTATTCTCACAAAAGACTTGGCAATCATCAAGATGTTTTCTGGCAAAATTGAGACGAGCCTTTATGTTCTTTTAGCTCAGTAGTAGTTTTTGTCTTGGAACTCTGCCATACATGCCATTTTTGTCCAGTCTCTTTCTTACGGTGGAGTCATGAACACTTACCTTAACTGAGGCAAGTGAGGCCTGCAGTTCTTTGGATGCTGTTGTGGGGTCTTTTCTGACCTCTTGGATCAGTGGTCACTATGCTGTTGGGGTAATTTCGGTTGGCCGGCCACTCCAGGGAAGGTTCACTACTGTTCCATGTTTTCGCCATTTGTGGATAATGGCTCTTACTGTGGTTCGCTGGAGTCTCAAAGCTTTAGAAATGGATTTACAACTTTTTCCAGACTGATAGATCTCAATTATTTTGTTTCTCATTTGTTCCTGAATTTCTTTGAATCGCAGCATGATGTCTAGCTTTTGAGGATCTTTTGGTCTACCTCACTTTGTAAGGCAGGTCCTATTTAAGTGACTTATTGAGTGAGAAATCAAGAAATAATAAAGACATTCATTTAAATACTTCATTTTGTGTTTTTACTTGTGTTAGCTTTGTCTAATATTTAAATTTGTTTTGTGAGCTGAAACATTTAAGTGCGACAAACATACAAAAGAATAAGAAATCAGGAAGGGGCAAACACTTTTTCACACCACTGTAGATGTCGGATATGTGACATAATACCAGGTGATGTCGGATAATACCAGGTGATTTCGGATATGTGACATAATACCAGGTGAATGAACCAATATGTCATCCAGATAGACAACTACTGACCATCTCTGAATATGTTATTAACAAAATTTTGAAAAACACTAGATTAGAGAGCAGCAGCAGCTGAATTTTGACATCTTTCATAAAGTATTCAGCTTGCTATCAATAATGGGAACAAACGCTATTAACCTGCAGATGTAGGGGTTAATAGTGTTACAATGCTGTCTGGCCACCTAACTGAAAGTACAAATACCGAGAGAAAATTTACTTTAGGGAAGAAGATGAGCAGATACGCTGTATAGAAATCAATGGCTAGAGAGAGGTGGCTGGAATATTAGCCTCTCTCCTGGAATGTTGCTACTGAGCACTCTGGGCCAGTGTCTGGGCAGGTAGTAGTGGCAAGCTCCATAGCTCCATGGAAATCAGCTGTATACTATAAAAGATAAAAGCTTTCTTAGCAGGAGAATGACAGTAGATAAAAATAAGCAAGTCTATTGCAAACTTTCTTATTTTCATGCTGTCTAACTAACTAAAGCAATTTCATAACTTTACAATACTCCTATACTTCTTTATTGCTCAGAGGCTTGTTAACATGTTGGGCACACAAAAGTGTCTGGTGCCAGGTAATTAAGAAAGATATCAATTTACACAATGGTCATATTGTTGAGTATGCTTGGGTACAAAAGGTAAAGCCATGTTAAGTGGAAAGTATGAAAAGGAAGCTGCTAGCTTTGTCTTTAGTATCATACAGCTTATCCACCACTGACAGGGGGTTAGCTGGATAAACTGGGTGTCTGGTTTCTTTCATGTACAAGAGACAGGAGACTAATGACTAGTGACAAAGGAGAAATTCTGACCAGCTCATGAAAGGTTTATTATGACAGGCATCAGTGAACTGGCACAACTGGGATTCACAGGGCCTGATAACAACGTCTGCAATAAGCTTCCTCCAGCCTTTTTACAGCTGACACTTGAGTGAGCGCCAGTTATGCTGGCAGCAGTAGAACTACAAGCCAAATTACCATTAGAAGTAATCAAAGGACAGATCACACAGCCATACAACCCAACATCCTCCCAAAACTGGTCTGCAAGTCAAGCAGGAATTGGAAACACGTATTAATTAGACTTTGTAGAACACTGTGTTATCCATGTAGTAATGTCACCCATTTCTGACCAAACATCTAGGCCACAGAGTATAGGAAATGCAGAAATGGAAAAGCGGTCTGGTTAGAGTGCTAGGGCACAGAATCCACAGGGGCAAGGGCAGGAAAAAACTAACCTTTTATTAAACCACAACGCGTTTCGGTAGCAGATTGCTACTTTCCTCAGGCGGTATAACAATGGGAAGGGGAAATGACATATTATATAGAAACCACCAACCAATAAAAGAAAGGCACTGTATGAAGTCACAGCACCCTTTGTATGCTGGCAGGAAGCCATCAGAAAATCAATCAAGATAAAATGAATAAAGTAAAAAACATGTGAAATAAAACCATAAAATCTATACATAAAATATATATATAATATATTAATAATAATGATGATGAAATAACAATAACTTTTGATAAAAAAGAATAAATAAATAAAAATAAAAATTATGAAGACTGGAAAATGGAAAAACTAAAAACCATAAAAAATACCCTAATTGACCACGTTATCTATAGTAAGATTTAATCCCTCAGGAGTTAGTGTGCCAAGCTTGAAGATCCAAAAACTTTCCTTATTGATGAGGCTACTATATTGGTCCGTGACAGTGTCAACTACCTGATCTATTATGGTAAGTCTCAAAAAACTTGGATCCTTCTGATGGAAAGCACTAAAATGTTTTGAGATACTATGCAATTGATAACCAATACGTATGTTGTGACAATGCTTATTGAGCCGAACATGCATCGTTTGTATTGTGCGGCCTACATATTGAAGACCGCACGTACATTGTGGTAGATATACAACATACGTGGATTGGCAACTCACCTGACAGTTAATAGAAAAGGTTTCATCCGTTGTCTGTGAACAAAAGGTAGTAACCCCGTTCATAATCGTCCTACAGCATAGGCACTTTGAAGTGTTGCATGAAAAACAACCATTGTTATGTGTAGATAGTTCGAATCTTTACTGAATTTGGGTTTTAAAGAGATGTTACTAGGAGACACTAAACTGCGTAGATTCCGGTTTCTCCTATAGATAATTTGTGTTTTAGGAAAATAACTATTAAACGCCATTTTTTTATTGAGGTGAAAAGCAAATTTCCTACATCAATTCAGCCCTCTTCTAACATTATATCTAATTTGAACTTAGATCAGACTACCCCAGATAAGGGGTTTTTACATGTACCTGTTAAGGGGGGTTCTAAAAGTTTTTACCCTTTACACCATAAAGGTGCTCATATTGAAACATTTCAACAATTGGTGTTAAAAGATCTCCGTTCTATTGAACATTCTAAAAAAATGGATAATCGCCAAGGTGTACTAATACGTATCTGGCCCATAAGATCCAGGGCACAGATAAGTATTAGTGCGCCCTGGGCCAGAAAGGAGTTAAATACGAATCAAGGGTAAGAACATATTTTTGTAAAAAGAGATCCAAATAATGGAACAAATTCGAGGATATTGAACTAATTCAAAAAATCAAATGGCGCTCCTTCCCTTCCGAACCCTGCCGTGCACCCAAACAGTGGTTTTCCCCCACATATGGGGTATCAGCGTGCTCAGGAGGAATTGCACAACAAATTTTGGGGTTCATTTTTTAATGATACCCTTGCGAAAATAAAAAAATTGGGGTCTAAAGTAACATTTTTGTGAAAAAAAATAAATGTTTTTTTTCTTCCACATTCCAAAAATTCCTGTGAAGCACCTGAAGGGTTAATAAACTTCTTGAATGTGGTTTTGAGCACCTTGAGGGGTGCAGTTTTTAGAATGGTGTCACTTGTGGGTATTTTCTGTCATAAAGGCTCCTCAAAGTCACTTCAAATGTAATGTGGTCCCTAAAAAATGGTTTTGTAAATTTTGCTGTAAAAATGAGAAATCGCTGGTCAAATTTTAACCCTTATAGCTCCCTAACAAAAAAAATGTTGCTTCCAAAATTGTGCTTGTGTAAAGTAGACATGTGGGAAATGTTATTTATTAACTATCTTGTGTGACATATCTCTCTGATTTAATGGCATGGAAATTCAAAGTTTGAAAATTGCGAAACTTTCAAAATTTTCGCCAAATTTCCTTTTTTTTCACAAATAAACGCAAGTGATGTCGAAGAAATTTTATCACTACCATGAAGTACACTATGTCACGAAAAAACAATCTCAGAATCAGCAGAATCCGTTGAAGCGTTCCAGAGTAATTACCTCATAAAGTGACAATGTTCAGAATTGTAAAAATTGGCCGGGTCATTAACGTGCAAACCACCCTCGGGGGTAAAGGGGTTAAAGGATTCCTTGGAGTTGATTAAAATTCTTAGAGAATTGCCCCCCCCCCAAACAGATTGTTTGCTGCTCACTTTGGATGTGAGTACACTTTATAGCAACATCGCTCATGATTTAGGTTTACAAGCGGTTGACCATTATCTTAGTTCTGATGCCTCCATGTCCAACGAGCAGAAAGAGTTCCTTTTAGAGGCTATCACCTTTATTTTAAATAATAATGTTTTTACTTTTGAGAGTACTGTTTATCGTCAGATAAGGGGCTGCGCGATGGGGACGAGATTTTCCCCAATTTATGCCAATTTATACATGGGGTACTTCAAATCCGTCTTCATCACGCAGTCCAACCTGTCTTTGGGCCATATTATTCTCTATTGTCATTACATTGACGATTTGATCTTTCTTTGGAAGGGCCCCAAAAATACAGGCCTAGATTTCATTGATGACCTAAACAAGAATCCTTGGGGTTTGGTTTTTACAGCTTCCATTTCGGACAGTACCCTCCAGTACTTGGATCTTATGTTATGTTTGGAGGAATCAGGGATGGTGTCCACATCGACACACTTCAAACCTGTGGATGTCAACAGTTCCCTTAGGTTTGATTGTGGGCACCTCCCTAAGTGGATTACCAATGTTTCATATGGTCAGTACTGGAGAGTCCGTAAAAATTGTACAAAGGACTAAGACTTTGTGGTTGAATCTGGGATTCTCAAAAATAGGTTAATTCAGAAGGGTTATCCTAAGAGATTGTTAACAGATGTATACAATAGAACCAAGCAACTCACACAAGACCTATGTATTAATAAAATTCAGTCTTCTAAAATTATTGATAAAAAAAGTACTGAACTCACTGACTGGAGTTTAGTTACTACTTTTAATCAATCACGTGTGAGTGTGAAGAGGTTGTTGAACAAATATTGGTTTATTTTCAAATCTGATCCGGTTCTCTCCAACCATCTTCCCGATAAACCACAAATTATCTATAGGAGAAACCGGAACTACGCAGTTTAGTGTCTCCTAGTAACATCCCTTTAAAACCCAAATTCAGTAAAGAACTATCTACACATAACAATGGTTATTTTTCATGCAACACTCCAAAGTGCCTATGCTGTAGGACGATTATGAACGGGGTTACTACCTTTTGTTCACAGACAACGGGTGAAACCTTTTCTATTAACTGTCAGGTGAGTTGCCAATCCACGTATGTTGTATATCTACTACAATGTACGTGCGGTCTTCAATATGTAGGCCGCACAATACAAACGATGCATGTTCGGCTCAATAAGCATCGTTACAACATACTTATTGGTTATCAATTGCATAGTATCTCAAAACATTTTAGTGCTTTCCATCAGAAGGATCCAAGTTTTTTGAGATTTACCATAATAGATCAGGTAGTTGACACTGTCCCGGACCGATATAGTAGCCTCATCATAAGGAAAGTTTTTGGATCTTCAAGCTTGGCACACTAACTCCTATAGATAACGTGGTTAATTAGGGTATCTTTTATGGTTTTTAGGTTTTCCATTTTCCAGTCTTCATAATTTCTGTTTGATTTGTTTTTGTTTTTTTATCAAAAGTTATTGTTATTTCATCATCATCATTATTATATTATATATATTGTTTTTTTATGTATAGACTTTATGGTTTTATTTCACATGTTTTTTACTTTATTCATTTTATCTTGATTGATTTTCTGATGGCTTCCTGCCAGCATACAAAGGGTGCAGTGACTTCATTCAGTGCCTTTCTTTTATTGGTTGGTGGTTTCTATATAATATGTAATTTCCCCTTCCCATTGTTATACCGCCTGAGGAAGGTAGCAATCCGCTACTGAAACGCGTTGTGGTTTAATAAAAGGTTTGTTTTTTACTGCCCTTGCCCCTGTGGATTCTGTGCCCTAGCACTCTAACCAGACCGCTTTTCCATTTCTGCATCTTCACGTCCCTGGTCCAAGGTTACGCGGCAGGAGCTGCTCTGGACCGTTTTTTCCACTTGCCATTCATCTTTGAGGACCTGCGGTGACGCTTTCTTGGACCACCCCTTCACATGACCGACTGACTGATCACGTGACCGGACACAACCTTGCAGGACCTGCGGTGACACCCCCCCGGATTGTCCATGTGACAGGTCTGTGGATCACGGAACCGGATCCAGGAAATACCCGCACGCTAGCAGCAACGCTGTGCCTCCGCTGTGGAGCAATTCACTGAGGTTGGGCAGGGGTGCACAACCCGATGAGGTGAGAGGCCAACTTTCCTTACTTATTGTTTCCCCCACCATTGACCACTGGTACTTCTCATTGCGCTCCTCCTTTCTTTTTCTTCTCCTACAAAGTATAGGAAAGTCATACAGTGCTATCCTACCTTACTATATGATAGATGTGGGAAGAAAGAAGGATCTGGCATGTTACAGTTTAACATGTCTGATCCTTTATTCCCACAGGGAATACGCCCCTGGCAGAGGTTTCTGGCTGTGGCTCAGTCTTCCCTACCCATTACAATCGATATTCAGGCTCATCTGAGCCAAGCATGTATCTTCATAGGGGAGCGAGAGACTGGTATATTCATCTGGCAGTACATGAAACCGATTTACTGAGTTACAATGCTGCGTGTTTCAGACTATTGATGTAGTAGAAATGATCACCGCTGAAGTAAAAACAAAAGGTGTGAAGATGTAAAGCTGCTATCTCAGTTTAATATGCTGCATTATGTAAGGGCAGAGCAACCGCTACAGTCTGTACTCCTGATAGCCAAAAAGTTTCAAAAATAGCTTGTCCCATTTGGCCAATAGAAGCATGGAAGAACAGAACGGACTCAATGTTATGAGTATGATCAAGTCAGAAGAAGAGCGCTCCTCATCTCTCCTGCCCCTTAGCTTTGTGCATATGCCATAACCTGTCCAACACCCCCCCCATGGAGACAGAGGCAGGGAGACCTCTCTCCTCATGCATACACTACCGTTCAAAAGTTTGGGGTCATTTAGAAATGTCATTATTTTTGAAAGAAAATAAAAAATTTTTTCAATGAAGCTAACATTAAATGAATCAGAAATACACTCTATACATTGTTAATGTGGTAAATGACTATTCTAGCTGCAAATGTCTGGTTTTTATTGCAATATCTACATAGGTGTATAGAGGCCCATTTCCAACAACCACCACTAGTGTTTTAATGGTACACTGTGTTTGCTAACTGTGCAAGAAGGCTAATGGATGTTTAGAAAACCCTTTCACAAGTATGTTAGGCCAGTTGAAAACGGTTTGGCTGATTTGAGAAGCTATATAATTGACCTTCCTTTGAGCTAGTTGAGAATCTGGAGCATTATATTTGTTTGTTCTATGAAACTCTCAAAATGGCCAGAAAAAGAGAACTTTCATGTGAAACTCGACAGTCTATTCTTGTTCTTAGAAATGAAGGCTATTCCATGCGAGACATTGCCAAGAAACTGAAGATTTCCTACAACGGTGTGTACTACTCCCTTCAGAGGAGAGCACAGGCAGGCTCTAACCAGAGTAGAAAGAGAAGTGGGAGGCCCCGCTGCACAACTGAGCAACAAGACAAGTACATTAGAGTCTCTAGTTTGAGAAATCGACGCCTCACAGCTCCTCAACTGGCAGCTTCATATTAAATAGTACACGCAAAACGCCAGTGTCAACATCTACAGTGAAGAGGCGACTCCGGGATGCTGGCCTTCAGGGCAAAGTGGAAAAGAAAAAGCCATATCTGAGACAGGCTAATAAAAGGAAAAGATTAATATGGGCAAAAGAACATAGACATTGGACAGAGGAAGATTGGAAAAAAGTTTTATGGACAGATGAATCAAAGTTTGAGGTGTTTGGATCACACAGAAGAACATTTGTGAGACGCAGAACAACTGAAAAGATGCTGGAATAGTGCCTGACTTCATCTGTCAAGCATGGTGGAGGTAATGTGATGGTCTGAGGTTGCTTTGGTGCTGGTAAAGTGGGAGATTTGTACAAGGTAAATTGGATTTTGAATAAGGAAGGCTATCACTCCATTTTGCAACGCCATGCCATACCCTGTGGACAGCGCTTGATTGGAGCCAATTTCATCCTACAACAGGACAATGACCCAAAGCACACCTCCAAATTATGCATGAATTATTTAGGGAAGAAGCAGGCAGCTGGTATTCTATCTGTAATGGAGTGACCAGCGCAGTCACCAGATCTCAAACCCATTGAGCTGTTGTGGGAGCAGCTTGACCATATGGTATGCAAAAAGTGCCCATCAAGCCAATCCAACTTGTGGGAGGGGCTTCAGGAAGCATGGGGGGAAATTTCTCAAGATTACCTCAGCAAATTAACAGCTAGAATGCCAAAGGTCTGCAATGCTGGAATTGCTGCAAAGGGAGCATTCTTTGACGAAAGCAAATTTTGAAAGAGAAAATTATTCTTTCAAATAAAAATCATTATTTCTAACCTTGTCAATGTCTGGACTATAGTTTCTAATCATTTTGCAACTCATTTGATGAATAAAAGTATGGGTTTTCATGGAAAACATAAAATTGTCTGGGTGACCCCAAACTTTTGAACGGTAGTGTATATCATACTCTTATCTGTAGCTGTAATGTGACGCCATTGTATATTATAACATATTAAAGATTTTTTCCGGGACCACAATAATGATATAACCATTCCTTAACCCTAGAACGCATGACCATAAAAATCTACTTTTTCACATACCTGGGGCCTTTTAGGCCCATGTGCAAATAACATGGAATAACTCAAACAAAAATGACAAACAACTATATACCTGAGGAATACCTAGAGTTTCAAAATTCTAACTAAAGTAATCTTGCAGAAAATAGAAAACAATTAACAGGGCGGGCCTGCGAGGCCCCAGGTATGTGTTCTAAGGTTAAAAGGGATGTCCAGTCAAGAACATATTGATGACACATTCATATGGTACTTCATTAATATAAGATCATGGGTGTCTTACATTCGACACCCTCACCAATCTGCTGTTACAAGCTCCAAGCTCCAGATCTAAACACTGAGTAGTTCCATTCAATGTGTGGCTCAGTGGTTAGCACTGTTGTTTTGCAGCGCTGGGGTCCTGGGTTTAAACACAAAGGACAACATCTGCAAGGAGTTTGTATGTTTTCCCTGTGTTTGTGTGGGTTTCCTTTGGGTACTAAGATTTCCTGCCACACTCCAAAGACATACTGATAGGGAATGTACATTGTGAGCCCCAATGGGGACAGTGCCAATAATGTCTGTACAGTGCTGAGGAATATGATGGTGCTATATAAGCAATTCATAATAACTACTGCAGAACAGTGCCTATTCTTTTGAATCTGTTGTCCTACAGTACTCGTATATGCAGGAGTACATATTGATTAGAGCTGCACAGTACTGCTCCATTCCCTGTGTTTACATCCGGCCAAAGTGGGGATACACCGATCCGATATTGATGACCTGTCCTATGGACAACCTCTTTAATATAGGTCATCAATACCACATTGGATAGGGTTGACAAGTCATGCCATACCTGCAGTGGGATTCCACTATCACCTTGCGCTGCACTTCATACACGTTCTCAGCATCTTTTTGTGTCACATACGCTATGGGCAATCTGTTTGTCTGAAGAAAGTCTACAATAGTCTACAATAGGTCACTGTGGATTGCAATTAAAATTATTTTTTCTCGCATTATACTTGAGTGCCAAGTTCTTCATATATTGGATTACGGACTGGGCCCCTACTTGTGCACCTCCAATCAGGAGTGACTTGTTCTACTATACAAGTACGTCTGAACCGTGAGGCTCAGGGCGAATCGCTGATGGGAGTTCCAGGTATATCATTTCCTTCTTATTTTTAAGATTGAATCCCTCCACGCTGTAAGTACAAAAGTAGCAGTCATTACTATGATTTTGTGGTTCCCTCCAGATCATAGGTAAGCCAAAACAAAAGCTGACTTTCTTCCCTTTAGGTTATGTGCCCATGATCAGGCTATAGAAGCACTTTGGACGCAGTGTATTTATGCTGCGTCCAAAGCGCTGCGTCCGATCCCACATGTAAATCCGCATGTATTCACTGAACCATGCGGATTTATCACACCCTATACATTCTATTGTGGGAATTTCGGTAACAAAAATTCACATGCTGCGGCTCGTAAACCCGCACTGTAGGTGAGTTTACGCGGCAGCTAATAGAAGCACAATGGGCCTGGGATTTCTATAAATCCCATCCACTGTGCTTCTAATGTGGAACGCAGCGTTTTGGTCTCAGCGCAGGTGAGCTGTGCCCAATACGCTGCTAGTACGGGATCGCGGGCACAGACCCTAAGACCACTGTCGTAGTTCTGCTACACAAACACAACACACCACATGTGGGGCCCATGACTTGTCCTAATCACCTAGTTTTACACAAAAGTATACACTTTTCTCACAAGGTCAATAATGTTCCTTCGTTGTTTCTTCACTACAAAACAACCGCAAATGTAGCAAAAGTTGTTTGGTCAATTATGACATCCCCTTGTAGCCATTTTGATCACATTGATAGAAACAGAAGCTTAATCCACCACAACCACTAAACACTAAATACTTAGTGATAAGAGCACCACCACACTCTGATCAACTCTGTCTAAAAGAAAATCTGCCAATGCTCCCCATAGCAACCAATGACAGTGCAGCTTTCAGTTCTTATACTGCTGAGGTAAAATGCAAGCTGAGCTCTGATTGGTTGCTATGGGCACCACCACACTCTCTGGAAGCTGGTTATGAAAATCTTCTCTGCCCTCAGCAACCAATCACATCACAGCGTCCATTAATTTCTAACCAATCTAATGACACCAAAGTCATCCACCAAAGGTCACGCAAAGGGGTGAAAGTATGGTGCAAGAGAAAGCCTATGGAGTCAGTGTTTGTGAAAAAACTTTATGTGATGGATTTTTTTCAATATTTTCACTGAGTTCAGCAATCGAAAGTATAATAAAATCAACCTTTTCAAACAATTTTACCCTTGCAGACCTGTGTAATGTGGCTTATATACTTAGTAGATATTCTTTACTGTCTTGACTGTAAGGGCTCATGTACACGACTGATTTTGTCGGACAAATGCCATCTGTGGTTTTCAAGGATAGCTTGAGAAACATTTCTTTTTTTCTCTCCTTGTCTGAGAAAAACTGATGACAATCTGAGCAAACTGATCAAAGTCTGATAAGAATAATCAGATTGTTGTTCTCGGATATGGAGAAAATGGTTGTATGACCCCATCCTAAAAGCGTTAACCCACAGCTGTGATAACAAATGTAGATCTTGGTATTAACATGATGCTCTTTAAAAGTGCTAAAATCTAGAAACTGCATAAACCTGGAAAAAAAATGTACTGCCGTGGAGAAAAATGAAGGATGCCAATCCAATTTCAGGTGGTTTTATTCGTCAACGAATAGCTTTTTCATCAGGACAAACGACGTCAGGACCACCTTCCACATCAGAACAAACATTCATCAGGACCACCATTTCGTGGCTTGTCCTGATGAAGAAGTTATATAATTCGAAACGCATTGACGAATAAAACCACCTGAAATTGGATTGGCATCCTTCATTATTCTACACGGCAGCGCAGAATATCCAATTTGTTTCTCCAGTTCTATGCATTTATCTCCTCATGGGTCCGCAGCAACCTTAAGACTTATAAGTGCTTGTGTGCACACAACCCATCCAAGTTAGCGCAATCCTGCTTATCTTTCAATATTGTCATCCAGATAAGACCCTTTTGGACCTTTGCCTCCTCTCCAGTTTCTCTCTCAACTCTAGAAACTGTTACTTGTCTCCTACACACAAGACGCTGAGCAGAACGGACAGTGTACAATTCTCTTTTTTCCATTTTTAGATGCTTTTTTACACTTCTTATCATGGAACTGGTCACCAAGTAGTAAGCTCGAGCTTCTATGAACTTCACAAACTATAACAGGCATTCTCCGGGTTTACATTTATAGAAGACAGGCTCTCTAAAAATACAACATAAGAAAATCCACCTTCAGCCGGCAATACACCTTAGATAACTGTTGGCCGAATGCTCATTATGCTGACAGTTACCTCTCCCGGCTTCACCATACTCAAGAACGTTCATGTATTTCCCATAGGGTAAGCTGCAGCCAGACTCATCTGGCAGTGACTTATCTGCCGGCAGATCAGGAGGCACATATACTTATTAAATGGTCAGCCAATCCCACCAAAAATTCACCTTAATTTTTTTCTGATGTACATCGGAGCCATTCAAGCACTGTATATTCACTGCTGTCCTTTATCTTTAATAACCTGGTTGAAGTGACTTCTACAGCCAATCACTGCCAATCAGGGCACTGTGAGCCTCAATGTCCTTGGTCAAAATGTCTATAAGCAGGAGCGCCCCGCTCCCCCCCAGAATGTAGGAAGCGTGGAGGCTAAGGAGCAGTGTGCCCCGCCGAAAATGATGGCACAGCCCCAATGATTTACCTGGGAAACTGCAGAAAATACAACTTATGAGAAGTTGCAGATACAACTGAATGCATCATGAAGTCATGACTCGATGGACTATAATGGATCACAGATGGAGTTTTCATAATCAAAATCAATTGTTTACAAGACACAAACTAAACAAATACAACATCAGTATAAAGAGCAGGCTATACTAAAGTACACAACAGAGACCAGAATAAAAATGGACTATTATTGTCCCACCAGTGCAAATATTTCCCACATATTGGCCACTACCTTACACTGTACACTGAATATACCCATCTACACTTAGTGGTACATCATGTACGGCTCAGAGCTTCTGATTTGTTGGGGTAACATGACTCATAATATCAGGTAAAGACTATGAAAAGAACACATTATTGAACTGTCATGGAAACTTTTCAGTTTAAAGGGGACCGGTCAGGAGATTCATGCTGCTTGAACCACAGGTAACGTGGAATACAGACAGGCTCCCTTATTTCAAATGAGCATGCTCAAAACAAAGTTTTAAAAATGAGGCGACAGAGGATGAAGAATCCACTGGGCAGCTCCCTTCAGCTTCTCCCCGCTCAAGTCAACTTGACCGACAGCTAACTTCCTATGCGCAATTATGTTACGCTAGGAGAAGCTGGAGGAGCCACCATCTGACTCTTCTCCCCATGATTGATATCTTCAATGTGCCTGGCTGGTTTTTAAATGATAATTTCTCTGAAATGTCACAGCCTCTCACAGTACGGGCACATTCAGCCATCCGTGAAAAGCAGTCTGAGATCGGACCGCAATGTTTGGGTTGGCTGCGGGTCTCCTGACCCAAGTGTGACAGCCACATATATTTCTAGTCCATGTAAAAAGAAAAAAAAGGTTGCACTCACCGTCCCTTTAAAATTCCTGTATTGCATTTGTGGTGCCCCTGCGGGTCCAGACGCCACAGAGGTACTGCATCTCAGCCAGAGGTGTGGTATGCCTCTCTCGGGTAAGGAGGGAGCACTACCCGAAACCCACACACCCACATTCAACACCACATCACTCCAGAAGGTAAGGGCGAGATTGCTCCTGAGGGAGAGCACAGTCCCTGTTCCTGTCTGCAGGGGGGAACTAGGTAGAGGAGGTGGGTGGAGGAAGTAGTTAAGGGGAGCACTGGAGGAAGGACTGAAGGTAGAGGGGACCACGTAGAGTGACAGTTGGTGACGTGGGTCACATGACAGGTCGTATAAAAAGTCGGGTAGAAAGATCTAGAAAGTCAGTCAGTCAGAGCAGTTGGTGACAGGAGTCTGTCACAGGGAGTGAAGAGATAAGACCGGAGCAGTGAGAGGGGCCCAGTAAGAGAAAGAACAAGAGGAGCGAGGGAGTCAGTGAGAAGGGCTCCAGAGACAGAAAAAGGATCTTAGGGGCACGGAAAGTACGGAGTCCATCCGTGCGCCCGAATTCACGCTGATCGTGAAGGGATCAGGTCGCAGTAGGGGACCGGCCTCAGACTAGTGGAGGACTGCAAGACTCAGCTAGCAAACCGGAGACTGCGGTATCTCTAAGTGCCGTAGCCAAAACCACACACATTCGCTGAAAAGGTGGCCATATAGGACCAAGGGGACAGAGAGGACGTCGCCCGACAAGGCCCGCGGCTACTGGCTCGGGACACTGTGTGTGAGGAGCAGGGCAGGAGGGCGAGAGCCAGTGCAGAGAGACGACCCGGGAAGGTACACAAGAAGGGGGTCCCGATCAAGTGCACCCAAGTTATCCAAGAGTTGGCTGGCTCACTTCCTCGGAGGACACAGGACTCGGTGGGCTGTAATAACATGGCTAGCAGTTGTAACCTGGAGCACCGTAAAAACTGTGAGTAAAAACTAGAAGACTGCACCCCGCTGTGTCCTTGACTTAATTGCTGCGTCACCTGCCTTGCACTACACCACCAACATCTAAAATTACCTCTTTAACTGCCCTGGGGCCTAGCTCTACCTGTGGAGAACTGAACTATCTCTGCTGTGTCACCAACGGCCCCAGGGGATTTGAGCAGCAGCGGTGGTCACCTATAGCCGGATACCACGAGTGGCGTCACAAAACTTTATCCCCAAAACTTTATTCCCCTCTTTTCTTTATTTATTGACACCCCGGGGCCAAGGACCAAGTCACTGCCACCGTGACTACCCCAATAGAACCGACCGGCCCGGCTACAGAGTATCCCACGGCCCCAGGGGGCGCGTCACATTGCAGCTAAAAACATGCAGGCAGGGGAACAAAGTGGATCAAAGTTGGACGATATTCGTTGGTGCCTCCTGTGCTTCAGCGGGTCCTGAAACATGCAGGTTGGGGAACAAAGTGGATCAATGTTGGACTACAGCCGTTTTGTGCCTCCTGCGCTTCAACGGGTCCTAAGATCCTTAGGACCTGTTGAAGTGCAGGAGGTGCGAAACAGCCGTCGTCCGACTTTGATCCACTTCGTTCCCCTGCCTGCATGTTTTAGGACCCGTTGAAGCGCAGGCGGCACAAAACGGCCGTAGTCCGACATTGATCCACTTTGTTCCCCTGCCTGCATGTTTTAGGACCCGTTGAAGCACAGGAGGCACAAACGACTATCATCTGACTTTGATCCACTTCGTTCCCCAGCCGGCATGTTTTTAGCTGCAATGCAAAGCAATAAAGGACTTTTAAAGGGACGGTGAGTGCAACCTTTTTTCTTTTTACATGGACTTGTCTGGCAACTGTTTTCTCCGGGTTTGCACCCAAGATCCCAGAGCACCAGTTTGCAATATACTGTGTAGCAGGTAATTATATACCAGTGCTTTTGAGATTTTTGGTGCCGATTTTTTTCTTTTTTTTTATCTGCTCTTGGGTCATATACGTATTTCTATGAAGGTGTCATACTTGGTCGGGAGACCTGCAGGCAGTCTGTGCATTGTGGTCCAATCTCATACCGATTTCCATGGACGTCTGAATGTGCCCTAAAACAAAGCAGATGGACAACAGCGATCTTGTCTGTTTTCAGGATAGCCATGGTTCAGGCTGTATGATTCTCTGTACAGGTTTCCTTTAGGTGCCACATAAGTTAGACACTAGAGAAGAAGTAGAATTAGATAATAAACAGTCATTCATAAAATGTAATACAAGGCCAGTAATACCGCAAGCAAATAATAACAGGATAGACATGGCAGAAGAATGCACTTTAATTGATCCCAGCATCCAGACCTCCACCAATCAAAATTTATGACATGTCAAAAGTTTTCTAAAAAGTGCAATTACATTTTGCATAAGGTCATAACAGCGACCACAGAAATCACGCTGTAGAGACTATATTACTTCTGCCACTAAATCTTTAAGTCTAGGATTCCAAAATCTAGTCATATGGTTTATGAGATATTCCCAATTGTTTGAGGGCAGAGTGCAATAGTTCTGCAATGACTCCATCACTGGGTGTGTGACAGCACCGAGCTGAGGAGACATCGGACATGGAGATAACAGGGTCAAACATTTCTACCATTTCTCTGTATGATTCAGATCTGGAGGGTGCAAAACTGAGCAGATAACTTCTTCTACATCTTATAGAGCTCTGGTGCACAATCTTTTTTGGTCCAATGGCTGCAATGTGATACTGAACCAATTGCAAGGGCTGCAATAAAAGTTAATGAGGTATTAGCTTCTGTGACATTTGTGGCGGCATAACGAAAGTATATGGTCTAAGTGTCTAATAGGACGCCTGCCTCCACCAATCAGCTCTCTGTGTTCACATTGAGGTTTTTTACGAGGATTTAGAAATTAATTTGGCTCCAAAATCCACATAAAAAGCTTCAAATCCTCCAATACATTTTATTGGCAGAAAGGTCCCAGAGTGCGGACTCACATTGCGGCTTTTTCACGTTATTTTGAGCATCTTCAACTAAAATCAAGAGGAATATTTGAAGCAATTTCTCTATAAATACGGATGTAGTTGTGATATTGCCTTGTAAATCCTCATCAAAAACTAAGTGAACAAATCGTAGTAATGAAGAGGTCATGCACACACATGGACCCCGACAATAGAGCTTATGGGTGATGTACTTACTGCCTAAAGTCTCACAACTCCTATAAACTAGTGCCCAATGCCAATACTCCTCTCTGAACTGCCAAACGGGTGATGAGACCCCATTCTCCAGATGTGCGAGGCACCCAGAGGTGTCCTCCGAGCTCCATCAGTCCCTGCCCCTCACCACTGCGCCTCTGTGCGGCTGCTCAGTTACCTGTCAGACAGGCATTGTAGCCATATGGGTGGGGGCCGCACAGAATGGCATCAGGGGACGCAGGTGGTCCCCGGGCCGCAGGTTGTGGACCCCTGTTCTAGAGTCATGTTTTCCATGGTTCCCAATGCTGCCCACACAATGGCAGGTGACCTTCTGCCTGTTCTCCAGACTTGGATCTGTCTGACCTGCACAGGAAGCTGCTGATGTGGAAGCAGCACATTCCCTCTACAGGTCAGATGGATCCAAGGAGAAGCAGCAGCAGGTAAGGAGTGCCAGTGCCTGAGAGCTGAGGAGCCTCCATCAGCAGCAGTCCCACACCGACCGCTATACAGATACACCCGTGCACCAGCCTTGCCCTCACCAGATAGCCATCCTGCTCTTCGGGTAGTCCATCTTATCGATGCAGTCCAGGAAGTAGGGCAGCGTGTGCGCAGCATTCCGGGCGATGATGGCGATCAGGACACTGGGCTTCTGCAGCCCGGACTCCGGGAACATGTCCTCCTCCACCGAGAGCTCCTCGGCCAGCACAGCACCCAGGATGGAGAGGGACAGGGGCACAAGGAGCCAGGCACTGACTGCAGCCATGTTCCCCCGAGCTGCCGCTCTGCATACTGCTCTGCTCCTGCAGCTCTATGGACGGGGGATGGGGGGATGGAGCTGAAATATGAGAGCAGGAGAGTGCGGGGGGATTGGATGAGCTCGGGCTGCGGGACCCGCTAATAATGAATGCCATTCATGACAGCACGCAGCTCCAGCTCTCCTGACCCTGCACCAGTCACTCGTGGATCACTATTGTCTCTGGTGGGAACACAGGTCCTGGCTAGAGAGGTCCTCTCCTCTGAGCTGTAGATGAGACATCTGTGACCATACCTGTCCTGAGAGGGGCCATTGAGAGTGCACAGCTAGGGGCCACAGTCTGCAGCAGGCTTCTCATCTGTCACCACTGACACTGATGACAGCAGAGGTACTACACTGCTCAGGTGACCCCAGGACTAGTGACATCACTGTGACACTTTCCTGTGGAGCAAAAGAAAGTTTACACTTAGCAATAACTTTTACTTTTCAACCAACTTACCTAGACTGCTGAATTGTAAACCTGCCTACTTATACAGGGATAATCCTCCTTTTCTATATTGATGCATAATCAAACAGATTTGCTTTTCATGAGTTAAGGAAAGTTGGGTAACAACCAGGGGCATACATAGAAATCATGGGGCCCTATATCAGAAACTCTAATTGCCCCCCCCCCCCCACAAAAAATAAATAAATATTTGTCTGTGTCACAACAGAGCAGATCTCGCAACTTTCCAACCTTTACACATTAATTTCCTCCTACTGAAGTCCTAGATTCCTCTTTCATTGCCCCCATAAAGTATGATGCCAATAAAAGTGCCCCCCAAACACAGTATGATACCCACATGGTGCATTCCTCCACAGTAGCCTCCACATGCACAGTATAATGACCCTACTGTACCCCACTTCAACTCCCAAGGCAAAGTATGGTGACCCTAACACAGTATGATCCCCCAACTGTGACTCCCACACAGCCCTCCATACAGTATAATGTGCCTCTATACAGTATAATTGGCCTACATACAGTATTTTGGCCCGCACTAGCACTCCAAACAGTATAATGACCCCCACACAGCCCTCCAAACAGTATAATGGACCCTACACAAACCTTCACACTGTATAATTGCTTTCATACAGTATAATGGCCCCCCACATAGCCTTCCATATAGTATAATACACCACCGATAATCCTCCATATAGTATAATCCGCCCCCATAATCCTCCATATAGTTTAATGCGCCAGCATAATTCTCCATATAGTATAATGCGCCCCCTATATTCCTTCATATAGTATAATGCTCCCCCCATAATCCTCCATATAGTATAATGAACTTCCTATAGTCCTCCATAGAATATAATGCACTCCCCATAGTCCTCCATACAGTATATTACAAACCTCATAGGGTAAAATGCAGCCCCCATATAGCATAATGCACCCCATAGTCCTGCAGTATTATGGGCGCCACATACTCACTGATTTTAAATTACCGTATATTTTAAATAAACTGACCCGAGTATAAGCCGACACCCCTAATTTTACCACAAAAAACTGGGAAAACATACTGACTTGAGTATAAGCCTAGGGTGGGAAATGCAGCAGCTACTGGTAAATGTCCCCAATCCTGGTATGTGTGGCCTCCTCAATTCCCCAATCCTGATATGTGTTGTCTCCTCAATCCCCCAATCCTGGTATGTGTGGCCTCCTCAATCCCCCAATCCTGGTATGTGTGGCCTCCTCAATCCCCCAATCCTGGTATGTGTGGCCTCCTCATTCTCCCAATCCTGGTATGTGTGGCCTTCTCAATCCCCCAATCCTGGTATTTGTGGCCACCTCAATCCCCCAATCCTGGTATACATGGCCTCGTCAATGCCCCAGTCACTGCACACATAAAAAAATAAACACTTATGCTCACCTTCCTTCCTCACCTCTGCTCCAGCGCTGCTGTTTCCTGTCTGCCAGCAGCTCATGTCGGCATCTGAGCAGCGCGCGCTCTCAGACGCCGAGGTGAGCTGTTGCTGCTGCCGGCACATTCACTCTTCTCCATGCCGGGACTATGGGCGTGGAGAAGCGTGATTATGCATTCTGTTTATTAGCAGGCACTGACAGCAGGAGCTGCCGCTCTGCGCTCCTCCGTGCCCGCTACTAAAGTGAATGAATATTCCCTCTTCTCCACGCCCATGGTAGTGGAGAAGAGGAAATATTTATTTCCCTTTAGCTGCGGGCACACGTGGTAGCTACAGCAGCGGCTACCGCGTGTGCACCTCTCCTCCACCGCCGCAACCTCCTACTCACCTATCCTCCTCGTTCCCACACTGCTTGGGGCCCTCCTGGCTCACGGGGCCCCCTTGGCTTACGGGCCCCATAGCAGTGGCGTGGCCTGCCGCCATTGGTGGTACGCCACTGGTAACAACTAGCAATGAGCGAGCACTAAAATGCTCGGGTGCTTGTTGCTCGGGTGAGCAAATCATAATGCTCAGGTGCTCGACCCGAGCCACAAGCCCAATGTAAGTCAATGGGAAACTCTAGGGGAGGTCTGCAGGGAGCCTAAAAATTGCCCAAATCGATGAGAACAGTGCTGAAATATCATGGGAACAGCATGGGGAAGACCCCTGGAAGCATTTCTGACTCCCAGGTCACTGCTGTGAGCAATGTTATCAGAGTATTACGCCACTTTTATGGACTGACAATACAACATACAAAAACTAAACCAAAATGGATTTTCCTGGAAAAAACGTTAAGGAACATCATTTCCAGGGTAATAACTGGTATATAAGGCAAAAGAAAAATGCTCCTCCACACCTTGGGCTATGTTCACACGTAACTTTTTTTTGCGTTTTTGCACTCTTGCATTGCTTTCAATGGTGAAAAATACATTCATCGGAAAATGTAATTTTAACATTTTACTACCTTATCTCCCCATGTGGTGTGTGAGACATGATCAGACACATCCTGTTTCATTTATGAAGGCAGGACTCTGAAAGTCACAAGCCTATTTTTACAGGGCCTTCAGGCGGCCCTTACTATTGCTGAAGGGCCAGCAGTCGGCCCTCACTATTGTTAGAGGGCCATCAGCCGGCTATACTTTGTTGTTCCCATTATAAAGGAGTGAGTCTCCTATACTGTCATTGCACATGCAGTGACTGCAAGGACTGACAAAAATTTGGACGCACGCCAATACTACTTTGAAGAGAAGTAGAGGAGGTCCTCATTAAAAAAAATGTTACCATTGTTAAGGAGTGGGTCTCCTATACTGGTAATGCCCAGGCACTAAGTGCATGGGCTGAAAAACATTTACCCCGGGGGGTATACCTGAACATATTGTATAACATACAGAATGTTAGAGGTATGCATCTAAAAAAAATGTGGGTGTTGCATTACGTTCACCCTGGTGATATGGTGGTGGAGAAGGAGGAGGACAACAGAAAATAGACAAAATCAGGAAGCGTATACCCATGTCTGGGTGTGAAGAGGTGCATGGGAATATACTCCCCCCCAAAAAACACTGGATTTTACTTTATGTTCCGCTGCTATCATCCGGTGGTGTTGGAAAGTCTGGCCCAATCCATCCCTTGTTAATTTTGATAAGTGAGCCTGTGAGCATTTTCAGTTGACAGACAGATGAGTCTCTCAGTTATAATTCCACCGGTGACACAAAAAAACACTCTCACAAAACGCTAGCGGCAGGGCAGGCCAGGACCTCCAAGGTGTAGTGAGCCAGTTCATGCCTTTTGTCCAGCTTGGATACCCAATAGTTATAAGGCACAGAGGAATCACGGAGGACGTTGGTACTTTCGGCAAGGTACTCCTTCAGCATCTTCCAAAACTTTTCCCTCCTTGTTAGAGTACCCCGTGCATCGGGGCCTGGGCGCTGGGAGGGGCTGAGAAAACTGTCCCAGACCTTTGACAGTGTTCCCCTGTCTCTGCTGCATCATATTTGTGTCTCCCTCTCCTGTACTCCTTAGTTGTCCAATGAACTGTGACCTCTGCCGCCAGCATTTTCAGATGGGAATTTTTTTAAGAATTCCACAACAAGGGCCTCCTGGTACTGCAAAATTTTATTCGACCTCTCCGCCACAGGAAGGAGAGATAGAAAGTTCTCCTTGTAGCTGTCACAATTCCTGCATTCTGTGTGGGATTGCTGTGCTGTCCTATTGAACCAGTTCTTGCTGTGTTTTGATGGACTGCTTGGCTGTCCGATTCTGTGAGTGGCAAGTCGGGCTCTCTGTGCTTTGATTGACAGCTCGGCGGTCCCATCTTTGACTGGGATTTGCAGGGCAGTCTACAGGTGTTCAGTGTTCTGGAGATTGCCCAAGCTATTTAACTGAGCTGACTGCGCCTGTTCCCTGCCAGAAGTAGTTTGTGCTTCCTGGTGAGTGTTTGCCTCATTCTGCTGTTCTGATCTTCTGCTGCCTGACCCTTTGGACCGTGTTCTGACTACCTCCTTGTCTTACCCTTTGGCTTTGCTCTGCTCACTCTTGATATAGACCCTGGACTGTAACCTGACTTACGCATCTGTCTTTTCCCTTGGTATCTACGGGCTCTCTTGGTATTGACCTCGGAACGTCTGACTATCTGCCTCACGGTCGCTCCGTGAGTTAGTGACTAGCGTCACAGTATCGTTGGTCTACAAGTGTGACCAACCAGTAATTACTGTCACCCAAAATGTGTACAACGTGAGGGTCACGGGAAAGGCTGCGGAACATAAATTCAGCCATGTGTGCAAGACTGCCAACAGGCAACACTTCACTGTCCTGACCAAGAGGACGACTGTCCATACACTCATCCTCCTCCTCGTTCTCCCTCTCCTCAGGCCATCCACGCTGAACAGACAGTATGACAGTTGTGTGGGTAGTACCACCTGTAGCGCAGGAAACCAGCTCCTGTTCCTCCTCCTCTTCCTCCTCCTCATTATCACCCAATCCGCGATGGGATGAGATGAGGCTGGGCTGTGTGGCATCACCCTGTATGGTTCCTTGCTCCATCTCATCGTGCTCCGTCTGTAATGCCTTCTTTTTAATTGTGAGTAGCAAGCGTTTCAGTAGACAGAGAAGCGGGATGGTGACACTAATTATGTCATCATTGGCCCTCTCCATCATGGTGGAGTCCTCAAAGTTTTGGAGGATGGCACAGAAGTCTGACATCCATGCCCACTCATCAGCTCTTATGTGTGGAGGCTGGACTGAATAACAACGGTCGTGTTAAAGTTGGTACTCAACAACTGCCCTCTGCTGCTCACAAATCCTTCCCAACATCTACAAGGTTGAGCTCCAATGCGTGGTGACATCGCACATCAGTCGGTGAGCTGGAAGCTGCAAATGCTGCTGAAGCACAGCGAAGGCGGCGGAAGCTGTAGGTGACTTTCAGAAATGGGCACACAAGCGGCATACTTTGACAAGCAGCTCAGGCAGATCCGGGTAGGTTTTGAGAAACCGCTGAACCACTAGGTTGAGCACATGGCCCAGGCATGGTACGTGTGCGAGCTTGCCTAGCTTCAGAACCGCCACCAGGATCCGGCCATTGTCACACACGACTATGCCTGGCTGTAGGTTCAGCGGTGACAGCTACAGATCTGCCTGCTCTTTTACAGCTGTCAACAACTCTAGCAGTGTGCGGTTTGACACCTAAGCATGTTAGCTTCAGCACAGCCTGTTGCTGCTTGGCCGAGGCAGTGTTGCAGTGCTTCCAGCATCCGACTGATGTGGTCATTTCGGAGATGGAGGCTGAGGAGGAGGTGCAGGAGCTGTAAAATGTAGGGGCAACCCTGATTGATCCACGGCATCAGGAGGACGTTTTCCGTCCCAGGGTCCGACTAGGTCCTGTCTTCCACTATATTAACCCAGTGTGCCGTCAACAAGATGTACCATCCCTGGCCACAACCACTTGTCTATGTGTCCGTGGTTAGGTGCATCTTCCCAGTAACTGCATTGTTGGGGGCACTGGTAATGTTCTGGGACACGTGCTTGTGTAAGGCGGGATGGCACACCGGGAGAAATAGTGGCGGCTGGGGACCAAGTACCGAGGGACGGCCGGCGCCATCAGGTTGCGGAAAGATATTGTCTCCACGAGCCTGAAAGGCAACATTTCAAGTGCAAGCATTCGAGAAATGTGGGAGTTTAGTAGTGTGGCCTGTAGGGCATTGGCTGCGTATTTGAGCTTGCGTTCAAAGGACTGGGGTAGGGACAACTGAACGCTGCCCTGGGACAAGGATGTGGACGTGGTTGTGACGGCGGTGGTTGCAAGTGTGCAACGATAGGTTCCGGAACGGGAGGCATCTTCAACTGTGGCATGGACAGGGGATTGGTATGCACGCACACAGTGGAGCAGGCAGTGGTGTCACCCGCAGACACTGTTTCTGGACCCTGGTGTTTGGCCAAACTAGTCGGATGCTTTGCTGTCATGTGCCTGAGCATGCTGGTGGTGGTCAGGCTGGTAGTTTTGCTGCCCCTGCTGATGCTGGCATGGCAGAGGTTGCAAATGGCCTTTTTGGGGTTACTCTGGAAGACCAAACAGTTGGACTGGCAACTTTCCTCGTGTTGGTGTTCCAGGTAACAGTTGCCCACCTTGTGTCTGTGGCCCCCCCCCTTTGCTTGTTCCTGCCTGTTGTGGTGCTACGCCTCCCTCTCCCTCTGTGCTGCTGTCCTCACTATGTATGTCACCTTGCCAGGTTTGGTCAGTGACTTCATCGTCCACCACCTCGTCTTCCACGTATGCACCCTGGGCCTCCTCCTGACTTGGTGGCAGTTGTGTCTCATCATCATCATCCACTTCTTGTGACAGTTTCCCACCGTCACCTTCGTGTGACCGTGGCTGCTCAAATATTTGGGCATCTCTTCATGCGATCTCCTCTTGCCCCACTTGAAGCGGGCCGGATGAGAGGCCCGAATCTATTAATGGAAAAGTGAACAGCTCTTCAGAGTGTCCAAGTGTGGGGTTACTTGTCTCCGGGCACTCGGCATAGTGGGAGGAAGGAGGGTCAGGGTGAGGAATATGTGGTCTAGACTCACAGCTACTGAGACTGGATCGTGTGGGAGACAGGGTGGTGGTGGTGGCAAACTGACTAGAAGCATTATCTGCTATCCAACTAACAACCACTTCACACTGCTCTGGCTTCAAGAGTGGTGTTCCGCAGCCCCCTATAAATTGGGACAGGAAGGTAGGGCGACATGATGTGGGTGTTTGCTGTGCTCCCTCAGCAGGCACAGTTTCATCTTGCCCATGGCCTCGGCCTCTGCCTGCACAATCACATCCACTTCCCCGGCCCTTGCCACATTCCTTGCCAATTTTAAATGGAGTGTAATATTTGGCACGCTCAAAAAAATGCCACGATTATTACCGCAGTAATATCGGATCACGTCTGATGACCAAGGTTTTAGGCAGTGGCATTAGAGGTTTGGTATTGGTCAGTGACCAAGTGTGAATAGGTTGAATAACACGCAACTGGCAGACTTTAACTGGATTGTAATGTGGCATCCCGGTACCCGTTCTACTACTGCTAAATGAGACAGTTGTAGTGTTGTATTAGATTTGTTCCATTTTGTGCACCGAATTAGGGGATATAATACATTGCATTGTAAATTGTACTTTCCTGCCATCTACTGGCCAATGTGTGTATATAAAGTAATGATTATCCTCCTCAGAACAAGCTGCCATAGCAACGGCTGGGAGGAGTCTCCCAGCTAAGGGCTCTCACTCTGACTGAACACTGGTACATAGCAGTTGTGGGCGGCTCCTGCTGATCCAGGAAGATTGAGGAGAGACATTGTTCTCTCAGAGAAGTGTTTTCAATGCCAGTCTACGCTGAGGGGACATTTTTCCTCACATAATCTCCTTTACAAAAAGAGTGAAGTGTCTTCTACTCAGGAGAGAGAAGCTTTACATGGACAGATAAAAACTATGAGTACATCCACACTTTAGTGTGTTTTCCACAGAGAGCCAATCTGTGAAAGTTCCTGCATCAGTGTAATATTTCCTGGACTGTGCATAGCATTTCCTGTACTAACAAGTGAAGAGAACTCTGCTTCAGCCGCCCTGGACAATAACAATGCTTGTCTCATGAGGAGAAAACCATAACTTCCGTATGCACAATATACTGTGAACTTTGCCTGTAAGAGAGACTGTACCCCGTTACCTCATTCAGTAAAATTGTTATGTTTACAAGGTCACCTGCGTGTCTGGCTGCTTGAGATTGAACAAACATCACTGGCACTCCAAAACCTGCCCCCAGACACCACCGCTACAGGAGTGCCCCCCGGGGGTCCTATACCATCCACAAGTGCCACCTCCCGCTTTTGAAATTGTTTTGGACACGAGGGAAGCGTTGAGGGGTCCAGTGGCCCACTTCAGCTACCGTGACATCATTATCTTCTGCCAGTGAGGCTACACACCCCAGCGACCCCTTCTGCAACATCTGACGCCTCCCCAGTGGCTCACCACAGTAATATTTGGGATGCTCCAAAAAATGTGACGATTATTACCGCAGTAATATGTGATCACATCTGAAAGCGCTGTGGAAATAATGGCGCTATATAAGTGAGTAAAATAAATAAATAAAATGACCACGCTTTTGGGCAGTGGTTTATAGCTGTGGTATTCGTTTGTGGCTAAGTGTGAATAGGTTGAACAATACACAACTGGCAGACTTTAACTGGAGTGTAATATTTGGCACTCTCCAAAAAATGTCACAATTATTACCTCTTACGTCTGATGATGGACAAGTTTCTTTGCTTCCACAATACAGCAGTGCGAATAAAATAAAAAAAATCTGGTTGTATTCTGCTAACAAGCAAATGGAGCAGTAAAATGGTGTACTATATTGCTTTTTAAGTAAATAATCAGGATTAAGAGCAAAAAAAAATAGCCCTGATATCTATGGCTATGGATATCAGTAACAGCAGCAGACAGAACATGCAATGGACCCTATTCTGCTGTATACACTGTCCACAAACTCGGCCTGCTTAACTCCTGCTATCACCAGTAATAAATATATGCATCTGAATTAGTCCTTAGAAGGACTGTTAGTTTAGATGTACAGTACAGACCAAAAGTTTGGACACACCTTCTCATTTAAAGATGTTTCTGTATTTTCATGAATATGAAAATTGTACATTCACACTGAAGGCATCAAAACTATGAATTAACACATGTGGAATTATATACTTAACAAAAAAGTGTGAAACAACTGAAAATATGTCTTATATTCTAGGTTCTTCAAAGTAGCCACCTTTTGCTTTGATGACTGCTTTGCACACTCTTGGCATTCTCTTGATGAGCTTCAAGAGGTAGTCACCAGAAATGGTTTTCACTTCACCGGTGTGCCCTGTCAGGTTTAATAAGTGGGATTTCTTGCCTTATAAATGGGGTTGGGACAATCAGTTGTGTTGTGCAGAAGTCTGGTGGATACACAGCTAATAGTCCTACTGAATAGACTGTTAGAATTTGTATTATGGCAAGAAAAAAGCAGCTAAGTAAAGAAAAACGAGTGGCCATCATTACTTTAAGAAATGAAGGTCAGTCAGTGCGAAAAATTGGGAAAACTTTGAAAGTGTCCCCAAGTGCAGTTGCAAAACCCATCAAGCGCTACAAAGAATCTGGCTCACATGAGGACCACCCCAGGAAAGGAAGACCAAGAGTCGCCTCTGTTTCTGAGGATAAGATTATCTGAGTCACCAGCCTCAGAAATCGCAGGTTAACAGCAGCTCAGATTAGAGACCAGGTCAATGCCACACAGAGTTCTAGCAGCAGACACATCTCTACAACAACTGTTAAGAGGATACTTTGTGCAGCAGGCCTTCATGGTAAAATAGCTGCTAGGAAACCACTGCTAAGGACAGACAACAAGCAGAAGAGACAAGTTTGGGCTAAAGAACACAAGGAATGGACATTAGACCAGTGGAAATCTGTGCTTTGGTCTGATGAGTCCAAATTTGATATCTTTGGTTCCAACCACCATGTCTTTGTGCGACGCAGAAAAGGTGAACAGATGGACTCTACATGCCTGGTTCCCACCGTGAAGCATGGAGGAGGAGGTGTGATGGTGTGGGGGTGCTTTGCTGGTGACACTGTTGGGGATTTATTCAAAATTGAAGGCATACTGAACTAGCATGGCTACCACAGCATCTTGCAGCGGCATGTTATTCCATCCGGTTTGCGTTTAGTTGGACCATCATTTATTTTTCAACAGGACAATGACCCCAAACACACCTCCAGGCTGTGTAAGGGCTATTTGACCAAGAAGGGGAGTGATGAGGTGCTATGCCAGATGGCCTTCACAGTCACCAGACCTGAACCCAATCGAGATGGTTTGGGGTGAGCTGGACCGCAGAGTGAAGGCAAAAGGGCCAACAAGTGCTAAGCATCTCTGGGAACTCCTTCAAGATTGTTGGAAGACCATTTCCGGTGACTACCTCTTGAAGCTCATCAAGAGAATGCCAAGAGTGTGCAAAGCAGTCATCAAAGTAAAAGGTGGCTACCTAGAATATAAGACATATTTTCAGTTGTTTCACACTTTTTTGTTAAGTATATAATTCCACATGTGTTAATTCAAAGTTTTGATGCCTTCAGTGTGAATGTACAATTTTCATAGTCATGAAAATACAGAAAAATCTTTAAATGAGAAGGTGTGTACAAACTTTTGGTCTGTACTGTATATTGCTGTGGAATACCTAATACCTGACTAAATCAACCGCCAATTATCTCCCTCATTCAGCTGCAGCTCTCCCTACTCTGCCTGTCTGAAGGGTAGACTGTGACGAGCATAGGGTCACCGGGTCTGATATAGACCCGATGACGCTATGCGGCCAGTCAATCACTGTAATGCCACAACAAACATGGCTGTGGCATTACAGTGAGTGGCAGGCTATCCCTGTATGTTTATTCGCTGTTAAAACAGTGCCAAACATGCGGGGTGGGGACTTGAGCTCCCATCTGAACATTCCGGAAATACGCGCCAAGCATCTTGAGCAGTGAGATGCTCAGGAGAGTACCAAGCAGTTGCGAGCTCGCTGGCTCATCACTAGTAACAACTAATATCAGGGGCTGGCTGACAAATATTAGCCAGAGAGTCAAGCACACAGCACCTGCCCATGATTAGTGCCCAATCCTTGATCTGTTTAACTCTGGTGGCTGCATAAAGGCCATGTTGACTTCATTCTTCCTCCTGTCTCCCCACCCACCCCCTATAGACTGTGAGCCCTCGTGGACAGAACCCCCTGCCCTACTGTACCATTGCGCCTCGTCTGATGCTTCATGTTCGTGTCCCTGTCTCCCCTACACTTGTAAAGCACCATGGAACCTAATGTTGCTATATAAATATTTAATAATAATAATAATAATTCTGGGATCACACACTCAAGTGCAATGCTTGATACCCAACTAAAAGCTTACAACAGATGTGGTACAATAACTGAGCTTTCCACATACATATAGTACCAGAATCAAGCATACTACAAAGATATGGTCTTAGAAAAAAGTTTAATACATAGATATGGTGATATAGACCAAAACCAAGTTTAGTAAGTAGATACAGAAATAGAACCAGGCTTACTGCATAGATATCTGAAGAGAACCAAGCTTATTATATAGATACTGAAACAGAACCAAGCTTATTACATAGATACTGAAACAGAACCAAGCTTATTACATAGATACTGGAATGGAATAAAACTTACTGCATAGATATGGGAACAGAACCAATGTTACTGCAAAGATAAGGGAGCAGAACCAAGCTTACTATATATATATTGGAACAGAACCAAACTTAATACATAGATATGGAAACAGAACCAAGCTTATTACATAGATACGGAAATAGAAACAAGTTCACTACATAGATACTGGAACAGAACCAAGCTTATTACATAGATACTCATACATCTGTGACCCAGTCTCGCGGTACTTACCTGCACGCAACCTACGATCCTCACAAGATCTCCTTCTCTACTCCCCTCTTATCTCATCTTCCCACAATCGCATACAAGATTTGTCCCATGCATCTCCTCTACTCTTGAACTCTCTACCCCAACATATCAGACTCTCGCCTACTGTGGAAACCTTCAAAAGGAAGCTGAAGACCTACCTCTTCCGACAAGCGTACAACCTGCAGTAACCCTCGCTCTACCATAACGCTGCACGATCAGATCTACCCTCACCTATTGTATCCTCACCCATCCCTTGTAGATTGTGAGCCCTCAAGTGCAGTGTCCTTTCTCTTCCTGTACCAGACGGTGACTCGTTTTTGTTCAAGATTATTGTAATTGTTTTTGTTATGTATACCCACTCTTTCACATGTGAAGTGCCATGGAATAAATGGCGCTATAATAATAACTAATAAATAGTGTTGAGCGAGCACTAAAATGCTCGAAGCTCGGGCCAAGCTCACCGTGATACTCGGGTGCTCGACCCGAGCAACGAGCCCAATGTTAGTCTATGGGAGACCCGAGCATTTTTGCGGCGGCACCCCTGGCAGTCTGTAGAAAGCCTAAAAAGTGCCCAAAACGATAGTGACAGTGCTCAAATGACATGGGGACAGCATGGGGATTGCCCCAGGAAGCATTTCTGACCCCCAGGTCACTGCTGTCAACAATGTGATCAGAGGTATTAAGCCACTTTTACGGGCTCACAATAAAACGTTCAAAAACTAAACTGAAACTGCTTTCCTGTGAAATATGTTAAGGAACATCCTTTGCAGGGTAAAGACTTGTGTATAAGGTAAAATAAATAACCAAAAACAAAAATACTCCTCGACATCTTGGGTCATGTTCACAAGTAGCATTTTTTATGCGTTTTTGCACTTTTGTATTGCTTTCAACCGTGACAAGTGCATTCACCAGGAAATGTCATTTTAACATTTTACAACCTTATCTGGCCATGTGCTGTGTGACACATTCATACAGTGCTGAAAATACATGGGAACAGCATGGGGAAGACCCCTGGAAGCATCTCTGACACCCAGGTCACTGCCTAAAAGTGTGCCCATCAGAAGTGATCCTTGCTGCATCAGAAGATGCAGACTTGCAACTATCCCCGTGCAAGTCCTTGTCCCACGGCAGTGTTCAATTGTACCTCCCCCATTCCTTGCAATGCAAGCGCAAGTATGCAACCTGCCACCCACCCACCCACCCCCAGGCTGTAATACCATACTGCTTCCTTGCTTGCACTTGAAATTGGGCCTTTTAGGCATGTGGAGACCTAATGTGGCCACCATGTCACGGGGCGGCCGGGTGTCCATAAACGGTCCCCAGCCGCCCCTATTTGTCCCGGTGTGCCTTATACACAAGCGCGCATACCAAAACATTACCTGTGCCCCCCCCAGTGCATTTTGTGGGAAGGACAGACTAACCACAAACATGTGGACAAGTGAATGTGGCCAGGGATAGTCCATCTCACTCACGCCTTCACACTGGGTTAATATTGTGGAAGCCAGGACACAGTTGGACACTGGGATGCAACACGCCCTCCAGACATAGAGGATTGCGGGTCATGGGTCAATCAGGCTTCAACACAAAGTTCAGAAGGTAGACAGCAGCAGTGGTCGGCCTCCTACACAACGAGTAAATTATTCATGATCATGAGGCCATCCATCTCCTTAGCTTTCTGTTCCTTGGAATGCAAGCGCATATATGCAGTAGCGGCTAGGCCTGAGGTGGTTAGCGTTTTGGCGCATATCCTACCTCCTCTGAGGCTTGCTGGATGTTTTCCTGCTACTATCCCAGTTCTATGACTCCCATTAAAACAAAGTTTCAGGTGATGAATGATGGATGAGGTGGTGGCAAAGGAGAAAGAGCAGGAGGAACAGGGACCATTCACATCAATATCAGGCCCGTCAACCACACATGTCTTGTAGGATATGTTTCTGTACCAAAAGGAGCTGTTCGGCTACACAGTTATAGGGCATACAGTGAGTGAAATGCCTACCAAAAATTTTGAGGCACTCCAATGCCCCTTGGAAGTGACATGGAGGTCAGAGGGCCTTAACTGAACCTTTTTTTTCCATTTATAGCAACTGGGTCTCCTGTACACTGTTGGCCTAAGCAGTGAATGGAAGGCTTTCCAAAAATTATGAGGAACTGCAATGCCCCTTGAAACAGACGTGGATTACAGCATACTAAAAACCTTCTACCCATTATTGGGGAGTGGGTCTCCCTTAGTGTTCGCCTATGCATTCAAAAGCAAAAGCTGACTAAAATTAGGAGGAAATGCAATGCCCGTTGGAAGAGTCGTGCAGGTTAGAGTTAATTAAAAAAAACATTTCAATGCCACTTGGAAGAGACATGGAGGTCAGAGTGGTTTAACAAGACTGTAGCATCGGCGTCTCTGCCCCGTACTAGGCAGAGACGCCGTCCCTCTCACCTCCCCGCTCCTGGCGCGGCGTCCTCCATCGTTTCTCTCCCCGCTGCTTCTGGCACGCGCTCCTTCCCCGGCAGTGTGCTTAGGGCGCACGCGCGCTCCCCCTCTCTTAAAGGGACCGCGCGCGCCGTCCTAAGGAGTCCCCGGCCAATTGCCGGAGGACCTCCCATACATAAGGCACCTCCTCCAAAATGGAGGTGCCCGAGCAATGTTGTTGCAAAGCCTTCACTCTGCTTCAGCCCTCAGGTCCCGTTACCAGTTACCTGCCAGTCACCTGCCAGATTCTTGCTTGTTACCTGCCAGTCACCTGCCAGATTCCTGCTTGTTACCTGCCAGTCACCTGCCAGATTCCTGCTTGATACCTGCCTGATATCCGCTTACCTGCTTGCAAGCCTGCGGTCCGACGGTCTGCCTTCCGACACCTGTCAGTCTGTCTATGGACCAGCCTGCCCGCTCACCTGGGAGCGCTCACCTACTACCTGTCTGCTAGCCTACCTGGAGGCTACGCCGTCACGTGCTGTGACCACCTGCCTTTCCAGAGACTCTTGCCCGTTCACCTGGGAGCGCTCACCTGCTACCTGCCTGCTAGCCTACCTGGAGGCTCCGCCGTCACGTGCTGTGACCACCTGCCTGTCCAGAGACTCTTGCCCGCTCACCTGGGAGAATCCACCTGCTACCTGCCTGCTAGCCTACCTGGAGGCTCTGCCGTCACTTGCCGAGACCTCCTGCCCTTCTACCCAGAGACTGTCCCCGTCACTAGCCGTGACTACCTGCCCGCCTTCCCTGGGAGCCACCCGCTTCCTTACAAGGACTGCCCCCTTGTATAGTTGCTCAGAAGTTCCACCTCCCAGACCAGTTACAAAGACGCTTTTAATGCCTCTTGGAAGAGAAGTGGAGGTCACAGTAGCTTAACAAGACTGTTTTAATGCCCCTTGGAAGAGTGGTGGAGGTTACAGTGGAATAAAAAGACAATATCAATGCCCCGTGGAAGAGACGTGGAGGTCACAGTAGCTTAACAAGACGGTTTTAATGCCCCTTGGAAGAGTGGTGGAGGTCGCAGTGGAATAAAAACACAATATCAATGCCCCGTGGAAGAGACGTGGAGGTCACAGTAGCTTAACAAGACGGTTTTAATGCCCCTTGGAAGAGAGGCGGAGGTCACAGTAGCTTAACAAGACGGTTTTAATGCCCCTTGGAAGAGATGTGGAGGTCACAATAGCTTAACAAGACGGTTTTAATGCCCCTTGGAAGAGTGGTGGAGGTTACAGTGGAATAAAAAGACAATATCAATGCCCCGTGGAAGAGACGTGGAGGTCACAGTAGCTTAACAAGACGGTTTTAATGCCCCTTGGAAGAGATGCAGAGGTCACAGTAGCTTAACAAGATGGTTTTAATGCCCCTTAGAAGAGTGGTGGAGGTCGCAGTGGAATAAAAACACAATATCAATGCCCCGTGGAAGAGACGTGAAGGTCACAGTAGCTTAACAAGATGGTTTTAATGCCCCTTGGAAGAGACGTGGAGGTCACAGTGGCTTAACAAGATTATTTTAATGCCCCTTGGAAGAGTGGTGGAGGTTACAGTGGAATAAAAAGACAATATCAATGCCCAGTGGAAGAGACGTGGAGGTCACAGTAGCTTAACAAGACGGTTTTAATGCCCCTTGGGAGAGTGGTGGAGGTCGCAGTTGAATAAAAAGACAGTATCAATGCCCCGTGGAAGAGACGTGGAGGTCACAGTAGCTTAACAAGACGGTTTTAATGCCCCTTGGAAGAGAGGCGGAGGTCACAGTAGCTTAACAAGACGGTTTTAATGCCCCTTGGAAGAGTGGTGGAGGTCACAGTGGAATAAAAAGACAATATCAATGACCCGTGGAAGAGACGTGGAGGTCACAGTAGCTTAACAAGACGGTTTTAATGCCCCTTGGAAGAGATGCGGAGATCACAGTAGCTTAACAAGATGGTTTTAATGCCCCTTAGAAGACTGCTTGAGGTTACATTGAAATAAAAAGACAATATCAATTCCCCGTGGAAGAGAAGTGGAGGTCACAGTAGCTTAACAAGACGGTTTTAATGCCCCTTGGAAGAGTGGTGGAGGTCGCAGTGGAATAAAAAGACAATATCAATGCCCCGTGGAAGAAACGTGGAGATCACAGTAGCTTAACAAGACGGTTTTAAGGCCCCTTGGAAGAGATGCGGAGGTCACAGTAGCTTAACAAGACGGTTTTAATACCCCTTAGAAGAGTGGTGGAGGTCGCAGTGGAATAAAAACACAATATCAATGCCCCGTGGAAGAGACGTGGAGGTCACAGTAGCTTAACAAGATGGTTTTAATGCCCCGTGGAAGAGACGTGGAGGTCACAGTAGCTTAACAAGACGGTTTTAATGCCCCTTGGAAGAGAGGCGGAGGTCACAGTAGCTTAACAAGACGGTTTTAATGCCCCTTAGAAGAGTGGTGGAGGTCGCAGTGGAATAAAAACACAATATCAATGCCCCGTGGAAGAGACGTGGAGGTCACAGTAGCTTAACAAGATGGTTTTAATGCCCCTTGGAAGAGACGTGGAGGTCACAGTAGCTTAACAAGATGGTTGTAATGCCCCTTGGCAGAGTGGTGGAGGTTACAGTGGAATAAAAAGACAATATCAATGCCCCGTGGAAGAGTGGTGGAAGTCGCAGTGGAATAAAAAGTCAATATCAATGCCCCGTGTAAGAGACGTGGAGGTCACAGTAGCTTAAGAAGATGGTTTTATTGCCCCTTGGAAGAGTGGTGGAGGTCGCAGTGGAATAAAAAGACAATATCAATGCCCCTTGGAAGAGTGATGGAGGTCGCAGTGGAATAAAAAAACAATATCAATGCCCCGTGGAAGAGACGTGGAGGTCACAGTAGCTTAACAAGACGGTTTTAATGCCCCTTGGAAGAGTGGTGGAGGTCGCAGTGGAATGAAAAGACAATATCAATGCCCCTTGGAAGAGTGGTGAAGGTCACAGTGGCATAAAAAGACAATATCAATGCCCCGTGGAAGAGACGTGGAGGTCACAGTAGCTTAACAAGACGGTTTTAATATCCCTTGGAAGAGAGGCGGAGGTAACAGTAGCTTAACAAGATGGTTTTAATGCCCCTTGGAAGAGTGGTGGAGGTCGCAGTGGAATAAAAAGACAATATCAATGCCCCTTGGAAGAGTGGTGGAGGTCGCAGTGGAATAAAAAGACAATATCAATGCCCCGTGGAAGAGACGTGGAGGTCACAGTAGCTTAACAAGACGGTTTTAATGCCCCTTGGAAGAGTGGTGGAGGTTACAGTGGAATAAAAAGACAATATCAATGCCCCGTGGAAGAGACGTGGAGGTCACAGTAGCTTAACAAGACGGTTTTAATGCCCCTTGGAAGAGATGTGGAGCTCACAGTAGCTTAACAAGACGGTTTTAATGCCCCTTGGAAGAGTGGTGGAGGTTGCAGTGGAATAAAAAGACAATATCAATGCCCCTTGGAAGAGTGGTGGAAGTCGCAGTGGAATAAAAAGTCAATATCAATGCCCCGTGTAAGAGACGTGGAGGTCACAGTAGCTTAAGAAGATGGTTTTATTGCCCCTTGGAAGAGTGGTGGAGGTCGCAGTGGAATAAAAAGACAATATCAATGCCCCTTGGAAGAGTGGTGGAGGTCGCAGTGGAATAGAAAAACAATATCAATGCCCCGTGGAAGAGACGTGGAGGTCACAGTAGCTTAACAAGATGGTTTTAATGCCCCGTGGAAGAGACGTGGAGGTCACAGTAGCTTAACAAGATGGTTTTAATGCCCCTTGGAAGAGTGGTGGAGGTCGCAGTGGAATAAAAACACAATATCAATGCCCCGTGGAAGAGACGTGGAGGTCACAGTAGCTTAACAAGACGGTTTTAATGCCCCTTGGAAGAGATGTGGAGCTCACAGTAGCTTAACAAGACGGTTTTAATGCCCCTTGGAAGAGTAGTGGAGGTCGCAGTGGAATAAAAAGACAATATCAATGCCCCTTGGAAGAGTGGTGGAGGTCGCAGTGGAATAAAAAAACAATATCAATGCCCCGTGGAAGAGACGTGGAGGTCACAGTAGCTTAACAATACGGTTTTAATGTCCCTTGGAAGAGACGTGTAGGGCACAGTAGCTTAACAAGACGATTTTAATGCCCCGTACAAGAGCCATGCAGTAAAAACATTATTTCCATTGTTGGGAAGTGGGTCTCCCATAATCTTTGCCTATGCCTTCCAAGCAAAAGCTGCCAAAAATTAGGACTGAGGATCTTGCAATGTTGGCAACACGGACCTCGGTCACCCTGGGGTTATAGTGGTGGTGGAGGCTGAGGATAAGGAGAAGAGCAAAAAACAACCGAAATGAGGAAGCATATACCCAAGTGTGGGTGTGAAGCGGTTCATGGGAATACACCTCCCGAAACAACACAGTGGATTTGACTTAAGTTACTTTGCTGTCATTTGGTGGTGATAAGAAGTGGGGCCTAATCCAGCCCTTGTTCATTTTGATAAGGGTCAGCTTGTCAGCATTGTCAGTTGACAGGCGAGTGCGCTTATCAGTTATAATTCCCCCAGCGGCGCTAAAAACACGCTCCGATAACACGCTAGCGGCAGGGCAGGCCAGGACCTCCAAGGCGTACAGAGCGAGTTCATTCCAAGTGACAAGCTTGGATACCCAATAATTAAAAGGCACAGAGGAATCACGGAGGACGCTGGTACGGTCGGCAAGGTACTCCCTCACCATCTTTTGAAACTTTCCACTCCTTGTGAGAGTACCCCGCGCTTCAGGGCCGGTAAGCTGGGCGGGTCTCAGATAACTGTCCCAGAACATTGACAGTGTTCTCCTGCCTCTGCTGGATTGAAGTTGCGTCTCTCTCGCATGTACGCCTTGGTTGGGCAACAAACTGTGACCTCTGCCACCAGCGTGTTCAGATGGGAATTTTTTTAACAGTTCTGCAGCAAGGGCCTTCTGGTACTGCCCCATTTTTGTAGACCTCTCCACCTCAGGAATAAGAGAGTGAAAGTTCTCCTTGTAGCGGGGGTCTAAAAGTGTCACCAACCAGTAATGACTGTCACCCAACATTTTGACAACGCGAGGGTCACGGTTAAGGCAGCGTAACATAAAGTCAGCCATGTGTGCCAGACTGGTAACGGGCAAGACTTCCGTGTCCTCACCAAGATGACGACTGACCATGCTCTCCTCCTCCTCCTCCCCCTGTCCTAAGGCCACCCACGCTGAACCGACGGTATGACAGTTGTACAGGTACTACTGTCTACAGCGCATGATACCAGCTCCTGTTCTTCCTCCTCCTCCTCCTCTCCCTCATTGTACCCCAAATGCACGTTGGGATGAGATGAGGCTGGGCTGTGTGTAATCGCCCACTATGGCTTCTTGATCCATCTCATCATACTCTGGCTGCAATGCCTGCTCTTTAATTCTCTGCAGAGAGCGTTGCAAAAGACAGACAAGTGGGATGCTGACGCTAATGACGGCGTCATCGCCACTCACCATCTTGGTGGACTCCTCAAAGTTTGTCAGGATGGTACATATGTCAGACATCCAGGTCCACTCCTGAGGTCTTATGTGTGCAGTCTGACCTGAATATTGACGGCCTTGTTGCAGCTGGTACTCCACAACTGCTCTCTGCTGCTCACAAATCCTTTGCAACATGTGGAGGGTAGAGTTCCAACGTGTGGGGACATCACACACCAGTCGGTGTGCCGGAAGCTGCAAAAGCTGCTGCAACACAGCAAGGGCGGCGGAAACTGTAACCGACTTCTGAAAATGAGCTGACAGGCGGCGTACTTTGTCGAGCCGATCCGGCAACTCGGGGTACAATTTAAAAAACCGCTGAACCACGAGGTTAAGCACATGAGCCAGGCATGGTATGTGTGTGATCTCACCTCGCCTCAGAGCCGTCACCAGGTTACCGCCATTGTCACACACGACCATGCCTGGATGTAGGTTCAGCGGTCTGAGCCACAGATCTGCCTGCTCTTTCACAGCTGTCCACAACTCACAAGCAGTGTGAGGTTTATCACCTAAGCTCATGTGTTTCAGCACAGCCTGTTGCCGCTTGGCGGAGGCAGTACTGCAGTGCTTCCAGCTTGTAAGTGATGTGGTGATATCTGAGATGGAGGCTGAACATGAGGAGGAGGAGGATGATGCGCTGGAGCTGTACATTGTGGGGGAAACTCTGACTGACATAGGGCCTGCAATCCTCGGTGTGGGGAGGATGTGTTCCGTCCCAAGGTCCGACTGGGTCCCAGCTTCCACTATGTTTACCCAGTGTGCCGTCAGGGAGATGTACCGTCCCTGGCCACAAGCACTTGTCTACGTGTCCGTTGTTAGGTGGACTCTCCCAGTAACTGCGTTGTTGAGGGCACGGCAGATGTTTTGGGACACGTGCTTGTGTAGTGCGGGGATGGCACACCAGGCAAAATAGTGTCGGCTGAGGACCGAGTACCGAGGGACGGCCACCGCCATAAGGTTGCGGAAGGATTCCGTCTCCACCAGCCTAAAAGTCAGCATTTCCAACGCAAGCAGTCGTGAAATGTGCGAATTTAGGACTGTGGCCTGTGGGGCGTTGGCTGCGAATTTCCGCTTTCGTTCAAAGGTCTGGGATATGGACAATTGAACGCTGTGGTGGGAAGTGGACGTGGATGCTGTTTCTTGAGAAACTGCCATAACAAGTGAAGACTGAGAGGAGGGGGCATCTTAGCATGCTGTATGGACAGGGGATTGCCTTGCACACACAGCAGGGGGTTCTATTGCACGCACAACAGCGGAAGAAGCAGTGGTGACACCCGCTGACACTGGTCGTGGACCCTGGGGTTCACCCCACAAAGTCGGGTGCTTTGCTGCCATGTGCCTGATCATGCTGGTGGTGGTCAGGCTGGTAGTTTTGTCACCCCTGCTGATGCTGGCATGGCAGGTGGTACAAATGGCCTTTTTGGGGTTATCAGCAGAGTCTTTAAAAAAATTCCAGACTCTGGAAGACCTACAGGTTGTACTGGCAACGTCCCTCGTGTTGGTGTTACGGGGAACTGTTGCCTGCCTTCTGTGTGCAGCCACCACACTGCTTCTTCCTGCCTGTTGGGGTACTCTGCCTCCCTCACCCTGTGTGCTGCTGGCCTTGCTCTGCATGTCCTCCTGCCACGTTGGGCACCACTTCCTCCTCTTCCACTTGCGCACCACGATCCTCCTCCTCACTTCCTGGCAATTGTGTCTCGTCATCGTCCACCTCTTGTGACAAATTGCCAGCGTCGCCTTCTTGTGGCCGTGGCTGTTCAAATATTTGGCCATCGCTACATGGGATCTCCTCTTCCACCACTGCAAGCGGAGAAGGCGAGGGGCCCAAATATGGAAATGGACCAGTGAGCAGCTCTTCAGAGTGTCCAACTGTGGGATCAGTTGCTGTCTGATGACACTTGACATGGTGGGAGGAAGGAGCATCAGGGTGAGGAGGAGTATGCGGTCGAGACTCATGGCTACTAACACTTGACCGTGTGGAAGACAGACCGGAGGTGGTGGTGCCCAGGTGACTGGAAGTATTATCTGCTATCCAATTAATAACCTGTTCACACTGATCAGTTCGCAATAGTGGTCTTTTTGTTGTGTGCTTTCCTAGTAATTCGGTCAAGAACTAGGAGCGATAAGATGTGGCTGTTGGTTGTGGCACATTCTCACCTTGGCCACGGCCCCGTCCTCTGCACGCACCATCACCAGAATGTCCAGTTCCATGTCCCTTGCCACAGACCTTGCCCATTGTAAATGGAGTAAAATAGCTTACATTCACACTATCAATGGCAAAAGGGTAATAAAAAGGAGATTAGAACCATGGAACTGCGAAACCACAGTTATAATTTCCTGGTGTATACCAGACTTGTTAAATTAGATATATTTGTGTCTGAACTGTCAGCGACACACTCAAACTGTTTTTTTTTATGGAAAAAAGGCAAGCAGGTTGATAACACCCAGATTTGAACCGTGGAAGAGGAAAACCACAGTTCTACTTCTCTGGCCTACACCAGACTCCTTTAAACAGATGTATTGGTGTCTGAACAGTCAGCGAGACACTGAAAATGATTTTTTTTATGCAAAAAAGACAAAAAAGTGGATAATACAGAGATTTGAACCGTGGAACTGCAAAACCACAGTTATAATTTCCTGGTGTATACCAGACTTGTTAAAATAGATACATTTGTGTCTGAACAGTCAGCGACACTCTCAAACTGCTTTTTTTTTATGGAAAAAAGGCAAGCAGGTTGATAACACCCAGATTTGAACCGTGGAAGAGGAAAACCACAGATCTATTTCTCTGGCCTACACCAGACTCTTTTAAACAGATATATTGGTGTCTGAACAGTCGGCGAGACACTGAAAATGTTTTTTTTTATGCAAAAAAGACAAAAAAGTGGATAATACAGAGATTTGAACCGTGGAACTGCAAAACCACAGTTATAATTCCCTGGTGTATACCCGACTTGTTAAATTACATATATCTGTGTCTGAACAGTCAGCGACACACTCAAACTGTTTTTTTTATGGAAAAAAGGCAAGCAGGTTGATAACACCCAGATTTGAACTGCGGAAGAGGAAAACCACAGTTCTATTTCTCTGTCCTACACCAGACTTTTTTAAACAGATATATTGGAGTCTGAACAGTCAGCGAGACACTCAATTTTTTTTTTTTTTTTTTTGGGGGGGGGGGGGGGATACCAAAAGGTTAATAAGACGGGTATTTGTACAGTCTGACTGGGGAAAAAAAAAACAGGATTTAGATGAAAAAAAAGGATTTTTCCAGGCCCCTGAGACCTGGGGATAAGTCTAGCAATTTGACCAGCAGGAGCGCACAGGACTGTAATGCAGTGTTTGTTGGTATAACCACTGCGTCTCCTATACAGCCTGCCTGCCTGATATCTGGGATGGATATTAGTCCTGAGAAGGACTGTTTGTTTGATTTTGCAGGCTTTAGAGACCCTACACTAACTATTTCGCAGTATAAATCTCTCCCTAGCTCTGCAGCACTGACCCTACACTGTCTGATCCGGAGCAACTGTGTCCAAGATGGCGGCCCCTTGTTTTAAATACTCGAGGTGATGCTGTGCGGCCTCCCAATCACTGTAATGCCCACAAACAACTGGCTGGCAATCCCTGCATGTTCATTGGCTCTGTAAAGAGCGCCAAACGTGCAGGGCGGAGACCCGAGCTCCTGCCCGAGTAACCCGGAAATACTCGGTGCTCGCCGAACATCCCGAGTAGTGAGATGCTCGGGCGAGTACCGAGCAGTGTTGAGCATGCTCGCTCAACACTACTAATAAATAATAATAATACTGGAATAGAACCAAGCTTACTGCATAGATATGGGAACAGAACCAAGGTTACTGCATAGGTACGGAACAGAATCAAGCTTACTACATAGATATTGAAACTGTACCAAACTTCTACATATACATTAATAGATTCAAACTAAATACATAGATGTGGTAATAGATCTAAGCTTATTACATAGATACAAAATAGAATTAAGCTTACTATATAGATACCTTAACAGAACCAAGCTTATTATATATATATGCTTGAACAGAACTAAGCTTACTGTGCAGATATGTGAACAGTACTTTGGTTACTGCATAGAAATGGAACAGAACCAAGCTTATTACATAGATGTGGAAACAGATCCAAACTTACTACGTAAATGTGGAAGCAGAACCAAGTGTCACGCACAGTGTGGGAAAGACTAAGTGCAACACGAAGGGATAAGGGTAGGGTAGCCCAAACGCTAGGGAAAGTGGGAGTGGAGACCGCTAGGCAGATCTAATATCACCTGCCTACTGTCCCTATATAGGTTTCGCACCTATTGCCGAACAAGAAACCTAATCCCTGTATATCCCTACAGCTAGGCCCTAGATAGGAAGGGGGGTGAGCACTGGTCAGTCCCCACTATAAACTAAAGACAACAAGAGAGACAAACAAAGGGGGGGGGGGAAACTTAGCTTGAGCAGACACCAGAGAGATAACACCACACATCCTCCAAGGGCTCCAGAGAGGAAGCTAATCGACTGCTATTGCTCCAAGCTTTCACAAGGGAAAATCCTGAAGTAGAATGTCCGGCCATCTGTTTATGACCTCAAACTTGGGTTATGCAGCAGGACAATGATCCTAAACACACCAGCAAGTCCACCTCTGAATGGCTTAAGAAAAACAAAATTAAGCCTTTGAAGTGGCCTAGTCAATGTCCTGACTTTAATCTGATTGAGATGCTGTGGCATGACCTTGAAAAGGCGGTTCATGCTTGGAATCCCTCCAATGTGGCAGAATTACAACAATTTTGCAAAGATGAGGGGGCCATAATTCCTCCAGAGCGTTGTAAAAGACTCATTGCTAGTTATTGCAAAGTTTGATTGCAGTTGTTGCTGCTAAGGGTGGCCCAAAGAGTTATTAGGTTTAGGGGGCAATCACTTTTCACACAGGCCCCTGTAGGTTTGGATTTCTTTTTCCCTTAATAATAAAGACCTTTATTTAAAAACTGCATTTTGTGTTTACATGTGTTATCTGTGCCTAATATTTAAATTTGTTTTGTGATCTGAAACATTTAAGTGTGACAAATGCAAAAGAATAAGAAATCAGGAAGGGGGCAAACACTTTTTCACACCACTGTATATAAAGTATCAGAACCTAGTTTACTACATTGATACAGGAACAGAACCTTTTGTTAAACTCTCCCCTCTCCAATCTATCATGAATGAAACAGCTACAGTGGTGGCCAAAAGTATTGGCACCCCTGCAATTCTGTCAGATAATACTCCTTTTCTTCCTGAAAATGATTGCAATCACAAATTCTTTGGTATTATTATCTTAATTTAATTTGTCTTCAATGAAAAAACGCAAAAAGAATTGTCATAAAGCCAAATTGAATACAATTCCACACCAAACCTAAAAAAGGGGGTGGACAAAAGTATTGGCACTGTTTGAAAAATCATGTGATGCTTCTCTAATTCGTGTAATTAACAGCACCTGTAACTTACCTGTGGCACCTAACAGGTGTTGGCAATAACTAAATCACACTTGCAGCCAGTTAACATGGATTAAAGTTGACTCAACCTCTGTCCTGTGTCCTTGTGTGTACCACATTGAGCATGGAGAAAAGAAAGAAGACCAAAGAACTGTCAGAGGACTTGAGAAACCAAATTGTGAGGAAGCATGAGCAATCTCAAGGCTACAAGTCCATCTCCAAAGACCTGAATGTTCCTGTGTCTTCCGTGCGCAGTGTCATCAAGAAGTTTTAAAGCCCATGGCACTGTGGCTAACCTCCCTAGATGTGGACGGAAAAGAAAAATTGACGAGAGATTTCAATGCAAGATTGTGCGGATGGTGGATAAAGAACCTCGACTAACATCCAAACAAGTTCAAGCTGCCCTGCAGTCCGAGGGTACAACAGTGTCAACCCGTACTATCTGTATGCGTCTGAATGAAAAGGGACTGTATGGTAGGATACCCAGGAAGACCCCATTTCTTACCCCGAGACATAAAAAAGCCAGGCTGGAGTTTGCCAAAACTTACCTGAGAGAGCCTAAAATGTTTTGGAAGAATGTTCTCTGGTCAGATGAGACAAAAGTAGAGCTTTTTGGGAAAAAGCATCAACATAGAGTGTACAGGAAAAAAAAAGAGGCATTCAAAGAAAAGAAAACGGTCCCTACAGTCAAACATGGCGGAGGTTCCCTGATGTTTTGGGGTTGCTTTGCTGCCTCTGGCACTGGACTGCTTGACCGTGTGCATGGCATTATGAATTCTGAAGACTACCAACAAATTTTGCAGCATAATGTAGGGCCCAGTGTGAGAAAGCTGGGTCTCCCGCAGAGGTCATGGGTCTTCCAGCAGGACAATGACCCAAAACACATTTCCAAAAGCACTATAAAATGGTTTGAGAGAAAGCACTGGAGACTTCTAAGATGGCAAGCAAATTAAATGAAGATAATACCAAAGAATTTGTGATTGCAATCATTTTCAGGAAGAAACTGAGTATTATCTGACAGAATTGCAGGGGTGCCAATACTTTTGGCCACCACTGTATAATCATACAGTGGCTTCCAGGATTATTAACAACCCACCTTGGCATTTTTCATGTTTTGCTACCTCACAACCTGGAATTTCACTGATTTTTTGGGGTGTTTGCATCAGTTCATTTAAAGAACATGCCTACAACTGTGAACATTTGGTTTTCTTTTTAATGCAAAGCAAAAAACAAATAACACAAAATAACTGAAAACTTCAGTGTTCATAACTATTCCCCCCCTAAAGTCAGTATTTTGTAGAGCCTCCTTTTGTGGCAATTACAGTCACTTACAAGTCACTTTGGATACGTCTCTATGAGCTTTCCACATCTTGCCTTTGTAATTTTTGCCCATTCCTCAAGGCAAAACTGCTCCAACTCCTTCAAGTTAGATGGTTTCCTCTGCTGAGCAGCAATCTTCAAATCTTACCACAGATTCTCAATTGGATTAAGTTCTGGGCTTTGACTAGGCCATTCAAAAACATTTAACATTTCCCCTTAAACCACTCGAGTGTTGTTTTAGCAGTATGCTTTGGGTCATTGTCTTGTTGGAAGGTGACTATCCGTCCCAGTCTCAAATCACTGACAGACTGAAACTGGTTTTGCTAAAGAAAATCCCTGTATTTTGCACCATCCATCTTCCCCTCGATTCAGACTATTTTCCCTGTCCCTGCTGCCAAAAAACATCCCCAGAGCATGATGCTGCCACCACCATGTTTCACTGTGGAGATGATGTTCTTGGGGTGGTGAGCTGTGTTGGTTTGGCACCAGACATAGCATTTACCTTGGCAACCAAAAACTTCAATTTTGGTCTCATCTGTCCACAGTACCTTCCTCCATACATTTGGGGAGTCTCCCACGTGTCTTTTGGCAAACTCAAAATGAGCCTTACAATTTTTGTAAGTAAAGTATTTTTTCTGTCCACTCTTCTATAAAGGCCACCTCTATTGAGTGTATGACTAACTGTGGTCATATGGACAGATGCTCCACCCCCTGCTTGGAGACTCTGCAGCTCCTTCAGGGTTACCTTCTCTGTGCTGCATCTCTAATTAATGTCCTCCTTGCCTGGTCTGAGAGTTTTGGCAGCCCTCTTTTGGCATGTTTGTTGTGTGACCATGTTCTTTCCATTTGTTATTGGATTTGATGGTGCTGCAAGGATCATCAGAGATATGGATATTTTTTTATAACCCAACCTTGACTTCTCAACAACTTTGTCCCTGACTTGTTTGAAGATCTCCTTGGTCTTCATGGTGTTGTTTGGTTAGTGATGCCTCTTGCTTAATGGTGTTGCAGCCTCTGTGGCCTTTCAGAAAAGGTGTATATATACTGACAGACCAAGTGACACATAGATTGCAAACAGGTGGACTTTATTTCACTAAGCATGTGACTTATGAAGGTAATTGCTTACAGCAGAAATTTTTAGGGGCTAAAACCCATATCCCCTCCATTCTGCTAAAGACCTAAGACTAACATTCTCTATAATCCAAACCTCCCACTCCCGTCTCCTGGACTTCTCTCGTGCTGCACCAGTTTTTTGGAATGCACTACTCCAGACAATCTGGTTAATTCGCAGTATTCATAGTTTCAAGCATGATCTAAAAACACATTTCTTTAGACTAGTCTATCAACTCACTAATCTAACTATCCTCTGTTCTCTCTATCACACACGCAGTAGCACTTTGTATCTGCATTTGTACAGATACTGGCTGGTCACTGGTTCATGCAGTGTTACTAGAATGCTCCTAATTATTATAAATATGGCTGTACCATACACGACAAGCACTTTATTTTTATCTTTTGTGTTACCCCTATTTCTTCATAAATTGTAAGTTTGTGAGCAGGGCCCTTCTCTTCTCTTGGAATGTGTTGAATTATGTGTTACTCTGTAATGTCTTTATTGTCTGCTGAGTTTTAACATGCTGCAAAATATGTTGGTGATATTGAAATAAAAATTATTATTATTATGACATAGAAATGGGAACAGAACCAAGCTTACTTTGGAAGTGCATTGAGGTGAAGGGTGCATTGCTGGAAAAGGGAAAAAAAAACTCTTTAAATATCTTAGTTTGCGAGTGTGAACGAGCTGCGTGTGTCCGGAGCGTAAGTGCGAACGAAAGTAAGTGTGTGACTTGTTTTTCAGTGAAGAGGTATTGGGAATCCTGCAGAAAATATCTGTGTGAATTGCGGTGAGTGCTGCATTGTGACCTGCTGAGTGCTTTTCTACCTGTTTAGATTTATTGGGCTTTTTAAAACCTATTTTCTCACTACAGTTTTAGTTTCTTAGTTTACTATCTGTGTATTTAAGGGTTAACTACATTGCACTAAAATCCTGAGGTGTAGCTTTACTCACAAAGGGTTAATTAAGGAGAAGGGGTCATAATTAAGGGTTTATAAGGGGCAGCTGGTTGGGCATCCAGTCCTTTGGAAGTGCATTGAGGTGGAGGGTGCATTGCTGGAAAAGGGAAAAAAAAACTCTTTAAATATCTTAGTTTGCGAGTGTGAACGAGCTGCGTGTGTCCGGAGCGTAAGTGCGAACGAAAGTAAGTGTGTGACTTGCTTTTCAGTGACTTTGTATTCAGGGAGTTTGGAAGGGAGGACTTTGGACTGAATTGCTGACTGTATTTCATTAATTCTTTACTTTACTTTTTACTTAACATTCTGTATATTGCAATCCCCATTAGGAAATGAGCTCCATTATTGACAATGCTATCCAGTGTACATCTTGCCACATGTATGTATTCCTTGAACAGCCGGTCGAGGTTGCTTACTGCTGCGCGAGATGTGTGCACGTTGTGCGTTTGGAAGCCCAGATACTGGATCTAAATGAGCAGCTGGCAACACTGAGATCCATTGACAACATGGAAATGAGTCTGCTGCTCACTGAGCAGCAGCTCACTGGGGTAGATGTGGGGGAGGGTGGTAGTCGGGAGCTGCAGGACAGTGAGGTCGCTAGTTGGGTGACAGTTAGAAGGGGTGGTAGAGGGAAGAGTGCCAGGGAGGCTAGTCCTGATCTGGCACACCCCAATAAGTTTGCAAAGTTGGCAGATGAGGGGTGTGACGGTACAGGGGTAGCACTACTACAGCAAGGCATGTCCCCTGAAAGCCGGAGGAGTGTCAGCTCCAGTAAAGAGGGAAATAGGAGAGTAGGGCAGGCCACGCAGGTGCTGGTAGTGGGGGACTCAATTATTAGAGGAACAGATAGGGCAATCTGTCACAAAGACAGGGATCGTCGAACAGTGTGCTGCCTACCTGGCGCTCGAGTCCGGCACATCGCTGATCGGGTTGACAGATTACTGGGAGGGGCTGGTGAGGACCCAGCGGTCATGGTGCACATTGGCACAAATGACAAAGTTAGAGGTAGGTGGAAGGTCCTTAAAGATGATTTCAGGGAATTAGGCTGCAAGCTGAAAGCACGGACCTCCAAGGTGGTATTCTGTGAAATACTACCGGTACCACGTGCCACGCCAGAGAGGCAACGGGAGATTAGGGAGATAAATAAGTGGCTGAAGAACTGGTGTAGGAAGGAGGGATTTGGGTTCCTGGAGAACTGGGCCGACTTCTCAGTTGGCTACAGACTCTACGCTAGGGACCGGCTGCACCTTAATGGGGAGGGTGCAGCTGTGCTGGGGGAGAAAATGGCTAGAAGGTTGGAGGAGTGTTTAAACTAGGGATTGGGGGGGAGGGTATTCATTTAATAGGTGGGGAAGATAGTGCAGATAGTGACCTGGGCACAAATAAAGAAATTGGGGGTGGGGTTAGAACAGTCAATAAAGTAAGAAGGAATAGAGGTACAGAGAGATACATAAAATGCATGTACACTAATGCCAGAAGCCTCACCAATAAAATGGAGGAATTAGAATTAATTTTGTTGGAAAATAATTATGACATGGTAGGGATATCTGAGACGTGGCTGGACGAGAGCCATGACTGGGCAGTTAATTTACAGGGCTATAGTCTGTTCAGAAATGACCGTACAAACAAGCGAGGGGGGGGTGTTTATATGTAAAATCATCCTTAAAACCTGTCTTGCGGGAGGATATATGTGAATCTAATGAAAATGTAGAGTCCCTGTGGGTGGAGATAAGGGGAGGGGGAAAAGATAAAAAATTACTGATAGGGGCTTGTTATAAGTCTCCAAAAATAATGGAAGTAGCGGAGAATATCCTCGTAAAGCAAATAGATGAAGCAGCGACTCAAGGAGAAGTCATTATTATGGGAGACTTCAACTACCCTGAAATACATTGGGGGACAGAAACATGTAGTTCAAGCAAAGGAAATAGGTTTTTGACTACTATGAGAGACAATTACCTTTCACAACTGGTTCAGGACCCAACAAGAAGGGGGGCACTGCTAGACCTAATATTAACCAATAGGCCAGACCGCATATCAAATATACGAGTTGGGGGTCACTTGGGTAATAGTGATCACAAAATAATACGTTTTCATGTAACCTTTAATAAGATGTGTAGTAGAGGGGTTATAAGGACACTAAACTTCAGGAAGGCAAATTTCCAACGATTAAGAGATGATCTTAGTGCAATAAACTGGGACGATATCCTGAGACATAAAGCTACACAAAGCAAATGGGAGACATATATTAACATCCTGAATAGGACCTGTGCACAATATATACCCCTTGGGAATAAACATGCTAGAAATAGGAGGAAACCACTATGGCTAAATAGAGCTGTAAGGGGCGCAATAAGTGACAAAAAAGAAAGCATTTAGAGAACTAAAGCAAGTAGGTAGTGATGAGGCATTAAATAAATATAGAAAATTAAATAAATTATGTAAAAAACAAATCAAGGCAGCAAAGATTGAGGCAGAGAGAATCATTGCCAGAGAAAGTAAAATAACCCCAAAATATTCTGTAACTACATAAATAGTAAAAAGCTAAAAAATGATAGTGTTGGCCCCCTTAAAAATAGTCTGGGTGAAATGGTGGATGAGGATGAGGAAAAAGCCAATATGCTAAATGATTTTTTTTCAACCGTATTTACACAAGAAAATCGCATGACAGAAAACATGATTAGTGATAACAAAAATTCTCCGGTAAATGTCACTTGCTTAACCCAGCAGGAAGTACGGCGGCGTCTAAAAATCACTAAAGTTGACAAATACCCGGGCCCGGATGGGATACACCCGCGAGTACTGCAGGAATTAAGTAACGTCATAGATAGACCATTATTTTTAATCTTTAAAGATTCCATAATAACAGGGTCTGTACCACAGGACTGGCGTATAGCAAATGTGGTGCCAATATTCAAAAAGGGGACAAAAACTGAACTTGGAAATTATAGGCCGATAAGCTTAACCTCTACTGTGGGTAAAATCCTGGAGGGTTTCCTAAGAGATGCTATAATAGAGTATCTGAAGAAGAATAACCTCATGACCCAATATCAACATGGGTTTACGAGGGACCGTTCCTGTCAAACTAATCTGATCAGTTTTTATGAGGAGGCAAGTTCTGGACTGGACCTAGGAAATGCAGTGGATGTTGTGTATATGGACTTTTCAAAAGCTTTTGATACGGTTCCACACAAAAGGTTGATACATAAAATGAGAACAATGGGGATAGGGGAAAATATATGTATGTGGGTTAAGAATTGGCTCAGTGATAGGAAACAAAGGGTGGTTATTAATGGAAAACACTCAGACTGGGTCTCAGTTAACAGTGGGGTACCACAGGGGTCAGTATTGGGCCCCCTTCTTTTTAACATATTTATTAATGACCTTGTAGGGGGCATACAGAGTAATATTTCAATATTTGCAAATGACACTAAACTCTGCAGGGTAATCAATACAGAGGAGGACAATTTTATATTACAGGAGGATCTATGTAAACTAGAAGTTTGGGCTGATAAATGGCAAATGAGCTTTAATGGTGATAAATGTAAGGTAATGCACTCGGGCAGAGGAAATAAAATGTATAATTATATGCTTAATTGTAAAACACTGGGCAAAACTGTAACTGAAAAAGACCTGGGTGTATTGGTGGACGACAAGCTCACGTTTAGTGGCCAGTGTCAGGCTGCTGCTGCAAAGGCAAATAAAATAATGGGATGCATTATAAGAGGCATAGTTGCTCATGAGGAGAACATAATTTTACCTCTATACAAGTCATTAGTGCGACCACACTTAGAATACTGTGTACAGTTCTGGTCTCCGGTGTATAAGAAAGACATAGCTGAACTAGAGCGGGTGCAGAGAAGAGCGACCAAGGTTATTAGAGGACTGGGGGGTCTGCAATACCAAGACAGGTTATTACACTTGGGGTTATTTACTGTGGAAAAAAGAAGGCTTAGGGGTGATCTTATTACTATGTACAAGTGTAGCGTCGGAGTCCCTGCCTTCTGCTAGGCAGGGACGCTGTTCCCCTCACCTCTCCGCTCCGTGCCTGGCGTCTTCCTCCCGCTCTGCTGGCAGCGCGCGCTCCTTCCCGGCCACTGTGCTTAGGGCGCGCGCGCGCTCCCCCTCTCTTAAAGGGGCCGCGCGCGTCGTCCTAAGGAGTCCCCGACCAATGGCCGGAGGACCTCTCCATATATAAGGCACCTCCTCCAAAATGGAGGTGCCCGAGCAATGTTGTAGCATAGCCTATCACTCTGCTTCAGCCCTCAGGTCCCGTTACCAGATACCTGCCAGTTACCTGCCAGTTTCCTGTTTGTTACCTGCCTGATACGTGTCTATCTGCTGACATTCCTGCGGTCCGACAGTCTGCCTACCAGCCCTGCCAGTCTGTCTATGGATCCGTCTGCCCGCTCACCTGGGAGCGCTAACCTGCTACCTGCCCGCTAGCCTACCTGGAGGCTCTGCCGTCACGTGCTGTGACCACCTGCCCGTCCAGAGACTCTTACCCGCTCACCTGGGAGCGCTCACCTGCTACCTGCTTGCTAGCCTACCTGGAGGCTCTGCCGTCACGTGCTGTGACCATCTGCCCGTCCAGAGACTCTTGCCCGCTCACCTGGGAGCGTCCATCTGCTATCTGCCTGTTAGCCTACCTGGAGGCTCTGCCGTCACTTGCTGTGACCACCTGCCTGTCCAGAGACTCTTGCCCGCTCACCTGGGAGCGTCCATCTGCTACCTGCCTGTTAGCCTACCTGGAGGCTCTGCCGTCACTTGCTGTGACCACCTGCCTGTCCAGAGACTCTTGCCCGCTCACCTGGGAGCGTCCATCTGCTACCTGCCTGTTAGCCTATCTGGAGGCTCTGCCGTCACTTGCTGTGACCACCTGCCTGTCCAGAGACTCTCGCCCGCTCACCTGGGAGCGTCCACCTGCTACCTGCCTGCTAGCCTACCTGGAGGCTTAGCCGTCACTTGCCGTGACCACCCATCTGTCAAGAGACTGTCCCCGTCACTAGCCGTGACCACCCGCCTGTCGAGAGACTGTCCCCGTCACTTGCCGTGACCTCCTGCCCTCTTACCCAGAGACTTTCCCCGTCACTAGGTCACTAGCCGTGACTGCCTGCCCGCCTTCCCTGGGAGTCACCTGCTTCCTTACAAGGACTGCCCCTTTGTATAGTTGCTCAGAGGTTCCACCTCCCAGACCCGTTACAACAAGTATATGAGGGGACAGTACAAAGACCTTTCTACTGATCTTTTTACTCTGAGGCCTGAGACGGGGACAAGGGGGCATCTTCTACCTCTGGAGGAAAGAAGGTTTAATCATAATCACAGACGGGGATTCTTTACTGTAAGAGCAGTGAGACTATGGAACTCTCTGCCGCATGATGTTGTAATGAGTGATTCACTGTTAAAATTTAAGAAGGGCATGGATGCCTTTCTTGAAAAGTATAATATTACAGGTTATAAATACTAGATTCCTTGATAGGGCGTTGATCCAGGGAACTAGTCTGATTGTCGTATGGAGTCGGGAAGGAATTTTTTTCCCCAATGTGGAGTATAGTGTTTGCCACATGTTTTTTTTTTGCCTTCCTCTGGATCAACAAGTTAGGCTATGGGTTGAGCTAGATGGACTTAGTCTTCCTTCAACCTTAAAAACTATGTTACTATGTTACTATGTTACATAGATATGGGAACAGACCTAAGCTTACTATACTAGATATTTGAGCAGAACCAAACTAAGAAAACTGCATAGATACGAGAACATAACCAAGCTTACTGCATAGATAAGGGAACAGTTTCAAGCGTACTCTATAGATGCAGAAACAGAACCATACTTAATGTATATAGTGTATATAAAAAGTCTACACACCTGATAAAATGTCAGGTTCCTGGCATGTAAAAAAATCATACGAAGAAGAATAATTTCGGAACTTTTTCCACCATTAATATCACCCAAAATCTGTACAATTCAATGAAAGTAAAGTCAGTCTGTGTGGAAAAAGAAACATAAACTAAAAAAATGTGGTTGCATAAATATGCACACCCATAAACTAATATTTTGTTGATAATTGGTAATTTATTATCTTAAACCAATAATCAATGGTTTTTGGATTTCCTCCTGTTAATGTGTCTTAGCCTGCAGCAGTGCGGGCGTGAACCACGCTACCAGCATTAAGTTACACAGCAGCATCCATTTATTCAATTTACGCTACACTATTTAAAGAGCCCGATCTTTTTTATTAGCTACACCTCCTGATGAAGCCCAGAGGGTGAAATTCGTGTCAAGGTACAATAGGTCACCTGCTGTGCCAGCCCCTGTAATAGATTTATTTTGAAACATGACTTCATGCGACTGAACATCTCTAACTAGCACTATTGGCACTTTATTTTTCTATGCTATAATCAGCAGGCTGCATAGTTGTTATAATGGTTAACACACACAACTGTGTTTAACATTCAGAGGTCTATATTTAATCACTTAGTTTATATACAGTTTTCAAGGTAAACTGCATTTGATTTTGTAACTATCCTATTATAGTTAGATAACATTAACTAAATTGATTATCTGGATTAAACCTGTTAGTTATCTCTACAGGCTTTATATGTAGACAATTGCCTGACTGTTGATCTACACCACCATATTGACAGCATTGGTAAGATACTTATGTATACTTTCAGATGCATGTAGCGATACTATCAAATATATTGAATTTCTTCCACTGCACAGCTCCATTTGTTGCCTTTTTTGTGCTTTTTGTACCCATCAAAGTATTCTTTTGTCATTTATTATCATTACCGGACTTTAGAAATATACAATTACTTACTTATACAGTGGAGTGAAAAGTGTTTCCCCCCTTCCTGATTTCTTATTCTTTTGCATGTTTCTCACACTTAAATATTTCAGATCACAAAACAAATTTAAATATTAGAGAAAGATAACACAAGTATCACAAATTGCAGTTTTTAAATGAAGTTCATTGTGTTTCCTCCCTTTTCTAACCTACCTATACCCAACTTTGCAATTTCCTTCGGTGGTGCCACCTTAATTCCGAAGCAGCAAGATCACTGTTTTGGAGTCATATTTGACACATAACTTTCCTTTATTATCCATATACAATCACTCACTCGCTCATGTCACCTGCACCTTAAAAACATTTCCAGATTCCGACCTTTTCTCACCTTTGAAACTGCATAAACTCTTACTGTCGCTCTTATTCATTCATGTCTGGACTACTGCCACTCTCTTCTGATTGGTCTCCCTCTTACCAAACTCTCTCCTCTCCAATCCAACCTGAATGCAGCAGCCAGGGTGGTATTTCTATCAGGCCGCTTCACTGATGCCTCTACCCTGTGCCAGTCATTGCACTGGTTACCCATTTGCTAAAGAATACATTACAAACTCATCTTTCTCACCCACAAAGCTCTCCACAGTTCTGCACCGCCCTATATCTCATCCCTCATTTCTGTCTATCGCCTTTCCCGTGCCCTCCATTCTGTAACTGATCTAAGACTAACATCCGCCTTAATCCGAATCTCACACCTCCATCTCCAAGACTTCTCTCGTGACGCGCCAGTTTTCTGGAATGCACTACCCCAAACGATCCTACTAATATCTAGCCCCCATGTTTTTAAGCGTGCTTTAAAAACACATCTGTTTAGACAAGTCTATCACCTCAACTTACTAACCTAACTCTCCCCTGTTCCCTCCTAAATGTTAATCTTAATCTGCTCCTGCCTGTTCATCTGTCTTCTCCATGCACCAATAGCACACAGTAACTGCACTTGGACAGATACTGGCTGATGACCATGTTCTACCTATTGTGTCCCCCTATTTCCATATAGATTGCAAGCTTGCGAGCAGCGCCCTCACTCCTGTAATTGTTGAAATGTGTTACATTGTATTGTTTTTATTGTCTGTTCATGTCCGTACTTAATTGTAAAGTACTGCGGAATATGTTGGCCTATATAAATAAAAAATATTATTATCATTATTTATTATTAAGGGAAAAAGAAATCTAAACCTACAGGGGCCTGTGTGAAAAAGTGATTGCCCCCTAAACCTAATAACTGGTTGGGCCATTCTTAGCAGCAACAACTGTAATCAAGCGTTTGTGATAACTGGCAATGTGTCTTTCACAATGCTCTAGAATAATTTTGGCCCACTCATCTTTACAAAATTGTTGTAATTCAGACATATTGAAGGGTTTCCAAGCATGAACCGCCTTTCTAAGGTCATGCCACAGCATTTCAATTGGATTAAGGTCAGGACTTTGACAAGGTCACTTCAAAGTCTTAATTTTGTTTTTCTTAAGCCTTTCAGAGGTGGACTTGCTGGTGTGTTTAGGATCATTGTCCTGCTGCATAACCCAAGTGCCCTTTAGCTTGAGGTCACGAACATAAGGCTGGACATTCTCCTTTAAGATTTTTTTGTAGACACCAGATTTCATGGTTCCATTTACCACAGCAAGTCTTCCAGTTTATGAAGCAGTAATACAGCTGCAGATCATCACAGTACCACCACCATATTTTACTGTGGCATGATGTTCCTTTTCTGAAATGCTATATTACTTCTATGCCAGATGTAATGGGACATACACCTTCTAAAAAGTTCAACTTTTGTCTCGTCAATCCACAAAGTATTCTCCCAAAAGTCTTGGCAATCATCAAGATGTTTTCTGGCAAAACTGAGATGAGCCTTTATGTTCTTTTTTCTCAGCAGTGGTTTTCGTCTTGGAACTCTGCCAAGCATGACATTTTTGCCCAGTTTCTTTCTTATGGTTCAGTCATGAACACTGACCTTAACTGAGGCAAGTAAAGCCTGCAGTTCTTTTGATGTTGTTGTGGTGTCTTTTGTGACCTCTTGGATGAGTCATCGCTGTGCTCTTGGGGTAATTTTATTTGGCCGGCCACTCCTGGGAAGGTTCACCACTGTCCCATGTTTTTGCCATTGTGGTTCACTGGAGTCAAAAAGCTTTGCAAATGGCTTTATAACCTTTTCCAGACTGATAGATTTCAATTACTTTGCTTGTCATTTGTTCCTGAATTTCTTTGGATCGCAGCATGATGTCTAGCTTTTGAGGATCCTTTGGCCTACTTCACTTTGTCAGGCAGGTCCTATTTAAGTGATTTCTAGATTGAGATCAGGTGTGGCAGTAATCAGGCCTGTGTGTGGCTAGGGAAATTGAATTCAGCTTCCCAAAGATGTGATAAACCAGTTAATTTATGTTTTAAGGGGGTGGGGCAATCACTAGTGATGAGCGAGTACCGTAATATTCATAATCGCTATACTCGTAACGAGTACTTTGTAATAATTGCGTATTCGTTCCGAAGTCAATGGGAAATGCGAGTAATTTTCTGCTGGACCCTACAAAGGGGTCTGCGGGCCTGAGGAAAAGGCTAAAATGGATTGGAAAGTGTTGAAACAGAATGGGAAGAGCCTGGAGAATATGCCTGCATGCATTTCTGACTCACATATAGTTTCTGGGAATAAGTTTGTCGCAGTATTACGCCACTTTTACAGACACACAAGAACAACTACCAAACCTTACCTAAATTGCATTTAACAGGCCAAAAGGGTTATGAAACAGTTTTTCCTGCATAATCACTTGTATATAAGGCTAAATAAACCAGAGAAACAAAAAAAATATCCCTTTTAGCCTTTGTTCACACATAATGTTGTGGCCTTTTTCGCCTTTTACAATTGGGAGGGCCCTGACTTATACATTTTGTAGGCCCCTCTGTCATACATCATTTTTAGTTCGCTATTCCCCAGCACTTTACAAGCACAGCTAGAACATACTAGTAGGTATGTTGATCTTTGACCTGAGAGGCCTCAGGTGGCTCTGTAACATGCGGTTTGGAGGGACAGCTGTTACTTACACATTTGGGCGGTTCCTCCATCATTGACACTCAGATAGTGGAATACATATTCAATAGCAGTTTACAATGTGACCATTGTAGAGTTGGGCTTGACCCTCCTCCTTCTCCACCACCATGTGATACTGCGGCCCTAAATTCAAATGTTCAGAGGCCCTGCAGTAGGCAGGAAAGCGGAGTTTTGTGAGATCCCTTGTGTGGCCCTGTAACATACATTTTGAAGTGCCCTCCTCTAGAGATTTTGGAGGTCCCTCTTGTGTACAATATATTTGAGAGTGTCCTCGCTTATTCATATTCTAGGGCCCTCACTCTATTATTTAACTCATTTAAGGGCAGAGACAACAGAGAAAAAGGCCAAGAGACATGGAGAACTAGAAGGTAGCAGTGAGTGCGGCCTGCGATCCTCAGGTATGGCTGAACTCTGTGAACCGGAAAAATAAAGCTGCACTAGTCAACTGGATGATGAGCTCAAATATATCATTTGTGCAAGTCAAAAGTCAAAGGATATGTCATGCACCCCCTGCAGGATGGGTTGGAGAAGCTTCTCCAAATGGCTCAGAGATTTTAATTGTCAATATTCCTCAGATTATATAGGAAGAGAAGACTTCTTGATACTGTACTACTTGGTCCAGTGCAGAATGTGCATCGTATTTCCAAAAATGACTCCTGGGGGCTGTGTCATAGGTGCAGGAAGATTTCATGACAAGGGCCTCCCTTGTCAAACATTATCTATGATGGAGTACTGTAGTAGTTGTGACCCTCAATTCAAGTTTTCAGAGGGCCATCAGTGGATCATCAATAGTCAGTGTAAATTTCTATTGAATATGTATCCCCTATCACAGTCACAATGTGGCACAAGCCAGGCATGGTTTTTGCCAAATAGGGTGACTGACAGTACATTTCTATTGAATATGTAACCCCTATCTCAGTCACAATGTGGCACAACCTGTGACAAGGGCCTCCAATGACAAATATTAGTTTGGTAGGACCACTGTACATTCCAGATTTGTCCACTGCACAATGTGCATAGGGTTTGTAAAAATGAGCCCTATGGGCTGAGTCATGGTTGACGTAGGTAGCCACCATCCCAAGGGCCACCAATCACAAATAGTAGTTGTTATGCACACGCCCGGGCAGACTGGCGTGAGCGTGATTAGTGATCCCACTGGACCATAAACTGAGGAGTGCCTGGAGGGGCGTGACTAAGTATCAACCCGGTCCGACCAAGGTCGCACGGCGGCTCAATCGACTCCGTAAACCAGGGATGAACCGAGCAGAGGGACCAGGTGCTACTCCAGGTCAGACCCCGGTCACAGCTGTTGACCCACACCGGGGAATGCAGGAACAGGCAGGTTAGGCTGGCATACAGACAGGTGGATACTGGCAGACATGGCTGGTATGCAGACAGGTAGGTACTGGCAGGCACGGCTGGTATGCAGACAGGTGGGTACAGGCAAGCACAGCTGATATGCAGACAGGTGGGTACTGGCAGGTAGGAACCAGTACAGACTAGGATACAGGAACAGGGCCGCAGGTGCGGTAGACAAGCAGAGCAGAGCAAAACCCGCAGGTGCGGTGGACAAGCAGAGCAGAGCAAAACCCGCAGATGCAGTAGACAAGCAGAGCAGAGCAAAACCCGCAGGTGCGGTAGACTAGCAGAGCAGAGCAAAACCCGCAGGTGCGGTAGACAAGCAGAGCAGAGCAAAACCCGCAGGTGCGGTAGACAAGCAGAGCCGAGCAAAACCCGCAGATGTGGTAGACGAGCAGAGCAGAGCAAAACCCGCAGATGCAGTAGACAAGCAGAGCAGAGCAAAACCCGCAGATGCGGTAGACAAGCAGAGTAGAGCAAAAGCCGCAGGTGCGGTAGACAAGCAGAGCAGAGCAAAACCCGCAGATGCGGTAAACAAGCAGAGCAGAGCAAAACCCGCAGATGCGGTAGACAAGCAGAGCCGAGCAAAACCCGCAGATGCGGTAGATGAGCAGAGCAAAACCCGCAGATGCGGTAAACAAGTAGAGCAGAGAAAAAGCCACAGAAGTGGTAGACAAGCAGAGCAGAGCAAAACCTGCAGATGCAATAGACACGACAGGGCTCTGTTCACATGGAACAGACTGGAAAACAGAAGAAGATAGCTGGAACACAGGAGTTAGATATGGAGGCAGGGAAACAGAACGATCAGAACCAGATACACTCAAGGTAATTGCAATGAAGTAGCGAGTGGACACAAAACTCACAAACAGAAGTACAGAGACAACGAGTTGGAGTTAGGTGCAGGTTCAGATACTGCAGGAAAAGGGGAAGGTACAGACATAGAGACAAACAGGTAAAGGACACTGTTCAGACAGGATCTGAACCAAGAACAAGATACAGGATTGAGCCTGGGAACTCAGCCCCCAGGGTGGCGGAAACTAACTAGAAGTCACAGGTACAGGTAACAGGCCTGGGTATACAGCCCCCAGGGTAGCAGCAACAGGCTAGATACAGGACTGGACCTGGCAACTCAGTTGCAAGGAGCACACAGATGGAAAGTGTTGCTCAGGCTCCTCCTACTGGGTGGAGGGGGTTTAAGTATCCAGTGACTCACAGCAATAGGCTGGGGACGCATTAGGAATGTGCACACTGTAGCTTTAAGAATCAGGAAGTAACAGCAGACAAGAGACATAAAAACAGCAGGTACTGGAGCAAAGTGTGCAGCCTGGCCTGATAGGTAAGATTGCGGTCTTGCATGGTGGGAGGTGGTAAGCCATGGAAGCACGCCGCCAGGGATGTTACAGTAGTTAGGCTGGAGTAGGAATACTGTCCTGGTGTAACGGGTCTGGGAGGCGGAACCTCTGAGCAACTATACAAGGGGGCGGTCCTTGTAAGGAAGTGGGAGGCTCCCAGGGAAGACGGGCAGGTAGTCACGGCAAGTGACAGGGACAGTCTCTGGGTAGAAGGGCAGGTAGTCACGGCAAGTGACAGGGACAGTCTCTGGGTAGAAGGGCAGGTAGTCACAGCAAGTGACAGGGACAGTCTCTGGGTAGACTAGCAGACAGGTAGCAGGTGGACGCTCCCAGGTGAGCGGGCAAGAGTCTGTGGACTGGCAGGTGGTCACGGCAAGTGACGGCAGAGCCTCCAGGTAGGCTAGCAGGCAGGTAGCAGGTGAGCGCTCCCAGGTGAGCGGGCAAGAGTCTCTGGACTGGCAGGTGGTCACGGCAAGTGACGGCAGAGCCTCCAGGTAGGCTAGCAGGCAGGTAGCAGGTGAGTGCTCCCAGGTGAGCGGGCAAGAGTCTCTGGACTGGCAGGTGGTCACGGCAAGTGACGGCAGAGCCTCCAGGTAGGCTAGCAGGCTGGTAGCAGGTGAGCGCTCCCAGGTGAGCGGGCAAGAGTCTCTGGACTGGCAGGTGGTCACGGCAAGTGACGGCAGAGCCTCCAGGTAGGCTAGCAGGCAGGTAGCAGGTGAGCGCTCCCAGGTGAGCGGGCAGGCTGGTCCATAGACAGACTGACAGGTGTCGGAAGGCAGAACGTCGGACCGCAGGCCTGCAAGCAGGTAAGCGGATATCAGGCAGGTATCAAGCAGGAATCTGGCAGGTGACTGGCAGGTAACAGGCAGGAATCAGGCAGGTGACTGGCAGGTAACTGGTAACGGGACCTGAAGGCTGAAGCAGAGTGAAGGCTTTGCAACAACATTGCTCGGGCACCTCCATTTTGGAGGAGGTGCCTTATATATGGTGAGGTCTTCCGGCCATAGGCCGGGGACTCCTTAGGACGGCACGCGCGGCCCCTTTAAGAGAGGGGGAGCGCGCGTGCCCTAAGCACAGTGGTCGGGAAGCAGCGCGCGCTGCCAGCAGAGTGGGAGGAGGACCCGGGCACGGAACGGAGAGGTGAGGGGAACAGCGTCCCTGCCTAGCAGGAGGCAGGGACGCCGACGCTACACCTGGTTTGTCCACTGCACAATTTGCATAGGGTTTGTAAAAATTAGCCCTATGGGCTGTGTCATGGCTGACAAAGGAAGGAAACGGGTTTTCATGGGAAGGGGGTGACGTTAACAGCAGTAGCATGAATCTGCATTTTTGGTGAATTTAGGTTGGCTTGCTGTCATCTGGAGGGATTACAAACTGTGGAGATATCCAGTCCTTGTTGAATTTAATCAGAGTAAGTCTGTCTGCATTTTCCCTGGAGAGGCATGTGCGCCTATCAGTGATTATTGCCCCAGCGGAACTGAAAACACGCTCAGACACAACACTAGCAGCCGGGCAGGCCAGCACCTCCAAGGCATATAAGGAGAGGTCGGGCCAAGTGTTCAGCTTAGACACCCATTAATTAAAGGGAACTGATGCATCAAAAAGGACCCACGTATGGTCACTTAAGTACCCCTTGACCATGTTCTGAAACTTATCCCTCCTTGGCATTGTTACAGGCACAGATAGCCCTTGCTGTTGTGCTGATTTATTGAAAATTGCCCAATTTGTGCACATTCCCCCCCCCCCCTCTGTTGGAGCTGGTGTTCGTGTCTCTCCCCATTATCCCTTGGCGTTGAAAAGAGCCAGTACCTCTGCCACCAGCATTGTCTGAGGGTGATGTTTTCAGCAACTGATCTACAATGGCCCTCTTGAATGATCCCATTATAAAACTCTTTGGTGACTCCAAAAGGAGAGAAAGAAATTTCTCCTTGTACCGTGGGTCAAGAAAGGTGGCCAACCAGTATAGGTTGTTGGATAAAATGTGTATCACGCGAGGGTCTTGCCACAGACACTTACACATGAACTGTGCCATGTGGGCCAAGCTGCAAAAAGGCAAATGTTCTGTATCCCCAACAGTAGAAAAAGTACCCGTCCTCTCATCACGCTGACTCGCCTCCTTCTCCACCTCCTCGTCCTCCTCTCCAGCCCATCCAGCCTGGACAGACATGAAGTTTGGGTGTCCCCTCTATAGCATTACGAGTCCCCTTCGTAGCACAGAAAAACAAGTCCTCTCCTTCTTCATCCTCCTCATCTTCCTCCTCATCACCCATTGTTGCCTCAGAATATTGGCTGGGCTGAGTAGTAACACCCATTGGGAAATCTGGCTCCATACCAACATGCTGGGCACTCAAAGCTTCCTCTTTGACATCATGCAGTGATTGTTTCAAGAGACACAGCAGCGGGATGGTTAAGCTGATAATAGCCTGATCACCACTCACGAGGTTGGTGCAGCACTCAAAGTTCTCAAGAACCTCACAAATGTCAGCGATCCACACCCACTCGACAGTTGTTATATGTGGTGGCTGACTCACAGTCTGAAGGTCATGCTAAAGCTGTGCTGTAAGGACAGAAAAAGTGGTAGAGGAATGGCGGAAATGGGCGCTAATACGGCGCACCTTCTCAAGTAGGTACGACAAGTCACGGTGAGTTTTCAGAAATTTCTGAACAACTAGGTTCAGCACATGAGCCATGCATGGCACGTGTAACAGCTTGCTGACCTTTAAAGCCGCCACCAGGTTACGCCCATTATCGCAGATGACAAGACCGGGTTGGAGGTGCAGCTGGGAGAACCACTGATCAGTCTGTTGTTTTAAAGCTTGCCACAGCTCTGCTGCAGTGTGTGCTTTCTGACCTAAACAGATCAGCTTCAGCAGAGCGTGTTGCCGCTTTGCCGATGCGCTGCTGCACAGATCCCAGCTTGGCAGTGATGGGGAGGATAATTCATCAGATGATGAGGAGCAGGAGGAGGGGAGAGAGAAAGTGGAATATGAAGAGGCGGAAACCCTGACAGAAGTTGGGCCCGCTATTCTTGGCGTGGGTAGGATGTGTGATGTTCCCGTTTGCGCCTTTGTCCCACCCTCCACCAGGTTCACTTAGTTTGCCGTGACAGAAATGTATCGTCCCCGTCCACAACAACTTGTCCAGGTGTCTGTTGTGAGGTGGACCTTCCCAGTTACGGCGTTGGTGAGAGCACGGTTCAGGTTGTTTAACACGTGCTTGTGTAACGCAGGGACGGCATACCTGGCAAAATAGTGGCGGCTGGGAACACTGTATCGTGGGGCAGCCACAGCCAAGAGATCACGGAAAGACTGTTCCCACAAGCCTAAACGGCATCATCTCCACAACTAGCAATTTGGCAATCTGCGAGTTTATTATTTGGGCCTGTCGGTGCGTGGCTGCGTATTTACGCTTTGTTTCCAAGCTCTCAGACACGGGCAATTGGACGCTTTGCTGGGACAAGGAAGTGGATGTGGTTGATGTTTGTTGTGTGTGAGCAACCGCAGCTTGTGGGCAGAAGGTATGAGCGCCTGCTTCCTGAACAGCAGATTCTGAAGGACAATGCCAAGACGATATGGCATTGGTTTGACCCACAGATGCAGATTTGGTTCCCTGGTGTTCCGCCCACCTACTGGGGTGCTTGGCTGCCATGTGGTTTCGCATACTGGTGGTGCTTAGGTTGCCTTTGCCCTGTCCTTTGCTCAACTTGGTATGGCAGATGCTAAAGACTACAATGTTTTTCTCTGAAGGACTTTCAGAAAAAAAATTCCACACAGCAGCTGAACGCCCCCTTGCCCTGACTTGGTGCACAGCTGCGGTGCTCTTGGGAACAGTTGACCCAGTTCTCACTCTGGGCAAACCACGACCCATTGGTGCTACATATATATCTTCCTCTGTGTTGCTGTCATGGCTATCCATGCCAGCGGTCCAGGTCAGATCAGTGGACTCATCATCGACCACCTCGTCTTCCATCTCATCCTCCTTCCCATATGACATTGTAGGCTGACCTGATGGCAACCGGGTTTCATCATCATCAGCCTCCACCTCTGGAGACAGTAAATGACATTGCGCCAAGTGGCTTTGTTCTGGCTGTAGATCCTCAAATATTTGAGCATCAATGCACGCCATCTCCTCTTGTCCCTCTTTAACCCCTTAACCCCCCGAGGGTGGTTTGCACGTTAATGACCAGGCCAATTTTTACAATTCTGACCACTGTCACTTTATGAGGTAATTACTCTGGAATGCTTCAACGGATCCCCCTGATTCTGAGACTGTTTTTTCGTGACATATTGTTCTTCATGATTTTGGTAAAATTTCTTCGATATCACTTGCGTTTATTTGTGAAAAAAACGGAAATTTGTCGAAAATTTTGAAAATTTTGCAATTTTCAAAATTTGAATTTTTATGCCCTCAAATCAGAGAGATATGTCACACAAAATACTTAATAAATAACATTTCCCACATGTGTACTTTACATTAGCACAATTTTGGAACCAAAATTTTTTTTTGTTAGGGAGCTATAAGGGTTAAAATTGACTAGCGATTTCTCATTTTTCCAACAAAATTTACAAAACCATTTTTTTAGGGACCACATCACATTTGAAGTCACTTTGAGAGGTCTTTATGACAGAAAATACCCAAAGGTGACACCATTCTAAAAACTGCACCCCTCAAGGTGCTCAAAACCACATTCAAGAACCTTATTAACCCTTCAGGTGCTTCACAGGAATTTTTTGAATGTGGAATAAAAAAATGAACATTTAACTTTTTTCACAAAAATGTTACTTTAGATCCAATTTTTTTTATTTTCACAGGGGTAAAAAGAAAAAATGGACCCCAAAATTTGTTGTGCAATTTCCACTGGGCACACAGATACCCCATATGTGGGGAAAAACCACTTTTGGGCGCACGGCAGGGCTCGGAAGGGAAGGAGTGCCATTTGACTTTTTGATTGTAAAATTTGCTTGAATAATTAGTGGACGCCATGTTGCGTTTGGAGAGCCCCTGATGTGCCTAAACATTGGAGCTCCCCCACAAGTGACCCCATTTTGGAAACTAGACCCCCCAAGGCACCTATCTAGATGCATAGTGAGCACTTGGAACCCCCAGGTGCTTCACAAATTGATTCGTAAAAATGAAAAAGTATTTTTTTTCCACTTTTTCATTTTTACGAATCAATTTGTGAAGCACCTGGGGGTTCCAAGTGCTCACTATGCATCTAGATAGGTGCCTTGGGGGGTCTAGTTTCCAAAATGGGGTCACTTGTCAGGGAGCTCCAATGTTTAGGCACACAGCGACTCTCCAAATGCAACATGGTGTCCGCTAACAAATTGAATGGAAAATCGGCTCAAATTGTTAGCGGACACCATGTTGCGTTTGGAGAGCCCCTGTGTGCCTAAACTTTGGAGCTCCCCCACAAGTGACCCCAATTTGGAAACTAGACCCCCAAGGCACCTATCTAGATGCATAGTGAGCACTTGGAACCCCCAGGTGCTTCACAAATTGATTCGTAAAAATGAAAAAGTGTTCCAAGTTCCCACTATGCATCTAGATAGGTGCCTTGGGTGGTCTAGTTTCCAAAATGGGGTCACTTGTGGGGGATCTCCAATGTTTAGGCACAGAGGGGCTCTCCAAACACGACATGGTTCTAATTTGTTAGCGGACACCATGTCTCATTTGGAGAGCTCCTGTGTGCCTAAACATTGGAGCTCCCCCACAAGTGAGCTATAATTTTTCCAGATTTTGGCAGACAGTCATGTGATGGCTTGTTTTTTGCAGGATGAGTTGACGCTGTTATTGGTGCCATTTTCAGGCACGTGACATATTTTGATCGCTTTCTATTCTGATTTTTGGGAGGCAGAATAAACAAAAACCAACAATTCAGGAATTGTTTTTTTTTTTTTTTTATTCTGTTCCGCGTGTGGTAAAATTGATAAGGCAGCTTTATTCTTCGGGTCAGTACGTTTACAGCGGTACCACATTTATATCGTTTTTCTTTGTTTTGCACTTTTACATAAAAGCAATTTTATAGAAAAAATTATTTTTTAGCATAGCTTTATTCTGAGAGCTATAACTTTTTTATTTTTCGGCTGATGGAGCTGTATGGCATCTTGTTTTTTGAGGGACGAGATGACGTTTTCAGCGGTACCATTTTTATTTATATTCGTTTTTTTGATCGTGTGTTATTCCATTTTTTGTTTGGCAGTATGGTAATAAAGCATTGTTTTTTGCTTCGTTTTTTTTTTTTTTTTAACCGTGTTCACTGAAGGGGTTAACTAGTGGGACAGTTTTATAGGTCAGGTCGTTCCGGACGCGGTGATACCAAATATGTGTACTTTTATTGTTTTTTTATAATAATATTTATTGATGGGTACATTATATTTTTATTTTTGGTGGATTATTTATTTATTTATTTTTTTAAATATTTTTACAATTTTTTTTTTTTTTCACTTTCTGACAGTTTTTATACTTTTTTACTTTGTCCCACTATGGGACTTTCACTTTTTTTATTCTGATCGCCTGCATGGCATAGGAATGGAGCACCATCCCTGTGCCATGCAGGCTGTCAGCGCTGGACAGGGAGAAGATAGTTTCGAGATGCACTGCGCATGTCCAAAAAATCTTCCTGCTGTCTGGTGACCCGGATGTTATCATGACGACATCGGGTCGTCATGGCAACATCCTGAAAGCCACGGCAGACAGCGCTGGAGGCCTGGAAGAGGAGGTGAGTATCTGTGTTCACCCCCCCTTGCCACCGCAATGCTGCGATCGACTTCGATCGCAGCATTGCGGGGGTTAATGTGCCAGGAGCGGTGCGGGACTGCTCCCTGCACATAGTACCGGGTGTCAGCTATGACAATCAGCTGACACCCGGCGGCGATCGCGCCCGCACAGCCTGTGTGCGCGTGCAATCGCGATGGCGTACTAATACAGGTCTGGCTCTTAAGTCCCAGGGCACAGACGCGTATTAGTACGTCTAATGTTGTTAAGGGGTTAATGCTGCACGGTGAAAGGCCAGAGCCAACCAAAGGATACGTACCAAACAGATCCTCAGAGCGGCCAAGCTTGGGGTCATATGTCTCCTGTGAAGGATAATGGCGGGAGGAAGGAGAGCCAGCTTCAGTATTGGATGGGCCAGCCTTCTGTGTATCCACAGTAGACTGTGTGGTCGTGGAAGATTTGTTGCTGCTCGACAAATACGTAGAGGTCTTGTCTGCTATCCAAGCAGGGGTGGATTAAGAGTAGCAAGGGCCCTGGGCAGTTTAGAAGGCGCGGGCCCCCCACACACACACCTGATGTATCACGTGACATGTCACATGATCCCCTGCGATAGATCATGTGATAGTTCACGTGAAATTAATTTGGCACAATATTAATTATAATATTTTTTTTTAGGCTGTGTGCCCACTACGCGTTTTTTAAGCGTTTCCGCAGCGGCAATTCCGCTGCGGAAACGCTTAAAAAATGGTTGGTAGAAGGTCTGCCATGTTCCCCAATGATAATCCACATGTGCTGTGCACATGCTGCGGAAATTTCCGCTGCAGATTATCATTGAGGAAAAATCCGCAGCACTAACAATTATTTTGCGGAAGCGCGGCGCATTCGCCGCCATTGACTTGCATTGGAACGCATGTAATCCGCATCACTGCATCTGTACATGCAGAATCCATGCGTTTCAATGTGTGGATGTTACCCGGGTTTGGAGAAGAGGAGACTCTCCTCCGGACCCGGGTACCATAGAACCTGTAAAAAAAAAGAATAAAATAAAAAATAGATATTATACTTACCTTCTGATGGCCCCCGGTGTCTTTATCCGATGCGTCCTGGCTTGCTGGCAGCTTGCGATGGTCTGAAAAGGACCTGCCGTGACGTAATTTAGTCATGTGACGGGTCACGCGACCGTTGACGTCGGCAGGCCATCAGAAGGTAAGTATATACTTATTTTTTACCATTCTTTTACGTTCACACTATATAAATCCATGCCGGTTGCATGGATTTATATAGTGTGACCAAGTTGTCAAGCACTTTCCAAGTGATGCTAAAATCGCTTGGAAAGCGCTTGTAAACCCGCATGCAGAAATGCATGTGAAGAACGCTTCACATCCGCATGTCCCTGACAGGAAAAACGCATGTACAATCCGCATGTACAATCCGCATGCATTTTTTCTGCCAGGGAGATGCAGAAACGCTCAAAAAAAATCCGGAGCATTTCTGCATCGTAGGCACATAGCCTTACATTAATTGTATGACTCAATATTGAGCACACGTAGCCATCTATACACAGCAGGAGGCCGCACGTAGCCATCTATACACAGCAGGAGGCCGCACATAGCCATCTATACACAGCAGGAGGCCGCACGTAGCCATCTATACACAGCGGGAGGCCGCACGTAGCCATCTATACACAGCGGGAGGCCACACGTAGCCATCTATACACAGCGGGAGGCCACACGTAGCCATCTGTACACAGCGGGAGGCCGCACGGAGCCATCTATACACAGCGGGAGGCCGCACGGAGCCATCTATACACAGCGGGAGGCCGCACGGAGCCATCTATACAGAGCGGGAGGCCGCACGGAGCCATCTATACACAGCGGGAGGCCGCACGTAGCCATCTATACACGGCAGGAGGCCGCACGGAGCCATCTATACACGGCAGGAGGCCGCACGGAGCCATCTATACACGGCAGGAGGCCGCACCGAGCCATCTATACACAGCGGGAGGCCGCACGTAGCCATCTATACACAGCGGGAGGCCACACGGCGCCATCTATACACAGCGGGAGGCCGCACGTAGCCATCTATACACGGCGGGAGGCCGCACGTAGCCATCTATACAAGGCAGGAGGCCGCACGTAGCCATCTATACACGGCAGGAGGCCGCACGTAGCCATCTACACGGCAGGAGGCCGCACGGAGCCATCTATACACAGCAGGAGGCCGCACGGAGCCATCTATACACGGCAGGAGGCCGCACGGAGCCATCTATACAAAGCGGGAGGCCGCATGGAGCCATCTATACACAGCGGGAGGCCGCACGTAGCCATCTGTACACAGCGGAAGGCCGCACGTAGCCATCTATACACAGCGGGAGGCCGCACGTAGCCATCTATACACAGCGGGAAGCCGCACGTAGCCATCTATACACAGTGGGAGGCCGCACGGAGCCCCCCCACCAGAGACAGCGGGAGGCCGCACGGAGCCATATATACACAGCGGGAGGCCGCACGGAGCGATCTATACACAGCGGGAGGCCGCACGTAGCCATCTATACACAGCAGGGAGCCGCATGATGCCATCTATACACAGCGGGAGGCCGCACGTAGCCATCTATACACAGCGGGAGGCCGCACGTAGCCATCTATACACAGCGGGAGGCCGCACGTAGCCATGTGTACACAGCGGGAGGCCGCACGGAGCCATCTATACACAGCGGGAGGCCGCACGGAGCCATCTATACACAGCGGGAGGCCGCACGGAGCCCCCCCACCAGAGACAGCGGGAGGCCGCACGGTGCCATCTATACACAGCGGGAGGCAGCACGTAGCTATCTATACACAGTGGGAGGCCGCACGTAGCCATCTATACACAGCGGGAGGCCACACGGAGCCATCTATACACAGTGGGAGGCAGCACGTAGCCATCTATACACAGCGGGAGGCCGCACGGAGCCATCTATACACAGCGGGAGGCCGCATGGAGCCATCTATACACAGCGGGAGGCCGCACGGAGGCATCTAGACACAGCGAGAGGCCGCACTGTGCCATCTATACACAGCAGGGAGCCCGCACGGAGCCATCTAGACACAGCGGGAGGCCGCACTGTACCATCTATACACAGCGGGAGGCCGCACGGCCCCCCCTCCAGAGACAGCAGGAGGCCGCACGGCGCCATCTATACTCAGCAGGAGGCCGCACGCAGTCACGCACACAAACATATACAGACATATACATACACGCATGTTAACTGCTGCAGTGCTGGCCCGGCCGAAGAAGAAGCAGCGGCCGTGCACCGCTGCTGGGGGAGTGGTCCGGGGGCCCCCCACCCGCCACTGTCTTCCGTTATATGCCGCGGGGCCACACATATAATGAGGGCAATCCGGCCATAGCCCCCCCCCCCGGAGCCCCAGACCCCCTGGAGACCCGAGGCCCCGGGCGGTAGCCCGGATTGCCCTCATTATAATCCACCTATGTATCCAAGACAGAATCTGCTCATGCTCTTCTGGCTTCCACACACATTTACATTCCAGACTGGGAAATTTTTCCAGGAACATAGTGGATGCATCAAGCTTCTTCTCACCTGACACAGACTGAGTGCCTTCTCGCGCACCACTGACAACACCACGTCCACGTCCCTTAACAACAGGCTTTTTTGTCAATTTGTTTTTTTTTTTTTTTTTACAGATTTTCAGATGTTGATGGCACAAGCCAAGCTAGCTGTCACAGTCAAAATAGTGGTTAAAATGGGGTGGTGCATGCTTTGTAGCAGGCAGTAGGAAATGTTTGGACTACTGCTTTGTGCAGGGCACTCAATGATTTTCTAAGTGGACTAATATGGACAGAAGGCAGGCTGACACCCCAAAATAGTGGTTAAAATGGGCTGGTGCGTGCTTGGTAGCAGGCAGTAGGAAATGTTTGGACTACTGCTTTGCGTAGGGCAACAAACGCCTTTTTAAGTGGACTAATGTGGACAGCAGAAGTCAGGCTTTGACCCCTAAAACAGTAGGGAAAATAGATCGGTGCTAAAAAAAAGGCAGCACAAAAAGCTACTTCTGTGTGTGCAGGAAAAATATTGTTTTGCCTCTGACGAGCTGTTTTAAAATGGACACTGGAAGAACACTTTAACCTCTCCTTACCTAATACACAATCCCTCCCTGTACTCTGACTTTGTTGTGAGCCTTCAGCTCTGAAAAGAGCTATTTTTTGCTGGTATTATGGAGCTAGTGAGCGGCTCCTTTAAACACTGAACTAGTATACACTGCAGGTAGCCCTTAAGAGGGCTTTTGTTTTATCAAGAGGCCTAAACACTCTCCCTAGCAGCTCAGTGATCTCTCCCTAGGCTATTACAACGCAGGCTCCAGATGCAATGTGCACAAAATGGCGGAGGCAGGGCTTACATAAACCCTATGATGCTGGGCGGCCAGCCAATCACAGTAATGCCACAATCAAGATGTCTGTGGCATTACTGTGATTGGTTAAGAAGTCCAGCATGATAAGTGGCTGCAAAGAAGGCGCCAAAACTGCAGGGCGGGACATCCAAACGAGTAACTCGAATACCGTACTATCCGTGCGAATAGTAACGAATACACTCGCTCATCACTAGCAATCACTTTTTCACACAGGGCCCTGTAGGTTTCAATTTATTTTTCCCTTAATAATAAAGATTTTCATTTAAAAACTGCATTTTGTGTTTACTTGTGTTACCTTTGTCTAAAATTTAAATTTGTGATCTGAAATATTTAAGTGTGACAAACATGCAAAAGAATAAGAAATCAGGAAGGGGAGCAAACACTTTTTCACTCCACTGTATATTGATACTATCTTTCTTGGGTCTATAAATTGTTTTACTATTTTGCTCATGCAATATATTTGTCTCTAGGGACCGGTTAGGTTACATCTCAGCTGGGAAACCTATGGTCACAATAGATGTTTTTTAGCAGACTGTCCACTAAATATAGAATTATGTCACTATAATGTTAAATTAAAGAATTTTTGATACTTTCAACATGTCTCCTTATCCTTGTTTAGTTTGATCATTTTGTAAGGTTAATATTATGGTGGATGTTTTTCCACATGACACCTAGACTGTGAAAATGATTTTCCTGCTTTGGCTTTTTAGGTTCCCTTTAAATGATGGCAGCTGAGCACTGAAACAGGGTCACTGGCAAAATATGTGAAGGGAAATATGTGTCACGGAAGTTGCTATCTTCTGTGATGTGAAACCCAGAAGCTTGTCTCCAGTATGTTAGGTGCTGAAGAGGTTAATCAGCCATCTATGTGCTAATAAAGAATCCTCCACTTTTTCACAATTAATCGGAGTGCTGCTTATTTTCTTTTTATAAATCCCTTTGATTTATGGGTATGTGTCCTAAAAGCTTTTCACCCTCTGCTTAATATTTGATGGTGCTCAGTTATGATATATATATGGTCTGTGGGATGCAAATCTAAATATCTGTATATATACACTGTCCAGTACCACTCCTCCTAATATATGTATACACTGCTCAAAAAAATAAAGGGAACACTCAAATAACACATCCTAGATCTGAATGAATGAAATATTCTCATTGAATACTTTTTTTCTGTACAAAGGTGAATGTGCTGACAACAAAATCACACAAAAATCATCAATGGAAATCAAATTTATTAACCAATGGAGGCCTGGATTTGGAGTCACTACAGGCTGATCCAACTTTGATGTAATGTCCTTAAAACAAGTCAAAATGAGGCTCAGTATTGTGTGTGGCCTCCACGTGCCTGTATGACCTCCCTACAATGCCTGGGCATGCTCCTGATGAGGTTGTGGATGGTCTCCTGTGGGATTTCCTCCCAGACCTGGACTAAAGCATCCGCCAACTCCTGGACAGTCTGTGGTGTAACGTGATGTTGGTGGATGGAGCGAGACATGATGTCCCAGATGTGTTCAATCAGATTCAGATCTGGGGAACGGGCGGGCCAGTCCATAGCTTCAATGCCTTCATCTTGCAGGAACTGCTGACACACTCCAGCCACATGATGTCTGGCATTGTCCTGCATTAGGAGGAACCCAGGGCCAACCGCACCAGCATATGGTCTCACAAGGGGTCTGAGGATCTCATCTCGGTACCTAATGGCAGTCAGGCTACCTCTGGCGAGCACATGGAGGGCTGTGCGGCCCTCCAAATAAATGCCACCCCACACCATTACTGACCCACTGCCAAACCAGTCATGCTGAAGGATGTTGCAGGCAGCAGATTGCTCTCCACGGCGTCTCCAGACTCTGTCACATGTGCTCAGTGTGAACCTGCTTTCATCTGTGAAGAGCACAGGGCGTCAGTGGCGACTTTGCCAATCCTGGTGTTCTATGGCAAATGCCAAGCGTCCTGCACGGTGTTGGGCTGTGAGCACAACCCCCATCTGTGGATGTCGGGCCCTCATACCACCCTCATGGAGTCGGTTTCTAACCATTTGTGCAGACACATGCACATTTGTAGCCTGCTGGAGGTCATTTTGCAGGGCTCTGACAGGGCTCCTCCAGTTCCTCCTTGCACAAAGGCGGAGGTAGCAGTCTTGCTGCTGGGTTGTTGCCTTCCTATGGCCCCCTCCACATCTCCTGGCGTTCTGGCCTGTCTCCTGGTAGCGCCTCCAGCCTCTGGACACTACGCTGACAGACACAGCAAACCTTGCCACAGCTTGCATTGATGTGCCATCCTGGATGAGCTGCACTACCTGAGCAACTTCTGTGGGTTGTAGAGTCCGTCTCATGCTACCACGAGTGTGAAAGCACAACCAACATTCAAAAGTGACCAAAACATCAGCCAGAAAGCATTGGTACTGCGATGTGGTCCGTGGTCCCCACCTGCAGAACCACTCCTTTATTGAGTGTGTCTTGATAATTGCCAATAATTTCCACCTATTGTCTATTCCATTTGCACAACAGCATGTGAAATTGATTGTCAATCAGTGTTGCTTCCTAAGTGGACAGTTTGATTTCACAGAAGCTTGATTTACTTGGAGTTATATTCTGTTGTTTAAGTGTTCCCTTAACCACACCACACCACAGACCACCACAGACTGTCCAGGAGTTGGCGGATGCTTTAGTCCAGGTCTGGGAGGAGATCCCACAGGAGACCATCTGCAACCTCATCAAGAGCATGTCCAGGTGTTGTATGGAGGTCATACAGGCACGTGGAGGCCACACACAATACTGAGCCTCATTTTGACTTGTTTTAAGGACATTACCTCAAAGTTGGATCAGCCTGTAGTGTGTTTTTCCACTTTAATTTTGGGGGTGACGCCAAATCCAGGCCTCCATGGTTAATAAATTTGATTTCCATTGATGATTTTTGTGTGCTTTTGTTGTCAGCACATTCAACTTTGTACAGAACAAAGTATTCAATGAGAATATTTCATTCATTCAGATCTAGGATGTATACAGTACAGACCAAAAGTTTGGACACACCTTCTCATTTAAAGATTTTTCTGTATTTTCATGACTGAAAATTGTACATTCACACTGAAGGCATCAAAACTATGAATTAACACATGTGGAATTATATACTTAACAAAAAAGTGTGAAACAACTGAAAATATGTCTTATAGTCTAGGTTCTTCAAAGTAGCCACCTTTTGTTTTGATAACTGCTTTGCACACTCTTGGCATTCTCTTGATGAGCTTCAAGAGGTAGTCACCTAGGCACCGGAAATGGTCTTCCAACAATCTTGAAGGAGTTCCCAGAGATGCTTAGTACTTGTTGGCCCTTTTGCTTCACTCTGCGGTCCAGCTCACCCCAAACCATCTCGATTGGGTTCAGGTCTGGTGAATGTGGAGGCCAGGTCATCTGGCGTAGCACCCCATCACTCTCCTTCTTGATCAAATAGCCCTTACACAGCCTGGAGGTGTGTTTGGGGTCATTGTCCTGTTGAAAAAAAAATGATGATACAACTAAACGCAAACCGGATGGAATAGCATGCCGCTGCAAGATGCTGTGGTAGCCATGCTGGTTCAGTATGCCTTCAATTTTGAATAAATCCCCAACAGTGTCACCAGCAAAGCACCCCCACACCATCACACCTCCTCCTCCATGCTTCACGGTGGGAAGCAGGCATGTAGAGTCCATCCGTTTTCCTTTTCTATGTCGCACAAAGACACGGTGGTTGGAACCACAGATCTAATATTTGGACTCATCAGACCAAAGCACAGATTTCCACTGGTCTAATGTCCATTCCTTGTGTTTTTTAGCCCAAACAAGTCTCTTCTGCTTGTTGCCTGTCCTTAGCAGTGGTTTCCTAGCAGCTATTTTACCATGAAGGCCTGCTGCACAAAGTCTCCTCTTAACAGTTGTTGTAGAGATGTGTCTGCTGCTAGAACTCTGTGTGGCATTGACCTGGTCTCTAATCTGAGCTGCTGTTAACCTGCGATTTCTGAGGCTGGTGACTCGGATAAACTTATCCTCGGAAGCAGAGGTGACTCTTGGTCTTCCTTTCCTGGGGCAGTCCTCATGTGAGCCAGTTTCTTTGCAGCGCTTGATGGTTTTTGCAACTGCACTTGGGGACACTTTCAAAGTTTTCCCAATTTTTCGCACTGACTGACCTTCATTTCTTAAAGTAATGATGGCCACTCATTTTTCTTTACTTAGCTGTTTTTTTTCTTGCCATAATACAAATTCTAACAGTCTATTGAGTAGGACTATCAGCTGTGTATACACCAGACTTCTGCACAACACAACTGATGGTCCCAACCCCATTTATAAGGCAAGAAATCCCACTTATTAAACCTGACAGGGCACACCTGTGAAGTGAAAACCATTTCCGGTGACTACCTCTTGAAGCTCATCAAGAGAATGCCAAGAGTGTGCAAAGCAATCATCAAAGCAAAAGGTGGCTACTTTTAAGAACCTAGAATATAAGACATATTTTCAGTTGTTTCACACTTTTTAGTTAAGTATATAATTCCACATGTGTTAATTCACAGTTTTGATGCCTTCAGTGTGAATGTACAATTTTCATAGTCATGAAAATACAGAAAAATCTTTAAATGAGAAGGTGTGTCCAAACTTTTGGTCTGTACTGTATATACAGTATAAATACACAAGAAATGCCATCTAATATACAAGAAATGGACAGATAGCTTGTCTAGATGACAGACATCTGTCCATATGCATGCCGAAGAAACATATATAAAGGAGAACAACTCAACATATATTGCAAAAAATCATTATTTATTAGTGAATACAAGAATAAAGACATAGGTGAAGAAAGAAACCATGAGGTGACTAGATGATAAAAATAGCTTTCAAGCCAGGCACATTGGTAATAGTGAGGTCATAGTAGACCCATGGATTAACAGAATTGCACACTTGCCCATCATAGATAATGCATACAATAAATAGCTATGAGCAGAGACATAGAATCAACCCAATACATGTAATCCCACTAACTGCTGAATAGGCAGGGGCGAGAGAGACACCAGTGCTATATCATAGGAGAATCTGTGTCAGGGTCTAAGTGCTAAAACAATGTCATTCCATGAAGTGGTTACCTGGCAGAAAAGCACAGCCCAGAAGAGCAGCGAGACTTGAAACCACTATGGGACTTTCTATTCTGATGGGAGCGACGATCCATCTGGACCTATGATCATGATTGACTGTATTGTTGATGCTGTTTTATGTGCATGTACTTGGTTGTGTTGCCATGTGATCGTTTGTTCCTTCTGTTGTATACATTTTTTCCTCCTGTTATATATATATTCTCCCAGTCTTACCTGCTCCCCACCTGGCCCTTTAAATTTCTGCAGCGCTGGTAGCTCACGTGGTGTGCGCGTGCTGGTGTGGGGGGGGCGTGTCGCGCGCGCCTGGCCGTCTACATGCCGCCCTGCGCCTGCGTGGGATCCGAAGGGTCCGCGCATGCGCGGTGGCCGCTTGACGGCCATGAGACTACCATAATTTTATAAACAATCATCTTGGCTATCTTATACATAAATTTGCAACTACTTTGCATATGATTAGTTATGCAGATTCTTGTCATATCACTGCATTGTTACTATTTTGTTCCTAGTGGTGGAAAAATCTTTTTCTTCCTGTATACTACAAGTTACAACCGGTTCCCACATTCCCTAATAGCTCAGTGTGTTATTAGATTGATTCCAAAGCGAAAGGTCACTGGTTAAAATCAACCATGAAGACGATTTCCCAAGAAAAGAGAAACAGCATCATCCAACTTTTCGATGGCGGTCTCTTGGCCAAGAAAATTGCCAAACTGCCTCATGTGAGTGCCATGACAGCTGGAACAATACGAAATGAAGTCCGTCCATCCATGCAAAGGCCAAGAGGTGGACATCCAGGCAAAATATTGGAGTGGACAAGTTATCACAAGGTTTATCAATTTTGGGGTGACAAACACGGCAGTGGAGGTGGTTCGTATGCTTCATTATGATGAGATCACAGATGTCCATGCAAGCACCTAGGGACTCACGTTATACAAGTATGAAATGAATACATGAAAAAATGTTTAAAACCAAGTAAAAAATGAAAACCACCACAGATGGAAAGAAAGGGTGGGTATACCTCGACATAGTAAAATATATAGAGTAAATAGCTATATACAGTCATATGAAAAAGTTTGGGCACCCCTATTAATCTTAAGCTTAATGTTTTATAAAAATTGGTGTTTTTGCAACAGCTATTTCAGTTTGATATATGTAATAACTGTTGGACACAGTAATGTTTATGCCTTGAAATGAGGTTTATTGTACTAACAGAAAATGTGCAATCTGCATTTAAACAAAATTTGACAGGTGCATAAGTATGGGCACCCTTATCATTTTCTTGTTTTAAATACTCCTTCCTACTTTTTACTGACTTACTAAAGCACTTTTTTTGGTTTTGTAACCTCATTGAGCTTTGAACTTCATAGCCAGGTGTATGCAATCATGAGAAAAGCTACTTAAAGTGGCCACTTGCAAGTTGTTCTCCTGTTTGAATCTCCTCTGAAGAGTGGCATCATGGGCTCCTCAAAACAACTGTCAAATGATTTGAAAACAAATATTATTCAACATAGTTGTTCAGGGGAAGGATACAAAAAGCTGTCTCAGAGATTTAACCTGTCAGTTTCCACTGTGAGGAACATAGTAAGGAAATGGAAGAACACAGGGACAGTTCCTGTTAAGGCCAGAAGTGGCAGGCCAAGAAAAACATCAGAAAGGCAGAGAAGAAAAATGGTGAGATCAGTCAAGGACAATCCTCAGACCACCTCCAGAGAGCTGTAGCATCAACTTGCTGCAGATGGTGTCACTGTGCATCGGTCAACTATACAACGCACTTTGCACAAGGAGAAGCTGTATGGGAGAGTGATGCGAAAGAAGCCGTTTCTGCAAGCACGCCACAAACAGAGTCGGCTGAGGTATGCAAAAGCACATTTGGAGAAGCCAATTTCTTTTTGGAAGAAGGTCCTGTGGACTGATGAAACCAAGATTGAGTTATTTGGTCATACAAAAAGGCGTTATGCATGGTGGCAAAAAAACACAGCATTCCAAGAAAAACACTTGCTACCCACAGTAAAATTTGGTGGAGGTTCCATCATGCTTTGGGGCTGTGTGGTCAATGCCGGCACCGGGAATCTTGTTAAAGTTGAGGGACGCATGGATTCCACTCAGTATCAGCAGATTCTTGACAATAGTGTGAAAGAATCAGTGACAAAGTTGAAGTTACGCAGGGGATGGATCTTTCAGCAAGACAATGATCCAAAACACCGCTCCAAATCTACTCAGGCATTCATGCAGAGGAACAATTACAATGTTATGGAATGGCCATCCCAGTCCCCTGACCTGAATATCATTGAACATCTGTGGGATCATTTGAAGAGGGCTGTCCATGCTCGGCGACCATCAAACTTAACTGAACTGGAATTGTTTTGTAAAGAGGAATGGTCAAAAATACCTTCATCCAGGATCCAGGAACTCATTAAAAGCTACAGGAAGCGACTAGAGGCTGTTATTTTTGCAAAAGGAGGATCTACTAAATATTAATGTCACTTTTCTGGTGAGGTGCCCATACTTATGCACCTGTCAAATTTTGTTTGAATGCAGATTGCACATTTTCTGTTAGTACAATAACCCTCATTTCAAGGCAGAAACATTACTGTGTCCAACAGTTATTACATATATCAAACTGAAATAGCTGTTGCAAAAACACCAATTTTTATAAAACATTAAGCTTAAGATTAATAGGGGTGCCCAAACTTTTTCATATGACTGTATGCTCACAAATAGCACAACAGGTAGATATTAGCAAAAAACACCAGCATAATAAATTAGAATAATAAATTCCAGGACAAAATAACACAGGATCAATATCACAATGGCACAATGGCTATAAACAATGTTGGTGCATATTCATAAGAGTACCATCATACACTACTAAGTATATAGTGTGCAATGTAAAGTTAATGAAAGTATAGGTAGATATTATAGACAAAAGTATATAAGTGGATACCTCATGAATATGCAAGCACAAAAACAGTATTTAATGTAACAGTAAACAAACCATCATAATGCACAATCAACATGAGAGTTGACCCTGAAGTACTAAGCATAACATATGTAACATAATGCAATCAAGGGCGTGGCCTGACCGGACATTTGAGTGGAAGTGTGTTAGACGAGCTCCTGGGATAAGCAGCCTGCCGAAGGATCCACTGGGCCCCGAACTTCATTAAAAGCGGTATTACCCCTTCTTTACACGTCCTAGCACTTACCGGTGTGCATAGGAGGAGCGATCATGGCCGGAGGAGAGGCGGCGAGATGATAGGGGAGCAGCAGCAGGAGGGAATGAAGGCATCCAAGATGGCTCAGGCTCCTCTACAATAGGTAACAGAACAGGGAAATGAGTGGCTGCAGGCACAGCACTGAGGCTGGCTGGTTTTGCTAGAGTTCCAGACACAGGAGCCAGCACTGGCAATGAGGCACATATACAAATCATTGTGGTGCCTAATCGTTTCTTTGTGCTCTCAGAGGAATTCAATAACACTGATGAAAATGACTCTGAAAGTTCCTGTGCCCCGAAGCCTCAGACAGAAATCACTGCTTCCCACCATAATACAGCTCAGTACATTAATGAGCCTACAAATAAAAGATGTGTTTATGGCTGTAACTCAGTATTGATCTGCTTTAGCCTCCACTTAACAGTCAGATGGGAGAGATTAAAGAGGAACTTTCTTTTATGAGGCATGGGCTACAAAAGGTTAATGACCACACTACAGCAGCAGAGGGCAGAATCAGTGATCTGGAGGATAAACAGCCTCAGATAATTCGGGACAGCCAGAGACATGACCAACAGATTATGGTCCTATTAGCTAAAACAGATGATTTGGAGAACATACTCAGGCAAAATAATATAAGGCTATGTGCCCACGATGTAGAAATGCTCCGGATTTTTCCTGAGCGTTTCTGCATCTCCCTGGCAGAAAAAAACGCATGCGGATTGTACATGCATTTTTCCTGCCAGGGACAAGCAGAAGTGAAGCATTCTTCACATGCATTTCCGCATGCGGGTTGGCAAGCGCTGTCCAACCGATTTTAGCATCAGTTGGAAAGTGCTTGACAGCTTGGTCACACTATATAAATCCATGCAAACGCTATGGATTTATGTAGTGTGACCGAAAGAATGGTAAAAAATATAAAATAAATATTATACTTACCTTCTGATGGCCCCCGGTGTCCTTGTCTCGGCTTGCGGGCAGCTCGTGGTAGACTAAAGGACCTGCCGACGTCAGCGGTCGCATGACCCGTCACATGACTAAATGACGTCACCACAGGTCCTTTTAGTCTACCGCAAGCTGCCGGCAAGCCGAGACACTGGGGGCCATCAGAAGGTAAGTATAATATTTATTTTTTATTTTATTCTTTTTTTTACAGGTACTATGGTATCCGGGTCCGGAGGAGAGTCTCCTCTTCTCCAAACCCGGGTACCATTCGCACATTGAAACGCATGGCATCCGTATGTACAGATCCAGTGATGCGAATGACATGCGGTCCAATCCAAGTCAATGGCTGCGAAAACGCCGCGTTTCCGCAAAAAAATTAGTAGTGCTGCAGATTTTTCCGCAATGATAATCCGCAGCGGAAATTTCCGCAGCATGTTTTCAGCACACGCGGATTATCATTGGGGAACATGGCAGACCTTCTACCAAGCGTTTTTTAAGTGTTTCAGCAGCGGAATTGCCACTGCGGAAACTCTTAAAAAACGCATAGTGGGCACACAGCCTTAGAGTGATTTGTGTCCCTGAAAAACCTGAGAGCAATAATCTGAATGAGTACTTTGAGACATGGTTATGTTCTTTGTTTGGGACTGATTGCCTGTCTGCCCTCTTTGCTGTGGAAAGGGCGCACAGGATGCCAACCCGGCCCCTGCCACCAGGGGGTCCTCCACATCCAGTATTAATAAAGTTTCTGCACTAGAAAGACAGATATGCCATCCTTAAGGCTGCCTGTGATAAAGGGAACATCTCTATTAACGACCAAAGAATTTCCTTTTTGCCAGATTACTCCATTGAAGTTTCAAAACGTAGGGCGCAGTTTCATGATGTAAAATGAAGGCTGCATAGTCTGCAAACCTCATACTCCATGATTTACCCTGCGAAACGTAGAGTGGCGGCTCTGGGAGAGACTTTCTTTTTTGAACATCCAAAAGACGCACTCTGTTGGATTAATCTGAATGAGCAGATGATCCATCAAAATCAGTAACTTTGAACCTGGATAATTAAATCTATATACCATCGGAGTTTCCCAATTGAATATTGGGGTCATATCCTTTATTGCCTAGCCAAAGGCCCAGTGGACACAACTATCCTGAGTTTTATCCAAATATTGTAGGCCCCCAGGAAGTGTTTAACCCTTTTTGTTTTAGGTTGATTGTTCGCTTGCCTTGTATACGGCTACGGGATGGACTGGTGCCTTTCTTCATCCAGATTGAATGGTTGGATTAATGTTTACTTGTTTAAATGTGTTTGTGGGGTTTTTGTTTCTATAACTTTTTGTCTGGTTCTGCAAAAGCTTGCGGTCAAGCCGACTAAGTGGAAATACTGTAAAAAGGGTTATAAAAGGGAAGAGAAAGGTGAGATACCATACAAGTCACCCGTATTTTTCAATCCTTATATGACTAGATATTATGGCTGATAAAGTAAAATTCCTCTCATGGAATGTCAGAGGTCTGGGGGACTCCTTAAAGAGAGCGGCGGTCATGGAGCATATCCGGGATCACCTGCCTGCAGTCAGAAGGAAAAAATCCAGCATCCAGATCCTCCATAAAATCTCCAAATTTTATTATAAATTTTTTTACATTTTTTTTTTAAATAATTAGTGAAATAAAGTCGCATCCCTACACAGAGGGTTAGAAACACTTGGCAAACATGTTTCGGAGTAAAACCCCTTATTCATTGCATATGTAATGAATAAGGGGTTTTACTCCGAAACATGTTTGCCAAGTGAATCTTTTTTCCTTCTGAATTCTGATCTACGTTGTTGCACTACGAGTATCCGTGCGGAGGATCCTTCTGATGGTGAGCTAACTCTCTTCATCTTTTTTCACCTGCCTGCAGTGGTGTGTCTGCAGGAAACACACTTTGGGAAAAATAGTGTTGTGGGCATGAATTATTCATGGATAGGTCGTAGCTTCCACTCTACCTTCTCCACATATTCTAGAGGAGTTAGCTTCCTAGTACACATGACTATTCCTTTTGAATTAATTGATTCCAAGATAGATGGAGAAGGCAGATTTGTGGGCATCCACTGTAAAATATTTACAAAATAAATTCTACTTGTGGCATCTATGTTTCTCCTCCATATTACAACATTACTTTGAAAAATATTGCTTCACTAATGAATAAGATACCGGGAGTTCCAGTCCTTTGCATGGGAGCTTCCAATAATGTTGTTCATCCCTTTTGGGATAGATATAAATTAGACACTGCTACAAAAACTGCCCCCATAGCTAAGTTTGGAGAAATACTATCAGAACTATCATTAGTGGACATATGGCGTCTCAAATATCCTAAAACTAGACAATTTTCTTGTTATTCTAAGACACATAAAACATTATCGCGTATTGATATGGTATTGGGCACAGAACATATTTCCCCCTTGGTAAGAACAGTGGAATATTTGGCCAGAGCGCTATCAGATCATTCACCCTTGCTGACTACTTTTTGTTTTTCACCCAGGCCGCTAGATTCTCTGACTATGTGAGCCATGAATCCCTTCTGGCTTCAAATAATAGATATTCCGCTGATCACATATACCTTAGAACATTATTTTAAGGAATACAACAAACGAGTGTCGCAAAACACATTATGGGATGCCATGAAAGCGTGCTTACGAGAAGTCTTAATACAGGCCATTAACAGATCTAAAAACTAAGACAAAACAGTTCAGGGAGTTTTTACAGGATAAAGTTAGATCTACAGAAGAGAAATTTGTATTACCAGTGTAAAAGAGGACCTGATGGAGTGGGGAGAGGCACAAGAAGCGTACACCACACATACCAAGGAAAAGGCTAAAAATAAACGCATGTTTGCTCAGACACACTTCTTTGTTGAGGGGGAGAAGGCAGGACACTTACTGGCCATGATAGCAAGAGCCCAGATGGGGAGTTCTTTTATTGGTGCTTTGAAGGATAGGGAAGGAGTGGTAGTAAACCAGACTGACCAGATCTCAAACACTCTGCTAGAATTGTATAAAGATTTATATACATCCAAACTGATATTTAATAGAGAACAGATCTTATCCTACTTGAGGGAAATCAAACTGCCGACATTCAGCAGTAAAGATCAAGAATTTTTAAATAGACCATTACAGCTGGAGGAGTTGCAAATGGCAGTAGCCTCTATAGCTAATAACAAATCGCCAGGACTAGGCGGGCTTCCCACATAAATATCTAAGAAACTTGGAAATATTCTACTTCCTCACTTACTGGCTACCTTTGAGGAGGCAGTGAGGGGAGGGGACCCTAACCCATTCAATGCAAGAGGCGGTGATAGTAGTCATACTTAAGCCAGGTAAAGACCCTTTAATCCCCGACTCATAGAGGCCCATATCTTTATTGTCAACTGATGTTAAAATTATGGCGAAGGTTCTGGCGTCTAGATTGAATACAGTAATTTCTACAGTTATCCATATGTTATGTGGCATCTCAGCTTCAACATATCCGGGGATGGGGAGGTCCTGGGGTAGGTGGAGCTCAGCATATGTTGCTACAGCATTATTTCCAATCAGATAAACTCTATGAAGTATTGGAGGCGCATAAGTTTGGGACACTTGGAGGCAAAATACAGACTATGCTGTTATGTCACAAACTTTGTGGGACTGTGAAAAAATTACAAGGAATAGAAGGTGTTTCACAATTTACTTCATTATGGAACACTCCATGGCTTCCAAATCTATACCAACTGGTGGGATTGGGCTCTTGGAGCGCCAAGGGTTTAAACAGACTTTAACCCCTTTAAAGCCCATGACGTATTAATATGCGTCAGTGCCCTGGGCTTTAAGAGCCTGACCCATATTAGTACGTCATTGAGATCGCGTGCGCACACAGGCTGTGCGGGCGCGATCGCCGCCGGCTGTCAGCTCATCGCACCCGGCACATTAACCCCCGCAATGATACGATTGAAGTCGATCGCAGCATTGCGGTGGCTAAGGGGAGGTGATCGCAATACTCACCTCCTCTTCCAGCCTCCAGCACTGTCTGCCGCAGCTTCCCGGATATTGCCATGACTACTCGATGTCGTCATGACAACATCCGGGTAACCAGACAGCAGGAAGATTTTTGGTCATGCGCAGTGCATGACCAAACTATCTTCTCACTGTGCAGCGCTGACAGCCTGCATGGCACAGGGATGGTGCTCCATCTCTATGCTATGCAGGCGATCAGAATAAAAAAAGTGAAAGTCCCATAGTGGGACAAAGTATAAAAATAAAAAAAACTGTCAAAAAAGTGAAAACAAAAATATATATATATTTTTTTTAAATATTAAAAAAAAATAAAAAAAATAATCCACCAAAAATAAAAATATAATGTACCCATCAATAAATATTATTATGAAAAAAAAAACAAAACAAACAATAAAAGTACACATATTTGGTATTGCCGCGTCCGGAACGACCTTACCTATAAAATTATCCCACTAGTTAACCCCTTCAGTGAACACGGTAAAATAAATAAATAAAAAACAAAGCAAAAAATAATGCTTCATCATCATACTGCCAAACAAAAAATGGAATAACATGCGATAAAAAGACAAATATAAATAAAAATGGCACCGCTGAAAACGTCATCTTGTCCCGCAAAAAACAAGCTGCCATACAGCTCCATCATCTGAAAAATCAAAAAGTTATAGCTCTCAGAATAAAGCGATGCAAAAAAATTATTTTTTTCTATAAAATAGCTTTTATTGTGTAAAAGTGCCAAAACATAGAAAAACTATATAAATGTGGTACCGCTGTAAACGTACTGACCCAAAGAATAAAGCTACCTTATCAATTTTACCACACGCGGAGCAGAATAAAAAAATGTAAAAAAAACACAATTCCTGAATTGTTGGTTTTTTGTTTATTCTGCCTCTCAAAAATCAGAATAGAAAGCGATCAAAAAATGTCACGTGCCTGAAAATGGCACCAATAAAAACGTCAACTCATCCCGCAAAAAACAAGCCATCACATGACTCTGTCGGCCAAAATATGGAAAAATTATAGCTCTCAAAATATGGCGATGCAAAATATAGATTTTACAAAAAAATACGTGTTTTAGTGTGTGACAGCTGTCAATCATAAAAACCCCATATGATTCTGGTATCTCTGTAGTCGCACCAACCCAAAGAATAAAGTTGTCTAATCACTTATACCACACGTGGAACGGCGTAAAAAATAAACGCTAAGGCTGGGGTTGGGGTTAGGGTTGTTTTTTTTTTTCAAAAGTAAAAAAAAAAAAAGATGACGATATGGCAACTAGTGTTGAGCGCAAGTGCTCGCTACTTGAGTTTGCATAGGTTGCTTGGGTATGAATTGAGTATCGTGGGTGCTCGTGTGACATGCTCGAGTCTCCGCCCCATATGCTTCGCGGCCAAAAAAACTCGCGGGGATTGCCTGCCATGCACGAGCGATCCCCACATGTTTTTTTTTGGGTGTCTAATAATCGTGAAACATGCGGGCGGGGACTCAAGCATGTCACTCGAGCACCCTTGATACATGGTGCATACCTGAGTACCCGATACAAACTCAAGTAGCGAGCACTTGAGGTCCAAACTAATGACAACTTATTCAATATGATGACCTAATGTTATCAAATTGTGTCGTACCTCTGGGTTCAAAATGTTCACTATACCCCTTAATAAAATCCTTGAGGGGTATAGTTTCCAAAATGGGGTCACTTGTGGGGGAGCTCCACTGTTTAGGCACATCAGGGGCTCTCCAAACGCGACATGGAGTTCGCTCTCCATTCCAGACGATTTTGCGTTCAAAAAGTCACACAGCGCTCCTTCCCTTCTGAACTCTGCCGTGCGCCCAAACACTGTATTTTCCCCACATATGGGGTATTGGTGTACTCAGGAGAAATTGCACAAAAGTTTTTAGAGTCCATTTTTTCCTCTTACCCTTGTGAAAATAAAAAATTGGGGCTAAAACATAATTTTTGTGGAAAAAGTTTGATTTTTTTATTTTCACGGCTCCATGTTATAAACTTCTGTAAAGGACTTGGGGGTTCAAGGTGCTCACCACATATCTAGATAAGTTCCCTGAGGGGTCTAGTTTCCAAAATGGTGTCACTTGTGGGGGGTTTCCACTGTTTAGGTACATCAGGGGCACATCCGCTAATTATTCAAGCAAATTTTACAATCAAAAAGTCAAATGGCGCTCCTTCCCTTCCAAACCCTGCCGTGCGCCCAATCAGTGGTTTCCCCCCACATATGGGGTATCTGCTTACTCAGGAGAAATTGCACAACAAACTGCATGGTGCAATTTCTCCTGTTACCCTTATAAAAATGCAAAAGTGGGGGCTGAAAAACATTTTTGTGGGAAAAATGTGAAAATTTTATTTTTACGGCTCAATGTTATAAACTTCTGTGAAGCACCTGGGGGTTCAAGGTGCTCACCACACATCTAGATAAGTTCCTTAAGGGGTCTAGTTTCCAAAATGGTGTCACTTGTGGGGGGTTTCCACTGTTGAGGCACATCAGGGGCTCCCCAAATGCAACATGGCGTCCACTAATTTTTCAAGCAAATTTTACAGTGGTGGCCAAAAGTATTGACACCCCTGCAATTCTGTCAGATAATACTCAGTTTCTTCCTAAAAATGATTGCAATCACAAATTCTTTGGTATTATTATCTTCATTTAATTTGTCTTCAATGAAAAAACACAAAAAGAATTGTCCTAAAGCCAAATTGGATATAATTCCACACCAAACCTAAAAAAGGGGGTGGACAAAAGTATTGACACTGTTTGAAAAATCATGTGATGCTTCTCTAATTCGTGTAATTAACAGCACCTGTAACTTACCTGTGGCACCTAACAGGTGTTGGCAATAACTAAATCACACTTGCAGCCAGTTAACATGGATTAAAGTTGACTCAACCTCTGTCCTGTGTCCTTGTGTGTACCACATTGAGCATGGAGAAAAGAAAGAAGACCAAAGAACTGTCTGAGGACTTGAGAAACCAAATTGTGAGGAAGCATGAGCAATCTCAAGGCTACAAGTCCATCTCCAAAGACCTGAATGTTCCTGTGTCTTCCATGTGCAGTGTCATCAAGAAGTTTAAAGCCCATGGCACTGTGGCTAACCTCCCTAGATGTGGACGGAAAAGAAAAATTGACGAGAGATTTCAACGCAAGATTGTGCGGATGGTGGATAAAGAACCTCGACTAACATCCAAACAAGTTCAAGCTGCCCTGCAGTCCGAGGGTACAACAATGTCAACCCGTACTATCCGTCAGCGTCTGAATGAAAAGGGACTGTATGGTAGGATACCCAGGAAGACCCCACTTCTTACCCCGAGACATAAAAAAGAAAGGCTGGAGTTTGCCAAAACTTACCTGAGAAAGCCTAAAACGTTTTGGAAGAATGTTCTCTGGTCAGATGAGACAAAAGTAGAGCTTTTTGGGAAAAAGCATCAACATAGAGTGTACAGGAAAAAAAAAAGAGGCATTCAAAGAAAAGAACATGGTCCCTGCAGTCAAACATGGCGGAGGTTCCCTGATGTTTTGGGGTTGCTTTGCTGCCTCTGGCACTGGACTGCTTGACCGTGTGCATGGCATTATGAAGTCTGAAGACTACCAACAAATTTTGCAGCATAATGTAGGGCCCAGTGTGAGAAAGCTGGGTCTCCCTCAGAGGTCATGGGTCTTCCAGCATGACAATGACCCAAAACACACTTCCAAAAGCACTATAAAATGGTTTGAGAGAAAGCACTGGAGACTTCTAAGGTGGCCAGCAATGAGTCCAGACCTGAATCCCATAGAACACCTGTGGAGAGATCTCAAAATGGCAGTTTGGAGAAGGCACCCTTCAAATATCAGGGACCTGAAGCAGTTTGCCAGAGAAGAATGGTCTACAATTCCAGCAGAGCATTGTAAGAAACTCATTGATGGTTACTGGAAGCAGTTGTTCGCAGTTATTTTGGCTAAAGGTTGTGCAACCAAGTATTAGGCTGAGGGTGCCAATACTTTTGTCTGGCCCATTTTTGGAGTTTTGTGTGAAATGATCAATGATTTGATTTTTGCTTCATTCTCTTTTGTGTTTTTTCCTTGCAAGCAAATTAAATGAAGATAATAATACCAAAGAATTTGTGATTGCAATCATTTTCAGGAAGAAAGTGAGTATTATCTGACAGAATTTCAGGGGTGCCAATACTTTAGGCCACCACTGTACAATCAAAAAGTCAAATGGCGTTCCTTCCCTTCCGAACCCTGCCGTGTGCCCAAACAGTGGTTTTTCCCCACATATGGGGTATCTGCGTGCCCAGGGGAAATTGCCCAACAAATTTTAGGGTCCATTTTTTCCTGTTACCCCTGCGAAAATAAAAAAATTGGGTCTAAAGTAACATTTTTGTGAAAAAAGTTAAATGTTCATTTTTTTCTTCCACATTCCAAAAATTCCTGTGAAGCACCTGAAGGGTTAATAAAGTTCTTGAATGTGGTTTTGAGCACCTTGAGGGGTGCAGCTTTTAGAATGGTGTCACCTTTGGGTATTTTCTGTCATAAAGACCCCTCAAAGTGACTTCAAATATGATGTGGTCCCTTAAAAAAATGGTTTTGTAAATTTTGTTGGAAAAATGAGAAATCGCTGGTCAACTTTTAACCCTTATAGTTCCCCAATAAAAAAAAATTTTGGTTCCAAAATTGTGCTGATGTAAAGTAGACATGTGGGAAATGTTATTTATTAACTATTTTGTGTGACATATTTCTCTGATTTAAGGGCATAAATATTCAAATTTTGAAAATTGCAACATTTTCGCCAAATTTCCATTTTTTTCACAAATAAACGCAAGTGATATCGAAGAAATTTTACCACAATCATGAAGTACAATATGTCACGAAAAAACATTCTCAGAATCATGGGGATCCGTTGAAGCGTTCCAGAGTAATTACCTCATAAAGTGACAGTGGTCAGAATTGTAAAAATTGGCCTGGTCATTAACGTGCAAACCACCTTGGGTTGTAAAGGGGTTAAGTACTGATAGGTGATGTGATTAAGGAATTGTCACAGCTGCAAAACGAATATGGGTTACCTTCCTCAGTATTTCCAATTTAGGCACACATATCTGGCATTGTTCTGGAAGGGGGGGGTACCCCGAAACTAAATAATACAGAGAATAGCTAATCTACACAGTTCTCATAGACTGATCTCATTAGTTTATAACATTCTCTTAAAGCCCCGTCACACTTAGCGACGCTGCAACGATCCCGACAACGATACGACCTGTCAGGGATCGTTGCTGCATCGCTATGTGGTCGCTGGTGAGCTGTCAAACATGCAGGCTCACCAACGATCAGGGGAGCAGCGACATCGTGGAAAGAATCTTTCCACGATCTCCTGCTCCTGGTTGCGAGCCTGCTGAAGCAGGAGCAGGCTGGTAACTATGGTAAACATCGGGTTACTAGGGGCACACGCGCTCCTAGTAACTGGTTGTTTATCATGGTTACCACTCTGCTACAGTGAGCGGGAGGTTACCGCTCACTTTAGCAGGCTCGTAACCATGATAAACAACGGGTTACTAGGTGCGCGTGTGCCCCTAGTAACCCGATGTTTATCATGGTTACCAGCTTGATCGCTGCTCCCGTGGGTCACACACAGCAATGTGTGCTGACCAGCGGGAGAGCAACGACCAAAAAATGGTCCAGGACACTTTGCAGCGATCAGCGACCTCACAGCAGGGGCCTGATCGTTGCAAAGTGTCACACATAGCGACATCGCTGGTGAGGTCGCTCTTGCGTCACCAAAACCGTGACACAGCAGCGATCTCGCTAGCGATCTCGCTATGTGAGACGGGGGCTTTAGACATTATATTGACAAACCAGCCTATACGAGCAAAAGAGAAATGGGAGAGTGTAATGGGACCCATAGAGGAAAATCACTTGGCAGATATACTGGAAAGAGTTCCTCAATAGTGTTGAGCCACCCCTGTAGTGTTCGAGTTCGGTTTGGTTCGTCGAACACCCGTATGTTCGCCGAACTGTTCGTCGAACTGTTCGTCGAACACCTTCGAACACCGTTAAAACCAATGGCAGGCAAACAAAAACACATAGAAACACATAGAAAACACCTTCAAATGTGTCCAAAAGCTGACAAACTGCTCAGAAGACACAACTAACACATGGAAAAGTGACAATTACATATAGTCATGCGAAAAGAAAAGAGGTGGAGGAGTAAAAGGAGGGGGAGACACAGATATAGGCATGTCATGCCCTTCTAAAACCAAAAAAGTGCGAAGCTGACACGGCCAGTCCGTTCCTGCCTGTGCGACCTCAAAGTCGCCGGGTTTGTGCCAGAGTCGCGGTGGACCCTGACGGCCAGCCCCCCTCTCCCAATACTGGTGCCTGTGCGCTGGTGGGTCGAGCAAGCCCCCCTGCGGTGGAGGCAGGTCTAATCTTTTTACTTTAAATTGTCTATCTAATTTGAATGAGTACACTTTAAATCCTTTTACAAGGATCTATTGGAGGGCAAGTCTCATGCCAGCAGCCGTCTAATTCCTGCTCCAGTAGCGTCCACTAAAGCTGCTGCAGTTAAAAAGCTTTTATAAGGATCGAGCTTGGCGCTCCACCGCAAGGCGTCCTACCGCCAGTCCCAGCCCCTATGCCTTGGGGTGCCTCCCCGATGCTCTTCACTGAGTGTCCCGGGGGCCCGAACTATTTCCTTTGAAAAAATTAAGTGTCCAAACTACAGGTGGTGTAGCTTGCTTAACAGCTGGGATAATCCGCTGACTAGCAGACACTGCTACTAGGCACAAAGTATTTCCTGGGCTAGATGCAGTTAAAAATTTGTAATTAGATACTCTAGTTGGATGCTGAGAAAGCATTCCATAGAGTCTCCTGGCACGCCATATATTATTTTCTTAAAAAGCTTGGGGTAGGGGTCTAGGGGACCCTTTTATAGCCAAAATCACGGCCCTGTATCGCAATACGTCACCTAGGCTGAAGATAAATGGAACATTTTCATCGCCTTTCACAATCACCAATGGGACAAGGCAGGGATGTCCTCTGTCCCCTCTCTTATACATCCTAGTGACGGAGCACCTGCTCTCATCAATTCGCCATAACCCCAATATTAGGTGGATTGAGGTGGGAGGCACCGAGTACAAGTGCTCTGCATTTGCTGATGATGTCCTAGTATATATCACTCAATCACATATATCCATCCCTGCTGTTATGGCTGAAATAGATCACTTTGTTACATGGTCAAATTTTAAAATCAATGCAGCCAGGTCTGAGGCCCTCGATGTCTCCCTCCCCAAATCCATACAGGATTCCATACAGTCCAACTTTCCCTTTGCCTGGCCCTCACAGGGTATCAAATACTTAGGAATTCGTATTCATAGAGACCTCTCCTGTCTATGTTATCTTATTTTTGAGCCCTTTATTGAACAACTCCATACAGACCACAGTTGGCAAGTTAGAACTGTAAGATTCGCTACGTGAACCACTGGTGTTTTGTGGAAAAGCACATGAACATTGTGTTCCAAATTATTATGCAAAAAGTGTTTAGGAGTGAAAAGGTAAGATTTTTTTTGTTTGTCAGTTAAACTCATTGATGGTGATGTGTGTCAGGGCTCTTTATATCATTGTAAGCAATTGCAGACACCTGTGCTAATTAGTTTGGCAGGTGTGTCCAATGAAAGGCAAGACTACTTAAGAAGGCTGTCCCACATTATTAAGCAGCCTACATTTTCTGCCAAAATGGGAAAGAAAAAGGATGAGTCGGCTGCTGAGAAGCAACAAATTGTGGAGTGTTTAGGTCAAGGCATGACTACAATCAACATTGCCAAGACACTTCATCCTGATCATCGCAAGAAGTATGTAGCTGATTCACAGTACACGTGTGTGCGTGCTGATAAGGGAAAATTGAGGACTCTTTCCTACAGGCAATTACGTCAGGTTAAAAGAGCAGCGGCAAAAAAGCCTTGTCATAGCAGCAGACAAGTTTTTGAAGCTGCTGGTGCCTCCAACGTCCCCCAAACAACAAGATGCAGGGTCCTTCAGAGGTTTGCAGCTGTGCGTAAGCCATCCTGTCGACCTCCTCTATCCACTGTACACAAGCAGAAATGGCTCCAGTGGGCCAAACAGTACATGAAGACTGACTTCAAAACTGTTTTGTTCACCGATGAGTGCCGTGCAACGCTCGATGGTCCAGATGGATGGAGTGAAGGATGGCTGGTTGATGGACTCCCCATGCAAACACGGCTACGGCGCCAACAAGGAGGAGGTGGAGTACTGTTTTGGGCTGGAATCATGGGGAGAGAGATTGTCGGCCCCTTTTGGGTACCTGAAGGGGTAAAGATGAACTCCATAATGTATGTGGAGTTTCTCAAACAGCACTTCCTGCCATGGTTCAAGAAGAAAAACCGTGTATTCCGCAGCAAGATCATTTTCATGCATGATAATGCACCGTCTCATGCTGCACATAACACATCTGCATCTCTGGCTGATATGGGCATAAAAGGGGACAAACTTATGGTGTGACCCCCATGCTCCCCTGACATCAACCCCATTGAGAACCTCTGGAGCATCATCAAAAGGAGTGTCTATGATGGCGGGAGGCAGTTCACATCTAAGCAACAGCTCTGGGAGGGTATTCTGTCCTCATGCAAAACAATTGAAGCAGAAACCATGCAAAACCTGACAAATTCAATGGACGAGAGAGTTCAGAAGCTCCTTTCGAACAAGGGGTCCTATGTGCAAATGTAACATCACCTAGAATAAAGTTTTGAGTTGAAAACTGTTTGATTTCAGTTTCTAACAACCTGCTAATGCTTATAATTTCAAAAATGACGATTTTTTTGTTCTTTATTAAAATGAAAAGGTTGATCGAAAAGTGTGGGGGATCTAAGAGTGTGGCAACCCAGTAGTCAGGATTATTTCGAATTCTGACAATCTGAGGGTCATGTTGCAGGTAGTGCAGCAAGAAGTCACTCATGTGTCTTGCGCATCTAGGAGCCTCAAAATTATTTTCCGGGCTAGATGCAGCTAAAAATTATTATTAATTTGAAAGCTGGTGGAGCTTAGTATAGATGGTCTAATAGAATCAGTACTGCAAACTGCTACAAGGCCAAAATTATTTTCCAGCCAAGATACAGATAAACATGATTAGTAATTTTAAATCTGGTGGAGTTTAGTATAGATGGCCTAATAGAATCAGTACTGCACACTGCTAGAAGGCCCAAATTATTTTCCAGCCAAGATACTGATAAACATGATTAGTAATTTGAAAGCTTAAAACGGTTGGTAAGGTGATTTTAACAAATCATCAAGCTTTTACTCTCCCCAGGATGACACAGGGGTAGAAAAGTCCTTTCGGATCCATGATTTGTTCATCTTTATGAACGTGAGTCTATCTACATTATCAGTGGAGAGCCGCGTGTGCTTATCTGTCAGCACACCACCAGCAGCGCTGAACACACGTTCAGACAGAACGCTGGCTGCGGCGCATGACAAGATCTCCAAGGCGTAAGTGGCGAGCTCCGGCCATTTATCCAGATTGGAAGCCCAAAAAGAGCAAGGGTCCAGTGACACAGTCATGGCTTCAATGTTTACTTGGAGATACTCCTGTACCATCGTCTCTAGGCGTTGACTATGTGTCAGACTTCTTGTCTCCTGTGGCCTTGCAAAGGATGGGCTAAAAAAGTGGTGAAATGATTCCGCAAAATTGATGTTACCAGCAGATACTGTGTTTCTGTTACGTTTTGAGTGGTGAACACTCGACGGTCCCACGGTTGGCAAGTTGAAACTGTGAGATTCACTACGTGCACCAATAGTGTTTTGGGGAAAAGCACATGTAAGATTCTGCAACAGTCTCTGCTGATACTCCTGCATGCGTGCATCTCTTTCTATGGCAGGAATAATTTCTGCAAATGTACTTTTGTACCGGGGATCTAACAGTGTGGCAACCCAGGAGTCAGGATTATTTCTAATTCTCACAATTCGAGGGTCATGTTGCAGGTAGTGCAGCAAGAAGGCACTCATGTGTCTTGCGCTTCCAGGAGCACCAAGTCCCTGTTGTGTTGGTGGCGAGGTAACAATCATGCTTCCTTCCTCTGCCCTCTCCCCCCAACCTCGCACAACAGAAATGTGATCAAGGTCTCCCTCATCTGATGAGTCTTCCATCAGTTCGTCCTCCACTTCTTCCTGGGCTCCTGCACCTTCCTCACTAGTTTGGCTGCTACAATGCGCCCTGGTAAAACCATCTCCCACACCCTCACATGCCTGCCGCCTTGGTGCTGCCGACCGTCTGGACCTTGCAGATGTTAGCCCTTCCGCATACAACTCCTCCTCCTCTACTTCCTCCACTTCCTCTTGTGCCACCACCTGACTCCGAATTCTGTTTAACATGTGCTCCAGCATGTAAATCACCGGAATAGTCATGCTGATAATGGCATCGTCAGCACTAAACATCTTCGTTGCCATTTCAAAACTGTGCAGAAGGGTGCATAGGTCCCTGATCTGAGACCACTCCTCCAACGTTATTTGCCCCACCTCTGAATCTCGTTGTCCCAGGCTATACGTCACAACGTATTGCACCAGGGCTTGTCGGTGCTGCCACAGTTGCTGCAACATGTGCAGAGTTGAATTCCACCGGGTAGGCACATCGCATTTTAGCCGGTGAAGTGGCAGGCCCAACAACTTCTGTAGAGATGTAAGTCGCTGAGCTGCGGGATGCGAACGGCGGAAGTGAGCACACAGCGACCGTGCCCTCTGCAGAAGGCCATCTAGTCCGGGACAGTGGGCTAAAAATTGCTGGACAACCAGGTTCAACACGTGAGCCATACAAGGCACGTGTGTGGCATTGCCCCGGCGAAGGGCCGCACCCAGGTTTGCAGCATTGTCGCACACGGCCTTCCCTGGTTTCAGGTCCAGTGGAGACAATCATTCATGAAACTGGTTCTCCAGAGCTGACCACAACTCCTCAGCTGTGTGATTCACATTTCCCAGACATTTCAAAGTAAAAACCGCCTGATGACACTGAGCCCTGCTGCCAGCATAGTAAGGAGGTGTGCAGGATCCCTTCTGCGCAGTTAGAAAGCTTGTGGCATGACCAGACAGGCTTTGGGTGCAGGTGGAGGACCGAGAGGAGGTTGAGGAGGCAGAAGCAGTGGAAGAACTTTGAGATAAAGAGGATTGACGCACAACTCGTGGGGACGGCAAGACTTGGACAGCAGCCCCTTGTCCTGCTGTCACCATAGTTACCCAGTGTCCAGTCAGCGACATGTAACGCCCCTGTCCATGCCTACTCGTCCAAGTGTCTGTGGTGAAATGCACCCTGTCACACACAGAGTTTCTCAAAGAAGTGGTGATGTTGTGTGTGACATGCTGGTGGAGCGTAGGCACACCTTTCTTTGAGAAGTAGTGCCGACTGGGCATCTGGCACTGGGGCACTGCGACGGACATAAGGTCTCGAAAATCCTCTGTGTCCACCAGGCGGAAAGGCAGCATTTCTGTAGCCAAGAGCTTGCAGATGGTGAAATTCAACCTCTTAGCTTTCTCATGGCTAGGAGGAAATGGTCTTTTACTTGTCCACATCTGAGGGACCGAGGGCTGGCTGCTGTGCTTAGACGGGGTTGAGAAGGGTGTCCCCGGCAAACTGCCAGTCTGTGAGGAAGATGCAGGCGGACATGTTAGGTTGCCTTGATCCAAAGTGGTGCTATTGATGTGGACAGCGCTCAACACCAGCTGGTGTTTCCACCTCCAAAGAAAATGATGACCTGCCAATCACGCTGGCTGTTGCGGGTAAAGAGGTGGCAGGTCTGCGTCCCAAAACAGGTGTAACTGCTGTCCCCCCAGTCACAGAGGATGAAGAGGCCACGGATGCACAAGATGTGGCAGACGGTGGTTGGCCCGGCCGGCTAGGCCGCATTGTAGCACAGTGAGCTTCCCACTTCAACTTATGCTTTATATCCATGCGCCAGTTCATGCATGAAGTACTCAAACTATGTATTTTTTGGCCTCTACTTAGCTTTTGCTGACAAATGTTACAGATAACACGAGTTGGGTCATCTTTATCGATCTGAAAAAATGCCCAGACTATGCAAGGCTTAGCACCCATGCGACCTCAAGAGCCACCACGACTTGTGGTCAGAGGCAGAGTTGTGTTTGAGGATGCAGTTGTTGACGTGCTTCCAGTACTACGTCTCTGTCCAGGAAGGCGCAACCTGACCTTGTCGTCACTAGCATCCTCCTCCACCTCCTCTGCTGACCTCATCTCTTGGCTGACTGTGGGTTGACAGTAAGTGGGATCTCCAACCTCATCATCATCACCCTGTGTATTATCACACCCGTCGTCCTCAGAGCCAACCTCTTCCTGCCCTGACAAAAAACTAAAGTTGTCACTCCAATCAGGTATTTGAGTCTCATCATCGTCTTCCTCATTGTCTCCACCAACAGGAGTTACAGTTTGGGAACGAGGGTCTACATTATGGTCAGAACCTTCTGCGTCTGGTCCTGGATCCAGCTCATAAAGATTCTGGGCATCAGTGCAGATCATTTCCTCCTCTGGATTCACAGAAGCTCTGGAACCAACCTCTGATTCCCAGGCTATAGTATGAGTAAACAGCTCTGCAGACTCAACCATCTGTTCTACCCCATACTCAGATGGGCAGCTGGAGACTTGGGAGCTGTGAGGAAGCAAGTGCGATTGGGGTGACACCTCTGAGGACTGGAGTATTTGTGATGTTGAAGTTGAGGTGGAGGAGAGCCTACTTAAAGGAGCACTTGATATCCGTTGAAGTACCTGCTGTTTTTGTGCCTCATCTGGAATTTGTAGCGATTGACGTGGCCGTAAGAAAGGGATCTTATCACATTGTCCGCTAAAAGAAGTAGACATCTTAGTTTGGCTGGAAGATGGTCTTTCTTCTGCAGATGTTACTGTTGCTTTAACACCTACCCCACGGACACAACCTTTTTTTCCCTTCCCAACACGCCTATTCCCCTTTCCACCAGCAGCAGGCCTTTTTCCACTCATTTTGGTGGTTAACTAATTGACAACTCTGGAGTTGTTTGCACAAAAAACAATGGATGGGAACCAAGCAGAGCTGAGTGGCCAAACTGTGGTATTAGCCCAAAAGTATTGGCTGGGTTAGATGCAGATAAAAATTATATTGAATTTGAAACCTGGTGGAGGTTAGTATAAATATACTAATAGAACAAGTCCCACACACTGCTACAAGCCTAAATATTTTTTCAGAGCTAGATGCAGAAAAACATTATATTGAATTTGCAACCTGGTGAAGGTTAGTAAAGATGGACTAATAGAACAAGTCCCACACACTGCTACAAGCCTAAATATTTTTTCAGAGCTAGATGCAGAAAAACATTATATTGAATTTGCAACCTGGTGGAGGTTAGTATAGATGGACTAATAGAACAAGTCCCACACACTGCTACAAGCTGAAATATTTTTTCAGAGCTAGATGCAGAAAAAAATTATATTGAATTTGCAACCTGGTGGAGGTTAGTATAGATGGACTAATAGAACAAGTCCCACACACTGCTACAAGCCGAAATATTTTTTCAGAGCTAGATGCAGAAAAAAATTATATTGAATTTGCAACCTGGTGGAGGTTAGTATAGATGGACTAATAGAATGATGCTATGCCCAAAAGGTTTTACTTCACTAGGTGCAGTAAAAAAAATTGTATTCTATACACAGGTGGTGTAGCTTGCAACACAGATAGGCTACTCCACTGACTAACACACACTGCAAGAGGTCAAAAAGGATTTGCTTTGCTAGATTTAGCCAAATACTGTGAAAAAAACTTGCACAGCACTAAAACAGACCTGCCTGGCAAAAAGTGATAGGAACTGATGTAACCTAGCCCTGAAAAGGACTGCAATTACAATTAGTCTTTACTCCCAACCTATCTATTTAAGAGCACAGACCTGCCTGATAAAAGTCGTAGGAAATGATGTAACTAGTGTTGAGCCACCCCCGTAGTGTTCGAGTTCGGTTCGGTTCGTCGAACACCCGTGTGTTCGCCGAACTGTTCGTCGAACTGTTCGTCGAACACCTTCGAACACCGTTAAAACCAATGGCAGGCAAACAAAAACACTTAGAAACACATAGAAAACACCTTCAAAGGTGTCCAAAAGCTGACAAACTGCTCAGAAGACACAACTAACACATGGAAAAGTGACAAGTACATATAGTCATGCGAAAAGAAAAGAGGTGGAGGAGTAAAAGGAGGGGGAGACACAGATATAGGCATGTCATGCCCTTCTAAAATCCAAAAAGTGAGAAGCCGAGACGGCCAGTCCGCTCCTGCCCGTGCCACCTCCGTGTCGCCGGGTTTGTGCCAGAGCCGCGGTGAACCCTGACGGCCAGCCCCCCTCTCCCAATACTGGTGCCTGTCCGCTGGTGGGTCGAGAGAGCCCCCCTGTGGTGGAGGCAGCTCTAAGCTTTTTAATTTAAATTGTCCCTCTTATTTAAATGAATACACTTTAAATCCATTTACAAGGATCTATTGGAGGGCAAGTCTCATGCCAGCAGCCGCGTAATTCCAGCTCCAGTAGCGTCCACTAAAGCTGCTGCAGTTAAAAAGCTTTTATAAGGATCGAGCTCGGCTGTCCACCGCAAGGCATCCTAGTGCCAGTCCCAGCCCCTATGCCTTGGGGTGCCTCCTGATGCTCTTCACTAAGTATCCCGTGGTCCCGAAGCATTTCCTTTGAAAAAATTAAGTGTCCAAACTACAGGTGGTGTAGCTTGCTTAACAGCCGGGATAATCCGCTGACTAGCAGACACTGCTACTAGGCACAAAGTATTTCCTGGGCTAGATGCAGTTAAAAATTTGTAAGTAGATACTCTCGTTGGATGCTGAGAAAGCATTCCATAGAGTCTCCTGGCACGCCATATATGATTCTCTTAAAAAGCTTGGGGTAGGGGTCTAGGGGACCCTTTTATAGCCAAAATCACGGCCCTGTATCACAATACGTCACCTAGGCTGAAGATAAATGGAACTGTAGCACCGAGGGCTCGGTTGCTACAGACGTATTGCACCTCACCCAGAGGTGTGATATCTCACTCTCAGATAAGGATGGAGTGTGGATCAGGACCCGACACCTGCATGCATTACACCACATTGCCGTGGGGCAGGGCGACCAATATGCCCCTGAGATGGGCACGACAGTCCCTGTCCCTGGCTGGAGTGGGGGGAGGGAACACTGAGGAAGGGGAACCCTGCAGTGCAGGAGCAGGGAGGAAGCAGTTCCTGGGTGCATTGAGAAGGGAGTATAAAAGGTGGGCACCATCTTAGTTCAGTGCAGAGAAGTCTGAGCAGAAGTGGCAGGGAGCAGGGGCTCTGCATGAGCTCTGCTCCGGAGGCGGGCCTAGTAACAGAGGCCCAGGCCTGCAAGAGGGAGAAGGAAGGAAGAGGAGCGGAGAAGGCTCCAGGAACGAGGAATGAAGGGATCCCAGGGGTGCGGACGGGCGAGTCGCCACCGCACGCCCGAATCCACCTGCGTGGAGGGGTCAGGCCAAAGGGGGAGACCGGTCCCCGAACTAGTGGAGGCAGGAAACGACCCTCAGCTAGAAACCGGAGGCTCTGACATTTTATGTGGCGCAGCCCCTTGCTCCACCCGCTAGGAAGGCACCACATAGGGTCAGGGAAACTGGCGCCAAGTTTACCAAGAGGAGGCCCGAGGCAGCCGGACAGAAGTGTTGGTAAGAAAGGCCAGACAAAGGACACACAAAGGGGGTCCTGTGAAGCGCTCCAAAGTTATCTGGGAGTTGTCTGAGCCCCTCACCTGGTGAGCACAGTACGACGTGGGCAGCCGTTACCTGCAGACGTGGTCTGGATAATAAGAACTGTGAGTAAAGGCCCTGAACTGCATCACTGACTCCGTGTCGTTACTGCTGCTGCCCTGCACCATCACCCCCATCCTCCGCATACACTGCCCTGAGGCTATACTCCTCCCGTGGGGAGTTATGCTACGCTCTGCTGCACCCACAACACCAGCCTTAGCGGTCTGCCCTGTAGCGGCGGTTCACTCTGACCGCAATCCACGGGTGGCGTAGTCAGACATTTAAACATCAAAACCACATAAATAGTTCCGCCACTGGTTTGACCGCCCTGAGCCACGGAACCGGATCGCCGCCACGAAGACTACAACCACCAGCATCCACCAAAAAGGGTCCGGCTCCGGGTGTCCCAAGGCCCAGGGGGTGCGTCAGAACATTTTCATCACCTTTCACAATCACCAATGGGACAAGGCAGGGATGTCCTCTGTCCCCTCTCTTATACATCCTAGTGACGGAGCACCTGCTCTCATCAATTCGCCATAACCCCAATATTAGGTGGATTGAGGTGGGAGGCACCGAGTACAAGTGCTCTCTATTTGCTGATGATGTCCTAGTATATATCACTCAATCACATATATCCATCCCTGCTGTTATGGCTGAAATAGATCACTTTGTTACATGGTAAAATTTTAAAATCAATGCAGCGAAGTCTGAGGCCCTCGATGTCTCCCTCCCTAAATCCATATAGGATTCCATCCAGTCCAACTTTCCCTTTGCCTGGCCCTCACAGGGTATCAAATACTTAGGAATTCCTATTCATAGAGACCTCTCCCATCTATGTTATCTTAATTTTGGGCCCTTTATTGAACAATTCCATACAGACCACGGTTGGCAAGTTAGAACTGTAAGATTCACTACGTGAACCACTGGTGTTTTGTGGAAAAGCACATGTACACCGCGTTCCAAATTATTATGCAAAAAGTGTTTAGGAGTGATAAGGGAAGAATTTGTTTGTTTGTCAGTTAAACTCATTGATGGTGATGTGTGTCAGGGCTCTTTATATCACTGTAAGCAATTGCAGACACCTGTGCTAATTAGTTTGGCAGGTGTGTCCAATGAAAGGCAAGACTACTTAAGAAGGCTCTCTCACATTATTAAGCAGCCTACATTTTCTGCCAAAATGGGAAAGAAAAAGGATGTGTCGGCTGCTGAGAAGCAACAAATTGTGGAGTGTTTAGGTCAAGGCATGACTACAATCAACATTGTGCGATGATCAGGATGAAGTGTCTTGGCAATCAAGAAGTATGTAGCTGATTCACAGTACACACGTGTGCGTGCTGATAAGGGCAAATTGAGGACTCTTTCCTACAGGCAATTACGTCAGGTTGAAACAGCAGCGGCAAAAAAGCCTTGTCATAGCAGCAGACAAGTTTTTGAAGTTGCTTGTGCCTCCAACGTCCCCCGAACAACAAGATGCAGGGTCCTTCAGAGGTTTGCAGCTGTGCATATGCCATCCTGTCGACCTCCTCTATCCACTTCACACAAGCAGAAACGGCTCCAGTGGGCCAAACATTACATGAAGACTGATTTCAAAACTGTTTTGTTCACGGATGAGTGCCGTGCAGCGCTCGATGGTCCAGATGAATGGAGTGGAGGATGGCTGGTTGATGGACACCCCACGCAAACACGGCTACAGCGCCAACAAGGAGGAGGTGGAGTAATGTTTTGGGCTGGAATCATGGGGAGAGAGATTGTCGGCCCCTTTAGGATCCCTGAAGGCGCTAAAGATGAACTCCATAATGTATGTGGATTTTCTCAAACAGCACTTCCTGCCATGGTTCAAGAAGAAGAACCGTGTATTTCACAGCAAGATCATTTTTCTGCATGATAATGCACCATCTCATGCTGCACATAAAACATCTGCATCTCTGGCTGATATGGGCATAAAAGGGGACAAACTTATGGTGTGACCCCCATGCTCCCCTGACCTCTACCCCATTCAGAACCTTTGGAGCATCATTAAAAGGAGTGTCTATGATGGCGGGAGGCAGTTCACATCTAAGCAACAGCTCTGGGAGGGTATTCTGTCCTCATGCAAAACAATTGAAGCAGAAACCATCCAAAACCTGACAAATTCAATGGACGAGAGAGTTCAGAAGCTCCTTTCGAACAAGGGGTCCTATGTGAAAATGTAACATCACCTAGAATAAAGTTTTGAGTTGAAAACTGTTTGATTTCAGTTTCTAACAACCTGCTAATGCTTATAATTTCAAAAATGACCATTTTTTTGGTCTTTATTAAAATGAAAAGGTTGATCGAAAAGTTTGGGGGATCTAAGAGTGTGGCAACCCAGTAGTCATGATTACTTCGAATTCTGACAATATGAGGGTCATGCTGCAGGTAGTGCAGCAAGAAGGCACTTATGTGTCTTGCGCATCTCGGAGCCCCAAAATTATTTTCCGGGCTAGATGCAGCTAAAAATTATTTTTAATTTTAAATCTGGTGAAGCTTATTATAGATGGCCTAATAGGATCAGTGCTGCACACTGCTACAAAGCCCAAATTATTTTCCAGTCAAGATACAGATAAACATGATTAGTAATTTGAAAGCTTAAAACGGTTGGTAGGGTGATTTTAACCAATCATCAAGCTTTTACTCTCCCCAGGATGACACAGGGGTAGAAAAGTCGTTTCGGATCCATGATTTGTTCATCTTTATGAACGTGAGTCTGTCTACATTATCAGTGGAGAGCCGCGTGCGCTTATCTGTCAGCACACCACCAGCAGCGCTGAACACACGTTCAGACAGAACGCTGGCTGCGGGGCATGACAAGATCTCCAAGGCGTAAGTGGCTAGCTCCGGCCATTTATCCAGATTGGAAGCCCAAAAAGAGCAAGGGTCCAGTGACACAGTCGTGGCTTCAATGTTTACTTGGAGATACTCCTGTACCATCGTCTCTAGGCGTTGACTATGTGTCAGACTTCTTGTCTCCTGTGGCCTTGCAAAGGATGGGCTAAAAAAGTGGTGAAATGATTCCGCAAAATTGATGTTACCAGCAGATACTGTGGTTCTGTTACAGTTTGAGTGCTGAACACTTGACGGTCCCACGGTTGGCAAGTTGGAACTGTGAGATTCACTACGTGCACCACTGGTATTTTGTGGAAAAGCACATGTAAGATTCTGCAACAGTCTCTGCTGATACTCCTGCATGCGTGCATCCCTTTCTATGGCAGGAATAATTTCTGCAAATTTACTTTTGTACCGGGGATCTAACAGTGTGGCAACCCAGTAGTCAGGATTATTTCTAATTCTCACAATTCGAGGGTCATGTTGCAGGTAGTGCAGCAAGAAGGCACTCATGTGTGTTGCGCATCCAGGAGCACCAAGTCCCTGTTGTGTTGGTGGCGAGGTAGCAATCATGCTTCCTTCCTCTGTCCTCTCCCCCCAACCTCGCACAACAGAAATGTGATCAAGGTCTCCCTCATCTGATGAGTCTTCCATCAGTTCGTCCTCCACTTCTTCCTGGGCTCCTGCACCTTCCTCACTAGTTTGGCTGCTACCATGCGCCCTGGTAAAATCATCTCCCCACCCTCACATGCCTGCCGCCTTGGTGCTGCCGACCGTCTGGACTTAGCAGATGTTAGCCCTTCCGCATACAACTCCTCCTCCTCTACTTCCTCCACCTCCTCTTGTGCCACCACCTGACTCCGAATTCTGTTTAACATGTGCTCCAGCATGTAAATCACCGGAATAGTCATGCTGATAATGGCATCGTCAGCACTAAACATCTTCGTCGCCATTTCAAAACTGTGCAGAAGGGTGCATAGGTCCCTGATCTGAGACCACTCCTCCAGCGTGATTTGCCCCACCTCTGAATCTCGTTGGCCCAGGCTATACGTCACAACGTATTGCACCAGGGCTTGTCGGTGCTGCCACAGTCGCTGCAACATGTGCAGAGTTGAATTCCACCGGGTAGGCACATCGCATTTTAGCCGGTGAAGTGGCAGGCCCAACGACTTCTGTAGAGATGTAAGTCGCTGAGCTGCGGGATGCGAACGGCGGAAGTGAGCACACAGCGACCGTGCCCTCTGCAGAAGGCCATCTAGTCTGGGATAGTGGGCTAAAAATTTCAGGTTCAACACGTGAGCCATACAAGGCACGTGTGTGACATTGCCCCGGCGAAGGGCCGCACCCAGGTTTGCAGCATTGTCGCACACGGCCTTCCCTGGTTTCAGGTCCAGTGGAGACAACCATTCATGAAATTGGTTCTCCAGAGCTGACCACAACTCCTCAGCTGTGTGACTCACATTTCCCAGACATTTCAATGTAAAAACCGCCTGATGACGTTGAGCCCTACTGCCAGCATAGTAAGGAGGTGTGCAGGATCCCTTCTGCGCAGTTAGAAAGCTTGTGGCATGACCAGACAGGCTTTGGGTGCAGGTGGAAGACCGAGAGGAGGTTGAGGAGGCAGAAGCAGTGGAGGAAAAATGACATAAAGAGGATTGACGCACAACTCGTGGGGACGGCAAGACTTGGACAGCAGCCCCTTGTCCTGCTGTCACCATAGTTACCCAGTGCCCAGTCAGCGACATGTAACGCCCCTGTCCATGCCTACTCGTCCAAGTGTCTGTGGTGAAATGCACCCTGTCACACACAGAGTTTCTCAAAGAAGCGGTGATGTTGTGTGCGACATGCTGGTGGAGCGCAGGCACACCTTTCTTTGAGAAGTAGTGCCGACTGGGCATCTGGTACTGGGGCACTGCGACGGACATAAGGTCTCGAAAATCCTCTGTGTCCACCAGGCGGAAAGGCAGCATTTCTGTAGCCAAGAGCTTGCAGATGGTGAAATTCAACCTCTTAGCTTTCTCATGGCTAGGAGGAAATGGTCTTTTACTTGTCCACATCTGAGGGACCGAGGGCTGGCTATTGTGCTTAGACGGGGTTGATAAGGGTGTCCCCGGCAAACTGCCGGTCTGTGAGGAAGATGCAGGCGGACATGTTAGGTTGCCTTGATCCAAAGGTGGTGCTATCGATGTCGGACAGCGCTCAAGACCAGCTGGTGTTACCACCTCCAAAGAAAATGATGACCTGCCAATCACGCTGGCTGTTGCGGGTAAAGAGGTGGCAGGTCTGCGCCCCAAAACAGGTGTGACTGCTGTCCCCCCAGTCACAGAGGATGAAGAGGCCGCGGATGCACAAGATATGGCAGACGGTGGTTGGCCCGGCCGGCTAGACCGCATTGTAGCACACTGAGCTTCCCACTGCAACTAATGCTTCATGTCCATGTGCCGGTTCATGCATGAAGTACTCAAACTATGTATTTTTTGGCCTCTACTTACCTTTTGCTGACAAATGTTACAGATAACACGAGTTGGGTCATCTTTATCGATCTGAAAAAATGCCCAGGCTATGCAAGGCTTAGCACCCATGCGACCTGAAGAGCCACCACGACTTGTGGTGAGAGGCAGAGTTGTGTTTGAGGATGCAGTTGTTGACGTGCTTCCAGTACTACGTCTCTGTCCAGGAAGGCGCAACCTGACCTCGTCGTCACTAGCATCTTCCTCCACCTCCTCTGCTGACCTCATCTCTTGGCTGACTGTGGGTTGACAGTAAGTGGGATCTCCGACCTCATCATCATCACCCTGTGCGTTATCACACCCGTCGTCCTCAGAGCCAACCTGTTCCTGCCCTGACAAAAAACTAAAGTTGTCGCTCCAATCAGGTATTTGAGTCTTATCATCGTCTTCCTCATTGTCTCCACCAACAGGAGTTACAGTTTGGGAATGAGGGTCTACATTATGGTCAGAACCTTCTGCGTCTGGTCCTGGATCTGACTCATAAAGATTCTGGGCATCAGTGCAGATCATTTCCTCGTCTGGATTCACAGAAGCGCTGGAGTCGACCTCTGATTCCCAGGCTATAGTATGAGTAAACAGCTCTGCAGACTCAACCATCTGTTCTACCTCATACTCAGACGGGCAGCTGGAGATTTGGGAGCTGTGAGGAAGCAAGTGCGATTTGGGTGACACCTTTGAGGACTGGAGTATTTGTGATGTTGAAGTTGATGTGGAGGAGAGCCCACTTAAAGGAGCACTTGATATCCGTTGAAGCACCTGCTGTTTTTGTGCCTCATCTGGAATTTGTAGCGATTGGCGTGGCCGTAAGAAAGGGATCTTATCACATTGTCCGCTAAAAGAAGTAGACATTTTAGTTTGGCTGGAAGATGGTCTTTCTTCTGCACCTACCCCACGGACACAACCTTTTTTCCCCTTCCCAACACGCCTATTCCCCTTTCCACCAGCAGCAGGCCTTTTTCCACTCATTTTGGTGGTTAACTAATTCACAACTCTGGAGTTGTTTGCACAAAAAAACAATGGATGGTAACCGAGCAGAGCTGAGTGGCCAAACTGTGGTATTAGGCCAAAACTATTGGCTGGGTTAGATGCAGAAAAAAATTATTTTTAATTTGCAACCTGATGGAGGTCAGTATAGATGGACTAATAGACCAAGTCCCACACACCGCTAGAAGCCCAAATATTTTTTCAGAGCTAGATGCAGAAATTTTTTTTATTCAATTTGCAACCTGATGGAGGTCAGTATAGATGGACTAATAGACCAAGTCCCACACACTGCTAGAAGCCCAAATATTTTTTCAGAGCTAGATGCAGAAAAAAATTATTTTTAATTTGCAACCTGATGGAGGTCAGTATAGATGGACTAATAGACCAAGTCCCACACACCGCTAGAAGCCCAAATATTTTTTCAGAGCTAGATGCAGAAATTTTTTTTATTCAATTTGCAACCTGATGGAGGTCAGTATAGATGGACTAATAGACCAAGTCCCACACACTGCTAGAAGCCCAAATATTTTTTCAGAGCTAGATGCAGAAAAAAATTATTTTTAATTTGCAACCTGATGGAGGTCAGTATAGATGGACTAATAGACCAAGTCCCACACACCGCTAGAAGCCCAAATATTTTTTCAGAGTTAGATGCAGAAAATTTTTTTATTCAATTTGCAACCTGATGGAGGTCAGTATAGATGGACTAATAGACCAAGTCCCACACACTGCTAGAAGCCCAAATATTTTTTCAGAGCTAGATGCAGAAAAAAATTATTTTTAATTTGCAACCTGATGGAGGTCAGTATAGATGGACTAATAGAACAAGTCCCACACGCTGCTAGAAGCCCAAATATTTTTTCAGAGATAAATGAAGAAAAAAATTATTTTTAATTTGCAACCTGATGGAGGTCAGTATAGATGGACTAATAGACCAAGTCCCACACACTGCTAGAAGCCCAAATATTTTTTCAGAGCTAGATGCAGAAAAAAATTATTTTTAATTTGCAACCTGATGGAGGTCAGTATAGATGGACTAATAGACCAAGTCCCACACACCGCTAGAAGCCCAAATATTTTTTCAGAGCTAGATGCCGAAATTTTTTTTATTCAATTTGCAACCTGATGGAGGTCAGTATAGATGGACTAATAGACCAAGTCCCACACACTGCTAGAAGCCCAAATATTTTTTCAGAGCTAGATGCAGAAAAAAATTATTTTTAATTTGCAACCTGATGGAGGTCAGTATAGATGGACTAATAGACCAAGTCCCACACACCGCTAGAAGCCCAAATATTTTTTCAGAGCTAGATGCAGAAATTTTTTTTATTCAATTTGCAACCTGATGGAGGTCAGTATAGATGGACTAATAGACCAAGTCCCACACACTGCTAGAAGCCCAAATATTTTTTCAGAGCTAGATGCAGAAAAAAATTATTTTTAATTTGCAACCTGATGGAGGTCAGTATAGATGGACTAATAGACCAAGTCCCACACACCGCTAGAAGCCCAAATATTTTTTCAGAGCTAGATGCAGAAAAATTTTTTATTCAATTTGCAACCTGATGGAGGTCAGTATAGATGGACTAATAGACCAAGTCCCACACACTGCTAGAAGCCCAAATATTTTTTCAGAGCTAGATGCAGAAAAAAAATATTTTTAATTTGCAACCTGATGGAGGTCAGTATAGATGGACTAATAGAACAAGTCCCACACGCTGCTAGAAGCCCAAATATTTTTTCAGAGATAAATGAAGAAAAAAATTATTTTTAATTTGCAACCTGATGGAGGTCAGTATAGATGGACTAATAGACCAAGTCCCACACACTGCTAGAAGCCCAAATATTTTTTCAGAGCTAGATGCAGAAAAAAATTATTTTTAATTTGCAACCTGATGGAGGTCAGTATAGATGGACTAATAGAACAAGTCCCACACGCTGCTAGAAGCCCAAATATTTTTTCAGAGATAAATGAAGAAAAAAATTATTTTTAATTTGCAACCTGATGGAGGTCAGTATAGATGGACTAATAGACCAAGTCCCACACACTGCTAGAAGCCCAAATATTTTTTCAGAGCTAGATGCAGAAAAAAATTATTTTTAATTTGCAACCTGATGGAGGTCAGTATAGATGGACTAATAGAACAAGTCCCACACGCTGCTAGAAGCCCAAATATTTTTTCAGAGATAAATGAAGAAAAAAATTATTTTTAATTTGCAACCTGATGGAGGTCAGTATAGATGGACTAATAGACCAAGTCCCACACACTGCTAGAAGCCCAAATATTTTTTCAGAGCTAGATGCAGAAAAAAATTATTTTTAATTTGCAACCTGATGGAGGTCAGTATAGATGGACTAATAGACCAAGTCCCACACACTGCTAGAAGCCCAAATATTTTTTCAGAGCTAGATGCAGAAAAAAATTATTTTTAATTTGCAACCTGATGGAGGTCAGTATAGATGGACTAATAGAACAAGTCCCACACGCTGCTAGAAGCCCAAATATTTTTTCAGAGATAAATGAAGAAAAAAATTATTTTTAATTTGCAACCTGATGGAGGTCAGTATAGATGGACTAATAGACCAAGTCCCACACACTGCTAGAAGCCCAAATATTTTTTCAGAGCTAGATGCAGAAAAAAATTATTTTTAATTTGCAACCTGATGGAGGTCAGTATAGATGGACTAATAGACCAAGTCCCACACACCGCTAGAAGCCCAAATATTTTTTCAGAGCTAGATGCCGAAATTTTTTTTATTCAATTTGCAACCTGATGGAGGTCAGTATAGATGGACTAATAGACCAAGTCCCACACACTGCTAGAAGCCCAAATATTTTTTCAGAGCTAGATGCAGAAAAAAATTATTTTTAATTTGCAACCTGATGGAGGTCAGTATAGATGGACTAATAGACCAAGTCCCACACACCGCTAGAAGCCCAAATATTTTTTCAGAGCTAGATGCAGAAATTTTTTTTATTCAATTTGCAACCTGATGGAGGTCAGTATAGATGGACTAATAGACCAAGTCCCACACACTGCTAGAAGCCCAAATATTTTTTCAGAGCTAGATGCAGAAAAAAATTATTTTTAATTTGCAACCTGATGGAGGTCAGTATAGATGGACTAATAGACCAAGTCCCACACACCGCTAGAAGCCCAAATATTTTTTCAGAGCTAGATGCAGAAAAATTTTTTATTCAATTTGCAACCTGATGGAGGTCAGTATAGATGGACTAATAGACCAAGTCCCACACACTGCTAGAAGCCCAAATATTTTTTCAGAGCTAGATGCAGAAAAAAAATATTTTTAATTTGCAACCTGATGGAGGTCAGTATAGATGGACTAATAGAACAAGTCCCACACGCTGCTAGAAGCCCAAATATTTTTTCAGAGATAAATGAAGAAAAAAATTATTTTTAATTTGCAACCTGATGGAGGTCAGTATAGATGGACTAATAGACCAAGTCCCACACACTGCTAGAAGCCCAAATATTTTTTCAGAGCTAGATGCAGAAAAAAATTATTTTTAATTTGCAACCTGATGGAGGTCAGTATAGATGGACTAATAGAACAAGTCCCACACGCTGCTAGAAGCCCAAATATTTTTTCAGAGATAAATGAAGAAAAAAATTATTTTTAATTTGCAACCTGATGGAGGTCAGTATAGATGGACTAATAGACCAAGTCCCACACACTGCTAGAAGCCCAAATATTTTTTCAGAGCTAGATGCAGAAAAAAATTATTTTTAATTTGCAACCTGATGGAGGTCAGTATAGATGGACTAATAGAACAAGTCCCACACGCTGCTAGAAGCCCAAATATTTTTTCAGAGATAAATGAAGAAAAAAATTATTTTTAATTTGCAACCTGATGGAGGTCAGTATAGATGGACTAATAGACCAAGTCCCACACACTGCTAGAAGCCCAAATATTTTTTCAGAGCTAGATGCAGAAAAAAATTATTTTTAATTTGCAACCTGATGGAGGTCAGTATAGATGGACTAATAGACCAAGTCCCACACACCGCTAGAAGCCCAAATATTTTTTCAGAGCTAGATGCAGAAAAAAATTATATTCAATTTGCAACCTGCTGGAGGTCAGTATAGAAGGACTAATAGAACAAGTCCCACACACTGCTAGAAGCCCAAATATTTTTTCAGAGCTAAATGAAGAAAAAAAATATTTTTAATTTGCAACCTGATGGAGGTCAGTATAGATGGACTAATAGACCAAGTCCCACACACTGCTAGAAGCCCAAATATTTTTTCAGAGCTAGATGCAGAAAAAAATTATATTCAGTTTGCAACCTGATGGAGGTCAGTATAGATGGACTAATAGAATGATGCTATGCCCAAAAGATTTTACTTCACTAGGTGCAGTAAAAAAATTGGTATTCTATACACAGGTGGTATATCTTCCAACACAGATAGGCTACTCCACTGACTAACACACTCTGCAATAGGCCAAAAAGGATTAGCTTTGCTAGATTCAGCCAAATGCTGTGAAAAAAACTTGCACAGCACTGGCACAGACCTGCCTGGCAAAAACTGATAGGAACTGATGTAACCTAGTCCTGAAAAGGACTCCAATTACAATTAGTCTTTACTCCCACAATCTATCTATTTAAGAGCACAGACCTGCCTGATAAAAGTCGTAGGAAATGCTGTAACCTAGTCCTTAAAAGGACTGCAATCACAACTATTCCCTACTCCCAAGCTATCTGTATATTTGTGCGAAAATTGGCTTGAAATTAACAAGGTATAGCGCACACAGCAACAGCGGTGCCGTCTAACACGCAGCTGCAGCAGTGAGAAAATGGTGGCGACGGGGAAAATGGCTTGGTCTTATAGGGCAAGGACATGTGACATACACTGCCAATGACACATGCCCTTGCTTGTGTGAAAAAAAGCACTTCGCTCCGTGTGTGCGCTGCTGATAGGCTGACAGATTGCACCTCCCCACTGCAAATGCGGGAAAGAGAAAAAAAAATGGAGATCTTCATTGTTCCTGCAGAGATCCATCCCCTGCCCCTCCCCCCGCCCCGCTGTACACTCAAACTGCGTATTAACATTAATTTTCATCATTACTGAGAAAAAATCCAGTTATGATTTTGGTGCACGAACAGTTATCGAACATAACCTCGAACAGCCGAATTTTTCTCAAATTGTTCGTGTTCGCCGATCGGCTCGAACACCGCCCAAAACAGCTCGAATTTGAGATTGGCGAACAGTTCGAGTAGAACAACGCTCATCTCTAGATGTAACCTAGTCCTTAAAAGGACTGCGATCACAACTATTCCCTACTCCCAAGCTATCTGTAGATTTATGCGAAAATTGGCTTGAAATTAACAAAGTATAGCACACACAGCAACAGCGGTGCCATCTAACACGCAGCTGCAGCAGTGAGAAAATGGTGGCGATGGGGAAAATGGCTGGGTCTTATAGGGCAAGGACATGTGACATACACTGCCAATGACACATGCCCTTGCTTGTGTGAAAAAAAGCACTTCGCTCCGTGTGTGCGCTGCTGATAGGCTGACAGATTGCACCTCCCCACTGTAAATCCGGGAAAGAGAAAAAAAAATGGAGATCTTCATTATTTCTGCAGAGATCCATCCCCTGCCCCTCCTCCCGCCCTGCTGTACACTCAAAATGCGTATTAACATTAATTTTCAGCATTACTGAGAAAAAATCCAGTTATGATTTTGGTGCACGAATAGTTATCGAACAAAACCTCGAACAGCCAAATTTTTTTCACATCGTTCGGGTTCGCCGAACGGCTCGAACACCGCCCATAGCGGCTCGAATTTGAGATTGGCGAACAGTTCGAGTCGAACAACACTCATCTCTATTCCTCAATTGTCTTTAAGTGAATCCCACAGACTGTCCCAAATTTATGTGATACACCAGGTATACAGGACACCTCAATTCTTATTTAACATAGGATTTTGTTCAAGTTCCCACTGTCCTGGATGCAAAACTAACATAGCAGATATGCTTCATATGATGTGGAACTGTCCTAACCTGGAGTCCTTTTGGAAGAGTGTTGTAGCAATGATTAACAGGGTTTATTCAATTGACATAGAGCTTTCACCATTAGTATGTATACTGGGATATGTTGAAAATCTGACTTTTGATGAGTACGGCAAAATTGCGGCGGCACATATGTTATATATGGCAACAAAATTGATAGCCCAAAAATGTATAGCAGATCAGGAGCCTATGATATCAGAATTTATTGATAAAGTTAACTGGCTAGTAAATTTGGAAAAGGCATATACCTAAAAAGAGATGTTATCTCTAAATTTGACAAGATATGGGGTCTATGGATTGATGGCTCTGGTTTGGCATCTAGGAAACTAAGGAAATTTTGCCTCGGCTTACTTTGAGTTACGTTTATATGATGCCTCAAATTAAACTTCTTTGAAAATTAATTAAAATGTTATTAGTACTACCAAAAGTTATATGTAATTGGATTTACTATTGTTACTATGTTCAAATATTTGTTCATCTAATTATGCTGGTTTTGCAGAGCCAGGATGTATAAATAACTCATGTTTAATGCATCTTAAGGTTGGGGAGTGGAGAACTGTGTTTCTCCAATGTTTGTCTAGTTGTTGTTGTTTTTTTATTTTTACCTTTATGAAAATCTTTATAAAAATCAATAAAAAACATTTGATTAAAAAAAAAAAAAAAAATGGTGCAATCAGACCAAGTGTTACAAAATTACCTAATGTAGCAGAGGTCCAGGCACCCACCACACCCGACGTGCGTTTCGCACAGGAATGCTTTGTCCGGGGTCAAAAATCATTTGCATATTAACTTTGGCCTCTTAGTTAATTTTTCCTTTATTATTTTGGTGTTTATATTTTGCTTTTTGGCCTATTAGATCTTCTAATATAGGTGTTTATTACAAATCTAAAATGGTGGCCCAAAAGAAGGTGAAGAAGCCTCAACTTCAATATTGTCATAAGAAGCATTGGTTCGAGTTTGCAAAAAAGTATGAAAAGTGGACGTAAGTCAGATTGGAAACACGTGATTTGGAGAGAGGAGATAAAGTCAATAGACTAAGCTCTGATGGGTGCAGATGGGTCTGTAAAAAACAAGAGAAAAAGAGGATAATGGATCGGGAAGTTGAAGGAACTGTCAAGTTTGGTGGAGTAAACCTGATATGGGGTTGTTTCACAGCCAAAGGCGTTGGATACTTGACCAGGATCAATGGTGGTCTCAATACTGAGCTAGCTATAAGTGAGTATCCTTCAAGACGAGTTACTTCATACACTTGAGTACTATGGGTATGAAAAGGACGACATAGTGTTTCAGCAGGACAACGACCTGAAGCATACGTCGAGAGTGTCAAAGAAATGGTTCAATGACAATGAAGTAGTGGTGCTAGATTGGACCCCACAGTCCCCAGACCTTAACCCAATCAAACACTTGTGAGTAGAGTTGAAGAAAAAGCTGTATACATACCCAAGTGAGTCGACCAATATGCACCAACTTTGAGAACGTGTAGAGGAGACCTGGAATCAGATTTCAGTCAAGACATGCCTGAATCTGATTGAGAGCATGCCCAGAAAAATTTGGGCAGTGTTGAAAGCCAAAGGTGGATTTACAAAATACTAACAAAATAACAAAAATTAAAATTTAGATTTTTATGACAAAAACAGTAACAATGCAGTGACATGACAAGAATCTGCATAACTAATAGGGATGAGTAAACGTGCTTGGTGATACTTGGTTATCACTCCAGTATCACAGTGCTCGGATGTGCTCTTTACTCAGTGAGCAATGGGCGGTGCTTGAGTTCAAACTCAAATCCCCACTTTGCATCTTTGGCACCTATTACACAGCCAATGAGCATGCGGGGATTGTCTGTGTGTCACTGCAATGCCATTACTAGTGTTGAGCCACCCCCGTAGTGTTCGAGTTCGATTCGGTTCATCGAACACCCTTGTGTTCGCCAAACTGTTCGTCAAACTGTTCGTCGAACACCTTCGAACACCGTTAAAACCAATGGCAGGCAAACAAAAACACATAGAAACACATAGAAAACACCTTCAAAGGTGTCCAAAAGCTGACAAACTGCTCAGAAGACATAACTAACACATGGAAAAGTGACAAGTACATATAGTCATGCGAAAAGAAAAGAGGTGGAGGAGTAAAAGGAGGGGAAGACACAGATATAGGCATGTCATGCCCTTCTAAAATCCAAAAAGTGAGAAGCCGACATGGCCAGTCCATTCCTGCCCGCGCCACCTCCGTGTCGCCGGGTTTGTGCCAGAGCCGCGGTGGACCCTGACAGCCAGCCCCCCTCTCCCAATACTGGTGCCTGTCCGCTGGTGGGTCGAGCGAGCCCCCTGTGGTGGAGGCAGGTTTAAGCTTTTTAATTTAAATTGTCTCTCTAATTTGAATGAATACACTTTAAATCCTTTTACAAGGATCTATTGGAGGGCAAGTCTCATGCCAGCAGTCGCGTAATTCCAGCTCCAGTCGCGTCCACTAAAGCTGCTGCAGTTAAAAAGCTTTTATAAGGATCGAGCTCGGCGGTCCACCCCAAGGCGTCCTACCGCCAGTCCCAGCCCCTATGCCTTGGGGTGCCTCCTGATGCTCTTCACTGAGTGTCCCGGGGTCCCGAAGCATTTCCTTTGAAAGAATTAAGTGTCCAAACTACAGGTGGTGTAGCTTGCTTAACAGCTGGGATAATCAGCTGACTAGCACACACTGCTACTAGGCACAAAGTATTTCCTGGGCTAGATGCAGTTAAAAATTTGTAATTAGATACTCTCGTTGGATGCTGAGAAAGCATTCCATAGAGTCTCCTGGCACGCCATATATTATTCTCTTAAAAAGCTTGGGGTAGGGGTCTTGGGGACCCTTTTATAGCCAAAATCACGGCCCTGTATTGCAATACGTCACCTAGGCTGAAGATAAATGGTACTGTAGCACCCCGAGGGCTTGGTTGCTACAGAGGTATTGCACCTCACCCAGAGGTGTGACATCTCACTCTCAGGTAAAGATAGAGTGTGGATCAGGACCCTGACACCTGCATGCATTACACCACATTGCCGTGGGGCAGGGCGACCAATATGCCTCTGAGATGGGCACGACAGTCTCCGTCCCTGGCTGGAGTGGGGGGAGGGAACACTGAGGAAGGGGAACCCTGTAGTGCAGGAGCAGGGAGGAAGCAGTTCCTGGGTGCATTGAGAAGGAAGTTTAAAAGGTGGGCACCATCTTAGTTCAGTGCAGAGAAGTCTGAGCAGAAGTGACAGGGAGCAGGGGCTCTGCATGAGCTCTGCTCCGGAGGCGGGCCTAGTAACAGAGGCCCAGGCCTGGAAGAGGGAGAAGGAAGGAAGAGGAGCGGAGAAGGCTCCAGGAACGAGGAACGAAGGGATCCCAGGGGTGCGGACGGGCGAGTCGCCACCGCACGCCCGAATCCACCTGAGTGGAGGGGTCAGGCCAAAGGGGGAGACCGGTCCCCGAAACTAGTGGAGGCGGGAAACGACCCTCAGCTAGAAACCGGAGGCTGTGACATTTTATGTGGCGCAGCCCCTCGCTACACCCGCTAGGAAGGCACCACATAGGGTCAGGGAAACTGGCGCCAAGTTTACCAAGAGGAGGCCCGAGGCAGCCGGACAGAAGCGTTGGTATGAAAGGCCAGACAAAGGACACACAAAGGGGGTCCTGTGAAGCGCTCCAAAGTTATCTGGGAGTTGTCTGAGCCCCTCACCTGGTAAGCTCAGTACGACGTGGGCAGCCGTTACCTGCAGAAGTGGTCTGGAAAATAAGAACTGTGAGTAAAGGCCCTGGACTGCATCACTAACTCCGTGTCGTTACTGCTGCTGCCCTGCACCATCACCCCCATCCTCCGCATACACTGCCCTGAGGCTATACTCCTCCCGTGGAGAGTTATGCTACGCTCTGCTGCACCCACAACACCAGCCTCAGCGGTCTGCCCTGCAGCGGCGGTTCACTCTGACCGCAATCCACAGGTGGCGTAGTCGGACATTTAAACATCAAAACCACATAAATAGTTCCGCCACTGGTTTGACCGCCCTGAGCCACGGAACCGGGTCGCCGCCACGGAGACTACAACCACCAGCATCCACCAAAAAGGGTCCGGCTCCGGGTGTCCCAAGGCCCAGGGGGCGCGTCAGAACATTTTCATCACCTTTCATAATCACCAATGGGACAAGGCAGGGATGTCCTCTGTCCCCTCTCTTATACATCCTAGTGACGGAGCACCTGCTCTCATTAATTCGCCATAACCCAAATATTAGGTGAATTGAGGTGGGAGGCACCGAGTACAAGTGCTCTCTATTTGCTGATGATGTCCTAGTATATATCACTCAATCACATATATCCATCCCTGCTGTTATGGCTGAAATAGATCACTTTGTTACATGGTCAAATTTTAAAATCAATGCAGCGAAGTCTGAGGCCCTCGATGTCTCCCTCCCAAAATCCATACAGGATTCCATCCAGTCCAACTTTCCCTTTGCCTGGCCCTCACAGGGTATCAAATACTTAGGAATTCCTATTCATAGAGACCTCTCCCGTCTATGTTATCTTAATTTTGGGCCCTTTATTGAACAACTCCATACAGACCACGGTTGGCAAGTTAGAACTGTAAGATTCACTACGTGAACCACTGGTGTTTTGTGGAAAAGCACATGTACACTGTGTTCCAAATTATTATGCAAAAAGTGTTTAGGAGTGATAAGGGAAGAATTTGTTTGTTTGTCAGTTAAACTCATTGATGGTGATGTGTGTCAGGGCTCTTTATATCACTGTAAGCAATTGCAGACACCTGTGCTAATTAGTTTGGCAGGTGTGTCCAATGAAAGGCAAGACTACTTAAGAAGGCTGTCCCACATTATTAAACAGCCTACATTTTATGCCAAAATGGGAAAGAAAAAGGATGTGTCGGCTGCTGAGAAGGAACAAATTGTGGAGTGTTTAGGTCAAGGCATGACTACAATCAACATTGTGCAATGATCAGGATGAAGTGTCTTGGCAATCAAGAAGTATGTAGCTGATTCACAGTACACACGTGTGCGTGCTGATAAGGGCAAATTGAGGACTCTTTCCTACAGGCAATTACGTCAGGTTAAAAGAGCAGCGGCAAAAAAGCCTTGTCATAGCAGCAGACAAGTTTTTGAAGTTGCTGGTGCCTCCAATGTCCCCCGAACAACAAGATGCAGGGTCCTTCAGAGGTTTGCAGCTGTGCGTACGCCATCCTGTCGACCTCCTCTATCCACTTCACACAAGCAGAAACGGCTCCAGTGGGCCAAACATTACATGAAGACTGATTTCAGAACAGTTTTGTTCACGGATGAGTGCCGTGCAACGCTCGATGGTCCAGATGGATGGAGTGGAGGATGGCTGGTTGATGGACACCCCACGCAAACACGGCTACAGCGCCAACAAGAAGGAGGTGGAGTAATGTTTTGGGCTGGAATCATGGGGAGAGAGATTGTCGGCCCCTTTAGGATCCCTGAAGGGGTAAAGATGAACTCCATAATGTATGTGGAATTTCTCAAACAGCACTTCCTGCCATGGTTCAAGAAGAAGAACCGTGTATTCCACAGCAAGATCATTTTTATGCATGATAATGCACCGTCTCATGCTGCACATAACACATCTGCATCTCTGGCTGATATGGGCATAAAAGGGGACAAACTTATGCTGTGACCCCCATGCTCCCCTGACCTCTACCCCATTCAGAACCTCTGGAGCATCATCAAAAGGAGTGTCTATGATGGCGGGAGGCTGTTCACATCTAATCAACAGCTCTGGGAGGGTATTCTGTCCTCATGCAAAACAATTGAAGCAGAAACCATCCAAAACCTGACAAATTCAATGGACGAGAGAGTTCAGAAGCTCCTTTCGAACAAGGGGTCCTATGTGCAAATGTAACATCACCTAGAATAAAGTTTTGAATTTAAAACTGTTTGATTTCAGTTTCTAATAACCTGCTAATGCTTATAATTTCAAAAATGACCATTTTTTTGGTCTTTATTAAAATGAAAAGGTTGATCGAAGAGTGTGGGGGATCTAAGAGTGTGGCAACCCAGTAGTCAGGATTACTTCGAATTCTGACAATCTGAGGGTCATGTTGCAGGTAGTGCAGCAAGAAGGCACTTATGTGTCTTGCGCATCTCGGAGCCCTAAAATTATTTTCCGGGCTAGATGCAGCTAAAAATTATTATTAATTTGAAATCTGGTGGAGCTTAGTATAGATGGCCTAATAGAATCAGTACTGCACACTGCTACAAAGCCCAAATTATTTTCCAGCCAAGATACAAATAAACATGATTAGTAATTTTAAATCTGGTGGAGCTTAGAATAGATGGCCTATTAGAATCAGTGCTGCACACTGCTACAAAGCCCAAATTATTTTCCAGCCAAGATACAGATAAACATGATTAGTAATTTGAAAGCTTAAAACGGTTGGTGAGGTGATTTTAACCAATCATCAAGCTTTTACTCTCCCGAGGATGACACAGGGGTAGAAAAGTCATTTCGGATCCATGATTTGTTCATCTTTATGAACGTGAGTCTGTCTACATAATCAGTGGAGAGCCGCGTGCGCTTATCTGTCAGCACACCACCAGCAGCGCTGAACACACGTTCAGACAGAACGCTGGCTGCGGGGCATGACAAGATCTCCAAGGCGTAAGTGGCTAGCTCCGGCCATTTATCTAGATTGGAAGCCCAAAAAGAGCAAGGGTCCAGTGACACAGTCATGGCTTCAATGTTTACTTGGAGATACTCCTGTACCATCATCTCTAGGCGTTGACTATGTGTCAGACTTCTTGTCTCCTGTGGCCTTGCAAAGGATGGGCTAAAAAAGTGGTGAAATGATTCCGCAAAATTGATGTTACCAGCAGATACTGTGTTTCTGTTACGGTTTGAGTGCTGAACACTCGACGGTCCCACGGTTGGCAAGTTGGAACTGTGAGATTCACTACGTGCACCACTGGTGTTTTGTGGAAAAGCACATGTAAGATTCTGCAACAGTCTCTGCTGATACTCCTGCATGCGTGCATCCCTTTCTATGGCAGGAATAATTTCTGCAAATTTAGGCTGTGTGCCCACGTAGCGTTTTTCAAGCGTTTATGCTGCGGAATTTCCGCAGCATAAACGCTTGTGAAACGCTAGGTAATCCGCACCCCATGGTCCCCAAGGGGATTCCGCATGTTCTATGCACATGCTGCGGATTTTTCCGCAGCGTTTATGCTACGTACAAAAATCCGCAGCATGTCATTTAATTTTGCGGAAATGCAGCGGAACTCCCGCCATTGACTTGCATTGAGACGCATAGAAACCGCAACTGTACATTTGTACAAGCGGCTTCTATGCGCCTCTATGTGCGGATGGTACCCAGTTCTGGAGGAGAGGAGACTCTCCTCCAGACCTGGGTACCATTGTACCTGTAAAAAAAGAATAAAATAACAAATAAAGTTTATACTCACCTGTCCGGCGTCTTCTCTCTGAATGCCAGCAGCGCTGAAGGACCTTCGGTGACGTCACAGTCATGTGACCGCAGGCCCTTCACCGCTCTGTCTCGCGATATGCCGGCAGCCGGGAACCAGCCAGGAAGCAGCGCTGCAGCACTCGCCGGGGCCTCGGGGGTGAGTATAGCTTTATTTGTTTTCATTTTTACGGTTCACACTGTATAAATCCATGCTGTTTGCATGGATTTATACAGTGTGACCTAGTTGTCAAGCACTTTCCAAGTGATGCTATCGCCTGGAAAGCGCTTGTCAATCTGCATGCGGAAACGCATGTGAACCCGCATGTGGATCCGCATGTATTCTGCAGGAAAAATGCATGCACAATCTGCATGCGTTTTTTTCTGCCAGGGAGATGCAGAAATGCTGCAGAAATTTTCTGCTTCATTTCTGCATCGTGGGCACATAGCCTTACTTTTGTACCGGGGATCTAACAGTGTGGCAACCCAGTAGTCAGGATTATTTCTAATTCTCACAATTCGAGGATCATGTTGCAGGTAGTGCAGCAAGAAGGCACTCATGTGTCTTGCGCATCCAGGAGCACCAAGTCCCTGTTGTGTTGGTGGCGAGGTAACAATCATGCTTCCTTCCTCTGTCCTCTCCCCCCAACCTCGCACAACAGAAATGTGATCAAGGTCTCCCTCATCTGATGAGTCTTCCATCAGTTCTTCCTCCACTTCTTCCTGGGCTCCTGCACCTTCCTCACTAGTTTGGCTGCTACCATGCGCCCTGGTAAAAACATCTCCCCCACCCTCACATGCCTGCCGCCTTGGTGCTGCCGACCGTCTGGACCTTGCAGATGTTAGCCCTTCCGCATACAACTCCTCCTCCTCTACTTCCTCCACTTCCTCTTGTGCCACCACCTGACTCCGAATTCTGTTTAACATGTGCTCCAGCATGTAAATCACCGGAATAGTAATACTGATAATGGCATCGTCAGCACTAAACATCTTCGTCGCCATTTCAAAACTGTGCAGAAGGGTGTATAGGTCCCTGATCTGAGACCACTCCTCCAGCGTGATTTGTCCCACCTCTGGATCTCGTTGGCCCAGGCTATACGTCAGAACATATTGCACCAGGGCTTGTCGGTGCTGCCACAGTCGCTGCAACATGTGCAGAGTTGAATTCCACTGGGTAGGCACATCGCATTTTAGCCGGTGAAGTGGCAGGCCCAACGACTTCTGTAGATATGTAAGTCGCTGAGCTGCGGGATGCGAACGGTGAAGTGAGCACACAGCGACCGTGCCCTCTGCAGAAGGCCATCTAGTCTGGGATAGTGGGCTAAAACTTGCTGGACAACCAGGTTCAACACGTGAGCCATACAAGGCACGTGTGTGACATTGCCCCGGCGAAGGGCCGCACCCAGGTTTGCAGCATTGTCGCACACGGCCTTCCCTGGTTTCAGGTCCAGTGGAGACAACCATTCATGAAATTGGTTCTCCAGAGCTGACCTCAACTCCTCAGCTGTGTGACTCACATTTCCCAGACATTTCAAAGTAAAAACCGCCTGATAACGTTGAGCCCTACTGCCAGCATAGTAAGGAGGTGTGCAGGATCCCTTCAGTGCAGTTAGAAAGCTTGTGGCATGACCAGACAGGCTTTGGGTGCAGGTGGAGGACCGAGAGGAGGTTGAGGAGGCAGAAGCAGTGGAGGAACTTTGAGATAAAGAGGATTGACGCACAACTCGTGGGGACGGCAAGACTTGGACAGCAGCCCCTTGTCCTGCTGTCACCATAGTTGCCCAGTGTCCAGTCAGCGACATGTAACGCCCCTGTCCATGCCTACTCGTCCAAGTGTCTGTGGTGAAATGCACCCTGTCACACACAGAGTTTCTCAAAGAAGCGGTGATGTTGTGTGTGACATGCTGGTGGAGCGCAGGCACACCTTTCTTTGAGAAGTAGTGCCGACTGGGCATCTGGTACTGGGGCACTGCGACGGACATAAGGTCTCGAAAATCCTCTGTGTCCACCAGGCGGAAAGGCAGCATTTCTGTAGCCAAGAGCTTGCAGATGGTGAAATTCAACCTCTTAGCTTTCTCATGGCTAGGAGGAAATGGTCTTTTACTTGTCCACATCTGAGGGACCGAGGGCTGGCTATTGTGCTTAGACGGGGTTGATAAGGGTGTCCCCGGCAAACTGCCGGTCTGTGAGGAAGATGCAGGCAGACATGTTAGGTTGCCTTGATCCAAAGGTGGTGCTATCGATGTCGGACAGCGCTCAACACCAGCTGGTGTTACCACCTCCAAAGAAAATGATGACCTACCAATCACGCTGGCTGTTGCGGGTAAAGAGGTGGCAGGTCTGCGTCCCAAAACAGGTGTGACTGCTGTCCCCCCAGTCACAGAGGATGAAGAGGCCGCAGATGCACAATATATGGCAGCCGGTGGTTGGCCCAGCCGGCTAGGCCGCATTGTAGCACAGTGAGCTTCCCACTGCAACTTATGCTTCATGTCCATGTGCCGGTTCATGCATGAAGTACTCAAACTATGTATTTTTTGGCCTCTACTTACCTTTTGCTGACAAATGTTACAGATAACACGAGTTGGGTCATCTTTATCGAGCTGAAAAAATTCCCAGGCTATGCAAGGCTTAGCACCCATGCGACCTGAAGAGCCACCACGACTTGTGGTGAGAGGCAGAGTTGTGTTTGAGGATGCAGTTGTTGACGTGCTTCCAGTACTACGTCTCTGTCCAGAAAGGCGCAACCTGACCTCGTCGTCACTAGCATTCTCCTCCACCTCCTCTGCTGACCTCATCTCTTGGCTGACTGTGGGTTGACAGTAAGTGGGATCTCCAACCTCATCATCATCACCCTGTGCGTTATCACACCCGTCGTCCTCAGAGCCAACCTGTTCCTGCCCTGACAAAAAACTAGAGTTGTCGCTCCAATCAGATATTTGAGTCTCATCATCGTCTTCCTCATTGTCTCCACCAACAGGAGTTACAGTTTGGGAATGAGGGTCTACATTATGGTCAGAACCTTCTGCGTCTGGTCCTGGATACGACTCATAAAGATTCTGGGCATCAGTGCAGATCATTTCCTCGTCTGGATTCACAGAAGCGCTGGAGCCGACCTCTGATTCCCAGGCTATAGTATGAGTAAACAGCTCTGCAGACTCAACCATCTGTTCTACCTCATACTCAGACGGGCAGCTGGAGATTTGGGAGCTGTGAGGAAGCAAGTGCGATTGGGGTGACACCTTTGAGGACTGGAGTATTTGTGATGTTGAAGTTGATGTGGAGGAGAGCACACTTAAAGGAGCACTTGATATCCGTTGAAGCACCTGCTGTTTTTGTGCCTCATCTGGAATTTGTAGCGATTGGCGTGGCCGTAAGAAAGGGATCTTATCACAATGTCCGCAAAAAGAAGTAGACATTTTAGTTTGGCTGGAAGATGGTCTTTCTTCTGCAGATGTTACTGTTGCTTTAACACCTACCCCACGGACACAACCTTTTTTCCCCTTCCCAACACGCCTATTCCCCTTTCCACCAGCAGCAGGCCTTTTTCCACTCATTTTGGTGGTTAACTAATTCACAACTCTGGAGTTGTTTGCACAAAAAAACAATGGATGGGAACCGAGCAGCGCTGAGTGGCCAAACTGTGGTATTAGGCCAAAACTATTGGCTGGGTTAGATGCTGAAAAAAATTATATTCAATTTGCAACCTGATGGAGGTCAGTATAGATGGACTAATAGACCAAGTCCCACACACTGCTAGAAGCCCAAATATTTTTTCAGAGCTAGATGCAGAAAAAAATTATATTCAATTTGCAACCTTATGGAGGTTAGTATAGATGGACTAATAGAATGATGCTATGCACAAAAGGTTTTACTTCACTAGGTGCAGTAAAAAAATTGGTATTCTATACACAGGTGGTGTAGCTTGCAACACAGATAGGCTACTCCACTGACTAACACACTCTGCAATAGGCCAAAAAGGATTAGCTTTGCTAGATTTAGCCTAATGCTGTGAAAAAAACTTGCACAGCACTGGCACAGACCTGCCTGGCAAAAACTGATAGGAACTGATGTAACTTAGTCCTGAAAAGGACTGCAATTACAATTAGTCTTTACTCCCAACCTATCTATTTAAGAGGACAGACCTGCCTGATAAAAGTCGTAGGAAATACTGTAACCTAGTCCTTAAAAGGACTGCAATCACAACTCTTCCCTACTCCCAAGCTATCTGTAGATTTGTGCGAAAATTGGCTTGAAATTAACAAGGTATAGCGCACACAGCAACAGCGGTGCCGTCTAACACGCAGCTGCAGCAGTGAGAAAATGGTGGCGACGGGGAAAATGGCTGGGTCTTATAGGGCAAGGACATGTGACATACACTGCCAATGACACATGCCCTTGCTTGTGTGAAAAAAAGCAGTTCGCTCCTTGTGTGCTCTGCTGATAGGCTGACAGATTGCACCTCCCCACTGTAAATGCGGGAAAGAGAAAAAAAAATGGAGATCTTCATTATTCCTGCAGAGATCCATCCCCTGCCACTCCCCCCGCCCCGCTGAACACTCAAACTGCGTATTAACATTAATTTTCAGCATTACTGAGAAAAAATCCAGTTATGATTTTGGTGCACGAACAGTTATCGAACATAACCTCGAACAGCTGAATTTTTTTCAAATTGTTCGTGTTCGCCGAACGGCTCGAACACCGCCCAAAACAGCTCGAATTTGAGATTGCCGAACAGTTCGAGTCGAACAGCACTCATCTCTAGCCATTACCATCTTGGTAGTGGCATTACTGTGATTGCCTGGCCGTCTGACATCATCAGAAATTATAAAAGAGCAGGCGGCGCCAGGCTCGGCACACTGACGCCATTTCACAGCTCTGTGACACTTCATATTGAAAGGAGAGAGTGCTTGTACAGCCCTGTGTGCACAGTATAACGATTGATACTGGTGCTGAAGCAGAACCACCACACTAAAAGCTCTAGTCAGGGATAATCCTGTGATTTCCTGTTTGTATCACATACTTTGTGCATTTAGTGTAGGGGGGGAGAGTGGCAGAATACGGTCTGTAGACAGGGATTAGATCTGTGCAGTCCTTTGGCAAATATATAGCTGCAGCTTTTTTTGTGGGGTCTGAAAAAATTGAATATATTTTGACCCATCAAGTATTACATGCTTTAAGTTCCTTTTTGTGTTATATAACACTGCCAAAAATCGTTGAAACATTTTCCTGGCTTCCATTTCTCAGCCACACAGTGAAAGGTGGTCTGAGAACATTTCTGTGAACTGTAAAACTGATCAAAAGCTGTTAAAATTGTTTTGGTTTCCATTTCTCGGCCACAGAGTGTAAGGTGGTCTGTAAACATTTCCGTGAACTGGAAAACTGATTAAAAGCTGTTAAAATATATTTTAGGGTTCCATTTCTCAGCCACACAGTGTACCATGGTCTGTGAAAATTTCTGTGATCTGTAAACTGCTCAAAAGCTGTTAAAAAAAAATTAGGGTTCCATTTCTCAGCCACACAGTGTAAGGTGGTCTGTGAACATTTCTGTGAACTGTAAAAGTGATCAAAAAAGCTGTTAAAATTTCTATAACACTGAAAAAAAGCATTGAAACATTTTTCTGGATTGAATTTGATTGTCATCCAAACACTTGCATTCTTTCTGTTACATTACGGTGGAGTAAACTTGCTGCAGGTGACCAAATTTTTTCTTTTATTAAAAAAAAATTGGTTTCAAGAGACCAAGCAATTACAAAATGCGTGAGGTGTGTATTAAGGAACAGGGAAGTGGAAGTTCTGATAATGATACACGCAGATGCCAAGGTCGTGGGGCAGGTGTGACTATGTCTGTTACTGTAGCAGAAAAAGCACTGTCACACTTTGCAGGGAGGCACAGTACAACACTTCTGAAGCCAGAGCAGTGCGAACAGGTGGTTGGTTGGATAACAGATAATGCTTCCAGCAGGCTTGACAGCACCATCCAGTGTCACCATCCTAATGTCTGGATCACTTAATTGTCACCCAGTCCTACTTCCTCCCACCATGTTGAGTCACAGGAGACTAGGGATCCCACGCTAGGACATTCTGAGGAGCTCTTTATAACATCATTCCTTGATTGTGGCCTCTCAACCTGCATGCTCCAAGAGGGACAGGAGGACATGCTGCTTAGTGATGCACAATCCTTAGAGCAGCCACGGCCACAAGAACATGACGGTGGGGAACGGCAAGTTTGTGGATAAGGAGAAAAATTATGATGAGACACAGTTGCCACTAAGCCTTGTTTTTAAGTCAAGAAGTCAGGAGAACCAGGGTGCGGTAGTGGAAGACGAGGTGGCAGATGATGAAGTCACCAACCCAACCTGGGAAGCTGGCATGCAGAGCAAGGCCAGCAGCGCTGAGGGGGAGAGATTGTCAGTACCAAAACAGACAGGAAAGGCAATGGGGTGACCGGAGGGAGTACGCGGGAAGCTGTTCCGCAGAGCACCGACATTCGTGAATTTCTCCGTCAAAGAGTTAGGTGTTCCCCATTGTGGGAGTTTTTTAAAGAGAGTTCAAAGAGTAACAAAATGGCCATTTGCGACCAGTGCCATGTCAAGATCAGCAGGGGGCTGACCTCTAAGAACCTAACCACCACCAGCATGATCAGGCACATGTCATATAAGCACCTGACTCGGGACGAACGCCTGGGTCCACGATTGGTGCCAGCAGGTGACAACACTGCCTTTTCCTCTTTGCTATATGCTTCCCAATCCATTGTCCATGACACTGGCACAGATGCCTCCCACCCTGCACATTCTGAGGCACCATCATCAGGCACTTCCAAATCCTTGTTCCAGTGCAGCATTCAACTGTCTCTACCCCAGGTCTTGGAGCGAAAAAGAGTTCCCAGCCAACCGCCCACAGGCCCAAATGTTAAAAGGGTACATTTCCAGGCTGCTTGCTGTGGAAATGTTGCCATTTAGGCTGGTAGACAGAGAGGATTTCCATCGATTTATGGCGGTAGCCGTCCCTCGGTCCCCAGCCGCCACTTTATCTCCTGGTGTGGCGTTCTCGCCTAGTACCAGCATGTGTCCAGGAACATCACCCGTGCCCTTTCCAATGCAGTTACTGGCATTGTCCACTTAATGACTGACACGTGTACCAGCGCTTGTGGCCAGGAATGCTACATTTCCCTGACGGCACAGTGGGTGAACATTGTGGTGGCTGGGGCCGAGTCCCTCCCTGGCACGGCACATGTGCTCCTGACGCTGATGATTGCGGGCCCTACTTCTATCAGGGTTTCCTCCACATCCTACACCAGTTCCAGTACCCCCTCCTGCTCCTCCTCATCCTCCATCTCCAAGATGCTATCTCAGAACACGTCTTCCACATCAGCCAGAAGCTGGAAGCTCTGCACCACTAGCTCAGCAAAGCAGCAACAGGCTCTACTGAAGCTAATTTGTCTAGGAGACAAACTACATACTGTGGCAGAGTTACTTAAATGAATAACAGACTAAATAGATCTGTGTTTTTTGCCTCTGTACCTCCATCCAGGCATGGTTGTGTGTGATAATAGGTGTAACCTGGTGACGGCTGTGAAGCTTGGCAAGCTCACACACATTCCATGCTAGACACATGTGCTCAACTTGGTAGTTCAGTGGTTTGCAAAAACCATCCCAGATTTGACAGAGCTTCTGGTCGAGGTTCGTTGCGTCAGTGCCCATTTCCACAAGTCTGTTACAGCTGCTGCTGCTCTGGCAGTGCTGCAGCAGTGCACACAAGTGCCAACTCACTGACTGGTGTGCGACATAGCTGACTGGTGTGCGAACTCCCCACTGCACATGCTGGCAAGGCTTTGTGAGGCCAGTTGTTGAGTACCAGCTCCAACATGTCCACCGGTATTCTGGTCAGCCTCCGCACATAACAACTAAACAGTGGGCATGGATGTCTGACATTTGTGCAGTTGTCCGAGACTTTGAGGACTCCACAAAGATGGTGAGCAGCGATGACGCCATCATCAGCGCAAAGATCTCTCTTCTGTGCCTACTAAAACAGTCGCTGCTCACAATTTAGTTATGCATCCGGACCAGGTGGAGATGGAGGAAGACATAAGACAGAGAAATTCCACCCAGGCCAGCCTTATCTCATCTGCTCAGTGCGGATTGGGTAACAATGAGGAGGTGGATGCTGAGGAGGAGGAAAAGGAGCTGGTGACTAGTGCAACTGAGGCTACAAGTTCCGTCCCATCTCTCTGATGTGGATGGGCTGAGGATGGGAATGAGGAGGAAGAGAGGGAGGAGGAGCAGGAGGAGATAGAGAGTCATCATCATGGTGGAGACAAGGAAGTGTTGGCTGTAGGGACCTTGCCACATATTACCAACTTTATGTACTGCTGCCTTTCCCGTGGCCCTCACGTTACATTCATTTTGGTCCAAAATTAGTACTGGTTGTTCACCCTGCTAGACCCACGCTACAAGGAAAACTTTGCATCTCTTCTTCTTGAAGTGGGGAGATCTTCTAAAATGATTGTATACCAGAAGGCCATTCTGAAAATTCTGTTGAAAAAATTACCATCAGACAAAGGGCTTGGTTTAAAATTAAATATAATTTTTTTTAAATCCTTTATAAATTTGGCCTTACATACTGTATACAAGTCACATTATACAGGAAAAAATTATTCTTAACATTTTTATTCTTGTAAAATGCTATTTCTTGTCGGTTTGGAACGTTTTATTGTCAGCCCTTAAAGTGGAGTAAAAGTGTGAAACCATTGTTCTCTGCAGAGATCTGCGAGTCAGAGATGTCTTCAGGGGTCTTCTTCATGCTGCCCTCCTTCCATTCTGCACTTTTCCCATCCAGTGGAACATTTTCACTGCCCTCCAGACCTCTTTGCAGGTTCTGCTGGAAAAAAACTTGGCTTTCACATTGACTCCCATTATACTCATTACTTATAACAAGCATTCAAGTATTAGGAATTGCTCGGTTCAAGCAACAAGCAACCTAAACATTTTAGTGCTCTCTCATCTCTAAAAACTAATCATATGCAAAATAGTTTCAAATTAAATTTATGTATGAGATAGCCAAGATAATTGTCTATAAAATGATGGTAGTCTCATATTGAAAGCTGTTGTGTATGGTGAAATATGGATCCTGACAGTGAAAAGTTCAACACATTGTTACCCTTACATAAATAGATAAAATGCATACACAGAGCACACACACGTCAAAATTGTTGGTACCCCTCTTTTAATGAAAGAAAATCCCACAATGGTCACAGAAATAACTTGAATCTGACAAAAGTAATAATAAATTAAAAATCTATGAAAATGAACAAATGAAAGTCAGACATTGCTTTTCAACCCTGCTTCCACAGAATTTAAAAAAAAATTAAACTCATGAAATAGGCCTGGGCAGAAATGATAGTACCCCTGAAAATAATGTGACAAAAGGGACATGTTAAATCAAGTTGTGTCCACTAATTAGCATCACAGGTGTCTACAAACTTGTAATCAGTCAGTGAGCCTGTATATAGGGCTACAGATACTCACTGTGCTGTTTGGTGACATGGTGTGTACCACACTCCACATGGGCCAGAGGAAGCAAAGGAAAGAGTTGTCTCAGGAGATTAGAAAGAAAATTATAAACAAGCATGTTAAAGGTAAAGGTTATAAGACCATCTCCAAGCAGCTTGATGTTCCTGTGACTTCAGTTGCACATGTTATTCAGAAATTTATGATCCATGGGACTGTAGCCAACCTCCCTGGACGTGGCCGCGGGAGGGAGATTTATGTCAGATTCAAATTATTTCTGTGACCATTGTGGGTTTTTCTTTCATTAAACGAGGGGTGCCAACAATTTTGACCATGTGTGTATACAGAGATATTCTGCATAAATAACACACATACATACAGAGACATTCTGTATTCACAGAGTACATATATACAGAGAGATGCCATATACACAAAGCACATACATACAAAGACATGCTGCATACACAGAACACATACATACAGCGACATGCATATACAGAACATATACATACAGAGACATGCTGCAAACACAGAGCACATACATACAGAGACATGCTGCATGTATAGAACACATACAGAACACATATAAACAGAGCACATACATACAGATACATCCATACACAGAGCATATACATACAAAGACATGCTGCAAACACAGAGCATATACATACATACAGTGACATGTTACATATACAGAGCACAAACATACTAGACATGCATTACACAGAGCACATACCTACAGAGACATGCATATACAGAGCACATACCTACAGATACATATATACACAGAGCACATACATGAATACAGATAAATGTATACACAGAGCACATACATGCATACAGAGACAAGTCTACACAGAGGACATACATACAGAGACATGCGGCATACACAGAGCACATACATACAGAGACATGCATACATACACAAAACACACACATACAGATACATGTGTGAGATTGGAATGTTTGGACATTGTTGCAGTATCGGGCTCCGGCCACAAGAGGTTTCTGTTGCTTCTGAAAGAGACTCTATGGTGGACTTGATGGTGTTTTAGTCAGTTGAAGCAGCAAGTAGATGTTGCAGGTGAATGGTGTGGTATCCTGAAGCTCAGTGTGTGCAGTGTGCTGGGAGCTGAGCAGATCATTGAGGAAAGGTGCAACTTTGCTGTGACTCCTGCCAGAGAGGAAGAATTACTTTGGGGGGACGACTACGGTTGGATGCAGAGTTGGATTCCCCCCAAATCATCTGCTGTGACGTGAATGGCCTTCTGCTAGCCTGTCAGGCTAAAACTACACTCCAGGTGGCAAGTCCAGGATTCACTAACATATATTTTCAGTTAGAGACATTGTTTGCTAATAGGGCTGTGTGAGCCTTAGCTAGATACTCCCCTCAGTGGGTGAGCTTGTGTACAGATAGCATAACAGAACTGTATTCTTAGAGAATTGTTAAGTTTGTGAATCTCTGCACTGCACCACTGCGGGGTCCATCTCTTGCACCCATCTGATTACATCCTTGCTCTGGGTAACTCTCAGTGGAATCACAGGTCAGGCAAATTATAGTTTATTTTACAGAACATCCTGGGCCTCTTGGTTGTGCAGCGCAGGGGTCCTAGCTGTCATGGACTAGGTGTGTGTGAAATTTATCTGTGTTTCTTTCTTGCGTAGCCGTGGTAACCCAGTTTCCGTGTCGGGTCCCTCCTTTTAGTCCGAGCTCCGGCGCTGAGCCCGCACCTTTCCAGGCACACAACAGCTGATCTGTACAGCTGTCATGTGCCCCTTACAGCTGCAGGTGGAATCGCGATCCATCCTTGGCTGTGAACATGTTAAATGCCGCTGTCAATCTCTGACAGTGGCATTTAACATGGCTACGATGGAAGCGCATCATTAGCTCTGTCCTTTGGCATCACATGATCGCGGGTTGCTGATGGGTAGTCATGACAACACGGGGTCTGCAGGAGACCACTGCGGTTGTCATTGCCAGATTGCCAGGTTTTCATTGCCCAGTGGTCGGTGCTCATAGCAAGTAAGCAATGTTGCGATCAGTTCAGGCGATCTCATTGGTAAAAAAAACCAACAACTGTGAAATTGCACTTTTTTTGGAATCTTTTTCACGTTTTCCAGTGCATGATATGGAATAACCAATGGTGTCGTTCAAAAGTACAACTCGTCCTGCAAAAAATTAGCCCTCACATGGCCATATTGACCAAAAAATAAAAAAGTTATGGCTCTGGGAAGAAGGGGAGCAAAAAACGAAAACGCAAAAACGGAAAATGGCCCGGTCATGAAGGAGTTAAAAAAATAAAATATTTAATCTTTCAATTTTTCACACTGGGCACTGTAGCTTTTTAGACTCATATTTCCTGTTGTTTCAGGTAACAACGTGCATTAGCCACAATGTACAGACCCTGACACTATTTTAATATTGAAGCAACTAATGAGCCTGTGCAAAGGTCATTGTGAAGGGAGGGGAGCAGGGTCAGGTATGAAATCGACTATTGTGAATGGTGAATCCTGGGATATCAGCTGTATATAGAGGTGTTATCAGTCATTGTAATCCTGCCTCGGATTATAATGAGCCAATGGCCACAGTGAAAATTGCAAGATTACTAATTTTGCTTTTTAACAAAAAACGTGATCTGAAAGAAAAAACTTTGCCAAAAACTACATGTAACAGAAAACTGCTGATTTAAACGATAGCTCATATTCTAATAACTTCTGCTTAAATTGTACAGTGAGGTGTTTTAAAACGTGTTCAACACAAATCAATCTCTTATATCGGAATTGCAACAACATCAACTCTAACCATATGTATGTAATAATAAATATAGTGCTCATAATCACTTCTAAAAGTACACTCCAAATATGAGATTAAATGTGTAATTGAAATCCTGCAATGGAATAAGTATAATGTGAAGGTGTGGCAACCTGAGGGCTCGGTTGCTACAGAGGTATTGCATCTCATCCAGATGTGCGATATCTCACTTCCAGGTAAGGATGGGGTGTGGATCAGGACCCTGACACCTGCATGCATTACACCACATTTCCGGGCGGCAGGGCGACCGATATGCTCCAAGCAGAGCACAACAGTCCCTGTCCCTGGCTGGAGTGGGGGGAGGGAACACCGAGGAAGGGGGGACCCTGTAGTGCAGGAGCAGGGAGGAAGCAGTTCCTGGGTGCACCTAGAGGGAGGTATAAAAGGTGGGCACCATTTTAGATCAGGGTCCAGGCCAGCTCAGTCTGAGGAGAAGTGACAAGGAGCAGAGGCTCTGCATGAGCTCTGCTCCAGAGGCGGGCCTAGCAACTGAGGCCCAAGCCTGGAGAAGAAGAGAAAGGAAGAGGAGCGGAGAAGGCTCCAGGAACAAGGAACAAAGGGACCCCAGGGGTGTGGACCGGCGAGTCGCCACCGCATGCCCGAATCTACCGGCGTAGAAGGGTCAGGCCAAAGGGGGAGACCGGTCCCCGAAACTAGTGGAGGCGGGGAACTACCCTCAGCTAGAAACCGGAGGCTGTGACATTCTATGTGGCGCAGCCCCTTGCCATACTCGTTAGGAAGGCACCACATAGGGTCAGGGAAATGGAGGCCAACGTTTACCCGCCAAGGTCCGAGGCAGCCGGACAGAAGCGTGGTCACTGGTGGGGTATGACAGGCCAGAGAAAGGACACACAAAGGGGGTCCTGTGAAGCGCTCCAAAGTTATCTGGGAGTTGGCCGAGCCCCTTACCTGGAGAGCACAGTGCGACGCGGGACGTTATGACCAGCTGAAGTAACTTGGATAAAGAACTGTGAGTAAAGATCTTGAACTGCATTACAGAGACTCTGAGTTAATACTCCCACGCACCATCACTCCCAACATCCCCACTTGCTGCCCTGAGGCTATACTCCGCCCGTGGGGAGTTATACTACACTCTGCTGCGCCCACAACACCAGCCTCAGCGGTCTGCACTGCAGCGGCGGTTCACTCTGACCGCAATCCACGGGTGGCGTAGTCGGACATTCAGAACGAATAGACTATCCCCTCTGGTTTGACCGCCCTGGGCACGGACCGGGTCGCCGCCACGGAGACTACAATCCCTAGCATCTCACAGAGGCCCGGCTCCGGGTATTCCCCTACACACGGCCCAGCGGGCGCGTCAAAGGCTGTTTAATATAAGAAAATTTCCTATAATAACTGGGATGTGCAAATTACAGTAATCCAGCTAAGCATGATGCAAACCCACTTATAGAATGAATATAGTAGAAAGACAGAGAATGAATAAGCAGAAAATTCTGATTCATGAGTCAATAGTAACATGAGTGACTCCAATAAAGCACTAGATGGGAGTAAACCTGCATTGGCTGTAACCTGTAAGAATGTGGAGAGTGTACTGATCATTGCATTTCTTGAATAAATGCACTCTAAGTATGTGTATGGCAGGGTTACATAGTGACATCATATTCCGTTAGCTCATTACATTTTTTCTCCGGTATGTATATGCTACGCTCCAGATTTGTACCCATCTCCATTGATTCTGGTCACCTGTGGTTAACCTCAGGGGTCCTGGGGATGTTTTAGAAGCAGAGTATGAAGGAAAGATGTTTGTACTGAAAATATCTACAGAGCTAAGAAAATGTTCATTTAAACATAAATGATTTGAGTGCTGAGTACTCATCTGAATGTGTCTTCTGTGTTTCCTAATTGCTGCTCTTTAGAGCATAGTATGAAGTTGTGTGTATGAATTGTATGTGTTTATCGTATATCATGCATACAGTATATACTTCACATGAAAGACTGTCAGAGGGCATAGGTTATATACAACCCCAATTACAAAAAAATAGGACATTGTGTAAAATGTAAATCAATGATATGGAGATCGCTTAAAGACATATTTCATTCACAACGGAACATAGAACACAGATCAGAAGGTGAAAGACATTTTTACATTTTATTTCAAAATTTTAACTCGTTTAAAAACTGCTGCCACAACACATCGCAAAAACTTTGGGACAGGACCACGTCTACCATTGTACAGTCTATAAATATCTGTGACATCTAGGAAATGAGGAGACAATTGCTGGAGTTTTGGGAGAGGAACGTTGTCCCATTCTTGTGTGATGTAGGATTCTAGCTGCTCCACATTTCAGGGGTCTTTGCCGGATTTTCATAATGTGCCACATGTTTTCTACTGATGGAAGGTCTGGACTGCAGGTGGCCGGTTTATCTCCCAAACTCTTCATCTGTGAAGCAATGCTATTGTAATGGATGCTGTATGTTGTTTAGCATTGACCTACTGAAATATACCATGCTTTCCCTAAAATAGACATCATCTGGATGGAGCACACGTTGTGCAGCCCGCTGTCAGTCAGGTCCGGAGGGCGCAGTTACAGCGGCCACTCTGCATTCTCAGAGCGATGACTGAACCCACGGTGCCTCCACCCTCATGACTGAAACCAAATGCTGGCAGAGAAAATAAAGTTAATTTTCTTCTCGCTGCATTCGAATACGTGCAGACGCCAGGCAGCATAATAACGCTGTAGACGTACAGATTAACCGAATATCTGCAGGTTAACAGCGTTATTTCTGGTGACAGGTTCCCTTTAACTTGGTCTGTGGATGGCATGGCAAACTGTGTTCACTGACAATGCTTTCTGTAATTATGCAGTGATTTGCTTGACTGAATCATACCTGCCTTTTAAGCAGTACTGCCTGAAGGCCTGTTTGATCATGAGCATCCAATATTTACTATAGTTCTTGTCTCTTGTTCTAGTGGATTTCTTTGGAATCTCTGAATCTTTTGGTGATATTATGTACTATAGGTGGTGGGATATTCAAAGTCTTTGCAATTTTACATGGAGAAAAAAATTTCAATAATTTTTAGACGCAGTTGCTCACAGATTGACCATCTTTGCCTCTCAAAAATACTTTTTATACAGTCATGTGACTTAGTTCAAAATTCACCCTCCAGCTGTTTTTCATTAGTGCCATTTAGTTTTCCAGTTTTTAGTTAACATTGTCCCAGCTTTTTTGAGATATGTTGCTGTCATCAATTTCTAAATGAGTTGACTTTTTCAAATGAAATGGAAATATGTCCAACAGTCATCTTCTAATCTGTGTTCTATGTTGTGTTGTGAATAAAATATGTTTATAAGAGATTTCCAAATCATTGTGATCTGGTTTTCTTTACATTTTACACAACGTCCCAACTTTTTTGGAATGAGGGTTGTAAGATTGTTTCATAGACAACAAAAAATCAACACAAACATAAGTTATCACTTATCCCAGTGGGCAGATCCCAACCTGTTCCAAAAACATTGCTATTCAAAGCCCCATCTGAATGGAGTGGTGGACAGACATGAGCACCCCCACTCTAATATTTATCTATGGGACTGGTGGAGATAGCCAAGTACAGCTCTTAGCTTTTTCTGGCAGTCTCATAGTGGATGAATGGATCAAAGGTGTGAATCGCCGGCCACTACTCAGCAAGTTATCACCTGTCATATGGATTGTGTAAAGGAGAAGCACTGTCAGTGAAAGGCTGGCGGCTTTCGTGAACAGGCTTTGCACTAGCCACTCCATCTACCAGATCCCGGGATTGTCCTGGCCTTTACCCTTTAACCCCATTACAGAAATCTGACTTACACAGGGGTCCTTGACTTCAATCTACAAGCCAGTGGAGCAGGCAGGAAGAGGATGGAAGGAACCAACATCAATACCAGAAGGTCAGGAACAGAATAGTCAGGCTGAAGGATAGTCATAACACAGGCCAAGGTAAAAAATGAAATTCCAACAGACTAAGCAAGAGCTGAAAACAGGAGTGAACCAAAGCAAATACATACTCTAACTGGAAACTCCCATCAATATGCTGGGAGTTTAAGTAGGGTGTGATGCTGTCTTATTTGCCACAGCAGGGAAATGATTACTTCTGCTGGATGGCGCACAGACCGAAACTGCCAGACCGGAGAGCACTACAGGTCCCTTCAAAGCTGCCACCAGGAATTTTAGGGTCCCATACTGGCAATATTTTTGGACCCTGTTGAGACCACCCCAGCTCCCCCTCCACCCCTTGAACCTCCCACAGTTCCACCGCCCACTCTTGGAAAAACTTCACTTTGGCACCACGTCCTCACCAATCACACATTTACAGTCCCATTGAACACCACATCACATACATAGCCATCAGCCTTTGTTTTGGCAAAAAGATTTTTTAAGCTGCCACCACAACAAGTTAGACTCTTTAGGGGGGCCCTGCTCTACACTAACCTATGAAACATTTCTTAAAATACCCGATACTATTTTTAGGTATATTTTTATTTATCTTTCTTTAAAGGAATATGTCGCATACATTTTTTAAAATGACCAATAATACCATATACAAGGGACAAATACCATCATACCATGGCTGGACCACATATTACTATGACATAGTGAAAAAATAATACCACAGACAAGGAATAAATACTACCACACCATCAACAGACCACATATTACCACCATATAGTGACCGAATAATACCACATAAAAGGAGCAAATACTGCCACACCATGACCAGATCACATATTACCACCCCATAGTGACCGAATAATACCACATACAAGGAACAAATACCGCCACACCATGACCAGACCACATGTTACCACCACATAGTGACCGAATACTACAATACTGATCATTAATAAAAAAACACAATACTAATATTACCCTAAGTGCCATTATACACAGGAGCTCTGTACATAGTATACAGTGTATAGTATATAGTGTACAGATAATACAGTGCTCTCCAGTGACAATATACCCAGGAGCTCTGTATATAGTGTCAGTGTACAGGTAATACAGGATTACCAGTGACATTATACACAGGAGCTCTGTATATAGTGTGTAGTGTACAGGTAATACAGTGATCACCAGTGACATTATATACAGGAGCTCTGTATATAGTGTCAGTGTACAGGTAATACAGTGACCACCAGTGACATTATACACAGGAGCTCTGTATATAGTGTAAGTGTACAGGTATTAAAGGGATCACCAGTGACATTATACACATGAGCTTTGTATATAGTGTATAGTGTACAGGTAATACAGTGATCACCAGGGACATTATACACAGGAGATCTGTATATAAAGTACAGGTAATACAGTGATCACCGGTGACACTATACACAGGAGCTCTGTATATAGTGTAAGTGTACAGGTAATACAGTGATCACCAGTGACATTATACACAGGAGCTCTGTATATAGTGTACAGGTAATACAGTGATCACCAGTGACATTATACACAGGAACTCTGTATATAGTGTATAGTGTACAGGTAATACAGGGATCACCAGTGTCAATTTACACAGGAGCTCTTTATATAGTGTATAGTGTACAGGTAATACAGTGAACACCAGTGACATTATACACAGGAGCTCTGTATATAGTATATAGGTAATACAGGGATCACCAGTGACATTTTACACAAGAGCTCTGTATATAGTGTATAGTGTACAGGTAATACAGTGATCACCGGTGACATTATACACAGGAGCTCCGTATATAGTATACAGGGTACAGCGTCAGTGTACAGATAACACAAGTCTTTAGTTTAAATCCTTCATCTTCGCTTTTCTTCATCCAGCGCAGACCGCCATCACTACTTCCAGCCAGGACTCGCCTCTGCATAAATTAATACAGTTACCTGGAGCACTACTTCCAGAGCACATTTCCCAACTTCTACACTACGAAGCTGAATACAGACATGCATACTCCATTATTATATTAGTTATTATGCAATCCACCATTCCAAATATAAATTGTAATCCACTAACTATAAATAGCCACTTTCCCCACCCAATAAATATATAAATTAGTTAGAACCTGTACTCTTTCCCTCAGTTCATAACCAGTCACACTCCTGCATCCTCAACGTCCCCCACTCTGTACCTCCTGCTCCCCCGATTCATTATATTTACATGCACCCACCCGCCCCAATTCATTACGTCATGTCATCTCTCTTTCCGACCCCCACACTCTATTCATCATCATTTACTCTCCCCCACCCTCAATTTATCATCATTTGTTGTCCCCCACCCTCAATTCATCATCATCATTTTCTCACCTCCCACCCTCAATTCATTATCATTTGCTCTCCCCCTCCATCCTCAGGTCATCATTTGCTCTCCCCACACCCAACTTCAATTCATCATTTTCTGTCCCCCATCCTCACCTTGAATTCATCATTTTTTGCACCCCCCACCCTGAATTCATCATTTGCTGTCCCCCACCCAGAATTCATCATTTGCTCTCCCATCCCCACCCTCAATTCATCATTTGCTCTCCCTGTCCCCTATCCTTAATTCATCATTATTTGCGCTCCCTCACTCCCAATTCATCATTTGCTCTCCCCACCATCCATTCGTTATTTGCTCTCCCCACCCCCACTCCTAATTCATCATTTTTTTTCTCCATCCAGCATTGCCAATTCGTCATTTGCTCTCCCCACCTCCCACTCCCAATTCATAATTTGCTTTCCCCAACCCCCACTCCCAATTCATCATTTGCTGTCCCCCAAGATCATTTAATTCATTCTATTAAAAGAAAAATAATTTTTATATTCTAACCTCTCATACGCTCCTCTTCTGGACTGAAATACTGGCGATGATGTGATTGCATACGCGCCGTCAACAGCGTGTCACAGAAAAGGCAGAGGGACTCCCTTGGATCCGCACGGCTGTTCAGTTTTGACGGCCATGAGAGTTTCAAAGCTGCTTGCGTCGAGATGTGCACTGCCGGTGGCGGCTTATTGACGCATGATACCCTGGGGCCCCTTGAGCAGAAGCATAAGAGGATGAACTAGTATGTATTTATATACATGGTTTATTCATTGCTGGCATACATTCAGTGCTGGTTGGCACCATTTCAATTTTCACCTCAGCCAGCAGAAAAGCTACAATCAGCCCTGCTCCCCCGAAAACTAATATCATATATGAGAATGCTGCAGACTTCCTTGTAAATGTTGCAGAAACAAAGGTCTGCAAAACCCAAAAGAACTTACTGCTTACAGAGCACTGCTGCCATGGTTCATACACAGAAATATAGCAGCTGAAAACCTTCCTGCTGATATAAAGAATAGAGAAGGGTTACTGTTGTTTTAGTGAATGCTTGAAAGGGTTATCCGGGACGATTCTAACAACTAAAAGGCAGGTACATGCTAACTACAGGTGCATCTTACTAAATTAGAATATCATCAAAAAGTTAATTTATTTCAGTTCTTCAATACAAAAAGTGAAACTCATATATTATATGGAGTCATTGCAAACAGAGTGACCTTTTTCAAGTGTTTGTTTCTGTTAATGTTGATGATTATGGCTTACAGCCAATGAAAACACAAAAGTCATTATCTCAGTACATTACAATAATTAACAAAAAACGCCTGCAAAGGCTTCCTAAGTATTTAAAAAGGTCCCTTAGTCTGTTTCAGTAGGTTCCACAATCATGGCGAAGACTGCTGACTTGACAGATGTCCAGAAGGCAGTCATTGACACACTCCACAAGGTCCCAGAGTTTCAATTTTCATTTGGAAATCAAGGTCCCAGAGTCTGGAGGAAGAGTGGAGAGGCCACAATCCAAGCTGCTTGAGGTCTAGTGTGAAGTTTCCACAATCAGTGATGGTTTGGGGAGCCATGTCATCTGCTGGTGTAGGTCCACTGTGTTTTATCAAGACCAAAGTGCAGCCATCTACCAGGAAATTTTAGAGCACTTCATGCTTCCCTCTGCCGACAAGCTTTTTGGAGATGGAAATTTCATTCTCCAGCAGGACCTGGCACCTGTCCACACTGCTAAAAGTACCAATACCTGGTTTAAAAACAACAGTATCATTGTGCTTGATTGGCCAGCAAACTCGCCTGACCTTAACCCCATAGAGAATCTATGGGGTATTGTCAAGAGGAAGATGAGAGACACCAGATCCAACAATGCAGACAAGCTGAAGGCTGCTATCAAAGCAACCTGGGCTTCCATAACACCTCAGCAGTGCCACAGGCTGATCGCCTCCATGCCACGCCGTATTGATGCAAAGGTGCCCCGACCAAGTATTGAGTGCACTTACTGAACATACATTTCAGTAGGCCAACATTTCGGATTTTAAAAACATTTTTCAAGCTGTTGTTCTAAAGTATTCTAATTTACTGAGATAATGACTTTTGTGTTTTCATTGGCTGTAAGCCATAATCATCAACATTAACAGAAATAAACACTTGAAATAGACCACGCTGTTTGTAATGACTCAATATAATATATGAGTTTCACTTTTTGTATTGAAGAACTGAAATAAATAAACTTTTTGATGATATTCTAATTTAGTGAGATGCACCTGAATATGCCCATTCTGCCCATCGCCGTTTTCTGCCAGCTTGAGGCAGTCACAGACTGCTGTCAATGAGCATGACGCCGGCAGTCACACATTTACCTGCCTGTTAGCTCTTGGGCTCATAGTTAAAAAAAATAAACTAGTCCTAGATAATCCCTTTAAGTCTGGATATGTCTTTGGGAAAAAAAATGCATTGTAAAATATGAAGGTTGGCTTTGCTCCCTAGATATAAATACTTTTTTTCTGAAGTTAAGCTTTGCATTTTTCCATGGTAACACTGCACAAAATGGACAGCGATGTGAAGAAATCTTTTTAGTAATCACATGTTAAAACTGCATCATAGTGTAAAAGTCAGAGCAAGAATGAGGGACTTCTTCAAGCAAAGAAACATCTTCAATTTTGGAGTAAACTCTGTCCAGTTAACCTGTTGTGTCCAGGCCTTAAGCATCATGTTTGAAAATCCTTCTATGTGACTGAAGGACCAGAATCAGGAAAATGTTTCGTTTTTGCACTTTTTTTTCATTTTTTCTAAGACCCATACATTTTTTTATTTTTACATCGACATAGCCGTATTAGGGCCTGTTTTTGATGAACAAGTAGTTTTAAAAGTCACCATTCACTTTACTATATAATACTGCAAAAATTCTAAGTGCCATAAACCGTTGAAAAAGAAAATGCCATTCCAACATTGTTTGGGATTCATTTTCACGGTATTGTCTGTGCAGTACAAATCACCTGCCATCCTGATTCTTCAGGTCAGTATAGTTACAGAAATACTAAACATGTATAGGTTGTTTTTTTACAATCTAATCATTAGAAAACATTTTAAAATATTTGGAACTTTCCAAAAGAAATATTATTGGTTTGTCTCGCCATTTTGTGAGATATGTAACTTTTTATTTTTTCGTCAATAGACCTATTTAAGAGCTTGTGTTTTGCGGGATGAGCTGCTATTTTTACTGATACCATTTATGTGGTGCAATCGACATTTTGATTTTAATTGCATTTTTGTGGGAGTGGTGCAAGGTCCGAAAAACTATTTTTTTTCTCTTTGTATTATTTACTATATAGGTTAATGAATTTTATATTTTCATAGATTGGGCTTTATGAAGGTAGCAATACTAATTTGTTTCATTTTTTGAATTGATTAAAGGACAGTAGCGTTTCAAATTATTATGCAAATCCTATTTTTCTCAGAATTTCCTAAATGGTCGATGCAAATGACTCAGTATAATGTTCAAATTATCAACCGTTAGAGTATAAATCAAATTTTATTAGACAAACTTCCCAATCATAACGGGAATTTTTTTCAAAAGTAAAAAAACTCGAAATGCGTCGTTCCAAATTATTATGCACAAAAAGTTTCCAAACATTTTATAGGTTATAAAGAACTGAAAATAGTCTTTTGTTGAATTTGCAGCATTAACAGGTCACATTTACTGAAATCAAAAGGTTTTTCAATCAAAAACAGGCAAAAGTTACAAGTTAACATAGGATCGCTTCTTTGATATTACCTTCATAATTCTTGCATCCATTGAACTTGTGAGTTTTTGGATAATTTCTGCTTGAATTTCTCTGCAGAATGTCAAAATAGTCTCCCAGATGTGAACTGCCTCCTACCCTCATAGATCTTTTACTTGAGGATACTCCAAAGGTTCTCAATAGGGTTGAGGTCAGGGGAGGATTGTGGCTGCCTCATCATTTTCTCTCCTTTTATGCTTATAACAGCCAATGGTTTAAAAGTATTCTTTGCAGCATGAGATGGTGCATTGTTATGCATAAATATGATTTTGCTACGGATGGCATAGTTCTTTTTGTACCATGGAAGAAAGTGGTCAGTCAGATACTCAATATACTTTGCTGAGGCCATTTTGACACCTTAATTAACCCTAAAGGGGCCTACCACCTCTCTCCCCATGATTCCAGTCCAAAATATGACTCCGCCATCTCTTTTCTGGGACATGGTGGCCATCCACCTGCCATCCACTACTCCATCCATATTGACCATATAGGGTTGCACAGCACTCATCAGTAAACAAGACTGGTTTAAAATTACTGTATTTTCAGATTATAAGATGCACTTTTTTTGGGGGAAAATGGGCGTGCATTTTATAATTCGAATAGAGCTTACCGGGGGGAAATGATTGGCTGTAGTGGAGCAGGGTCCCAGGAGGCAGGATCGCTGCTGCAGGACGCTGGTGGTGTCGGCTGAGGCAGGAGTGGGGTAATGCTGTGGGTCCTGGGCTGGGAGGAGGAGGTGTTTGATGGTGCGAGACTGTGGCGGGCTTTCAGAAAATGTTGGGAGTCCCTGCACTTACCATCCTTTTCACTGCGGTGGACTTCGGGAAAATGGCATTCGGGGGAGGTGCATGAGCAGATTGAGGTCTCGCACCACTGATCACCCCCTCCTCCCAGCCCAGGGCCTGCAGCTTTTCCACACTCCTGCCACCCCCAGCTTCCTGCAGCAGCAACCATGCCTCCTGGCACTCCACTCCACTGCATCCATTTCTCCTGGTAAGCTACAGTAAAGGTGAACTATAAGACGCACCACCATTTTATTAAAAAAATGTTTTCCTATTTTCCTTCCCAAAATTTGGGGTGCATTTTATGGCCCAGTGCTTCTTATAGTTTGCAATATATGGTAGTCTTCATGCATGTCTGAACACTTTTCGCTATGATTGTATATACACTGTGTGCAGAATTATTAGGCCAATGAGTATTTTGATCACATGATACTGCATAGGCTTGAGAGCCAACTACTAATTAAGTAAATCTGGTGATGTGCATCTCTGTAATGAGGAGGGGTGTTGACTAATGACTATTGTTGAGCGATACCTTCCGATATCTGGAAATATCGGATCGGATTGGATCGGACCGATACCCAAAAAATATCGGATATCGCCGATTCCGATACCGGAAACTAATGCAAGTCAATGGGACACAAATATCGGAATAAAAATAAACCCTTTCTTTCCTTGTAGGTTAATTCTACATGAAGGCAAACAACTAAGAATAATGTAGAATGTGTTACATGAAAAGCCGGCAATTCAGCAGCGGCATACACCGGTACCCGACAATTTAGAACAGAAAGAATAGAGCATCACACATAGATTAGATAGATAGAAACATGTCAGTCACATATATAAGAAGTACAGTGACAGTGTTGCTTACTGTACTTGTCATTTAGTGTTAAAGGATTTATTTAAAAAAATAATATTGTTTTCATGCACCGTCTCTTTGGCCAGCAATTCAGCATCGTTACCCGACAATTTAGAATAGAAAGAATAGAGCATCACACATAGATTAGATAGATAGAAACATGTCAGTCACATATATAAGAAGTACAGTGATAGTGTTGATTACTGTACTTGTCATTTCGTGTTAAAATAAAGGATTTATTAAAAAATAAATTGGCGTGGGGTTCCCCGTAATTTTAGTCTCTAGCGGAGGTTAAGCAGACGGCTGCGGCAGATGTTTGAAGCCTGGGAAGGGGGTAATACCCACGGAGCTTCCCAGGCTACTAATATCAGCCCCCAGCTGAATACCTAGCCTTTACTAGCTATTAAAATGGGGGACCCCCAAAAAAATGACGTGGGGTCCCCCCTATTTTAATAGCTAGCAAAGGCTAGGCAGACAGCTGGGGGCTGATATTAATAGCCCAGGAAGGGTGCCATGAATATTGGCCCCCTCCCAGGCTAGAAACACCAGCCGTCAGGCGCCCCAGAAATGGCGCATCCATAGGATGCGCCAATTCTGGCACTTAGCTTCGCTCATCCCACTGCCCTGTAGCGGTGGCAGTGGGGTAATAGGGCTGATGTCAGCTTATAATGCCAGCTGACATCAAGCCCAGGTTAGTAATGGAGAGGCGTCTATAAGACACCCCCATTAATAACCCTATAGTCAAAGTTAAAAAAAAACCACAAACACCCAGAATAAAGTCATTTAATTGAAATAAACACACAATTCTTTATTGTTCTAAATTAAACCATACTTACCATCATGCCCATTCCAGCTGAAGCCAACGATCTCCTGCAATAAAAGTAAAATAATAAACCAACATCATCCTTACCGTTCCATGGTTCCCACGACGGCTCCAGCTCTGCTACATTCACATGACAGGCTGGATCGCAGCTGAAAGCTGCCATCCAGCTTGCCATGCCGCAGACACTGAGAAGCGCAGGCATGCTTGCACTCCTCAGTGTCTGGCTGTGACGGCATAAAGATGAGCCGAGGTCATGTCCAATGAACTCAGCTCACCTCATGCACGTCACTGACAGCGTGGGAAAATTCTCCTGCGCTCAGCGCTTCAGCAGGAGAATTCTCCCACGCTGGGATGGCATTGAGATGACAGGCTGGTTTTTGTTTTTGCATGTCAGAAATGTTTATTTCTAAATTTTGTGCACTGATATTGGTTTACCTGGTGAAAATAAACAAGTGAAATGGGATTATATTTGGTTTTTATTAAGTTGCCTAATAATTCTGCACAGTAGTAGTTACCTGCACAAACAGATATTCTCCTAAAATAGCCAAATCTAAAAAAACCCCACTCCAACTTCCAAAAATATTAAGCTTGGATATTTATGAGTCTTTTGGGTTAATTGAGAACATAGTTGTTGATCAATAATAAAAATAGTCCTCTAAAATACAACTTGCCTAATAATTCTGCACACAGTGTATATCTATAATATAACGGGAGATGCGTGTCTCTGTCTGAAGCCTTTATAGACTGCGCAAGCATAACACGCCTGCGCAGTCTGGCTCCAGACAGAAGCACGCATGGAGACGTTACAGGTTAGAGGAGTGGCGCCAGAGATCACGGTATACATAGACACTGAACGCATACCGCGATCTCCGGCACCATACTTACATACTTACCTGACCGGGAGGAGCGTAGCCGTGGCGCCTCTCTTCCCTGGAGAATGGTGTAGGAGTGAGGCGTCGGAATCGGCGCATGCGCATATCGATATCCGGCGCCACTTTACTGAAGACACATTTGCAGCGCGGTATGGGCATGCGCGTACTATGGCGCCGCACTCCTCCCCCGGCCTCCAGCAGAACAGGACGCCGCAGCGCTGGACCACAGGGAAGAAAGGTGAGTATAAGTGTTTATTTTTTTGTATGTGTGCAGCGTGAAAGGGATGAGGGGTGCCTTACATACCAGGATTTGGGGGTGAGGGGTCCCAGGCATACCAGGATTGGGGGATGAGGGGTACCATACATTACAGGATTGGGGGATGACGGGTACCAAGCATACCAGGATTGGGGGATGAGGGGTGCGATGCATACCAGGATGAGGGGTACCACACATACCAGGATTGGGGGTTGAGGGGTGCCATGCATACCAGGATGAGGAATGGGATGGCATGCATACCAGGATGAGGGGTACCATACATACCAGGATTGGGGGTGAGGGGTGCCATGCATACCAGAATAAGGATGAGGGGTACCATACATACCAGGATAGGAATGCTTGGTACCATACATACCAGGATAGGAATGAGGGGTACTATGCAAACCAGGATTGGGGGATGAGGGGACCATGCATACCAGGATTGGGGGTGAGGGGTGCCATGCATACCAGAATAAGGATGAGGGGTACCATACATACCAGGATAGGAATGCGGGGTACCATAAATACCAAGATAGGAATTAGGGGTACCATGCATACCAGGATTGGGGGATGAGGGGACCAAGCATACCAGGATTGGGGGTGAGGGGTGCCATGCATACCAGAATAAGGATGAGGGGTACCATACATACCAGGATAGGAATGCGGGTACCATACTTACCAGGATAGGAATGAGGGGTACCATGCATACCAGGATGAGGGATGGGGTACCATGCATACCAGAATAGGGATGAGGGGTACCATGCATACCAGGATAAGGCATGGGGTGACATGCATACCAGGATAGGGATGAGGGAGCCATACATACCAGGATTGGGGATAATAATAATAATAATAATAATAATTTTTATTTTTATAGCGCCAACATATTCCGCAGCACTTTACAAATTTTAGGGGGGACTTATACAAACAATACAGAATAAACATAACTCATATCGAAAGGAGTGAGGGCCCTGCTTGCAAGCTTACTGTCTATGAGGAAATGGAGGAGACACAAAAGGTAGAATGTACATATATTGTATAATGCAGCCTTGATATACTATATAGGATAAATAATACATGGACTGGTCGCCTGCCAATATGTGTGCAGTCCTGGATGAGGCGTGCCATGCATACCAGGATAGGGATGAGGAAGCCATACATTCCAGGATTGGGAATAATAATAATAATAATTTTTATTTTTATAGCGCCAACATATTCCGCAGCACTTTACAAATTTTAGGGGGGACTTATACAAACAATACAGAATAAACATAACTCATATCGAAAGGAGTGAGGGCCCTGCTTGCAAGCTGACAGTCTATGAGGAAATGGGGGAGACACAAAAGGTAGAATGTACATATATTGCATAATGCAGCCTTGATATACTATATAGGATAAATAATACATGGACTAGTCGCCTGCCAATATGTGTGCCGTCCTGGATGAGGCGTGCCATGCATACCAGGATGAGGGATTGGGTGCCATGCATACCAGGTTTCTGGGATGAGGAGGCCATACATACCAGAATTGGGATGAGGGGTGCCATGTATACCAGGGTGAGGGATGGGGTGCCATGCATACCAAGATAGGGATGAGGGGTACCATACATACCAGGATGAGAGATGGGGTGCCATGCATACCAGGATTGGGGGATGAGGGGTGCCATGCATACCAGGATTGAGGGATGAGGGGTACCATACATACCAGGATTGGGAGATGAGGGGTACCATACATACCAGGATTAGGGGATGAGGGGTGCCATGCATACCAGGATGAGGAATGGGGTGCCATGCATACCAGGATGAGGGGTACCATGCATACCAGGATTGGGGGGTGAGGGAACCATGCATACCAGGATATGGGGGTGAGGGGACCATGCATACCAGAATTGGGGAGTGAGGGGTGCAATGCATACCAGAATAGGGATGAGGGGATGAGGGGTACCATACATACCAGGACAGGAATGCAGGGTACCATGCATACCAGGATAGGGATGGGGTACCATGCATACCAGGATAGGGATGAGAGGTACCATACATACCGGTATAGGAATGCGGGGTACCATGCATACCAGGATGAGGGATGGGGTGCCATGCATACCAGGATGAGGGGTTTCATGCATACCAGAATAGGGATGAGGGGTACCATGCATACCAGGATAGGAATGCGGGGTACCATGCATACCAAGATGAGGGATAAGAAGGCCATACATACAGTACCAGGATTGGGGGATAAGGAGTAGTGTTGAGCCACCCCCGTAGTGTTCGGGTTCGGTTCGGTTCGTCGAACACCGGGATGTTCGAGGAACTGTTCGTCGAACTGTTCGTCGAACACCTTAGAACACCGTCGAACACCGTTAAAACCAATGGCAGGCAAACAAAAACACATAGAAACACATAGAAAACACCTTCAAAGGTGTCCAAAAGCTGACAAACTGCTCAGAAGACGCTTTCTTTAAAAAAGCCGGCCGGCAATTCAGCAGCGGCATACACCGGTACCCGACAATTTAGACAAGAAGGAATAGAGCCTCACACATAGATTAGATAGATAGAAACATGTCAGTCACATATATATGAAGTACAGTGACAGTGTTGCTTACTGTACTTGTCATTTAGTGTAAAGGATTTATTAAAAAATATAATAGTGTTTTCATGCACTGTCTCTTTAAAAAAGACGGCCGGCAATTCAGCATCTGTACCCGACAATTTATAACAGACAGAATAGAGCTTCACACATAGATTAGATAGATAGAAACATGTCAGTCACATATATATGAAGTACAGTGACAATGTTGCTTACTGTACTTGTCATTTAGTGTAAAGGATTTATTAAAAAAAATAATAGTGTTTTCATGCACCGTCTCTTTAAAAAAGCCGGCCGGCAATTCAGCATCTGTACCCGACAATTTATAACAGACAGAATAGAGCTTCACACATAGATTAGATAGATAGAAACATGTCAGTCACATATATATGAAGTACAGTGATAGTGTTGGTTACTGTACTTGTCATTTAGTATTAAAATAAAGGATTTATTATTAAAAAAAAATTGGCGTGGGGTTCCCCTTAATTTTAGTCTCTAGCGGAGGTTAAGCAGACAGCTGGGGCAGATGTTTGAAGCCTGGGAAGGGGGTAATACCCACGGAGCTTCCCAGGCTACTAATATGAGCCCCCAGCTGAATACATAGCCTTTACTAGCTATTAAAATGGGGGACACCCCAAAAAAATGACGTGGGGTCCCCCCTAATTTAATAGCTAGCAAAGGCTAGGCAGACAGCTGGGGGCTGATATTAATAGCCCAGGAAGGGAGCCATGAATATTGGCCCCCTCCCAGGCTAGAAACACCAGCCGTCAGCCGCCCCAGAAATGGCGCATTCATAGGATGCGCCAATTCTGGCACTTAGCCTCGCTCTTCCACGCTGCCCTGTAGCGGTGGCAGGGGGTAATAGGGCTGGGGTTGATGTCAGCTTATAATGCCAGCTGACATCAAGCCCAGGTTAGTAATGGAGAGGCGTCTATAAGACACCCCCATTACTAACCCCATAGTCAAAGTTAAAAGAAAACACAAACACCCAGAATAAAGTACTTTAATTGAAATAAAGACACAATCCTTTATTGTTCTAAATTAAACCATACTTACCATCACGCCCATTCCAGCTGAAGCCAACGATCTCCTGCAATAAAAGAAAAATAATAAAGCAACATCATCCTTACCTTTCCATGGTTCCCACGACAGCTTCAGCTCTGCTACATCGAGATGACAGGCTGGACCGCAGCAGAACGCTGCCATCCAGCCTGTCATCCCGCAGACACTGAGAAGCGTAGGCATGCTTGCGCTCTGCAGTGTCTGGCTGTGACGGCATAAAGATGAGACGAGTTCATGTCCAATGAACTCGGCGCACCTCATGCACGTCACTGACAGCGTGGGAAAATTCTCACGCTGAAGCGCTGAGTGCAGGAGAATTCTCCCACGCTGTCAGTGACGTGCATAAGTTGAGCTCATGTCCAATGAACTCAGCTCACCTCCTGCACGTCACTGACAGCGTGGGAGAATTCTCCTGCACTCAGCGCTTCAGCGTGAGAATTCTCCCACGCTGAAGCGCTGATTGCAGGAGAATTTTCCCACGCTGTCAGTGACGTGCATAAGGTGAGCTCATGTCCAATGAACTCAGCTCACCTCCTGCACGTCACTGACAGCGTGGGAGAATTCTCCTGCACTCAGCGCTTCAGTGTGAGAATTCTCCCACGCTGAAGCGCTGAGTGCAGGAGAATTTTCCCACGCTGTCAGTGACGTGCATGAGGTGAGCCGAGTTCATTGGACATTAACTCGGCTCATCTGGATGCCCTCACAGAGAGACACTGTGGAGCGCAAGCAAGCCTGCGCTTCTCAGTGTCTGCGGGATGACAGGCTGGATGGCAGCGTTCTGCTGCGGTCCAGCCTGTCATCTCGATGTAGCAGAGCTGAAGCTGTCATGGGAACCATGGAAAGGTAAGGATGATGTTGCTTTATTATTTTTCTTTTATTTCAGGAGATCGTTGGCTTCAGCTGGAATGGGCGTGATGGTAAGTATGGTTTAATTTAGAACAATAAAGAATTGTGTGTTTATTTCAATTAAAGGACTTTTTTCTGGGTGTTGTGTTTTTTTTAAATACTTTACTAGAAATTCATGGTGGTCATGTCTAATATTGACGTGACCCCATGAATTTTGGGCTTAGGGCCAGCTGATAATGCCAAGCTGGCCCTAACCCCTTTATTACCCAGTGAGCCACCGCATCAGGGCCCTGGATGAGTTGGGTACAGCGCCAGAAGATGGCGCTTCTATGAACGCGCCATTTTCCGGGGTGGCTGCGGACTGCAATTTGCAGCGGGGGTGGCCCAGAAAGCTTGGGCCTCCCTGCGCTGCGGATTCCAGCCCCCAGCTGCATAGTTGTACCTGGCTGGACACAAAAACAGGGCGAAGCCCCACGTCAATTTTCTTTAAATTATTTCATGAAATAATTAAGAAAAAAAGGGCTTCCCTATATTGTTGTGTCCGGCCAGGTACAAATAGGCAGCTGGTGGTTGAGGGCAGCCCGTTCCTGCCTGCTGCACCTGACTGGACACAAATATAGTGCGAAGCCCCACGTCAATTTTTTTTTAATTATTTCATGAATTTCCTGAAATAATTAAAAAAAATTGAAGTGGGGCTTCGCACTATATTTGTGTCCAGCCAGGTACAGCAGGCAGGAACGGGCTGCCCCCAACCACCAGCTGACTATTTGTACCTGGCCGGACACAACAATATAGGGAAGGCCTTTTTTTCTTAATTATTTCATGAATTTCATGAAATAATTAAAAAAAAAATACGTGGGGCTTCGCCCTATTTTTGTGTCCAGCCAGGTACAACTAGGCAGCTGGGGGCTGGAATCTGCAGCGCAGGGAGGCCCAAGCTTTCTGGGCCCCCCCGCTGCAAATTGCAGTCCGCAGCCACCCCGGAAAATGGCGCGTTCATAGAAGCGCCATCTTCTGGCGCTGTACCCAACTCATCCAGGGCCCTGGTGCGGTGGCTCACTGGGTAATAAAGGGGTTAGGGCCAGCTTGGTATTATCAGCTGGCCCCAAGCCCAAAATTCATGGGGTCACGCCAGTATTAGACATGACCGCCATGAATTTCTAGTAAAGTATTTAAAAAAAACACAACACCCAGAATAAAGTCCTTTAATTGAAATAAACACACAATTCTTTATTGTTCTAAATTAAAGTATACTTACCATCACGCCCATTCCAGCTGAAGCCAACGATCTCCTGCAATAAAAGAAAAATAATAAACCAACCTCATCCTTACCTTTCCATGGTTCCCACGACAGCTTCAGCTCTGCTACATCGAGATGACAGGCTGGACCGCAGCAGAACGCTGCCATCCAGCCTGTCATGCCGCAGACACTGAGAAGAGCAGGCATGCTTGCGCTCCTCAGTGTCTCGCTGTGACGGCATCCAGATGAGCCGAGGTCATGTCCAATGAACTCGGCTCACCTCATGCACGTCACTGACAGCGTGGGAAAATTCTCCTGCACTCAGCGCTTCAGCGTGAGAATTCTCCCACGCTGTAAGTGACGTGCATGAGGTGAGCCGAGTTCATTGGACATGACCTCGGCTCATCTTTATGCCGTCACAGAGAGACAATGTGGAGCGCAAGCAAGCCTGCTCTTCTCAGTGTCTGCGGGATGACAGGCTGGATGGCGGCGTTCTGCTGCGGTCCAGCCTGTCATCTCGATGTAGCAGAGCTGAAGCTGTCGTGGGAACGATGGAAAGGTAAGGATGAGGTTGCTTTATTATTTTATTTTTATTACAGGAGATCGTTGGCTTCAGCTGGAATGGGCGTGACGGTAAGTATGGTTTAATTTAGAACAATAAAGAATTGTGTCTTTATTTCAATTAAAGGACTTTATTCTGGGTGTTTGTGTTTTTTTTAACTTTGACTATGGGGTTAATAATGGGGGTGTCTTATAGACGCCTCTCCATTACTAACCTGGGCTTGATGTCAGCTGGCATTATAAGCTGACATCAACCCCAGCCCTATTACCCCCTGCCACCGCACCAGGGCAGCGTGGAAGAGCGAGGCTAAGTGCCAGAATTGGCGCATCCTATGAATGCGCCATTTCTGGGGCGGCTGACGGCTGGTGTTTCTAGCCTGGGAGGGGGCCAATATTCATGGCTCCCTTCCTGGGCTATTAATATCAGCCCCCAGCTGTCTGCCTAGCCTTTGCTAGCTATTAAATTAGGGGGGACCCCACGTCATTTTTTTGGGGGGGTCCCCCATTTTAATAGCTAGTAAAGGCTATGTATTCAGCTGGGGGCTCATATTAGTAGCCTGGGAAGCTCCGTGGGTATTACCCCCTTCCCAGGCTTCAAACATCTGCCCCAGCTGTCTGCTTAACCTCCGCTAGAGCCTAAAATTAAGGGGAACCCCACGCCAATTTTTTTAATAATAAATCCTTTATTTTAATACTAAATGACAAGTACAGTAACCAACACTATCACTGTACTTCATATATATGTGACTGACATGTTTCTATCTATCTAATCTATGTGTGAAGCTCTATTCTGTCTGTTATAAATTGTCGGGTACAGATGCTGAATTGCCGGCCGGCTTTCTTAAAGAGACGGTGCATGAAAACACTATTATTTTTTTTAATAAATCCTTTACACTAAATGACAAGTACAGTAAGCAACACTGTCACTGTACTTCATATATATGTGACTGACATGTTTCTATCTATCTAATCTATGTGTGATTCTCTATTCCTTCTATTCTAAATTGTTGGGTACAGATGCTGAATTGCCGGCCGGCTTTTTTAAAATGACGGTGCATGAAAACACTATTATTTTTTTTGATAAATCCTTTACACTAAATGACAAGTACAGTAATCAACACTGTCACTGTACTTCATATATATGTGACTGACATGTTTCTATCTATCTAATCTATGTGTGATTCTCTATTCCTTCTATTCTAAATTGTCGGGTACCGCTGCTGAATTGCCGGCCGGCTTTTTTAAAGAGACGGTGCATGAAAACACTATTATTTTTTTTGATAAATCCTTTACGCTAAATGACAAGTACAGTAAGCAGCACTTTCACTGTACTTCGTATATATGTGGCTGACATGTTTATATCTATCTAATCTATGTGTGAAGCTCTATTCTTTCGGTTCTAAATTGTCGGGTACCGGTGTATGCCGCTGCTGAATTGCCGGCTTTTCGTGTTTCACTGTGAGCACAGTTCCCATCGATTTGGGCAATCACTGTAATGCCACAACCACCATGGCTGTGGCATTACAGTGAGTGGCAGACAATCCCTGCATGATTGGTGCTCTAAATAGCACCAGACATGCAGGACACGCTTTTGGTGCACGAACAGTTATCGAACATAACCTCGAACAGCCGAATTTTTTGCAAATCGTTCGGGTTCGTCGAACAACTCGAACACCGCCCAAAACAGCTCGAATTTGAGATTGGCGAACAGTTCTAGTCGAACACCGCTCATCTCTAATAAGGAGGCCATACATACCAGGATTGGGAGATGAGGGGTGCCATACATACCAGAATAGGGATGAAGGGTACCATGCATACCAGGATGAGGGATGGGGTGCCATGCATACCAGGATGAGGGGTACCATGCATACCAGAATAGGGATGAGGGGTACCATGCATACCAGTATTAGGATGAGGGGTACCATGCATACCAGGATAAGGGATGGGGTGCCATGAATACCAGGATAGGGATGAAGGAGCCATACATACCAGGATTGGGGATGAGGCATGCCATGCATACCATGCCATCCTGGGATGAGGGATTCGGTGCCATGCATACCAGGTTTCTGGGATGAGGAGGCCATACATACCAGAATTGGGATGAGGGGTGCCATGTATACCAGGATGAGGGATGGAGTGCCATGCATGCCAGGATGAGAAGTACCATACATACCAGGATGAAAGATTGGGGGATGAGGGGTACCAAGCATACTAGGATCGGGGGATGAGGGGTACCATACATACCAAGATTGGGGGATGAGGGGTACCATACATACCAGGATTGGGGGAAGAGGGGTACCATACATACCAGGATTAGGGGATGAGTGGTGCCATGCATACCAGGATGAGGGGACACTGCTGGGCTGGAGCACAGGGAAGAAAGGGGAGTATAAGTGTTTATTTTTTTTTAATGTATGCAGCGTGAAAGGGATTAGGGGTGCCTTACATACCAGGATTGTGGGATGAGTGGTACCAAGCATACCAGGATTGGGGGATGAGGGGTGCCATGCATAGAATGGATGAGGAATGGGGTGCCATGCATACCAGGATGAGGGGTACCACACATACCAGGATTGTGGGGTGAGGGGACCATGCATACCAAGATTGGGGGGTGAGGGGTGCTATGCATAGCAGAATAAGGATGAGGGGTACCATACATACCAGGATAGGAATGCGGGTACCATGCATACCAGGATAGGGATTAGGTATCATGCATACCAGGATAGGGATGAGGAGTACCATACATACCAGGATAGGAATGCGGGGTACCATACATACCAGGATAGGAATGAGAGGTACCATGCATACCAGGATGAGGGATGGGGTACCATACATGCCAGAATAGAGATGAGGGGTACCATGCATACCAGTATAGGAATGAAGGGTACCATGCATACCAGGATAGGGATGAGGGAGCCATACATACCAGGATTGGGAATGAGGCATGCCATGCATACCAGAGTGAGGGATTGGGTGCCATGCATACCAGGTTTCTGGGATGAGGAGGCCATATATACCAGAATTGGGATGAGGGGTGCCATGTATACCAGGATGAGGAATGGGGTGTCATGCATACCAGGATGAGGGGTACTACACATACCAGGATTGGGGGTGAGGGGACCATGCATACCAGGATTGGGGTGTGAGGGGACCATGCATACCAGGATTGGTGAGTGAGGGGTGACATGCATACCAGAATAGGGATGAGGGGTACCATACATACCAGGATAGGAATGCAGGGTACCATGCACACCAGGATAGGGATGGGGTACCATGCATACTAGGATAGGGATGAGGGGTACCATACATACCAGTATAGGAAGGCGGGGTACCATGCAAACCAGGATGATGGATGGGGTGCCATGCATACCAGGTTTAGGGGTACCATGCATACCAGAATAGGGATGAGGGGTTACCATGCATACCAGTGTAGGGATGAGGGGTACCATGCATACCAGGATAAGGGATTGGATGCCATGCATACTAGGATAGGGATGAGGGAGCCATACATACCAGGATTGGGGATGAGGCGTGCCATGCATACCAGGAAGAGGGATTGGGTGCCAGGCATACCAGGTTTCTGGGAAGAGGAGGCCATACATACCAGAATTGGGATGAGGGGTAGAGATGAGCGTTGTTCTACTCGAACTGTTCGCCAATCTCAAATTCGAGCTGTTTTGGGCGGTGTTCGAGCCGGTCGGCGAACACGAACAATTTGAGAAAAATTCGGCTGTTCGAGGTTATGTTCGATAACTGTTCGTGCACCAAAATCATAACTGGATTTTTTCTCAGTAATGATGAAAATTAATGTTAATACGCAGTTTGAGTGTACAGCGGGGCGGGGGGAGGGGCAGGGGATGGATCTCTGCAGGAACAATGAAGATCTCCATTTTTTTTTCTCTTTCCCGCATTTGCAGTGGGGAGGTGCAATCTGTCAGCCTATCAGCAGCGCACACACGGAGCGAAGTGCTTTTTTTCACACAAGCAAGGGCATATGTGATTGGCAGTGTATGTCACATGTCCTTGCCCTATAAGACCAAGCCATTTTCCCCGTCGCCACCATTTTCTCACTGCTGCAGCTGCGTGTTAGACGGCACCGCTGTTGCTGTGTGCGCTATACCTTGTTAATTTCAAGCCAATTTTCGCACAAATATACAGATAGCTTGGGAGTAGGGAATAGTTGTGATTGCAGTCCTTTTAAGGACTAGGTTACAGCATTTCCTACGACTTTTATCAGGCAGGTCTGTGCTCTTAAATAGATAGATTGTGGGAGTAAAGACTAATTGTAATTGGAGTCCTTTTCAGGACTAGGTTACATCAGTTCCTATCAGTTTTTGCCAGGCAGGTCTGTGCCAGTGCTGTGCAAGTTTTTTTCACAGCATTTGGCTGAATCTAGCAAAGCTAATCCTTTTTGGCCTATTGCAGAGTGTGTTAGTCAGTGGAGTAGCCTATCTGTGTTGGAAGATATACCACCTGTGTATAGAATACCAATTTTTTTACTGCACCTAGTGAAGTAAAATCTTTTGGGCATAGCATCATTCTATTAGTCCATCTATACTGACCTCCATCAGGTTGCAAATTAAAAATATTTTTTTTCTTCATTTATCTCTGAAAAAATATTTGGGCTTCTAGCAGCGTGTGGGACTTGTTCTATTAGTCCATCTATACTGACCTCCATCAGGTTGCAAATTAAAAATATTTTTTTTCTGCATCTAGCTCTGAAAAAATATTTGGGCTTCTAGCAGTGTGTGGGACTTGGTCTATTAGTCCATCTATACTGACCTCCATCAGGTTGCAAATTGAAAATAATTTTTTTCTGCATCTAGCTCTGAAAAAATATTTGGGCTTCTAGCAGTGTGTGGGACTTGGTCTATTAGTCCATCTATACTGACCTCCATCAGGTTGCAAATTGAATAAAAAAATTTTCTGCATCTAGCTCTGAAAAAATATTTGGGCTTCTAGCGGTGTGTGGAACTTGGTCTATTAGTCCATCTATACTGACCTCCATCAGGTTGCAAATTAAAAATAATTTTTTTCTGCATCTAGCTCAAAAAAAATATTTGGGCTTCTAGCAGTGTGTGGGACTTGGTCTATTAGTCCATCTATACTGACCTCCATCAGGTTGCAAATTAAAAATAATTTTTTTCTTCATTTAGCTCTGAAAAAATATTTGGGCTTCTAGCAGTGTGTGGGACTTGTTCTATTAGTCCTTCTATACTGACGTCCAGCAGGTTGCAAATTGAATATAATTTTTTTCTGCATCTAGCTCTGAAAAAATATTTGGGCTTCTAGCGGTGTGTGGGACTTGGTCTATTAGTCCATCTATACTGACCTCCATCAGGTTGCAAATTAAAAATAATTTTTTTCTGCATCTAGCTCTGAAAAAATATTTGGGCTTCTAGCAGTGTGTGGGACTTGGTCTATTAGTCCATCTATACTGACCTCCATCAGGTTGCAAATTAAAAATAATTTTTTTCTGCATCTAGCTCTGAAAAAATATTTGGGCTTCTAGCAGTGTGTGGGACTTGGTCTATTAGTCCATCTATACTGACCTCCATCAGGTTGCAAATTAAAAATAATTTTTTTCTTCATTTAGCTCTGAAAAAATATTTGGGCTTCTAGCAGTGTGTGGGACTTGTTCTATTAGTCCTTCTATACTGACCTCCAGCAGGTTGCAAATTGAATATCATTTTTTTCTGCATCTAGCTCTGAAAAAATATTTGGGCTTCTAGCGGTGTGTGGGACTTGGTCTATTAGTCCATCTATACTGACCTCCAGCAGGTTGCAAATTGAATATAATTTTTTTCTGCATCTAGCTCTGAAAAAATATTTGGGCTTCTAGCGGTGTGTGGGACTTGGTCTATTAGTCCATCTATACTGACCTCCATCAGGTTGCAAATTAAAAATAATTTTTTTCTGCATCTAGCTCTGAAAAAATATTTGGGCTTCTAGCGGTGTGTGGGACTTGGTCTATTAGTCCATCTATACTGACCTCCATCAGGTTGCAAATTAAAAATAATTTTTTTCTGCATCTAGCTCTGAAAAAATATTTGGGCTTCTAGCAGTGTGTGGGACTTGGTCTATTAGTCCATCTATACTGACCTCCATCAGGTTGCAAATTGAATAAAAAAATTTTCTGCATCTAGCTCTGAAAAAATATTTGGGCTTCTAGCGGTGTGTGGGACTTGGTCTATTAGTCCATCTATACTGACCTCCATCAGGTTGCAAATTAAAAATAATTTTTTTCTGCATCTAGCTCTGAAAAAATATTTGGGCTTCTAGCGGTGTGTGGGACTTGGTCTATTAGTCCATCTATACTGACCTCCATCAGGTTGCAAATTAAAAATAATTTTTTTCTGCATCTAGCTCTGAAAAAATATTTGGGCTTCTAGCAGTGTGTGGGACTTGGTCTATTAGTCCATCTATACTGACCTCCATCAGGTTGCAAATTGAATAAAAAAATTTTCTGCATCTAGCTCTGAAAGAATATTTGGGCTTCTAGCGGTGTGTGGGACTTGGTCTATTAGTCCATCTATACTGACCTCCATCAGGTTGCAAATTAAAAATAATTTTTTTCTGCATCTAACCCAGCCAATAGTTTTGGCCTAATACCACAGTTTGGCCACTCAGCTCTGCTCGGTTACCATCCATTGTTTTTTTGTGCAAACAACTCCAGAGTTGTGAATTAGTTAACCACCAAAATGAGTGGAAAAAGGCCTGCTGCTGGTGGAAAGGGGAATAGGCGTGTTGGGAAGGGGAAAAAAGGTTGTGTCCGTGGGGTAGGTGCAGAAGAAAGACCATCTTCCAGCCAAACTAAAATGTCTACTTCTTTTAGCGGACAATGTGATAAGATCCCTTTCTTACGGCCACGCCAATCGCTACAAATTCCAGATGAGGCACAAAAACAGCAGGTGCTTCAACGGATATCAAGTGCTCCTTTAAGTGGGCTCTCCTCCACATCAACTTCAACATCACAAATACTCCAGTCCTCAAAGGTGTCACCCAAATCGCACTTGCTTCCTCACAGCTCCCAAATCTCCAGCTGCCCGTCTGAGTATGAGGTAGAACAGATGGTTGAGTCTGCAGAGCTGTTTACTCATACTATAGCCTGGGAATCAGAGGTCGACTCCAGCGCTTCTGTGAATCCAGACGAGGAAATGATCTGCACTGATGCCCAGAATCTTTATGAGTCGGATCCAGGACCAGACGCAGAAGGTTCTGACCATAATGTAGACCCTCATTCCCAAACTGTAACTCCTGTTGGTGGAGACAATGAGGAAGACGATGATAAGACTCAAATACCTGATTGGAGCGACAACTTTAGTTTTTTGTCAGGGCAGGAACAGGTTGGCTCTGAGGACGACGGGTGTGATAACGCACAGGGTGATGATGATGAGGTCGGAGATCCCACTTACTGTCAACCCACAGTCAGCCAAGAGATGAGGTCAGCAGAGGAGGTGGAGGAAGATGCTAGTGACGACGAGGTCAGGTTGCGCCTTCCTGGACAGAGACGTAGTACTGGAAGCACGTCAACAACTGCATCCTCAAACACAACTCTGCCTCTCACCACAAGTCGTGGTGGCTCTTCAGGTCGCATGGGTGCTAAGCCTTGCATAGCCTGGGCATTTTTTCAGATCGATAAAGATGACCCAACTCGTGTTATCTGTAACATTTGTCAGCAAAAGCTAAGTAGAGGCCAAAAAATACATAGTTTGAGTACTTCATGCATGAACCGGCACATGGACATGAAGCATAAGTTGCAGTGGGAAGCTCAGTGTGCTACAATGCGGTCTAGCCGGCCGGGCCAACCACCGTCTGCCATATCTTGTGCATCCGCGGCCTCTTCATCCTCTGTGACTGGGGGGACAGCAGTCACACCTGTTTTGGGGCGCAGACCTGCCACCTCTTTACCCGCAACAGCCAGCGTGATTGGCAGGTCATCATTTTCTTTGGAGGTGGTAACACCAGCTGGTCTTGAGCGCTGTCCGACATCGATAGCACCACCTTTGGATCAAGGCAACCTAACATGTCTGCCTGCATCTTCCTCACAGACCGGCAGTTTGCCGGGGACACCCTTATCAACCCCGTCTAAGCACAATAGCCAGCCCTCGGTCCCTCAGATGTGGACAAGTAAAAGACCATTTCCTCCTAGCCATGAGAAAGCTAAGAGGTTGAATTTCACCATCTGCAAGCTCTTGGCTACAGAAATGCTGCCTTTCCGCCTGGTGGACACAGAGGATTTTCGAGACCTTATGTCCGTCGCAGTGCCCCAGTACCAGATGCCCAGTCGGCACTACTTCTCAAAGAAAGGTGTGCCTGCGCTCCACCAGCATGTCGCACACAACATCACCGCTTCTTTGAGAAACTCTGTGTGTGACAGGGTGCATTTCACCACAGACACTTGGATGAGTAGGCATGGACAGGGGCGTTACATGTCGCTGACTGGGCACTGGGTAACTATGGTGACAGCAGGACAAGGGGCTGCTGTCCAAGTCTTGCCGTCCCCACGAGTTGTGCGTCAATCCTCTTTATGTCATTTTTCCTCCACTGCTTCTGCCTCCTCAACCTCCTCTCGGTCTTCCACCTGCACCCAAAGGCTGTCTGGTCATGCCACAAGCTTTCTAACTGCGCAGAAGGGATCCTGCACACCTCCTTACTATGCTGGCAGTAGGGCTCAACGTCATCAGGCGGTTTTTACATTGAAATGTCTGGGAAATGTGAGTCACACAGCTGAGGAGTTGTGGTCAGCTCTGGAGAACCAATTTCATGAATGGTTGTCTCCACTGGACCTGAAACCAGGGAAGGCCGTGTGCGACAATGCTGCAAACCTGGGTGCGGCCCTTCGCCGGGGCAATGTCACACACGTGCCTTGTATGGCTCACGTGTTGAACCTGGTTGTCCAGCAATTTTTAGCCCACTATCCCAGACTAGATGGCCTTCTGCAGAGGGCACGGTCGCTGTGTGCTCACTTCCGCCGTTCGCATCCCGCAGCTCAGCGACTTACATCTCTACAGAAGTCGTTGGGCCTGCCACTTCACCGGCTAAAATGCGATGTGCCTACCCGGTGGAATTCAACTCTGCACATGTTGCAGCGACTGTGGCAGCACCGACAAGCCCTGGTGCAATACGTTCTGACGTATAGCCTGGGCCAACGAGATTCAGAGGTGGGGCAAATCACGCTGGAGGAGTGGTCTCAGATCAGGGACCTATGCACCCTTCTGCACAGTTTTGAAATGGCGACGAAGATGTTTAGTGCTGACGATGCCATTATCAGCATGACTATTCCGGTGATTTACATGCTGGAGCACATGTTAAACAGAATTCGGAGTCAGGTGGTGGCACAAGAGGAGGTGGAGGAAGTAGAGGAGGAGGAGTTGTATGCGGAAGGGCTAACATCTGCAAGGTCCAGACGGTCGGCAGCACCAAGGCGGCAGGCATGTGAGGGTGGGGGAGATGATTTTACCAGGGCGCATGGTAGCAGCCAAACTAGTGAGGAAGGTGCAGGAGCCCAGGAAGAAGTGGAGGACGAACTGATGGAAGACTCATCAGATGAGGGAGACCTTGATCACATTTCTGTTGTGCGAGGTTGGGGGAAGAGGACAGAGGAAGGAAGCATGATTGCTACCTCGCCACCAACACAACAGGGACTTGGTGCTCCTGGATGCGCAACACACATGAGTGCCTTCTTGCTGCACTACCTGCAACATGACCCTCGAATTGTGAGAATTAGAAATAATCCTGACTACTGGGTTGCCACACTGTTAGATCCCCGGTACAAAAGTAAATTTGCAGAAATTATTCCTGCCATAGAAAGGGATGCACGCATGCAGGAGTATCAGCAGAGACTGTTGCAGAATCTTACATGTGCTTTTCCACAAAATACCAGTGGTGCACGTAGTGAATCTCACAGTTCCAACTTGCCAACCGTGGGACCGTCAAGTGTTCAGCACTCAAACCGTAACAGAACCACAGTATCTGCTGGTAACATCAATTTTGCGGAATCATTTCACCACTTTTTTAGCCCATCCTTTGCAAGGCCACAGGAGACAAGAAGTCTGACACATAGTCAACGCCTAGAGACGATGGTACAGGAGTATCTCCAAGTAAACATTGAAGCCACGACTGTGTCACTGGACCCTTGCTCTTTTTGGGCTTCCAATCTGGATAAATGGCCGGAGCTAGCCACTTACGCCTTGGAGATCTTGTCATGCCCCGCAGCCAGCGTTCTGTCTGAAGGTGTGTTCAGCGCTGCTGGTGGTGTGCTGACAGATAAGCGCACGCGGCTCTCCACTGATAATGTAGACAGACTCACGTTCATAAAGATGAACAAATCATGGATCCGAAACGACTTTTCTACCCCTGTGTCATCCTGGGGAGAGTAAAAGCTTGATGATTGGTTAAAATCACCCTACCAACCGTTTTAAGCTTTCAAATTACTAATCATGTTTATCTGTATCTTGACTGGAAAATAATTTGGGCTTTGTAGCAGTGTGCAGCACTGATCCTATTAGGCCATCTATAATAAGCTTCACCAGATTTAAAATTAAAAATAATTTTTAGCTGCATCTAGCCCGGAAAATAATTTTGGGGCTCCGAGATGCGCAAGACACATAAGTGCCTTCTTGCTGCACTACCTGCAGCCTGACCCTCATATTGTCAGAATTCGAAGTAATCATGACTACTGGGTTGCCACACTCTTAGATCCCCCAAACTTTTCGATCAACCTTTTCATTTTAATAAAGACCAAAAAAATGGTCATTTTTGAAATTATAAGCATTAGCAGGTTGTTAGAAACTGAAATCAAACAGTTTTCAACTCAAAACTTTATTCTAGGTGATGTTACATTTTCACATAGGACCCCTTGTTCGAAAGGAGCTTCTGAATTCTCTCGTCCATTGAATTTGTCAGGTTTTGGATGGTTTCTGCTTCAATTGTTTTGCATGAGGACAGAATACCCTCCCAGAGCTGTTGCTTAGATGTGAACTGCCTCCCGCCATCATAGACACTCCTTTTAATGATGCTCCAAAGGTTCTGAATGGGGTAGAGGTCAGGGGAGCATGGGGGTCACACCATAAGTTTGTCCCCTTTTATGCCCATATCAGCCAGAGATGCAGATGTTTTATGTGCAGCATGAGATGGTGCATTATCATGCAGAAAAATGATCTTGCTGTGAAATACACGGTTCTTCTTCTTGAACCATGGCAGGAAGTGCTGTTTGAGAAAATCCACATACATTATGGAGTTCATCTTTAGCGCCTTCAGGGATCCTAAAGGGGCCGACAATCTCTCTCCCCATGATTCCAGCCCAAAACATTACTCCACCTCCTCCTTGTTGGCGCTGTAGCCGTGTTTGCGTGGGGTGTCCATCAACCAGCCATCCTCCACTCCATTCATCTGGACCATCGAGCGCTGCACGGCACTCATCCGTGAACAAAACAGTTTTAAAATCAGTCTTCATGTAATGTTTGGCCCACTGGAGCCGTTTCTGCTTGTGTGAAGTGGATAGAGGAGGTCGACAGGATGGCATATGCACAGCTGCAAACCTCTGAAGGACCCTGCATCTTGTTGTTCGGGGGACGTTGGAGGCACAAGCAGCTTCAAAAACTTGTCTGCTTCTATGACAAGGCTTTTTTGCCGCTGCTGTTTCAACCTGACGTAATTGCCTGTAGGAAAGAGTCCTCAATTTGCCCTTATCAGCACGCACACGTGTGTACTGTGAATCAGCTACATACTTCTTGATTGCCAAGACACTTCATCCTGATCATCGCACAATGTTGATTGTAGTCATGCCTTGACCTAAACACTCCACAATTTGTTGCTTCTCAGCAGCCGACACATCCTTTTTCTTTCCCATTTTGGCAGAAAATGTAGGCTGCTTAATAATGTGAGAGAGCCTTCTTAAGTAGTCTTGCCTTTCATTGGACACACCTGCCAAACTAATTAGCACAGGTGTCTGCAATTGCTTACAGTGATATAAAGAGCCCTGACACACATCACCATCAATGAGTTTAACTGACAAACAAACAAATTCTTCCCTTATCACTCCTAAACACTTTTTGCATAATAATTTGGAACGCGGTGTACATGTGCTTTTCCACAAAACACCAGTGGTTCACGTAGTGAATCTTACAGTTCTAACTTGCCAACCGTGGTCTGTATGGAATTGTTCAATAAAGGGCCCAAAATTAAGATAACATAGATGGGAGAGGTCTCTATGAATAGGAATTCCTAAGTATTTGATACCCTGTGAGGGCCAGGCAAAGGGAAAGTTGGACTGGATGGAATCCTATATGGATTTAGGGAGGGAGACATCGAGGGCCTCAGACTTCGCTGCATTGATTTTAAAATTTTACCATGTAACAAAGTGATCTATTTCAGCCATAACAGCAGGGATGGATATATGTGATTGAGTGATATATACTAGGACATCATCAGCAAATAGAGAGCACTTGTACTCGGTGCCTCCCACCTCAATCCACCTAATATTGGGGTTATGGCGAATTGATGAGAGCAGGTGCTCCGTCACTAGGATGTATAAGAGAGGGGACAGAGGACATCCCTGCCTTGTCCCATTGGTGATTGTGAAAGGTGATGAAAATGTTCTGACGCACCCCCTGGGCCTTGGGACACCCGGAGCCGGACCCTTTTTGGTGGATGCTGGTGGTTGTAGTCTTCGTGGCGGCGATCCGGTTCCGTGGCTCAGGGCGGTCAAACCAGTGGCGGAACTATTTATGTGGTTTTGATGTTTAAATGTCCGACTACGCCACCCGTGGATTGCGGTCAGAGTGAACCGCCGCTACAGGGCAGACCGCTAAGGCTGGTGTTGTGGGTGCAGCAGAGCGTAGCATAACTCCCCACGGGAGGAGTATAGCCTCAGGGCAGTGTATGCGGAGGATGGGGGTGATGGTGCAGGGCAGCAGCAGTAACGACACGGAGTCAGTGATGCAGTTCAGGGCCTTTACTCACAGTTCTTATTATCCAGACCACGTCTGCAGGTAACGGCTGCCCACGTCGTACTGTGCTCACCAGGTGAGGGGCTCAGACAACTCCCAGATAACTTTGGAGCGCTTCACAGGACCCCCTTTGTGTGTCCTTTGTCTGGCCTTTCTTACCAACACTTCTGTCCGGCTGCCTCGGGCCTCCTCTTGGTAAACTTGGCGCCAGTTTCCCTGACCCTATGTGGTGCCTTCCTAGCGGATGTAGCGAGGGGCTGCGCCACATAAAATGTCACAGCCTCCGGTTTCTAGCTGAGGGTCGTTTCCTGCCTCCACTAGTTTCGGGGACCGGTCTCCCCCTTTGGCCTGACCCCTCCACGCAGGTGGATTCGGGCGTGCGGTGGCGACTCGCCCGTCCACACCCCTGGGATCCCTTCATTCCTTGTTCCTGGAGCCTTCTCCGCTCCTCTTCCTTCCTTCTCCCTCTTCCAGGCCTGGGCTTCTGTTACTAGGCCCGCCTCCGGAGCAGAGCTCATGCAGAGCCCCTGCTCCCTGCCACTTCCGCTCAGACTTCTCTGCACTGAACTAAGATGGTGCCTACCTTTTATACTCCCTTCTCAATGCACCCAGGAACTGCTTCCTCCCTGCTCCTGCACTACAGGGTTCCCCTTCCTCAGTGTTCCCTCCCCCCACTCCAGCCAGGGACAGGGACTGTCGTGCCCATCTCAGAGGCATATTGGTCGCCCTGCCCCACGGCAATGTGGTGTAATGCATGCAGGTGTCGGGTCCTGATCCACACTCCATCCTTACCTGAGAGTGAGATATCACACCTCTGGGTGAGGTGCAATACCTCTGTAGCAACCGAGCCCTCAGGGTGCTATAGTTTCATTTATCTTCAGCCTAGGTGATGTTTTGTGATACAGGGCCGTGATTTTGGCTATAAAAGGGTCCCCTAGACCCCTACCCCAAGCTTTTTAAGAGAATCATATATGGCGTGCCAGGAGACTCTATGGAATGCTTTCTCAGCATCCAACGAGAGTATCTAATTACAAATTTTTAACTGCATCTAGCCCAGGAAATACTTTGTGCCTAGTAGCAGTGTCTGCTAGTCAGCGGATTATCCCGGCTGTTAAGCAAGCTACACCACCTGTAGTTTGGACACATAATTTTTTAAAGGAAATGCTTCGGGACCACGGGATACTCAGTGAAGAGCATCAGGAGGCACCCCAAGGCATAGGGGCTGGGACTGGCAGTAGGATGCCTTGCGGTGGACAGTCAAGCTCGATCCTTATAAAAGCTTTTTAACTGCAGCAGCTTTAGTGGACGCTACTGGAGCTGGAATTACGCAGCTGCTGGCATGAGACTTGCCCTCCAATAGATCCTTGTAAATGGATTTAAAGTGTATTCATTCAAATTAGAGAGACAATTTAAATTAAAAAGCTTAGAGCTCCCTCCACCACAGGGGGGCTCGCTCGACCCACCAGCGGACAGGCACCAGTATTGGGAGAGGGGGGCTGGCCGTCAGGGTTCACCGCGGCTCTGGCACAAACCCGGCGACACGGAGGTGGCACGGGCAGGAGCGGACTGAACGTGTCGGCTTCTCACTTTTTGGATTTTAGAAGGGCATGACATGCCTATATCTGTGTCTCCCCCTCCTTTTACTCCTCCACCTCTTTTCTTTACGGATGACTATATGTACTTGTCACTTTTCCATGTGTTAGTTGTGTCTTCTGAGCAGTCTGTCAGCTTTTGGACACCTTTGAAGGTGTTTTCTATGTGTTTCTATGTGTTTTTGTTTGCCTGCCATTGGTTTTAACGGTGTTCGAAGGTGTTCGACGAACAGTTCGACGAACAGTTCGGCGAACACACGGGTGTTCGACGAACCGAACCGAACTCGAACACTACGGGGGTGGCTCAACACTAATCACCACATCAGTTACAAGCTGGAAGCATTGCAGTACTGCCTCCGTCAAGCGGCAACAGGCTGTGCTGAAACTCATAAGCTTAGGTGATAAACCTCACACTGCTTGTGAGTTGTGGACAGCTGTGAAAGAGCAGGCAGATCTGTGGCTGAGACCGCTGAACCTACATCCCGGCATGGTCGTGTGTGACAATGGCCGTAACCTGGTGGCGGCTCTGAGGCGAGGTGAGATCACACACGTACCATGCCTGGCTCATGTGCTTAACCTTGTGGTTCAGCGGTTTCTTAAATCGTACCCCGAGTTGCCAGATCTGCTCGTGAAAGTACGCCGCCTGTCAGCTCATTTTCGCAAGTCGGCTACAGCTTCCGCCGCCCTTGCTGTGTTGCAGCAGCGTTTGCAGCTTCCGGCACACCGACTGGTGTGTGATGTCCCCACATGTTGGAACTCTACCCTCCACATGTTGCAAAGGATTTGTGAGCAGAAGAGAGCAGTTGTGGAGTACCAGCTGCAACAAGGCCGTCGATATTCAGGTCAGACTCCACACATAAGACCTCAGGAGTGGACCTGGATGTCTGACATATGTCCCATCCTGACAAACTTTGAGGAGGCCACCAAGATGGTGAGTGGCGATGACGCCATCATTAGTGTCAGCATCCCACTTGTTTGTCTTTTGCAACGCTCTCTGCAGAGAATTAAAGAGGAGGCATTGCAGCCAGAGTATGATGAGATGGATCAAGAAGCCGTAGTGGGCGATTTCAAGAAGCCGTAGTGGGCGATTACACACAGCCCAGCCTCATCTCATCCCAACGTGCATTGGGGGACAATGAAGGAGGGGAGGAGGAGGAGGAGGAGGAAGAACAGGAGCTGCTATCATGCGTTGTAGATGGTAGTACCTGTACAAGTGGCATACCGTCGGTTCAGCGTGGATGTCCTGAGGACAGGGGGGAGGAGGAAGAGGAGGAGGAGAGCATGGTCAGTCGTCATCTTGATGAGGACATGGAAATCTTGCCCGTTACCAGTCTGGCACGCATGGCTGACTTTATGTTACACTGCCTTAACCGTGACCCTCGCGTTGTCAAAATGTTGGGTGACAGTCATTACTGGTTGGTGACACTTGTAGACCCCCGCTACAAGGAGAACTTTCACTCTCTTATTCCTGAGGTGGAGAGGTCTACAAAAATGAGGCAATACCAGAAGGCCCTTGCTGCAGAACTCTTAAAAAAATTCCCATCTGAACACGCTAGCGGCAGAGGTCACAGTTCATTGCCCAACCAAGGCGTACAGGCGAGAGAGATGCAACTCCAATCCAGCAGAGGCAGGGGAACACTGTCAACGTTCTGGGACAGTTTTCTGACACCCGCCCAGCTTACAGGCCCTGAGGCGCGGGGTTCTCTCACAAGGAGTGGAAAGTTTCAAAAGATGGTGAGGGAGTACCTTGCCGATCGTACCAGCGTCCTCCGTGATTCCTCTGTGCCTTTTAATTATTGGGTATCCAAGCTGGACACTTGGAATGAACTCGCTCTGTACGCCTTGGAGGTCCTGGCCTGCCCTGCCGCTAGCGTGTTATCGGAGCGTGTTTTTAGTGCCGCTGGGGGAATTATAACTGATAAGCGCACTCGCTTGTCAACTGACAATGCTGACAAGCTGACCCTTATCAAAATGAACAAGGGCTGGATTGGGCCAGACTTCTCATCACCACCAAATGACAGCAGAGTAACATAAAGTCAAATCCACTGTGTTATTTCGGGAGGTGTATTCACATGCACCGTTTCACACCCACACATGGGTATACACTTCCTCGTTTCGGCTGTTTTTTGCTCTTCTCCTTATCCTCAGCCTCCACGACCACTATACCACCAGGGTGACCGTGGTCCATGTTGCCAGCATTGCAAGTTCCTCTGTCCTAATTTTTGGCAGCTTTTGCTTGGAAGGCATAGGCAAAGACTATGGGAGACCCACTCCCCAATAATGGGAATAATGTTTTTAATATGCTGTACTGCATGGCTCTTGTAAGGGACATTGCAAGTTCCCCATTCCTAATTTTTGGCAGCTTTTGCTTGGAAGGCATAGGCAAAGACTATGGGAGACCCACTCCCCAATAATGGGAATAATGTTTTTAATATGCTGTACTGCATGGCTCTTGTAAGGGGCATTAAAATTGTCTTGTTAAGCTACTGTGACCTCCACGTCTCTTCCAAGGGTCGTAATATTGTCTTTTCATTCCACTGCGACCTCCACCACTCTTCCAAGGGGCATTAAAAGCGTCTTGTTAAGCTACTGTGACCTCCACGTCTCTTCCACAGGGCGTTGATATTGTCTTTTTATTCCACTGTAACCTCCACCACTCTTCCAAGGGGCATTGATATTGTCTTTTTATTCCACTGCGACCTCCACCACTCTTCCAAGGGGCATTAAAACCATCTTGTTAAGCTACTGTGACCTCCATGTCTCTTCCACGGGGCATTGATATTGTCTTTTTATTCCACTGTACCCTCCACCACTCTTCCAAGGGGCATTAAAACTGTCTTGTTAAACCACTCTGAACTCCACGTCTCTTCCAAGGGGCAATAAAACCATCTTGTTAAGCTACTGTGACCTCCACATCTCTTCCAAGGTGCATTAAAACTGTCTTGTTAAACCACTCTGAACTCCACGTCTCTTCTAAGGGGCATTAAAACCGTCTTGTTAAACCACTCTGAACTCCACAGCTCTTCCAAGGGGCATTGACATGTTGTTTTTAATTACCTCTAACCTCCACGACTCTTGCAACGGGCATTGCATTTCCTCCTAATTTTTGTCGGCTTTTGCTTTTCAATGCATAGGCGAACACTAAGGGAGACCCACTCCCCAATAATGGGTAGAAGGTTTTTAATACGCTGTAATCCACGTCTGTTTCAAGGGGCATTGCAGTGCCTAATAATTTTTGGAAAGCCTTCCATTCCCTGCTTAGGCCAACAGTGTACAGGAGACCCAGTTGCTATAAATGGAAAAAACGGTTTAGTTAAGGCCCTCTGACCTCCATGTCACTTCCAAGGGGCATTGGAGTGCCTCGAAATTTTTGGTAGGCATTGCATTCACTGTATGCCTTATAACTGTGTAGCTGAACCGCTCCTTTTGGTACAGAAACATATCCTACAAGACATGTGTGGTTGGCTGGCCTGATATTGATGTGAATGGTCCCTGTTCCTCCTGCTCTTTCTCCTTTGCCACCACCTCATCCATCATTCATCACCTGAAGCTTTGTTTTAACGGGAGTAGTTTTGAGCGAGCACTAAAATGCTCAGGTGCTCGAAGCTCGGGCCGAGCTCACTGTGATACTTGGGTGCTCGACCCGAGCAACGAGCCCAATGTTTGTCTAAGGGAGACCCAAACATTTTTGCGGCGGCTTCCCCGGCAGTCTGTAGAAAGCCTAAAAAGTGCCCAAAACGATAGTGACAGTGCTCAAATGACATGGGGACAGCATGGGGATCGACCCTGGAAGCATTTCTGACCCCCTGGTCACTGCTGTCAACAACGTGGTCAGAGGTATTAAGCCACTTTTACAGGCTCACAATAAAACGTTCAAAAACGAAAGTGAAAGTGCTTTCCTGTGAAATATGTTAACCCCTTAACGACCATGGGTCTTTATGTTTTTGTGTTTTCCTTTTTTGCTCCCCTTCCTCCCAGAGCCAGAACTTTTTTAATTTTCGTTCAATATGGCCATGTGAGGGCTTATTTATTGCAGGATGAGTTGTACTTTTAAACACCATCACTGCTTTTACCATATCTTGTGCTGGAAAATGGGAAAAAAATTCCAAGTGCAGTGAAACTGCAAAAAAAATGCAATTCCACAGTTGTTTTTTGGGTCCTTTTTTTACCACGTTCACAGATTGCTAAAACTGACCTGCCATCATTATTTTCCAGGTCGTTACGAGTTCATAGACACCAAACATGTATAGGTTCTTTTTTATTTAAGTTGTGAAAAAAAAATCCAAAGCTTGCTAAAAAAACAAAAAAAAATAACGCCATTTTCCGAGACCCTTAGCTTCTCCATTTTTCGGGATCTGGGGCCAGGTGAGGGCTTATTTTTTGCGTGCCGGGCTGACGTTTTTATTGATACCATTTTGGGGTAGATCTGATGTTTTGATCGCCCGTTATTGCATTTTATTGCAAAGTTGTAGCGACCAAAAAAACTTAATTCTAGCGTTTAAAATTTTTTTCTCGTTACGCCGTTTACTGATTGTATTCATTCTTTTTTTATATTGATAGATCGGGCGATTCTGAACGTGGCGATACCAAATATGTGTATGTTTTTTTTTTTTATATATATATATTTTATTTTGAATGGGGCGAAAGGGGGGTGACTTAAACTTTTATATATTTTTTATTTTTTTTATTTTTTTAAAAACTTTTTTTTTACACTTTCTGCTTGCTTCTATAGTCTCCAGAGGAGACTAGAAGCAGCAGTTGTCTGATTGCTTCTACTGCATACAAGCGATGAGCAGATCGCTTGTATGCAGGAGAAATGCTCACTTGCTATGAGCGCTGACCACTAGGTGGCGCTCATAGCAATTGAGACATGACAACCACAGGCGTCAGCTGCAGACCCTGAGTTGTCATGCCCACCCATTGGTGACCCGCGATCACGTGATGGGGTCACTGATGGGCGGGGCTTAGGACTCCCGGAAGCGCGAGTTAAATGCCACTGTCAGAAATTTAACATGTTAACAGCCGCGGGTAGATTGCGATTCCAATAATCAGCTGACATGTGCTCGCTTCAGTGCGGGCTCACTGCCGGAGCCCCCGCTGAACCGGCCTTCCCGACCTGGTGCGTACTATTACTGACCAGGTCGGAAAGGGGTTAAGGAACATCCTTTCCAGGGTAAAGACTTGTGTATAAGGTAAAATAAATAACCAAAAACAAAAATACTCCTCCACACCTTGGGCTATGTTCACAAGTAGCATTTTTTATGCATTTTTGCACGTTTGTATTGCTTTCAACTGTGACAAATGCATTCACCGGGAAATGTCATTTTAACATTTTACAACCTTATCTGGCCATGTGCTGTGTGACACATGCATACAGTGCTAAAAAGACATGGGAACAGCATGGGTAAGACCCCTGGAAGCATCTCTGACACCCAGGTCACTGCCTAAAAGTGTGCCCATCAGAAGTGATCCTTGCCGCATCAGAAGATGCAGACTTGCAACTATCCCCGTGAAAGTCCTTGTCCCAGGGCAGTGTTCAATTGTACCTCCCCCATAACAGCAAATACAAGCGCAAGTATGCAGCCTGCCACCCACCCACCCCCAGGCTGCAATACCATACTGCTAGCTTGCTTGCACTTGAAATTGGGCCTTTTAGGCATGTGGAGGTGGAATCTGGCCACCACGTCATGGCTGCATCGGTAGCCTGGTATTCATACTCAGTCCCCAGCCGCCCGGCGGCCGGGTGTCCACGCTTGGTCCCCAGCCGCCAGGGGGCGGCCGGGTGTCCATACTCAGTCCCCAGCCGCCCCGCGGCCGGGTGCCCACACACAGTCCCCAGCCGCGTGGGGGTGGCCGGGTGTCCATAAACGGTCCCCAGCCGCCCCTATTTGTCCCGGTGCGCCTTATACACAAGCGCGCATACCAAAACATTACCTGTGCCCTCCCCAGTGCATTTAGTGGGAAGGACAGCCTAACCACAAACACGTGGACAAGTGAATGTGGCCAGGAATGGTCCATCTCACTGACGCCTTCACACTGGGTTAATATTGTGGAAGCCGGGACACAGTTGGACACTGGGATGCAACACGTCCTCCAGACATAGAGGATTGCGGGTCCTGGGTCAATCAGGCTTCAACACAAAGTTCAGAAGGTAGACAGCAACAGTGGTCGGCCTCCTACACAACGAGTAAATTATTCATGATCATGAGGCCATCCACCTCCTTAGCTTTCGGTTCCTTGGAATGCAAGCGCATGTATGTAGTAGCAGCCAGGCCTGAGGTGGTCAGCGTTTTGGCGCATATTCTACCTCCTTCGAGGATTGCTGGATGTTTTCCTGCTACTATCCCAGTTCTATGACTCCCGTTAAAACAAAGCTTCAGGTGATGAATGATGGATGAGGTGGTGGCAAAGGAGAAAGAGCAGGAGGAACAGGGACCATTCACATCAATATCAGGCCAGCCAACCACACATGTCTTGTAGGATATGTTTCCATACCAAAAGGAGCGGTTCAGCTACACAGTTATAAGGCATACAGTGAATGCAATGCCTACCAAAAATTTCGAGGCACTCCAATGCCCCTTGGAAGTGACAAGGAGGTCAGAGGGCCTTAACTAAACTGTTTTTTCCATTTATAGCAACTGGGTCTCCTGTACACTGTTGGCCTAAGCAGGGAATGGAAGGCTTTCCAAAAATTATTAGGCACTGCAATGCCCCTTGAAACAGACGTGGATGACAGCGTATTAAAAACCTTCTACCCATTATTGGGGAGTGGGTCTCCCTTAGTGTTCGCCTATGCATTGAAAAGCAAAAGCTGACAAAAATTAGGAGGAAATGCAAAGCCCGTTGCAAGAGTCGTGGAGGTTAGAGGTAATTAAAAACAACATGTCAATGCCCCTTGGAAGAGCTGTGGAGTTCAGAGTGGTTTAACAAGACGGTTTTAATGCCCCTTAGAAGAGACGTGGAGTTCAGAGTGGTTTAACAAGACAGTTTTAATGCCCCTTGGAAGAGATGTGGAGGTCACAGTAGCTTAACAAGATGGTTTTAATGCCCCTTGGAAGAGACGTGGAGTTCAGAGTGGTGTAACAAGACAGTTTTAATGCCCCTTGGAAGAGTGGTGGAGGGTACAGTGGAATAAAAAGACAATATCAATGCCCCGTGGAAGAGACGTGGAGGTCACAGTAGCTTAACAAGACGGTTTTAATGCCCCTTGGAAGAGTGGTGGAGGTCGCAGTGGAATAAAAAGACAATATCAATGCCCCTTGGAAGAGTGGTGGAGGTTACAGTGGAATAAAAAGACAATATCAACGCCCTGTGGAAGAGACGTGGAGGTCACAGTAGCTTAACAAGACGCTTTTAATGCCCCTTGGAAGAGTGGTGGAGGTCGCAGTGGAATAAAAAGACAATATTAACGACCCTTGGAAGAGACGTGGAGGTCACAGTAGCTTAACAAGATGATTTTAATGCCCCTTACAAGAGCCATGCAGTACAGCATATTAAAAACATTATTCCCATTATTGGAGAGTGGGTCTCCCATAGTCTTTGCCTATGCCTTCCAAGCTAAAGCTGCCAAAAATTAGGAAGGGGGAACTTGCAATGTCCCTTACAAGAGCCATGCAGTACAGCATATTAAAAACATTATTCCCATTATTGGGGAGTGGGTCTCCCATAGTCTTTGCCTATGCCTTCCAAGCAAAAGCTGCCAAAAATTAGGACAGAGGAACTTGCAATGCTGGCAACATGGACCACGGTCACCCTGGTGGTATAGTGGTCGTGGAGGCTGAGGATAAGGAGAAGAGCAAAAAACAGCCGAAATGAGGAAGCGTATACCCATGTGTGGGTGTGAAGCGATGCATGGGAATACACCTCCCGAAATAACACAGTGGATTTGACTTTATGTTACTCTGCTGTCATTTGGTGGTGATGAGAAGACTGGCCCAATCCAGCCCTTGTTCATTTTGATAAGGGTCAGCTTGTCAGCATTGTCAGTTGACAGGCGAGTGCGCTTATCAGTTATAATTCCCCCAGCGGCACTAAAAACACGCTCCGATAACACGCTAGCAGCAGGGCAGGCCAGGACCTCCAAGGCATAGAGAGTGAGTTCATTCCAAGTGTCCAGCTTGGATACCCAATAATTAAAAGGCACAGAGGAATCACGGAGGACGCTGGTACTCCCTCACCATCTTTTGAAACTTTCCACTCCTTGTGAGAGTACCCTGCGCCTCAGGGCCTGTAAGCTGGGCAGGTCTCAGAAAACTGTCCTAGAACATTGACAGTGTTCCCCTGCCTCTGCTGGATTGGAGTTGCGTCTCTCTCGCCTGTATGCCTTAGTTGGGCAGAGAACTGTGACCTCTGCCGCTACCGTGTTCAGAAGGGAATTTTTTTAATAGTTCTGCAGCAAGGGCCTTCTGGTACTGCCCCATTTTTGTAGACCTCTCCAACTCAGGAATAAGAGAGTGAAAGTTCTCCTTGTTGAGGGGGTCTAAAAGTGTCATCAACCAGTAATGACTGTCACCCAACATTTTGACAATGCGAGGGTCACGGTTAAGGCAGCGTAACATAAAGTCAGCCATGGGTGCCAGACTGGTAACGGGCAAGACTTCCGTGTCCTCACCAAGATGACGACTGATAGTGTTGAGCGATCACTAAAATGCTCGGGTGCTCGAAGCTCGGGCCGAGCTTACCGTGATACTCGGGTGCTCGACCCGAGCAACGAGCCCAATGTTAGTCTATGAGAGACCCGAGCATTTTTGCGGCAGCAACCCCGGCAGTCTGTAGAAAGCCTAAAAAGTGCCCAAAACGATAGTGACAGTGCTCAAAAGACATGGGGGCAGCATGGGGTTCGCCCCTGGAAGCATTTCTGACCCCCAGGTCACTGCTGTCAACAACATGGTCAGAGGTATTAAGCCACTTTTGCGGGCTCACAATAAAACGTTCAAAAACGAAACTGAAACGGTTTTCCTGTGAAATATGTTAAGGAATTTCCTTTCCAGGGTAAAAACTTGTGTATAAGGTAAAATAAATAACCAAAAACAAAAATACTCCTCCACACCTTGGGCTATGTTCACAAGTAGCATTTTTCATGCGTTTTTGCACTTTTGTATTGCTTTCAACCGTGCCAAATGCGTTCACCGGGAAATGTCATTTTAACATTTTACAACCTTATCTGGCCATGTGCTGTGTGACACATGCATACAGTGCTGAAAAGACAAGGGATCAGCATGGGGAAGACCCCTGGAAGCATCTCTGACCCCCAGGTCACTGTCTAAAAGTGTGCCCATCAGAAGTGATCCTTGCCGCATCAGAAGATGCAGACTTGCAACTATCCCCGTGCAAGTCCTTGTCCCAGGGCAGTGTTCAATTGTACCTCCCCCATTCCTTGCAATGCAAGCGAAAATATGCAGCCAACCACCCACCCAACCGCAGGCTGCAATACTATACTGCTAGCTTTCACTTGAAATGGGGCCTTTTAGTTTGGAGGAGGCCGAAGCTGGCCACTACCTCATGGCCGCTTCGGCAGCGAGGTATCCCTACTCTGACCCCAGCCGCCTGGCAGCCGGGTGTCCACGCTCGGTCCCCAGCCGCCAGGTGGCGGCCAGGTGTCCATACTCGGTCCCCAGCCGCCCTGATTTCTCCTGTCACCTTCCCCCACACTTTTCTTAGCCTGGCCTGCTTTAGGGCAGCATTGGACGAGCCCACCAGAGAACCAGACTCCTCCGGTGGGCCCTGGCTTCTCCATCAAGGGAGTTGAGAGTGCCTAGGTGAGGAGCATGATGATGATGATAGAAGTTAGCATCTGCTTTGTTTTCTTGGAATGCAAGCGCATGTATGTAGTAGCGGCTAGGCCTAAGGTGGTCCGCGTTTTGGCGCATATCCTACCTCCTCCGAGGATTGCTGGATGTTTTCCTGCTACTATCCCAGTTCTATGACTCCCGTTAAAACAAAGCTTCAGGTGATAAATGATGGATGAGGTGGTGGCAAAGGAGAAAGAGCAGGAGGAACAGGGACCATTCACATCAATATCAGGCCAGTCAACCAGATATGTCTTGTAGGTTATGTTTCTGTAACAAAAGGAGCTGTTCGGCTACACAATTATAGGGCATACAGTGAGTGCAATGCCTACCAAAAATTTCGAGCCACTCCAATGCCCCTTGGAAATGACATGGAGGTCAGAGGGCGTTAAATAAACCTTTTTTTCGATTTATAGCAACTGGGTCTCCCATGCACTGTTGGCCTAAGCAGTGAATTGAAGGCTTTCCAAAAATTATGAGGAACTGCAATGCCCCTTACAAGAGCCATGTGTGGCACCCCAGGGGTCTGCTCACCACAGTAATAGAGATATTACGTCGGAGAGCAAGTGGGAGATTTCCTGGTCAGGATCCCTTAAACATGCAACATCCTCCTGCCCCAGTCCTGGGAGGGGAGAATTCTGCCTTTATAAACTGGATCTGGGGCGGGGTTGAGTGAGTCAGAGAACAGTCAGAGTCAGAGTGAGAGCAAGGGAAAGTAACAGCAAGGAGCTCTGTAGGAGCTAGGAGCTAAAGACCAGGGGCTGGAAGCTGAGCAGAGCTCGCCCTGGCAGAAGACAATAGGAACCGGACACAGGAGTCCGAGGCTGTGAGGACTTATATATCCAGCAGCAGAAACCAACCGGCAGGGGATTTCAGGTCCTCTGGCCATAGAAGCCCAGAGGCTCAGTCACAAGCAAGGGACCAGCACCGCCGTCGTGGAGCGGAGGCTAACAGAAGGCCCCAAGTCACCAGCCATACGGGTGAGCACTACACGGTACACTCAGGGACGTGGGCTACTTCTACCCGCTTACAGCAAGGTAGCCAGGAAGAGTGCAGACAGACGGGGAGGCCTACAACTCCACCTGGCCAGGGGAACTCCTGCTTGCTCACAGACTGACCAGGCCTCTTATGCTAGCCAGTACTCCCTGGAGGGTCTACCTTATAATCATCAGTAAAGACCCTGAACTGCACTGCAAAGACTCTGAGTCGTTCCTGCTGCGCTCGTGCACCATCACCCCCATCATCCACACTCACTGCCCTGATGCTATACTCCTCCCGAGGGGAGTTATCCCATTCTATGCTGCGCACACAACACCAGCCTCAGCGGTCTGCCTCGCAGCGGTGGTACTCCCTGACCGCAATCCACGGGTGGCGCAGTCGGACAATTAACCTCAAAACCTAAGAAAGACTGCCACTGGTTTGACCAGCCTGAGCCACGGGACTGGGTCACCGCCACGGAGACTACAGACCCCAGAGACCCGGCACCGGGTATCCCACACACGTATACACACGGCCCAGGGGGCGCGTCACATGCAGTACAGCATATTACAAACATAAGTCCCATTATTGGGGAGTGGGTGTCCCATAGTATTTGCTTATGCCTTGCAAGCAAAAGCTGCAAAAAATTAGGATGGAGCAACTTGCAATGCCCCTTACAAGAGCCATGCAGTACAGCATATTACAAACATAAGTCCCATTATTGGGGAGTGGGTCTCCCACAGTATTTGCTTATGCTTTCCCAGCAAAAGCTGCCAAAAATTAGGACGGAGCAACTTGCAATGCCCCTTACAAGAGCCATGCAGTACAGCATATTACAAACATAAGTCCCATTATTGGGGAGTGGGTCTCCCATAGTATTTGCTTATGCCTTGCAAGCAAAAGCTGCCAAAAATTAGGACGGAGCAACTTGCAATGCCCCTTACAACAGCCATGCAGTACAGCATATTACAAACATAAGTCCCATTATTGGGGAGTGGGTCTCCCATAGTATTTGCTTATGCTTTCCCAGCAAAAGCTGCCAAAAATTAGGACAGAGCAACTTGCAATGCCCCTTACAAGAGCCATGCAGTACAGCATATTACAAACATAAGTCCCCTTATTGGGGAGTGGGTGTCCCATGGTATTTGCTTATGCTTTCCCAGCAAAAGCTGCCAAAAATTAGGATGGAGCAACTTGCAATGCCCCTTACAAGAGCCATGCAGTACAGCATATTACAAACATAAGTCCCATTATTGGGGAGTGGGTCTCCCATAGTATTTGCTTATGCTTTCCCAGCAAAAGCTGCCAAAAATTAGGACGGAGCAACTTGCAATGCCCCTTACAAGAGCCATGCAGTGCAGCATATTACAAACATAAGTCCCATTATTGGGAAGTGGGTGTCCCATGGTATTTGCTTATGCTTTCCCAGCAAAAGCTGCCAAAAATTAGGACGGAGGAACTTGCAATGCTGGCACTCTGGCGGTATAGTGGTGGTGGAGGCTGAGGATAAGGAGAAGAAGATTAAACATCCGAAACGAGGAAGCGTATACCCATGTGTGGGTGTGAAGCAGTGCATGTGAATACACCTCCCGAAATAACACAGTGGATTTGACTTTATGTTACTCTGCTGTCATTTGGTGGTGATGAGAAGTCTGGCCCAATCCAGCCCTTGTTCATTTTGATAAGGGTCAGCTTGTCAGCATTGTCAGTTGACAGGCTAGTGCGCTTATCAGTTATAATTCCCCCAGCGGCACTAAAAACAGGCTCCGATAGCACGCTAGCGGCAGGGCAGGCCAGGACCTTCAAGGCGTACAGAGCGAGTTCATTCCAAGTGTCCAGCTTGGATACCCAATAATTAAAAGGCATAGAGGAATCACGGAGGACGCTGGTACGATCGGCAAGGTACTCCCTCACCATCTTTTGAAACTTTCCACTCCTTGTGAGAGTACCCCGCGCCTCAGGGCCTGTAAGCTGGGTGGGTGTCAGAAAACTGTCCCAGAACGTTGACAGTGTTCCCCTGCCTCTGCTGGATTGGAGTTGCATCTCTCTCGCCTGTACGCCTTGGTTGGGCAACGAACTGTGACCTCTGCCGCTAGCGTGTTCAGATGGGAATTTTTTTAAGAGTTCTGCAGCAAGGGCCTTCTGGTATTGCCCCATTTTTGTAGACCTCTCCACCTCAGGAATAAGAGAGTGAAAGTTCTCCTTGTAGCGGGGGTCTACAAGTGTCACCAACCAGTAATGACTGTCACCCAACATTTTGACAACGCGAGGGTCACGGTTAAGGCAGCGTAACATAAAGTCAGCCATGCGTGCCAGACTGGTAACGGGCAAGATTTCCGTGTCCTCACCAAGATGACGACTGACCATGCTCTCCTCCTCCTCCTCCTCTTCCTCCTCCCCCCTGTCCTCAGACCACCTACGCTGAACCGACGGTATGACACTTGTACAGGTACTACCGTCTACAACGCATGATAGCAGCTCCTGTTCTTCCTCCTCCTCCTCCTCTCCCTCATTTTCCCCCAATGCACATTGGGATGAGATGAGGCTGGGCTGTGTGTAATCGCCCGCTATGGCTTCTTGATCCATCTCATCATACTCTGGCTGCCATGCCTCCTCTTTAATTCTCTGCAGAGAGCGTTGCAAAAGACAGACAAGTGGGATGCTGACACTAATGATGGCGTCATCGCCACTCACCATCTTGGTGGCCTCCTCAAAGTTTGTCTGGATGGTACATATGTCAGACATCCTGGTCCACTCCTGAGGTCTTATGTGTGGAGTCTGACCTGAATATCGACGGCCTTGTTGCAGCTGGTACTCCACAACTGCTCTCTTCTGCTCACAATTCCTTTGCAACATGTGGAGGGTAGAGTTCCAACGTGTGGGGACATCACACACCAGTCGGTGTGCCGGAAGCTGCAAACGCTGCTGCAACACAGCAAGGGCGGCGGAAGCTGTAGCCGACTTGCGAAAATGAGCTGACAGGCGGCGTACTTTGAGGAGCAGATCTGGCAACTCGGGGTACGATTTAAGAAACCGCTGAACCACGAGGTTAAGCACATGAGCCAGGCATGGTACGTGTGTGATCTCACCTCGCCTCAGAGCCGCCACCAGGTTACGGCCATTGTCACACACGACCATGCCGGGATGTAAGTTCAGCGGTCTCAGCCACAGATCTGCCTGCTCTTTCACAGCTGTCTACAACTCACAAGCAGTGTGAGGTTTATCACCTAAGCTTATGAGTTTCAGCACAGCCTGTTGCCGCTTGGCGGAGGCAGTACTGCAATGCTTCCAGCTTGTAACTGATGTGGTGATATCTGAGATGGAGGCTGAACATGAGGAGGAGGAGGAGGAGGAGGATGCGCAGGAACTATACACTGTGGGGGCAACTCTGACTGACATAGGGCCCGCAATTCTCGGTGTGGGGAGGATGTGTTCCGTCCCAAGGTCCGACTGGGTCCCGGCTTCCACTATGTTTACCCAGTGTGCCGTCAGAGAGATGTACCGTCCCTGGCCACAAGCACTTGTCCACGTGTCCGTTGTCAGGTGGACTCTCCCAGTAACTGCGTTGTTGAGGGCACGGCAGATGCTTTGGGACACGTGCTTGTGTAGTGCGGGGATGGCACACCGGGCAAAATAGTGTCGGCTGGGGAGCGAGTACCGAGGGACAGCCACCGCCATAAGATTGCGGAAGGATTCCGTCTCCACCAGCCTAAAAGGCAGCATTTCCAATGCAAGCAGTCGTGAAATGTGCGAATTTAGGACTGTGGCCTGTGGGGCGTTAGCTGCGAATTTCCGCTTTCGTTCAAAGGTCTGGGATATGGACAATTGAACGCTGCGGTGGGACGTGGACGTGGACGTTGATGCTGTTTCTTGAGAAACTGCCATAACAAGTGAAGACTGAGAGGAGGGGGCATCTTTACATGCAGTATGGACAGGGGATTGCCTTGCACACACAACAGGGGGTTCTATTGCACGCACAACAGTGGAAGAAGCAGTGGTGACACCCGCTGACACTGGTCGTGGACCCTGGGTTTCGCCCCACAAAGTCGCGTGCTTTGCTGCCATGTGCCTGATCATGCTGGTGGTGGTCAGGCTGGTAGTTTTTGTCACCCCTGCTTATGCTGGCATGGCTGGTGGAACATATGGCCTTTTTGGGGTTATCAGCAGAGTCTTTAAAAAAATTCCAGACTCTGGAAGACCTACCGCTTGTACTGGCAACGTCCCTCGTGTTGGTGTTACGGGGAACGGTTGCCTGCCTTCCGTCTGCGGCCATCATACTGCCTCTCCCTGCCTGTTGGGGTACTCTGCCTCCCTCCCCCTGTGTGCTGCTGGCCTCACTCTGCATGTCCTCCTTCCACGTTGGGTCAGTCACTAGATCATCCACCACCTCCTCCTCTTCCACTTGCGCACCACGATCCTCCTCCTCACTTCCTGGCAATTGTCTCGTCATCGTCCACCTCTTGTGACAGATTGCCAACGTCGACTTCCTGTGGCCGTGGCTGTTCAAATATTTGGGCATTGCAACATGGGATTTCCTCTTCCACCACTTCAAGCGTATCAGGCGAGGGGCCCAAATATGGAAATGGACCAGTGAACAGCTCTTCAGAGTGTCCAAGTGTGGGATCACTTGCTGTCTGACGACACTCGGCATGGTGGGAGGAAGGAGCATCAGGGTGAGGAGGAGTATGCGGTCGAGACTCACGGCTACTAAGAGTTGACCGTGTGGAAGACAGACCGGAGGTGGTGGTGCCCAGGTAACTGGAAGTATTGTCTGCTATCCAATTAATAACCTGTTCACACTGATCAGTTCTCAATACTGGTGTTGTTCTGTGCTTCCCTAGTAATTCGGTCAAGAAGTGGGAGCGAGAAGATGTGGCTGTTGGTTGTGGCACATTTTCACCTTGGCCACTGCCCCGTCCTCTGCACGAACCATCACCAGAACGTCCACTTCCATGTCCCTTGCCACGCGCCTTGCCCATTGTAAATGAAGTAAAATAGCTTACACTTGCACTATCAATGGAAAAAGGGTAATAAAGAGTAGATTAGAACCGTGGAAGAGGAAAACCACAGTTATTGTTTACTGGGGTATACCACACTTTTTTAAATAGAGATATTTGCGGCTGAACAGTGAGCGACACACTCAAACTGCTTTTTCTTTACATACCAAAGGCCCAAAACTGGATAGTACAGCGATTTGACCCGTGGAACTGCGAAACCACACTGGGATGTCGGGCCTACACAAGACTATTTTCAACAGATATATTTTTGTGTCACAACAGTCAGGAGACACTACTGTTTTTCTTTACAGAAAAAACTGCCAAAACCTGAATAATAGAGATTTTTTACCGTGGAACAGCAAAACCACAGTTATAATTTACTGGTGTATACCAGGCTTTTTAAAATATATATATATTTGCGGCTGAACAGTGAGCGACACACTCAAACTGTTTTTTTTAGATACAAATTGCCCAAAAGTGGATAATACAGAGGTTTGTACCGTGGAACTGCAAAACCACACTTGAATTTCTCGGGCCTACACCAGACTATTTTCAACAGATATATTTGTGTCTGAAAAATCAGGGAGACACTATTTATTTTTTTTTTTACAGCAAAAAATGCAAAAAGCAGGATAATAGAGATTTTTTTACCATGGAATAGCAAAAGCACACTTCTGTCTCTCTGGCCTACACCAGACTATTTTCAACAGATATATTTGTGTCTGAAAAATCAGGGAGACACTATTTTTTTTTTTTTTTACAGCAAAAAATGCAAAAAGCAGGATAATAGAGATTTTTTACCGTGGAACAGCAAAAGCACACTTCTGTCTCTCTGGCCTACACCAGACTATTTTCAACAGATATATTTGTGTCTGAAAAATCAGGGAGACACTATTATTATTTTTATACAGCAAAAAAATGCCAAAAACAGGATAATAGAGATGTTTTACCGTGGAACATCAAAACCACAGTAATAATTTACTGGTGTATACCAGGCCTTTTAAAATATATATATATTTGCGGCTGAACAGTGAGCGACACACTCAAACTGTTTTTTTTAGATACAAATGGCCCAAAAGTGGATAATACAGAGGTTTGTACCGTGGAACTGCAAAACCACACTTGTATTTCTCGGGCTTACACCAGACTATTTTCAACAGATATATTTGTGTCTGAAAAATCAGGGAGACACTATATATATTTTTTTTTTTACAGCAAAAAATGCAAAAAGCAGGATAATAGAGATTTTTTACCGTGGAACAGCAAAAGCACACTTCTGTCTCTCTGGCCTACACCAGACTATTTTCAACAGATATATTTGTGTCTGAAAAATCAGGGAGACACTATTATTATTTTTATACAGCAAAAAATGCCAACAACAGGATAATAGAGATGTTTTACCGTGGAACATCAAAACCACAGTAATAATTTACTGGTGTATACCAGGCTTTTTAAAATATATATATATTTGCGGCTGAACAGTGAGCGACACACTCAAACTGTTTTTTTTAGATACAAATGGCCCATAGAACTGCAAAACCACACTTCTATTTCTCTGGCCAACACCAGAGTATTTTCAACAGATATATTTGTGTCTGAAAAATCAGAGGCACACTTTTTTTTTTGGGGGGGGGGGGGGGGCACCAAAAGGTTAATAAGATGGGTATTTGTACATTGTGAAGGAGGAAAAAAAAAAGAGGATTTAGATAAAAAAAAGGATTTTTCCTGGCCCCCGGGACCTGGTTCTAAGTCCAGCAATTTCAGCAACAGGAGCAGCACACAGGACTGTAATGCAGCGTTTGCTGGTATAACCACTGCGTCTCCTATACAGCCTGCCTGCCTGCCTGCCTGATATACCTGGGATGGATATTAGTCCTGAGAAGGACTGTTTGTTTGATCTGGCAGCCTTTACAGACCCTACACTAACTATTTTGCAGGATATATCTCTCCCTAAATCAGCAGCGCTGTCCCTACACAGTCTGATCCGGAGCGACTGTGTCCAAGATGGAGGCGCCCGGTTTTAAATACTCGAGGTGACGCTGTGCGGCCAGCCAATCACTGTAATGCCGCAGCCATGTTGTTTGTGTGTAAAGAGCGCCAAACATGCAGGGCGGAGACCCGAGCTCCCGCCCGAGTAACCCGGAAATGCTCGGTGCTCGCCGAACATCCCGAGTAGCGTGATGCTCGGGCGAGTACCGAGCAGTGTCGAGCATGTTCGCTCAACACTAAAAGGGAGTCATAGAACTGGGATAGTAGCAGGAAAACATCCAGCAATCCTCGAAGGAGGTAGAATATGCGCCAAAACGCTGACCACCTCAGGCCTAGCTGCTACTACATACATGCGCTTGCATTCCAAGGAACAGAAAGCTAAGGAGGTGGATGGCCTCATGATCATGAATAATTTACTCGTTGTGTAGGAGGCCGACCACTGCTGCTGTCTACCTTCTGAACTTTGTGCTGAAGCCTGATTGACCCAGGACCCGCAATCCTCTATGTCTGGAGGACGTGTTGCATCCCAGTGTCCAACTGTGTCCTGGCTTCCACAATATTAACCCAGTGTGAAGGCGTCAGTGAGATGGACCATTCCTGGCCACATTCACTTGTCCACGTGTTTGTGGTTAGGCTGTCCTTCCCACTAAATGCACTGGGGAGGGCACAGGTAATGTTTTGGTATGCGTGCTTGTGTATAAGGCGCACCGGGACAAATAGGGGCGGCTGGGGACCGTTTATGGACACCCGGCCACCCCCACGCGGCTGGGGACTGTGTGTGGGCACCCGGCCGCGGGGCGGCTGGGGACTGAGTATGGACACCCGGCCGCCCCCTGGCGGCTGGGGACTAAGCGTGGACACCCGGCCGCCGGGCGGCTGGGGACTGAGTATGAATACCAGGCTACCGATGCAGCCATGACGTGGTGGCCAGATTCCACCTCCACATGCCTAAAAGGCCCAATTTCAAGTGCAAGCAAGCTAGCAGTATGGTATTGCAGCCTGGGGGTGGGTGGGTGGCAGGCTGCATACTTGCGCTTGTATTGCAAGTTATGGGGGAGGTACAATTGAACACTGCCCTGGGACAAGGACTTGCATGGGGATAGTTACAAGTCTGCATCTTCTGATGCGGCAAGGATCACTTCTGATGGGCACACTTTTAGGCAGTGACCTGGGTGTCAGAGATGCTTCCAGGGGTCTTACCCATGCTGTTCCCATGTCTTTTTAGCACTGTATGCATGTGTCACACAGCACATGGCCAGATAAGGTTGTAAAATGTTAAAATGACATTTCCCAGTGAATGCATTTGTCACGGTTGAATGCAATACAAACGTGCAAAAACGCATAAAAAATGCTACTTGTGAACATAGCCCAAGGTGTGGAGGAGTATTTTTGTTTTTGGTTATTTATTTTACCTTATACACAAGTCTTTACCCTGGAAAGGATGTTCCTTAACCCCTTTCCGACCTGGTCAGTAATAGTACGCACCAGGTCGGGAAGGCCGGTTCAGCAGGGGCTCCGGCGGTGAGCCCGCACTGAAGTGAGCACATGTCAGCTGATTATTGGAATCGCAATCCACCCGCGGCTGTTAACATGTTAAATTTCTGACAGTGTCATTTAACTTGCGCTTCCGGGAGTCCTAAGCCCCGCCCATCAGTGACCCCATCACATGATCGCGGGTCACTAATGGGTAGGCATGACAACTCAGGGTCTGCAGCAGACGCCTGTGGTTGTCATGTCTCAATTGCTATGAGCGCCACCTAGTGGTCAGCGCTCATAGCAAGTGAGCATTTCTCCTGCATACAAGCGATCTGCTCATCGCTTGTATGCAGTAGAAGCAATCAGACAACTGCTGCTTCTAGTCTCCTCTGGAGACTATAGAAGCAAGCAGAAAGTGTAAAAAAAAAGTTTTTAAAAAAATAAAAAAAATAAAAAATATATAAAAGTTTAAGCCACCCCCCTTTCGCCCCATTCAAAATAAAATATATATATATATATATATATATATATATATATATATATATAAAAAAAACATACACATATTTGGTATCGCCGCGTTCAGAATCGCCCGATCTATCAATATAAAAGAAGAATTAATACAATCAGTAAACGGCGTAGCGAGAAAAAAAAATTAAACGCCAGAATTAAGTTTTTTTGGTCGCTACAACTTTGCAATAAAATGCAATAACGGGCGATCAAAACATCGGATCTACCCCAAAATGGTATCAATAAAAATGTCAGCCCGGCACGCAAAAAATAAGCCCTCACCTGGCCCCAGATCCCGAAAAGTGGAGAAGCTAAGGGTCTCGGAAAATGGCGTAATTTTTTTTTTGTTTTTTTAGCAAGCTTTGGATTTTTTTTTCACCACTTAAATAAAAAAGAACCTATACATGTTTGGTGTCTATGAACTCGTAACGACCTGGAAAATAATGATGGCAGGTCAGTTTTAGCAATCTGAGAACGTGGTAAAAAAAGGACCCAAAAAACAACTGTGGAATAGCATTTTTTTTGCAGTTTCACTGCACTTGGAATTTTTTTCCCATTTTCCAGCACATGATATGGTAAAACCAGTGATGGTGTTTAAAAGTACAACTTGTCCCGCAAAAAATAAGCCCTCACATGGCCATATTGAACGAGAATTAAAAAAGTTCTGGCTCTGGGAAGAAGGGGAGCAAAAAAGGAAAACACAAAAACAGAAAGACCCATGGTCGTTAAGGGGTTAACATATTTCACAGGAAAGCACTTTCACTTTCGTTTTTGAACGTTTTATTGTGAGCCTGTAAAAGTGGCTTAATACCTCTGACCACGTTGTTGACAGCAGTGACCTGGGGGTCAGAAATGCTTCCAGGGGCGATCCCCATGCTGTCCCCATGTCATTTGAGCACTGTCACTATCGTTTTGGGCACTTTTTAGGCTTTCTACAGACTGCCAGGGGAGCCTCCGCAAAAATGTTCGGGTCTCCCATAGACTAACATTGGGCTCGTTGCTCGGGTCGAGCACCCGAGTATCACAGTGAGCTCTGCTCGAGCTTCGAGCACCCGAGCATTTTAGTGCTCGCTCAACACTAGTTAGCACTGAAGCCTTGCAGTGCTGGGATCCTGGATTCAAATCCCAGCAAGGACAACATCTGCAAGGACTTTGTATGTTCTACCCGTGTTTGCGTGTGTTTCCTCCTCAGTAAATCCACGTATGTGGATCCTGTGTAATCACCCTATATGGTTCCTTGCTCCATCTCATCTTGCTCTGCCTGCAATGCATCCTCTTTGATTGTGAGCAGATAGCGTTTCAGAAGATAGAGAAGCAGGATGGTGACACTAATTATGGCGTCATCGCCGCTGACCATCTTGGTGGAGTCCTCAAAGTTTTGGAGGATGGTACATATGTCTGACATCTATGTCCTCTCCTGAGGTCTTATGTGTGGAGTCTAGTAATGAGTGAGTATGTTTTGTTAACCCTTTCGCCGAGTATGCTCGGGCCGAGCACCAAGTATTTACAGATGCTCGGTGATATGTTTGAATCACACCCGTGTGCATGATTTGCAACTATTTGACAGCTTTAATACAGGTGAGCAATGTGTAAGAAATATACATTCCTCACGTGTAACAAAGCTGTCAAAAAGTCGCATATCATGCACAAGGGAGTGATTCAAACATAACACCGAGCATCTGTAAATACTCGGTGGTCGGCCCGAGCATACTCAGAGAAAGGGTTAAGAAAACATATTCGCTCATCATCAGTGGAGTCTAGTGATGAGCGAGCATGCTCACTACTGCTCTGTGCTCGCCCGAGCATCTCACTGCTCGAGATGCTCGGCGCTCGCCGAGTATTTCCGGGGTTGCTTGGAGGGAGCTCAGGTCCCCTCCCTGCATGTTTGGCACTCTTTAGAGCGCCAGTCAACATGCAGGGATTGCCTACCACTTATTGTAATGCCGCAGCCATGGTGGTTATGGCATTACAGTGATTGGATGGCTGCACAGCGTCATCAGATCTATATCAGACCTGGTGCCGCTGTGCTCGTTACAGTCACTCCGGAATCAGGCAGAGTAGGGAGAGGTGCTGCTCCGTCAGGGAGAGATTTGCTTGTGTATTAGGTAGTGTAGGGAGAAAAACCGTACATTACACATATCCGTCTTAACAAACAGTCCTTTTGAGGACTAACTAATCCATCTGCAGAGATATCAGGCAGGCAGGGTATATAGGCAGGCAGGGTATATAGCAAACTGCAATGCATATAGCACAAGAGGCTCCATTCCATTTCTGCCTTCTGCTGCTGTTAGATATTTCTATACAAAGGCCCAGGTCTCAGGGGTCAGGAATACTTTTTTTTGGATCTTAATCCTCATTATTTGCTTAAAAAGCAATCCAGAGAACACCGTTTTTTCTGCGCCATTTGCTTGTTGGCACTGCAGAATGCAGCCAGGTCCTTCCCACATTACAGCGCTAGAAATGCAGCTATTTAAAACTGTGTTTTCTCCGTCACACGGATCACACATACGTTTTCAGAAAACACTGCCATTTTTGGCCTCCATTCCAATTTTTTTTCACTGTGTCAGCGAAGTTTTTGACACCGGCTTGCTGTTCAAACTAGTTACCTACAGGCTAGGTATTCAAAACTCTGTTTTCTCCGTCACACTAATCACATATACGTTGTCAGAAAATACTGCCATTTCTGGCCTCCATTAAAAATTTCCTTCAGTGTCTCAGTGAAGCAATTCACACCAGTTTGCTGTTCAAACTAGTTACCTACAGGCCAGGTATTTAAAACACTGTTTTCTCCGTCACGCGGATCACATATACGTTGTCAGAAAATAATGCCATTTCTGGCCTCATTAAAAATTTCCTTCGGTGTGTCAGTGAAGCAATTCACACCAGTTTGCTGTTCAAACTAGATACCTACTGGCCAGGTATTTTAAACCCTGTTTTCTCCGTCACACGGATCACATATACGTTGTCAGAAAATACTGCCATTTCTGGCCTCCATTAAAAATTTCCTTCAGTGTGTCAGTGAAGCAATTCACACCAGTTTGCTGTTCAAACCAGTTACCTACAGGCCAGGTATTCAAAACTCTTTTTTCTCTGTCACACGGATCACATATACGTTGTCAGAAAATACTGCCATTTCTGGCCTCCATTAAAAATTTCCTTCAGTGTGTCAGTGAAGCAATTCACACCAGTTTGCTGTTCAAACTAGTTATCTACAGGCCAGGTATTTAAAACTCTGTTTTCTCCGTCACACGGATCACATATACGTTGTCAGAAAATACTGCCATTTCTGGACTCCATTAAAAATTCCTTTCAGTGTGTCAGTGAAGCAATTCACACCAGTTTGCTGTTCAAACTAGTTACCTACAGGCCAGGTATTTAAAACTCTGTTTTCTCCGTCACACGGATCACATATACGTTGTCAGAAAATACTGCCATTTCTGGCCTCCATTAGAAATTTCCTTCAGTGTGTCAGTGAAGCAATTCACTCCAGTTTGCTGTTCAAACAAGTTACCTACAGGCCAGGTATTTAAAACTCTTTTTTCTCCATCACACGGATCACATATACGTTGTCAGAAAACACTGCCATTTCTGGCCTCCATTAAAAATTTTCTTCTGTGTGTCAGTGAAGCAATTCACACCAGTTTGCTGTTCAAACTAGTTATCTACAGGCCAGGTATTTAAAACTCTATTTTCTCCGACACACGGATCACATATACGTTGTCAGAAAATACTCCCATTTCTGACCTCCATTGAAAATTCCTTTCAGTGTGTCAGTGAAGCAATTCACACTAGTTTGCTGTTCAAACTAGTTACCTACAGGTCAGGTATTTAAAACTCTGTTTTATCCGTCACACGGATCACATATACGTTGTCAAAAAATACTGCCATTTCTGGCCTCCATTAAAAATTTCCTTCAGTGTGTCAGTGAAGCAATTCACACCAGTTTGCTGTTCAAACTAGTTACCTACAGGCCAGGTGTTTAAAACTCTTTTTTCTCCGTTACACGGATCACATATACGTTGTCAGAAAATACAGTCATTTCTGGCCTCCATTAAAAATTTTCTTCAGTGTGTCAGTGAAGCAATTCACACCAGTTTGCTGTTCAAACTAGTTACCTACAGGCCAGGTATTTAAAACTCTGTTTTATCCGTCACACGGATCACATATACGTTGTCAGAAAATAATTCCATTTCTGGCCTCCATTAAAAATTCCTATCAGTGTGTCAGTGAAGCAATTCACACCAGTTTGCTGTTCAAACTAGAAACCTACAGGCCAGGTATTTAAAACTCTGTTTTCTCCATCACACGGATCACATATACATTGTCAGAAAATACTGCCATTTCTGGCCTCCATTAAAAATTTCCTTCAGTGTGTCAGTGAAGCAATTCACACCAGTAAGCTGTTCAAACTAGTTACCTACAGGCCAGGTATTTAAAACTCTGTTTTCTCCGTCACACGGATCACATATACGTTGTCAGAAAATACTGCCATTTCTGGCCTCCATTAAAAATTTCTTTCAGTGTGTCAGTGAAGCAATTCACACCAGTTTGCTGTTCAAACTAGTTACCTACAGGCCAGGTATTTAAAACTCTGTTTTCTCCGTCACATGGATCACATATACATTGTCAGAAAATACTGCCATTTCTGGCCTCCATTAAAAATTTCCTTCAGTGTGTCAGTGAAGCAATTCACACCAGTTTGCTGTTCAAACTAGTTACCTACAGGCCAGGTATTTAAAACTCTGTTTTCTCCGTCACACGGATCACATATAAGTTTGCTCCAAACTCATTTGTAGTGAGCGTGAAAGATACTGTCCTCCATTTAAAATGGGCAAGGCACGTGGCAAGGGACGGGGAACTGGACGTGATGGTGATGGTGCATGCAGAGGCCGAGGACAAGGCCGTGGGCAAGCTGAAATTGTGCCACAACAAACACCCACATCTACTCACCCGACCATCCTGTCCCAATTCCTATGGGACCACAGCACACCACTACTGAACCCAAAGCAGTGTCTAAGGTCATTGGTTGGATAGCGGATAATGCTTCCAGTCACTTAGCCATGACCACCACCACCACCACCCTGTCTTCCACACAGTCAAGCCTCTGTAGCCATGTGTCTGGACCGGATATTCCTCACCCTGATCATCCTTCCTCCCACCATGCCGAGTGCTCGGAGACAACTGATCCCACACTTGGACACTCTGAAGAGTTGTTCACTTTTCCATTTATAGATTCGGGCCACTCGCCCGGTCCACTTGAAGCGGGGCAAGAGGAGATCGCGTGTAGCAATGCCCAAGTATTTGAGCAGCCACGGTAACATGAAGGCGATGGTGGGAAAGTGTCACGAGGTGGAAGATGATGAGACACAATTGCCAGAAAGTCAGGAAGAGGACCAGGGTGCGGAAGTGGAAGACGAGGTGGTGGATGATATAGTAACTAGAGATGAGCGTTGTTCTACTCGAACTGTTCGCCAATCTCAAATTCGAGCTGTTTTGGGCGGTGTTCGAGCCGGTCGGCGAACACGAACAATTTGAGAAAAATTCGGCTGTTCGAGGTTATGTTCGATAACTGTTCGTGCACCAAAATCATAACTGGATTTTTTCTCAGTAATGATGAAAATTAATGTTAATACGCAGTTTGAGTGTACAGCGGGGCGGGGGGAGGGGCAGGGGATGGATCTCTGCAGGAACAATGAAGATCTCCATTTTTTTTTCTCTTTCCCGCATTTGCAGTGGGGAGGTGCAATCTGTCAGCCTATCAGCAGCGCACACACGGAGCGAAGTGCTTTTTTTCACACAAGCAAGGGCATGTGTGATTGGCAGTGTATGTCACATGTCCTTGCCCTATAAGACCAAGCCATTTTCCCCGTCGCCACCATTTTCTCACTGCTGCAGCTGCGTGTTAGACGGCACCGCTGTTGCTGTGTGCGCTATACCTTGTTAATTTCAAGCCAATTTTCGCACAAATATACAGATAGCTTGGGAGTAGGGAATAGTTGTGATTGCAGTCCTTTTAAGGACTAGGTTACAGCATTTCCTACGACTTTTATCAAGCAGGTCTGTGCTCTTAAATAGATAGATTGTGGGAGTAAAGACTAATTGTAATTGGAGTCCTTTTCAGGACTAGGTTACATCAGTTCCTATCAGTTTTTGCCAGGCAGGTCTGTGCCAGTGCTGTGCAAGTTTTTTTCACAGCATTTGGCTGAATCTAGCAAAGCTAATCCTTTTTGGCCTATTGCAGAGTGTGTTAGTCAGTGGAGTAGCCTATCTGTGTTGCAAGATATACCACCTGTGTATAGAATACCAATTTTTTTACTGCACCTAGTGAAGTAAAATCTTTTGGGCATAGCATCATTCTATTAGTCCATCTATACTGACCTCCATCAGGTTGCAAACTGAATATAATTTTTTTCTGCATCTAGCTCTGAAAAAATATTTGGGCTTCTAGCAGTGTGTGGGACTTGGTCTATTAGTCCATCTATACTGACCTCCATCAGGTTGCAAATTAAAAATAATTTTTTTCTTCATTTAGCTCTGAAAAAATATTTGGGCTTCTAGCAGTGTGTGGGACTTGTTCTATTAGTCCTTCTATACTGACCTCCAGCAGGTTGCAAATTGAATATAATTTTTTTCTGCATCTAGCTCTGAAAAAATATTTGGGCTTCTAGCGGTGTGTGGGACTTGGTCTATTAGTCCATCTATACTGACCTCCATCAGGTTGCAAATTAAAAATAATTTTTTTCTGCATCTAGCTCTGAAAAAATATTTGGGCTTCTAGCAGTGTGTGGGACTTGGTCTATTAGTCCATCTATACTGACCTCCATCAGGTTGCAAATTAAAAATAATTTTTTTCTGCATCTAGCTCTGAAAAAATATTTGGGCTTCTAGCAGTGTGTGGGACTTGGTCTATTAGTCCATCTATACTGACCTCCATCAGGTTGCAAATTGAATAAAAAAATTTTCTGCATCTAGCTCTGAAAAAATATTTGGGCTTCTAGCGGTGTGTGGGACTTGGTCTATTAGTCCATCTATACTGACCTCCATCAGGTTGCAAATTAAAAATAATTTTTTTCTGCATCTAGCTCTGAAAAAATATTTGGGCTTCTAGCAGTGTGTGGGACTTGGTCTATTAGTCCATCTATACTGACCTCCATCAGGTTGCAAATTGAATAAAAAAAATTTCTGCATCTAGCTCTGAAAAAATATTTGGGCTTCTAGCGGTGTGTGGGACTTGGTCTATTAGTCCATCTATACTGACCTCCATCAGGTTGCAAATTAAAAATAATTTTTTTCTGCATCTAACCCAGCCAATAGTTTTGGCCTAATACCACAGTTTGGCCACTCAGCTCTGCTCGGTTACCATCCATTGTTTTTTTGTGCAAACAACTCCAGAGTTGTGAATTAGTTAACCACCAAAATGAGTGGAAAAAGGCCTGCTGCTGGTGGAAAGGGGAATAGGCGTGTTGGGAAGGGGAAAAAAGGTTGTGTCCGTGGGGTAGGTGCAGAAGAAAGACCATCTTCCAGCCAAACTAAAATGTCTACTTCTTTTAGCGGACAATGTGATAAGATCCCTTTCTTACGGCCACGCCAATCGCTACAAATTCCAGATGAGGCACAAAAACAGCAGGTGCTTCAACGGATATCAAGTGCTCCTTTAAGTGGGCTCTCCTCCACATCAACTTCAACATCACAAATACTCCAGTCCTCAAAGGTGTCACCCAAATCGCACTTGCTTCCTCACAGCTCCCAAATCTCCAGCTGCCCGTCTGAGTATGAGGTAGAACAGATGGTTGAGTCTGCAGAGCTGTTTACTCATACTATAGCCTGGGAATCAGAGGTCGACTCCAGCGCTTCTGTGAATCCAGACGAGGAAATGATCTGCACTGATGCCCAGAATCTTTATGAGTCGGATCCAGGACCAGACGCAGAAGGTTCTGACCATAATGTAGACCCTCATTCCCAAACTGTAACTCCTGTTGGTGGAGACAATGAGGAAGACGATGATAAGACTCAAATACCTGATTGGAGCGACAACTTTAGTTTTTTGTCAGGGTAGGAACAGGTTGGCTCTGAGGACGACGGGTGTGATAACGCACAGGGTGATGATGATGAGGTCGGAGATCCCACTTACTGTCAACCCACAGTCAGCCAAGAGATGAGGTCAGCAGAGGAGGTAGAGGAAGATGCTAGTGACGACGAGGTCAGGTTGCGCCTTCCTGGACAGAGACGTAGTACTGGAAGCACGTCAACAACTGCATCCTCAAACACAACTCTGCCTCTCACCACAAGTCGTGGTGGCTCTTCAGGTCGCATGGGTGCTAAGCCTTGCATAGCCTGGGCATTTTTTCAGATCGATAAAGATGACCCAACTCGTGTTATCTGTAACATTTGTCAGCAAAAGCTAAGTAGAGGCCAAAAAATACATAGTTTGAGTACTTCATGCATGAACCGGCACATGGACATGAAGCATAAGTTGCAGTGGGAAGCTCAGTGTGCTACAATGCGGCCTAGCCGGCCGGGCCAACCACCGTCTGCCATATCTTGTGCATCCGCGGCCTCTTCATCCTCTGTGACTGGGGGGACAGCAGTCACACCTGTTTTGGGGCGCAGACCTGCCACCTCTTTACCCGCAACAGCCAGCGTGATTGGCAGGTCATCATTTTCTTTGGAGGTGGTAACACCAGCTGGTCTTGAGCGCTGTCCGACATCGATAGCACCACCTTTGGATCAAGGCAACCTAACATGTCCGCCTGCATCTTCCTCACAGACCGGCAGTTTGCCGGGGACACCCTTATCAACCCCGTCTAAGCACAATAGCCAGCCCTCGGTCCCTCAGATGTGGACAAGTAAAAGACCATTTCCTCCTAGCCATGAGAAAGCTAAGAGGTTGAATTTCACCATCTGCAAGCTCTTGGCTACAGAAATGCTGCCTTTCCGCCTGGTGGACACAGAGGATTTTCGAGACCTTATGTCCGTCGCAGTGCCCCAGTACCAGATGCCCAGTCGGCACTACTTCTCAAAGAAAGGTGTGCCTGCGCTCCACCAGCATGTCGCACACAACATCACCGCTTCTTTGAGAAACTCTGTGTGTGACAGGGTGCATTTCACCACAGACACTTGGACGAGTAGGCATGGACAGGGGCGTTACATGTCGCTGACTGGGCACTGGGTAACTATGGTGACAGCAGGACAAGGGGCTGCTGTCCAAGTCTTGCCGTCCCCACGAGTTGTGCGTCAATCCTCTTTATGTCAAAGTTCCTCCACTGCTTCTGCCTCCTCAACCTCCTCTCGGTCTTCCACCTGCACCCAAAGCCTGTCTGGTCATGCCACAAGCTTTCTAACTGCGCAGAAGGGATCCTGCACACCTCCTTACTATGCTGGCAGTAGGGCTCAACGTCATCAGGCGGTTTTTACATTGAAATGTCTGGGAAATGTGAGTCACACAGCTGAGGAGTTGTGGTCAGCTCTGGAGAACCAATTTCATGAATGGTTGTCTCCACTGGACCTGAAACCAGGGAAGGCCGTGTGCAACAATGCTGCAAACCTGGGTGCGGCCCTTCGCCGGGGCAATGTCACACACGTGCCTTGTATGGCTCACGTGTTGAACCTGGTTGTCCAGCAATTTTTAGCCCACTATCCCAGACTAGATGGCCTTCTGCAGAGGGCACGGTCGCTGTGTGCTCACTTCCGCCGTTCGCATCCCGCAGCTCAGCGACTTACATCTCTGCAGAAGTCGTTGGGCCTGCCACTTCACCGGCTAAAATGCGATGTGCCTACCCGGTGGAATTCAACTCTGCACATGTTGCAGCGACTGTGGCAGCACCGACAAGCCCTGGTGCAATACGTTCTGACGTATAGCCTGGGCCAACGAGATTCAGAGGTGGGGCAAATCACGCTGGAGGAGTGGTCTCAGATCAGGGACCTATACACCCTTCTGCACAGTTTTGAAATGGCGACGAAGATGTTTAGTGCTGACGATGCCATTATCAGCATGACTATTCCGGTGACTTACATGCTGGAGCACATGTTAAACAGAATTCGGAGTCAGGTGGTGGCACAAGAGGAAGTGGAGGAAGTAGAGGAGGAGGAGTTGTATGCGGAAGGGCTAACATCTGCAAGGTCCAGACGGTCGGCAGCACCAAGGCGGCAGGCATGTGAGGGTGGGGGAGATGATTTTACCAGGGCGCATGGTAGCAGCCAAACTAGTGAGGAAGGTGTAGGAGCCCAGGAAGAAGTGGAGGACGAACTGATGGAAGACTCATCAGATGAGGGAGACCTTGATCACATTTCTGTTGTGCGAGGTTGGGGGGAGAGGACAGAGGAAGGAAGCATGATTGTTACCTCGCCACCAACACAACAGGGACTTGGTGCTCCTGGATGCGCAACACACATGAGTGCCTTCTTGCTGCACTACCTGCAACATGACCCTCGAATTGTGAGAATTAGAAATAATCCTGACTACTGGGTTGCCACACTGTTAGATCCCCGGTACAAAAGTAAATTTGCAGAAATTATTCCTGCCATAGAAAGGGATGCACGCATGCAGGAGTATCAGCAGAGACTGTTGCAGAATCTTACATGTGCTTTTCCACAAAATACCAGTGGTGCACGTAGTGAATCTCACAGTTCCAACTTGCCAACCGTGGGACCGTCAAGTGTTCAGCACTCAAACCGTAACAGAACCACAGTATCTGCTGGTAACATCAATTTTGCGGAATCATTTCACCACTTTTTTAGCCCATCCTTTGCAAGGCCACAGGAGACAAGAAGTCTGACACATAGTCAACGCCTAGAGACGATGGTACAGGAGTATCTCCAAGTAAACATTGAAGCCACGACTGTGTCACTGGACCCTTGCTCTTTTTGGGCTTCCAATCTGGATAAATGGCCGGAGCTAGCCACTTACGCCTTGGAGATCTTGTCATGCCCCGCAGCCAGCGTTCTGTCTGAACGTGTGTTCAGCGCTGCTGGTGGTGTGCTGACAGATAAGCGCACTCGGCTCTCCACTGATAATGTAGACAGACTCACGTTCATAAAGATGAACAAATCATGGATCCGAAACGACTTTTCTACCCCTGTGTCATCCTGGGGAGAGTAAAAGCTTGATGATTGGTTAAAATCACCCTACCAACCGTTTTAAGCTTTCAAATTACTAATCATGTTTATCTGTATCTTGACTGGAAAATAATTTGGGCTTTGTAGCAGTGTGCAGCACTGATCCTATTAGGCCATCTATAATAAGCTTCACCAGATTTAAAATTAAAAATAATTTTTAGCTGCATCTAGCCCGGAAAATAATTTTGGGGCTCCGAGATGCGCAAGACACATAAGTGCCTTCTTGCTGCACTACCTGCAGCATGACCCTCATGTTGTCAGAATTCGAAGTAATCATGACTACTGGGTTGCCACACTCTTAGATCCCCCAAACTTTTCGATCAACCTTTTCATTTTAATAAAGACCAAAAAAATGGTCATTTTTGAAATTATAAGCATTAGCAGGTTGTTAGAAACTGAAATCAAACAGTTTTCAACTCAAAACTTTATTCTAGGTGATGTTACATTTTCACATAGGACCCCTTGTTCGAAAGGAGCTTCTGAACTCTCTCGTCCATTGAATTTGTCAGGTTTTGGATGGTTTCTGCTTCAATTGTTTTGCATGAGGACAGAATACCCTCTCAGAGCTGTTGCTTAGATGTGAACTGCCTCCCGCCATCATAGACACTCCTTTTAATGATGCTCCAAAGATTCTGAATGGGGTAGAGGTCAGGGGAGCATGGGGGTCACACCATAAGTTTGTCCCCTTTTATGCCCATATCAGCCAGAGATGCAGATGTTTTATGTGCAGCATGAGATTGTGCATTATCATGCAGAAAAATGATCTTGCTGTGAAATACACGGTTCTTCTTCTTGAACCATGGCAGGAAGTGCTGTTTGAGAAAATCCACATACATTATGGAGTTCATCTTTAGCGCCTTCAGGGATCCTAAAGGGGCCGACAATCTCTCTCCCCATGATTCCAGCCCAAAACATTACTCCACCTCCTCCTTGTTGGCACTGTAGCCGTGTTTGCGTGGGGTGTCCATCAACCAGCCATCCTCCACTCCATTCATCTGGACCATCGAGCGCTGCACGGCACTCATCCGTGAACAAAACAGTTTTGAAATCAGTCTTCATGTAATGTTTGGCCCACTGGAGCCGTTTCTGCTTGTGTGAAGTGGATAGAGGAGGTCGACAGGATGGCGTATGCACAGCTGCAAACCTCTGAAGGACCCTGCATCTTGTTGTTCGGGGGACGTTGGAGGCACAAGCAGCTTCAAAAACTTGTCTGCTGCTATGACAAGGCTTTTTTGCCGCTGCTCTTTCAACCTGACGTAATTGCCTGTAGGAAAGAGTCCTCAATTTGCCCTTATCAGCACGCACACGTGTGTACTGTGAATCAGCTACATACTTCTTGATTGCCAAGACACTTCATCCTGATCATCGCACAATGTTGATTGTAGTCATGCCTTGACCTAAACACTCCACAATTTGTTGCTTCTCAGCAGCGGACACATCCTTTTTCTTTCCCATTTTGGCAGAAAATGTAGGCTGCTTAATAATGTGAGAGAGCCTTCTTAAGTAGTCTTGCCTTTCATTGGACACACCTGCCAAACTAATTAGCACAGGTGTCTGCAATTGCTTACAGTGATATAAAGTGCCCTGACACACATCACCATCAATGAGTTTAACTGACAAACAAACAAATTCTTCCCTTATCACTCCTAAACACTTTTTGCATAATAATTTGGAACGCGGTGTACATGTGCTTTTCCACAAAACACCAGTGGTTCACGTAGTGAATCTTACAGTTCTAACTTGCCAACCGTGGTCTGTATGGAATTGTTCAATAAAGGGCCCAAAATTAAGATAACATAGATGGGAGAGGTCTCTATGAATAGGAATTCCTAAGTATTTGATACCCTGTGAGGGCCAGGCAAAGGGAAAGTTGGACTGGATGGAATCCTATATGGATTTAGGGAGGGAGACATCGAGGGCCTCAGACTTCGCTGCATTGATTTTAAAATTTTACCATGTAACAAAGTGATCTATTTCAGCCATAACAGCAGGGATGGATATATGTGATTGAGTGATATATACTAGGACATCATCAGCAAATAGAGAGCACTTGTACTCGGTGCCTCCCACCTCAATCCACCTAATATTGGGGTTATGGCGAATTGATGAGAGCAGGTGCTCCGTCACTAGGATGTATAAGAGAGGGGACAGAGGACATCCCTGCCTTGTCCCATTGGTGATTGTGAAAGGCGATGAAAATGTTCTGACGCACCCCCTGGGCCTTGGGACACCCGGAGCCGGACCCTTTTTGGTGGATGCTGGTGGTTGTAGTCTTCGTGGCGGCGATCCGGTTCCGTGGCTCAGGGCGGTCAAACCAGTGGCGGAACTATTTATGTGGTTTTGATGTTTAAATGTCCGACTACGCCACCCGTGGATTGCGGTCAGAGTGAACCGCCGCTACAGGGCAGACCGCTAAGGCTGGTGTTGTGGGTGCAGCAGAGCGTAGCATAACTCCCCACGGGAGGAGTATAGCTGTTATGTTCTGCTACCAAAGCTAAGGAAAGAGAGGAGATCTGTCCCTACTATAGGACTCAGCTGAATCCCTACGATGTAACAGGGAACCTGATCCTGCGATCAGACCTGCTAAAGTCCTAATCTAGTCTGTACGGAGACCTATAGATGTGGGGAGGGAATCCCTACAAGTACTAAGGACTGGGAGGAATATGGGACACCTCCTAACAGAAATAGTAGCAGACAGACGAACAAACAAAATAGATAGAACATAGAGGTCCGTAGACCAAGCAAACTAACAGAGCTAGATACAGAGCACAGGCTAGCTAGAAAGTAGATATACAATGAAGTCCAGCAAAGCCAGAAGGGCGGAGCAGGATTAAATAGGCCAACAAGGTCATGTGACCAGCAAAGGAAAAAAAAACCTAACAGCAAGGTTCTAACAGTACCCCCCCTTCTAAGAGGATCCTCCGGATCCCCTAGGACCAGGCTTATCAGGAAATCTCCTGTGAAACGCTCTGATAAGTCTGGACGCGGAAACATCATCTGACCTCACCCAAGAGTTATCCTCGGGTCCGAAACCTTTCCAGGCCACAAGATACTGCAAACTACCTCTATACCGTCTAGAGTCAAGGATGCGAGAAATTTCATATTCCCCGTCCTCCACCACCGGAGGAACAGAGGCAGAGACGTCACCATCCGACACAACAGCTTTTTTTAACAGAGAGACATGAAAGACCGGATTAATTCTCCAGGAGGTAGGAACCTCCAACCTAACAGCAGATTGGTTGACAACCTGAAGCACCTTAAAGGGCCCTACAAACTTGGGACCCAATTTCTTAGAAGGAATCCTCAACCGCAGATTCCTAGAGGACAACCAAACCATGTCACCAACAGCGAACAAAACCTCCTGTCGTTTCCTATCAAAGTAGTCTTTAGATTTTCTGTTGGCCTCCTGAAGATTACCACGCACATCCGTCCAAACTCTTTCCAAATCACCGGAAAAATTCTCCTCCTCAGGCACGGCAGATCCCAACTTGGAGAACGACCCAAACGACGGATGTCTCTCAGAACAACAAAAAAAAGGCGAACAACCAGCAGAAGAAGATGTATGATTGTTCAGAGCAAATTCGGCAAGTGGCAGAAACTCAGACCACCCCTCTTGGTTGTCTGCCACAAAACAACGCAAGAACTGCTCAACATCCTGGTTTTTCCTTTCTGTCTGGCCATTAGATTCAGGATGATATCCGGACGAAAACGACAAATGAATTCCCAACCTGTCACAAAAGGCACGCCAAAAACGAGCCACGAACTGAGGACCCCTATCAGAAACAATGTCAGTAGGAACGCCATGAAGTCTGACAATTTCCTTGACAAAGGCCTTAGCGAGAGTTTTAGCGCAGGGCAGTTTGACGAAGGGAACCAAGTGACACATCTTGCTAAAACGGTCCACGACCACCCAGATGACAGTAAAACCCTCAGAGGGCGGAAGGTCAGTTATAAAGTCCATAGCCAAATGTGTCCAAGGAGCACTGGGGACCTCCAAAGGACAATGTAACCCCGCAGCAGGAGTATGTGAGGACTTAGATCTAGCACATATAGTACATTGGCGCACCCACTTAATGACTTCCTTCTGCCATCCAGGCCACCAAAAACTGCGACCCACCAGTCTCTTGGTCTCAGAGATTCCGGGATGACCTGCCAACCGAGATTCGTGACACTCAACAAACAAATCTCTCCTAAAGGTCCCAGGCACAAACAACCTCCCATGAGGAGTGTTAGATGGGGCATTCTCCTGAGCTTTAAGAATCTCATCTTCCAAAACGGAGTCTAAAGCAGCTATCACAACACCTTCTTGTAAAATGTTTTCCTCTTTCTCAGCACCGACTATGGGAGAAAAACTGCGAGACAAGGCATCCGCCTTAACATTCTTAGTACCAGGGATGTAAGTAACGGAGAAATTAAACCGCGAGAAAAACAGTGCCCACCTAGCCTGACGGGCATTCAGGCGCTTGGCAGCATCAAGATATATCAGATTTTTATGATCCGTAAGAACCTGAACGGGAAATTCCGCACCTTCCAAGAAGTGGCGCCAGTGTTCAAATGCGAGATTAATAGCCAATAATTCCCGATTACCAATATCGTAATTCAATTCAGTCTCCGAAAATTTTTTTGAAAAAAAGGCACAGGGATGTAATCCATCCCCGTTATCCTGAGACAATACTGCGCCAACCCCCACAGAGGAAGCATCAACCTCAACCAAAAACGGCCTAGTAACATCAGGCTGCATAAGGATAGGAGCAGAGGTGAACCTCTCCTTGAGATACACAAAAGCTTCAATGGCCTCAGAAGACCACTGAACCGCATCAGCACCTTTCCTGGTGAGATCAGTCAGAGGTTTGACAATACTAGAAAAATTTTTTATGAATTTTCTATAGTAATTGGCGAAACCCAAAAACCTCTGTATCGATTTCAAACCAATAGGCCTAGGCCATTCCTGCACAGCTTGAACCTTAACCGGATCCATCTCAAAACCTTTGCTGGAGATAATGTAGCCCAAAAAACTAATTCTCTGTACAGCGAACTCACATTTCTCCAGCTTAGCAAAAAGCGAATTGTCCATTAATAACTGTAATACCTCACGCACGCTCCGCCAATGAGACTCCAGATCTGGCGAATAAATCAAAATGTCATCCAAATACACAACCACATTTTTACCGATCAAAGGTCTAAGGATGTCATTAATCAGATTCTGAAAAAATGCAGGAGCATTAGTAAGACCAAAAGGCATAACCAGATTCTCAAAATGACCCACAGGAGTGTTAAAAGCAGTCTTCCATTCATCACCCTCCTTCATGCGCAACAGATTGTATGCCCCCTTAAGGTCAATTTTAGAGAACCACTTGGCCCCCAATAACTGGTTAAACAGATCAGGAATCAATGGCAGTGGGTAAGGATTGCGTACCGTAATTTTGTTAATCTCACGAAAATCCAGACAAGGACGTAAACCGCCGTCCTTTTTTTTTACAAAAAAAAATCCAACCGCCACAGGAGACTTAGAGGGCCTAATGTGACCGGCGGCCAAACTTGTCTGTATGTATTCCTCCAAAGCCTTCCTCTCAGGAATAGTAAGGTTAAATAAACGACTTTTAGGAAGAATCGCTCCAGGGACAAATTCAATAGAACAATCATAGTCTCTATGGGGAGGCAAAACCTGCGATTCTTTCTCAGAAAAAACTCTCCAAAAATCCTGAATAGGAACAGGCAATTCTCCCCTATCCAAAGCTGCAATACGCCCGTTACAACACTTGTCATAACATTTATGGCTCCAGGATTTAATTTCACTGGTAGACCAATCCAGTACAGGATTGTGAAATTTTAACCAGGGCAAACCCAATATTACTGGAGAAGGCAAGTTATTCAACACTACCAAATCCAATTTCTCATGGTGAACACCATTAATAGTGAGAGGAAATTCACTGACCTTGAGAGTAATATTCTTCAAAGGGGAGCCATCCACAGAAACCACAGCAATGGGAGATGATAAAGGTTCAGGTTTTAAATTGAGTTTTTCCACGAATCCCCCATCAATTACATTCAGTGTAGACCCGCAATCAACAAACACCCGAAATTCCATTAATTTTTTCTGAGCAATCGTGGAAGCAGCTAAAAATATACCCTTGGAATTTAAACAGGCAATACGGGCGTGACTGACCATTTTTTTTTCTTTCTTCATACGAAGCTCACAGCCTTTAATCAAATGACCAGATTTTCCGCAATAGAAACACAAGCCTTCCGAAAAACGACGGTCTTTTTCTTGAGAGCGAGGTGCCACCGATCCAATCTCCATCGGTTCACCACTGTTAGTACACACATTATCATAACCAGAAACTGACATAGCAGAGGATTTGCTCTCATTAACCCTAGCACGCAGTCTTCTATCCACCCGTATAGCTAATTGCATAGCCTGTTGCAAATCCTCAGGTGTAGGATAAGCAATTAGCAGGTCTTTAACCCTTTCACTGAGCCCAGCAAGAAATAGACTTTTCAGAGCAGAATCGTTCCACCCTGTTTGAGTGGACCAACGACGAAAATGAGTACAATATTTTTCCACATTACCTGATCCTTGTTTTAAACGTCTCAACTCAGTCTCAGCTGATGCCACACGGTCAGGATCATCATATAATAATCCTAAAGCAGAAAAAAAACTATCCACTGATCTGAAGCATGTATCACTAGGTTGCAAAGAAAAGGCCCACTCCTGAGGCTCTTTGCGCAAAAGTGACATTATGAACCCTACGCGCTGGGATTCATCCCCAGAGGACTTGGGTCTCAAACGAAAATACAATAAGCAAGCATTTTTAAATGAAAAAAATTCTCGATGTTCACCAAAAAATAAATCCGGCAAACATACCTTAGGCTCCAAGAAATATGCTCCAGGACAGTTACTCACGTGCTGACGGAGCTCGGCCACTTCCAGAGAGAGTCCCTGCAGGTGTTTAGCCAAATCCTGAACCGACACCATGATGGAACAAAAAAAAAAAAAATCTTTCCTTAGAGAATTTGCAGGCTGGACTTACTGTTATGTTCTGCTACCAAAGCTAAGGAAAGAGAGGAGATCTGTCCCTACTATAGGACTCAGCTGAATCCCTACGATGTAACAGGGAACCTGATCCTGCGATCAGACCTGCTAAAGTCCTAATCTAGTCTGTACGGAGACCTATAGATGTGGGGAGGGAATCCCTACAAGTACTAAGGACTGGGAGGAATATGGGACACCTCCTAACAGAAATAGTAGCAGACAGACGAACAAACAAAATAGATAGAACATAGAGGTCCGTAGACCAAGCAAACTAACAGAGCTAGATACAGAGCACAGGCTAGCTAGAAAGTAGATATACAATGAAGTCCAGCAAAGCCAGAAGGGCGGAGCAGGATTAAATAGGCCAACAAGGTCATGTGACCAGCAAAGGAAAAAAAAACCTAACAGCAAGGTTCTAACAATAGCCTCAGGGCAGTGTATGCGGAGGATGGGGGTGATGGTGCAGGGCAGCAGCAGTAACGACACGGAGTCAGTGATGCAGTTCAGGGCCTTTACTCACAGTTCTTATTATCCAGACCACGTCTGCAGGTAATGGCTGCCCACGTCGTACTGTGCTCACCAGGTGAGGGGCTCAGACAACTCCCAGATAACTTTGGAGCGCTTCACAGGACCCCCTTTGTGTGTCCTTTGTCTGGCCTTTCTTACCAACACTTCTGTCCGGCTGCCTCGGGCCTCCTCTTGGTAAACTTGGCGCCAGTTTCCCTGACCCTATGTGGTGCCTTCCTAGCGGGTGGAGCAAGGGGCTGCGCCACATAAAATGTCAGAGCCTCCGGTTTCTAGCTGAGGGTCGTTTCCTGCCTCCACTAGTTCGGGGACCGGTCTCCCCCTTTGGCCTGACCCCTCCACGCAGGTGGATTCGGGCGTGCGGTGGCGACTCGCCCGTCCGCACCCCTGGGATCCCTTCATTCCTCGTTCCTGGAGCCTTCTCCGCTCCTCTTCCTTCCTTCTCCCTCTTGCAGGCCTGGGCCTCTGTTACTAGGCCCGCCTCCGGAGCAGAGCTCATGCAGAGCCCCTGCTCCCTGCCACTTCTGCTCAGACTTCTCTGCACTGAACTAAGATGGTGCCCACCTTTTATACTCCCTTCTCAATGCACCCAGGAACTGCTTCCTCCCTGCTCCTGCACTACAGGGTTCCCCTTCCTCAGTGTTCCCTCCCCCCACTCCAGCCAGGGACAGGGACTGTCGTGCCCATCTCAGGGGCATATTGGTCGCCCTGCCCCACGGCAATGTGGTGTAATGCATGCAGGTGTCGGGTCCTGATCCACACTCCATCCTTACCTGAGAGTGAGATATCACACCTCTGGGTGAGGTGCAATACGTCTGTAGCAACCGAGCCCTCAGGGTGCTACAGTTCCATTTATCTTCAGCCTAGGTGACGTATTGCGATACAGGGCCGTGATTTTGGCTATAAAAGGGTCCCCTAGACCCCTACCCCAAGCTCTTTAAGAGAATCATATATGGCGTGCCAGGAGACTCTATGGAATGCTTTCTCAGCATCCAACGAGAGTATCTAATTACAAATTTTTAACTGCATCTAGCCCAGGAAATACTTTGTGCCTAGTAGCAGTGTCTGCTAGTCAGCGGATTATCCCGGCTGTTAAGCAAGCTACACCACCTGTAGTTTAGACACTTAATTTTTTCAAAGGAAATGCTTCGGGACCATGGGATACTTAGTGAAGAGCATCAGGAGGCACCCCAAGGCATAGGGGCTGGGACTGGCAGTAGGATGCCTTGCGGTGGACAGCCGAGCTCGATCCTTATAAAAGCTTTTTAACTGCAGCAGCTTTAGTGGACGCTACTGGAGCTGGAATTACCGCGGCTGCTGGCATGAGACTTGCCCTCCAATAGATCCTTGTAAATGGATTTAAAGTGTATTCATTCAAATTAGAGAGACAATTTAAATTAAAAAGCTTAGAGCTGCCTCCACCACAGGGGGGCTCGCTCGACCCACCAGCGGACAGGCACCAGTATTGGGAGAGGGGGGCTGGCCGTCAGGGTTCACCGCGGCTCTGGCACAAACCCGGCGACACGGAGGTGGCACGGGCAGGAGCGGACTGGCCGTGTCGGCTTCTCACTTTTTGGATTTTAGAAGGGCATGACATGCCTATATCTGTGTCTCCCCCTCCTTTTACTCCTCCACCTCTTTTATTTTCGCATGACTATATGTACTTGTCACTTTTCCATGTGTTAGTTATGTCTTCTGAGCAGTTTGTCAGCTTTTGGACACCTTTGAAGGTGTTTTCTATGTGTTTCTATGTGTTTTTGTTTGCCTGCCATTGGTTTTAACGGTGTTCGAAGGTGTTCGACGACCAGTTCGACGAACAGTTCGGTGAACACACGGGTGTTCGACGAACCGAACCGAACTCGAACACTACGGGGGTGGCTCAACACTAATAGTAACTGACCCAACCTGGCAGGAGGACATGCAGAGTGAGGACAGCAGCATACAGGGGGAGGGAGGCAGAGCACCCCAACAGGAAGGAAGAAGCAGTGTGGTGGCTGCAGAAAGAAGGCAAGCAACCAGTCCCCATAACACCAGCACAAAGGAATTTGCCAGTACAACTGTTAGGTCTTCCCGAGTCTGGTTGTTTTTTAAAGACTCTGCTGATAACCCCAAAAAGGCCATTTGCACCACCTGCCAGGCCAGCATCAGCAGGGGTGGCTAAACGACCAGCGTAACCACCACCAGCATGATCAGGCACATGGCAGCAAAGTACCCGACTTTGTGGGCCGAACCCCAGGGTCCAGGAACAGTATCTGCAGGTGGCACCATTGCTTCTTCCGCTATTGTGCATGCAAGCCAATCCCCTGTCCATGGTGCATGCGAAGATGCCTCTTGCCCGGCACCTGTCGTTGAGCACTCTCACGGAGCAGCATCAGGAAGCACATCCATGTTCTTGTCCCAGCTCAGCGTTCAGTAGTCCATATCCCAGGCCTTGGAACGCAAGCGCAAATATGCAGCCAATGCCCCACAGGCCACACTATTAATTTCTCACATTTCACGACTGCTTGCGCTCAAAATGTTGCCTTTTAGGCTCGTGGAGACGGAAGCATTCCACAACCTGATGGTGGCGGCTGTCCCTCGGTACTCGGTCCCCAGCTGCCACTATTTCTCCTGGTGTGCCGTCCCCCCATTACACAAGCACGTGTCCCAAAACATTAGCCGTGCCCTCAACAATGCAGTTACCGGGAAAGTCCACCTAACCACGGACACGTGGACAAGTGCTTGTGGGCAGGGACGGTACATCTCGCTGACGGCACACTGGGTTAACATAGTGGAAGCCGGGACCCAGTCGAACCTTGGGACGGAATAGGTCCTCCCGACGCCAAGGATTGCCGGCTCTAGGTCAATCAGGGTTGCCCCCACGTTCTACAGCTCCTGCACCTCATGCTCCTTAGCCTCCTCCTCCTCTTCAGCCTCCATCTCCGAAATGACGACATCAGTCACAATTTGGAAGCACTGCAGCACTGCCTCGGCCAAGCGGCAACAGGCTGTGCTGAAGCTAATATGCTTAGGTGACAAACCGCACAATGCTAAAGAGTTGTGGACAGCTCTGAAAGAGCACGCAGATCTGTAGCTCACACCGCTGAACCTACAGCCAGGCATGGTTGTGTGTGACAATGGCCGGAACCTGGTGGCGGCTCTGACGCGAGGCAAGCTCACACACGTACCATGCCTGGCCCATGTGCTTAACCTTGTGGTTCAGCAGTTTCTCAAATCGTACCCGGAGCTGCCGGATATGCTTGTTAAAGTATGCCACCTGTGTGCCCATTTTAGAAAGTCAGCTACGGCTTCCGCCGCCCTTGCCGTGTTTCAGCAGCGTTTGCAGCTTCCGGCTCACAGACTCTCTACACTGCAGATGTTGGGAAGGATTTGTGAGCAAAAAAGGGCAGTTGTTGAGTACCAGCATCAACAAGGCTGTCGGAATTCAGTTCAGACTCCACACATAAGACCTCAGGAGTGGACATGGATGTCAGACATATGTACCATCCTCCAAAACTTTGAGGACTCCACCAAGATGGTGAGTGGCGATGACGCCATAATTAGCATTACCATCCCGCTTCTCTGTCTTCTGAAACGCTCCCTGCTCACAAACAAAGAGGATGCATTGCAGGCAGAGCACGATGAGATGGAGCAAGAAACCATACAGGGTGATTACACACTGCCCAGTCTGATTTCATCCCAACGTGAATTGGGTGACAAAGAGGAAGAGGAGGAGGAGGAGGAAGGACAGGAGCTAGTTTCATGCGCTATAGACAGCACTACCTGCACAGCTGTCATACTGTCTGTTCAGCGTGGATGGCCAGAGGACAGAGAGGAGGAGGAGGAGAGCATGGTCAGTCATCCTCTTGGTGAGGACACAGAAGTTTTGCCTGTTAGTAGTCTGGAACGCATGGCTGAGTTTATGTTACGCTGCCTTTCCCATGACCCTCGCGTTCTCAAAATTTTGGGTGACAGTCATTACTGGTTGGTGACACTTCTAAACCCATGCTACAAGTAGAACTTTATATCTCTTATTCCTGAGGCGTACAGGTCTACAAAAATGGGGCAGTACCAGAAGGCCCTTGTTATGGAACTATTAAAAAAATTCCCATCTGAAAATGCTGGCGGTAGAGGGCACACTTCGTTGGACAACCATGGAGTACAGGCGAGAGAGATACAACTTCAATCCAGCAGAGGCAGGGGAACACTGTCAAAGTTCTGGGAGAGTTTTCTCAGCCCCTCCCATCGCACAGGCCCTGAGGCGTGGGGTACTCTCACAAGGAGTGTAAAGTTTGGGAAGATGCTGAGGGAGTACCTTGCCGACTGTACCAACGTCCTCCGTGATTCCTCTGTGCCTTATAATTTTTGGGTATCCAAGCTGGATACATGGAATGAACTGGCTCTCTATGCCTTGGAGGTCCTGGCCTGCCCTGCCGCCAGCGTTTTATCATAGCGGGTTTTTAGTGCTGCTGGTGGAATTATAACTGATAAGCACATCCACCTGTCAACAGAAAATGCTGACAGGCTGACTCTTATAAAAATGAACAAGGGCTGGATTGGGCCAGACTTCTCAACACCACCGAATGATAGCAGCGTAACATAAACTCAAATCCAGTGTCTTTTCTTGGGCGGTGTATTCCCATGCACCTTTTTACACCCACACATGGGTATACGCTTCCTGATTTTGGCTATTTGCTCTTGTCCTCCTCCTTCTTCTCATCCTCCACCACCATATCACCAGAGTGACCGTGGTCCGTGATGCAACACCCACATAATTCTTTTAAAGGGTGTTTATGATGCCCGTAAAAAAAAAAATGTATACAGTATGCTCATGTATACCCCCCAGGGGTAAATGTTTGTCAGCCCATACACTTAGTGCATGGGCATTACAAGTATAGGAGACCCGCTCCTTTCTAATGGGAACATTTTTTTTATGAGGCCCTCCTCCACGTCTCTTCCAAGGGGCATTGGAGTGCCTCCAAATTTTTGGCAACCCTTGCATTCTCTGCATAGGCCAACACTGTGGGAGACCCACTTCCTAATAATGGGAACATTGTTTTGAGGAGGCCTTCTGACCTCCATGTCTCTTCCAAGGGGCATTGAAGTGTCTCCAAATTTTTGGCAGCCCTTGCATTCACTGCACAGGCCAACACTATGGAAGACTCTCTCCTTTCTAATGGGAATTTGTCGTTACTGTGGCCCTGCTCTATGTCTCTTTAAATTGTTAGTGGGGTTTTTCCTAAATTTGGTCAGCCGTTGGACTCACTGCATACCCTATAACTGTATAGCAGACCCTCTCCTTTCTATTGGGAACATGTCGTACTTGTTACTGTGGCCCTGCTCTATGTGTCTTTAAATTCTTAGTGGGGTTTTTCCTAAATTTGGTCAGCCGTTGGACTCACTGCATACCCTATAACTGTATAGCAGACCCTCTCCTTTCTAATAGGAACATGTCGTACTTGTTACTGTGGCCCTTCTCTATGTGTCTTTAATTTCTTAGTGGGGTTTTTCCTACATTTGGTCAGCGGTTGGACTCACTGCATACCCTATAACTGTATAGCAGACTCTCTCCTTTCTAATGGGAATTTGTCGTTACTGTGGCCCTGCTCTATGTGTCTCTAATTTCTTAGTGGGGTTTTTCCTAAATTTGGTCAGCCGTTGGACTCACTGCATACCCTGTAACTGTATAGCAGACCCTCTCCTTTCTAATGGGAACATGTCGTACTTGTTACTGGGCTCTGCTCTATGTGTCTTTAAATTCTTAGTGGGGTTTTTCCTAAATTTGGTCAGCGGTTGGACTTACTGCATACCCTATAACTGTATAGTAGAATCTCTCCTTTCTAATGGGAACATGTCGTACTCGTTACTGTGGCCCTGCTCTATGTGTCTTTAAATTCTTAGTGGGGTTTTTCCTAAATTTGGTCAGCCGTTGGACTCACTGCATACCCTATAACTGTATAGCAGACCCTCTCCTTTCTAATAGGAACATGTCGTACTTGTTACTGTGGCCCTTCTCTATGTGTCTTTAATTTCTTAGTGGGGTTTTTCCTACATTTGGTCAGCGGTTGGACTCTCTGCATACCCTATAACTGTATAGCAGACTCTCTCCTTTCTAATGGGAATTTGTCGTTACTGTGGCCCTGCTCTATGTGTCTCTAATTTCTTAGTGGGGTTTTTCCTAAATTTGGTCAGCCGTTGGACTCACTGCATACCCTGTAACTGTGTAGCAGACCCTCTCCTTTCTAATGGGAACATGTCGTACTTGTTACTGGGCCCTGCTCTATGTGTCTTTAAATTCTTAGTGGGGTTTTTCCTAAATTTGGTCAGCGGTTGGACTTACTGCATACCCTATAACTGTATAGTAGAATCTCTCCTTTCTAATGGGAACATGTCGTACTCGTTACTGTGGCCCTGCTCTACGTGTCTTTCAGAGTCCCTCCATCATCAATGAAACAGGATGTGTCTGATGATGTGTCACACACCACATTGCCAGATAAGGTTGTAAAATGTTAAAATGACATTTCCCGGTGAATGCATTTGCCTTAAAAAATAACGTAAAAAAAAAAAAACAGTAGGATCTTTCTTTAGTATAAAAATAGAGTCGCCAATGTAACCTCAATTTAATCATATTGTTCAGCTCCTGCACCTCCTCCATCTCCGAAATGACCACATCAGTCACAAGCTGAAAGCACTGTAGCACTGTCTTGGCCAAGCGGCAACAGGCTGTGCTGAAGATAACATGCTTAAAGCTTAGGTGACAAACTGCCCAGCGCTGCAGAGTTGTTAAAAGCTGTAACACAGCAGCTTGATCTGTGGCTCTCACCGCTGAACATACAGCCAGGCATGGTCGCGTGTGACAATGGGCGGAACCTGGTGACGGAGAAATGACAGCCATGGTAGATACGGTTTCCCTCTATGCCAGTCCTTACACCGAGCTAAAGAATATGGCTGTGGTGAAATACAACTCTCACTGAGAAGCTGTTTCAGATTGAAAAACATTGTGCCCACCAGAGGATTTGATTCTGAGGGCTCACCTTTCTCCCCCGCTCAAGAGCTCCATAGCAGCTGCAAAGTTAGCGCTATCATGAACTCTCTTGATGTAGAAGCCAGGGTGGATTCTCTGGTGGGACCATCCAACCCTGCCGAGAAGCAGTTCTGGCAAAGAAAAGTGTGTGGGAAGGTTCCCGGATACTCTATGACTGCTTTTTTACTGAGGTGGAAACCCATGAAAACATGGGGAGAACATACAAAGTCCTTGCAAATGTTGTCCTTGCTGGGATTTGAACCCAGGATCCCAGCACTGCAAGGCTTCAGTGCTAACCACTGATCCAATGTGCTGCCGTTCACCCTTTAATATCTAACAGGCTGGAGAAACTTGCACCTACTGCAGCCACTCAGTCTACCAAATAAAATTTCTGAGAAGGAAATTGGGGATGGCTTCACTACTGTTACTGGGGGCAGTGCTAATACCATGGCGTCGTGCCATAGTTTACTGGAAATATTCCAGGCTGGTAGGAGGCACGCAAATTCCCACAGAAAAGTACCAGCAGTAATGTTCAGGGACCCGCGCTTGTAGAAGGCGGAGGCAACACCGGGTGAAATAGTGATGGCTGGGGACCGAGTATGGACACGAGGCATGAGGTTGTGAAAAGCAACAGAAAACTAAGCAGATGGTGGCCTCCATCATCATCATGGCCTCACCTCGGCACTATGAACTCTCCTGAAGGAGAAGCCAGGGCCCACCGGAGGAGTCTCCGGTTTTCTAGTGGGTCTGTCCAACCCTGCCGAGAAGCAGCCCTGGCTAAGAAAAGTGTGGGGGAAGGTTCCCGGACACTCTATGGCTGTTTTTTTAATGTGGATCAGACGTGCTTATGCATGTTATTTCTCAAACCGGATTGCAGATCAGGCCCTTGCCCAACTCTGTAGTCATGAAATTAAATGCGCAAAGAAAGATGTTTGTACGTCAAAGCACCACCGAGAAGTGCGAGTTCATGTTGGATGGGCTGCCATTGCTTCTGTAAAAGCTGCTTTAGAGGACTTCCTGGGAGAAATGACACCCAGAGTAGATACGGTTTCCCTCTATGCCAGTCCTTTCACCGAGCTAAAGAATATGACTGTGGTGAAATACAACTCTCAGCAAAAAAAGCTGTGGACTGGCTCCTTACCGTCCCTGGCCACATTCACCTGTCCACGTGTTTGTGGTTAGGCGGTCCTTCCCAGTAAGTGCACTGGGGAGGGCATGGGTAATGTTGTGGGACCCATGCTTGTGGAAGGCGGAGACGATACCAGGAGAAACAGTGGCGGCTGGGTACCGAGTATGGATACCCGGTCGCCCCCGCCATAAGATTGTCGCCAGCTTCCGCCTCCACGAGCCTAAAAGGCCACATTTCAAGTGCAAGCAGCTGTCAAAAATTTGGCAGTATAGTATTGCAGCCTGTGGGTTGGTGGGTGGCTAGCTGCATACTTGTGCTTGCATTCCAAGGAATGGGGTATGGACAACTGAACGCTGCACTGGGACAAGGACGTGGACGGTGATTGTTGCAAGTCTGCAATGACAGGTGCATGGCGGGAGGCATCTTCACATGCACCAAGGATCACTTATGATGGGCACACTTTTAGGCAGTGACCTGGCATCGGGGATGCTTCTAGAGGTCTTCCTCATGCTGTTCCCATGTCTTTTCAGCACTGTATGCATGTGTCTGATGATGTGTCACACACCACATGGCCAGATAAGGTTGTAAAATGTTGAATGACATTTCCTGGTGAATGCATTTGTCTTGGTTGAAAGCAATGCAAAAGTGCAAAAAGGCATCAAAAACGCTACGTGTGAACATAGGCCAAGGCGTGGAGGAGTATTTTTGTTTTTGGTTATTTATTTTGCCTTATATACAAGTCATTACCCTGGAAAGTATGTTCCTTAACATATTTCCCAGGAAAATCCATCTTGGTTTAGTTTTTGTATGTTTTATTGTGAGTCAGTAAAAGTGGCGTAATACTCTGACAAAGTTGTTGACAGCAGTGATCTGGGAGCCAGAGATGCTTCCAGGGGTCTTCCCCATGCTGTTCCCATGTTATTTGAGTACTGTTTCTATCGATTTGGGCAATTTTTAGGCCCTCTGCAGACCGCCGGGGGGAGCCGCCTGAAAAATGCTCGAGTTTCCCATAGACTTACATTGGGCTCATTGCTCGGGTCGAGCACCCGAGTATTCCAATTTGCTCGACCCGAGCAACGAGTACCCGAGCATTTTAGTGCTCGCTCATCACTAGTGGAGTCTGAACTGAATACCGACGGCCTTGTTGATGCTGGTACTCAACAACTGCCCTCTTCTGCTCCCAAATCCTTCCCAACATCTGCAGTGTAGAGTTCCAATGCGATGGGACATCACATACCAGTCTGTGAGCCGGAAGCTTCAAACGCTGCTGAAACACGGCAAGGGCGGCGGAAGCTGTAGGTGACTTTCTAAAATGGGCACACAGGCGATGTACTTTAACAAACAGATCTGGCAGCTCCGGGTACGATTTGAGAAACTGCTGAACCACGAGGTTAAGCACATGGGCCAGGCATGGTACGTGTGTGAGCTCGTCTCGCCTCAGAGCCGCCACCAGGTTCCGGCCATTGTCACACACGACCATGCCTGGCTGTAGGTTCATTAGTTTGAGCCACAGATCTGCCTGCTCTTTCAGAGCTGTCCACAACTCTTCAGCATTGTGCGGTTTGTCACCTAAGCATATTAGCTTCAGCACAGCCTGTTGCCGCTTGGCCGAGGCAGGGCTGCAGTGCTTCCAGCTTGTGACTGATGTGGTCATTTCGGAAATGGAGGCTGAAGAGAAGGAGGAGGCTGAGGAGGATGAGGGGCAGGAGCTGTAGACTGTGGGGTCAACCCTGATTGACCTAGGGCCCGCAATCATTGGCATCGGGAGGACGTGTTCCGTCCCAAGGTCCGACTGGGTCCCGGCTTCCACTATGTTAACCCAGTGTGCCGTCCGCGAAATGTACCGTCCCTGCCCACAAGCACTTGTCCAGGTGTCCGTGGTTAGGTGGACTTTCTCTGTAACTGCGTTGTTGAGGGCACGGCTAATGTTTTGGGACACGTGCTTTTTTAATGTGGGGACGACACACCGGGAGAAATAGTGGCGGCTGGGGACCGAGCACCGAGGGAGAGCCGCCGCCATCAGGTTGCAGAATGCTTCCGTCTCCACGAGCCTAAAAGGCAACATTTCAAGCGCAAGCTTGAAGCTTGTTAAATGAGGGAATTTAGTTCTGTGGCCTGTGGGGCGTTGGCTGCGTACTTGCGCTTGCGTTCCAAGGACTGGGGTATAGACAATGGAACGCTGCGCTGGGATAAGGACGTGGACGTGCTTCCTGATGCTGCTACTTGGAAGTGTGCAATGACAGGTGCAGGGCAGCAGGTATCTTTGCATGCACCATGGACAGTGGATTGGCTTGCATGCACAACAGCGGAAGAAGCAATGGTGCCACCCGCAGACACTGTTCCTGGACCCTGGGGTTTGGCACACAAAGTCGGGTGCTTTGCTGCCATGTGCCTGATCCTGCTGGTGGTGGTCAGGTTGGTCGTTTTGCCACCCCTGCTGATGCTGGCCTGGCAGGTGGTGCAAATGGCCTTTTTGGGGTTATCGGCAGAGTCTTTAAAAAACATCCAGACTCGGGAAGACCTAACGGTTGTACTGGCAACTTCCTTCGTGTTGGTGTTACGGGGAACGGTTGCCTGCCTTCTTTCTGCAGCCACCACACTGCTTCTTTCTGCCTGTTGGGGTGCTCTGCCTTCCTCCCCCTGTGTGCTGCTCTCCTTGCTCTGCATGTCCTCCTGCCAGGTTGGGTCAGTTACTATATCATCCACCACCTTGTCTTCCACTTCCGCACTCTGGTCCTCCTCCTGACTTTCTGGTAATTGTGTCTCATCATCGTCCACCTCTTGTGACACTTTCCCACCGTCGCCTTCGTCTGACCAGCTCAAATATTTGGGCATTGCTTCATGCAATCTCCTCTTGCCCCACTTCAAGCGGACCGGGCGAGAGGCCCAAATCTATAAATGGAAAAGTGAACAGCTCTTCGGAGTGTCCAAGTGTGAGATCAGTTGTCTCTGTGAACTCGGCATGGTGGGAGGAAGGAGGTTCAGGGTGAGGAATATGTGGTCCACACTCAGAGCTACTGAGATTTGACTGTGTGGAAGACAAGGTGGTGGTGGTGGTGGCTAAGTGACTGGAAGCATTATCTGCTATCCAACCAGTAACCTTTTCACACTGCTCTGTGTTCAATAGTGGTGTTATGCGGTCCCCTATTAATTGGACAAAAAGGTCAAGCGAGAAGATGTGGGTGTTTGTTGTGGCACAATTTCAACTTGCCCACGGCCTCGGCCTCTGCATGCACCATCATCACCATCACGTCCAGTTCCCCGTCACTTGCCACGTGCCTTGCCCATTTTAAATGGAGGACAATATCTTCCATGCTCACAACAAATGACTGAATTTGGAGCGAACTTATATGTGATCCGTGTGACGGACAAATCACAGTTTTAAATACCTGGCCTGTAGGTAAGTATTTTGAACAGCAAACTGGTGTCAATTGCTTCACTGACACACTGAAACAATTTTTTAATGCAGGTCAGAAATGGCAGTATTTTCTGAAAACGTATAAGTGATCCGTGTGACGGAGAAAACACAGTTTTAAATACCTGGCCTGTAGGTAACTATTTTGATCAGCAATCTGGTGTCAATTGCTTCACTGACACACTGTAACAAATTTTTAATGGAGGTCAGAAATGGCAGTATTTTCTGAAAACGTATTTGTGATCCGTGTGACGGAGAAAACACAGTTTTAAATACCTGGCCTGTAGGTAACTATTTTGAACAGCAATCTGGTGTGAATTGCTTCACTGACACACTGAAACTAATTTTTAATGGAGGTCAGAAAAGGCAGTGTTTTCTGAAAACGTATATGTGATCCGTGTGACGGAGAAAACACAGTTTTAAATACCTGGCCTGTAGGTAACTGTTTTGAACAGCAATCTGGTGTCAATTGCTTCACTGACACACTGAAAATTTTTTTTAATGGAGGTCAGAAATAGCAGTATTTTCTGAAAACGTATATGTGATCCGTGTGACGGAAAATCTATAAATGGAAAAGTGAACAGCTCTTTGGAGTGTCCAAGTGTGGGATCAGTTGTCTCTGGGAACTCGGTATGGTGGGAGGAAGGAGGTTCAGGGTGAGGAATATGCGGTCCAGACTTAGAGCTACTGAGACTTGACTGTGTGGAAGACAAGGTGGTGATGGTGGTGGCTAAGTGACTGGAAGCATTATCTGCTCTCCAACCAATAACCTTTTCACACTGCTCTGTGTTCAATTGTGGTGTTATGCGGTCCCCTATTAATTGGGACAGAAAGGTCGAACGAGAAGATGTGGGTGTTTGTTGTGGCCCAATTTCAACTTGCCCACGGCCTCGCCCTCTGCGTGCACCATCATCACCATCACGTCCAGTTCCCCGTCCCTTGCCACGTGCCTTGCCCATTTTAAATGGAGGGCAATATCTTCCACGCTCACAACAAATGACTGAATTTGGAGCAAACTTATATGTGATCCGTGTGACGGACAAACCACAGTTTTAAATACCTGGCCGGTAGGTAACTATTTTGAACAGCAATCTGGTGTCAGTTGCTTCACTGACACACTGAAAAAAAATTTAATGGAGGTCAGATATGGCAGTATTTTCTGAAAACGTATTTGTGATCCGTGTGATGAAGAAAGCACAGTTTTAAATACCTGGTCTGTAGGTAACTATTTTGAACAGCAATCTGGTGTCAATTGCTTCACTGACACACTGAAACAATTTTTTAATGGAGGTCAGAAACAGCAGTATTTTCTGAAAACGTATATGTGATCTGTGTGATGGAGAAAACACAGTTTTAAATACCTGGCTTGTAGGTAACTATTTTGAACAGCAATCTGGTGTCAATTGCTTCACTGACACACTGAAAACATTTTTTATTGGAAGCCAGAAATGGCAGTATTTTCAGCGCAATTATATGTGATCTGTGTGACGGACAAACCACAGTTTTAAATAGTTAGATTTTTAGCGCTGTAATATGGAAAGGACCTGGCTGTATTCTGCAGTGCCAACAAGCAAATGGAGCAGGAAAACTGTGTTCTCTGGACTGCTTTTTAAGCAAATAATGAGGATTACGATAAAAAAAAAAAATATTCCTGTCCCTTGAGACCTGGGCCTATTTCTAGAAATATCTAACAGCTGCAGCAGCAGACAATTCTAGAATGGATGAGAAACACAGTAGCCCACATATTGAGATTCAAAATAGGGTGGTGTGGATAAGTAGCCACTCACACCCCATGTTTATGTAGCCAACTTGAACAAAATACAAGGAAACAGGAAAAAAAACAAGTATATTGGCATACAAAAGTTTATTATAAATTCATATAAAAATCCATAGGTAGATGGTAAAAAGGTATATATAATAAAGTACAGACAAACAGATCCAAGAAAGCCCCGCTGAAGTGATATAGAGAAATGCAGGACGCATCAAAAATATCATGAATAATACAAAACAAAAATTAGGAAAGTAACACTAATATCCGCCAAAAGAGGAGGACAAACAATAAAGAAATTGACTAATAATCACAAAACAACAACAAAAAATTAAAAGGAGAGAGATAAGGCAGGGCAAGAAAAAGTGATATACATAGCACTTAGTGTGTGGGGATCACGTAAACCGTGGTCCTGTACAGTAAATCCATTGCCATAATGCGTGTCATGTACAGGGCATAGGTAACTCACCCCAGAATATCACATGTAGCTAAGGGACAAATGAGGGCCGGTGTCTGTCAAGGAGGGCAGCCTCGACGCGCGTTTCGCGGGTGCTTTTTCGAGAGGCGTAAATAGAAAGGGCACAAGGACCTTTTTAAATGCGTAGCTCCGCTCCCTCAAGGCATCACGTGTAAGGTCATGTGGTGATTCAGGATGGCCATCAGCGGAGAGGTACAAACGGCGCATGCGTAGGGAGAGTCAGCAACCCCCGGGGTCCCGCACCGCCCATCATGACGCGGACGCAACCTGGAAGTGTCAAAAATAGACCACATCCGGGAGGCGCGCCAGCGCCATGGAGAAAGGCGACGCGAGGGCAGGGGGAGCGAGTCACCCAGCGCATGCGCACAGCAACACTCTACAGACGGTTCCCTATGTCTCGCTGCAGAAAGCTGCAGCTCCATATATATAGGTTTCTGTCATGCAGTAAAAGGCATAGAGAGGTATAGTGAACACTGGAATGGAACAGAATAATTGGGGACAAGACAGGTACAATAGAAGGAGAATATAAAAATGAAAAAAGAGTGAGAAAACAGAGGGGGGGGACAAGGGGAAGGGGTAATACAAATAAATACATATAAATGAGACAAATGGAAAAGAAAAACAAATAACAACAACACTATGATGAACGGACAAATATATCGTTGTGGATCACTCCTCCAAAAAATATTATTAATAGCTGTTGGGGAAGTTCCGATACATCAGATATCTGGACATCAGGATAGAAATCAGGTGGGGTCCTTGAGAATAAATCACACAAAAAAAAAACACACAAAAAAAAAAAGAAATCAAAAACATGATTAATAAACAAATAAAGAGGTTAAAAAGACAGAAGACCAAAATAGCCCCCGTATATAAGAAATATATATACAGCAGGGGTTACAGGAGAGCACATCAATAAGTTGCATAAAGTTTCCCATAGTCCAAAGAAAAGGATGTGGACTCATGGTAAGTTCAACACAAAGCGCAGAACCAAGACAGGTGAAATTAAAGAAATGGCGCAAACCCCAAGTTCTCATTCAGACCCCGTGGCACCATAGTATCCAGGGTAATGATCCACCTCGCCTCCTTTTGTGCCAGGAGGCATTTGGCATTCCCACCCCAAGAGCCCAGACCAACTACATCAATGCCCCGTATTTTCAGTGACCGCGGATCACAATTGTGAGCAGTCCTGAAGTGTCGAGGCAATGTCTTGAGCTCCCGGGGATCAGTGGCCGACCGGGCCGCACCAATGTCCCTGACGTGTTCACGAACCCTGATACGTAGCTCCCTGGATGTTAAACCAACATATATTAACCCACACCCACATGTGGCATAATATACCACATGTGTCGTGCTACAGGAAATATAGTGTCGGATATCAAAATAACGGGAGCCGTGAGAGCTCGTGAACGACGTACTACGTAGGACATTGGTACAGGCCACACAGTGTCCACATGGGAAAGTACCCAACCTAGGGCCACGGGATCCAAAAGGATTGGAAATAGGAGGAATGTAATGACTAGTGACTAGTAAGTCCCCTAGAGTGCTCGATCGTCGTGGTGTCATACACGGAGCTTCTCCAATGTGTTCCCGAAGGGAAGGCTCCACGCTTAAGATGTTCCAATGTCGAGAGAGGATCCGCCGCATAGCCCCTCACTCATGATTGAATGTGGAGATGTAGCGGATCCTCTCCGGTGCCCCATATGGGTGTCTGGGAGGGGGATGAATAAGATGGTACCGAGGGGTGTTATGTGCCCTCCTATAGCCACGGCCAATGCATCGATTGCTGTAGCCACGTTGTCGGAAACGTGCCGCCAAATCTGAGGCGCGTTTCTCGAAATCCGTGTTTGTGGAGCAGATCCGCCTCATCCTGAGGAACTGTCTAATAGAACGGCCCGAATAGTTGACGAATCATGTGCAGAAGCAGCATGTATCAGAGAATTCACTGAGGTAGATTTTCTAAATAAATCAGTCTGGATCTGACCCTCTGAATCCACTACAAGTGTGATATCCAGAAAATCGATCCGCTTGGGATGGTAAGTGTACGTCAGCTTCACAGCACGATCATTAGAATTTAAGCGTGCCATGAAGTCGTCGAGCTCCTCCACCGTCCCGTGCCAAAAGAATAAAATATCATCAATATACCTCATCCATGACACGACATGGTCCGCGCCCTGCATCCCCTCATCACCAAAGATCTCCCTCTCCCACGCTCCCAGGAAGAGATTGGCGTACGAGGGGGCGCAGGCCGCCCCCATTGCCGTGCCACAGATTTGGAGGTATATTCTATCTTTAAATAAAAAATAATTATGGCAAAGGACAAACTGGAGGAGCTCGAGGATGAATTCTCTGGAAGGGCCGCTCAGGTTGGAGCCCCCCAAGAAGAGGCGGGCTGCAGACAAACCAAGATCGTGGCTAATACAAGTATAAAGGCTCTCGACGTCGGCCGTGACGAGGAGGGTGTCATCCGTAACAAGGGCGCCGTCAACCCGGGTAAGGACGTCCGTTGTGTCTTTTATGCAAGATGGAAGATTTCCAACTAATGGGCGTAGGTGGCTATCAATATACTGAGAAATAGGGCCACACAAACCGTCCAATCCAGACACAATCGGACGTCCGGGCGGGTTGAGGGCGTCCTTGTGTATTTTTGGGAGTAAGTAAAATGTGGCAGTTTTCGGGAAACGGACCGTCAAAGCCTCAACGGTACGTTTATCAATAATGCCTGAATCACATGCCCGGCCCAAGATCCCCTGGAGTGTGTCAGAGAATTCTAGAATGGAGCCTCTTGTCCTATGTGCACTGCAGTCTGCTATATACCCTGCCTGCCTGCTTATATACACTGCCTGCCTGTTATCTCTGCAGATGGATTAGTCCTCAGAAGGACTGTTTGTTGAGATGGATATGTGTCTCTAATATAGTTTGGTACACCTACACTAACTAGAAACAAGCAAATCTCTCCCTAGCTCAGCAGCACCTCTCCCTACACTGTCTGATTCCGGAGTGACTGTGACGAACATGGCGGCACAAGGTCTGATATAGACCCGATGACGCTGTGCGGCCAGCCAATCACTGTAATGCCACAACCAACATGGCTACGGCATTACAGTGAGTGGCAGGCAATCCCTGCATGTTCATTGGCGCTCTAAAGAGCACCAAACATGTAGGGAGGAGACCCGAGAGCCAGCCGAGCAACCCCGGAAATACTCGGCGAGCGCCGAGCATGTCGAGCAGTGAGATGCTCGGGCGAGCACCGAGCAGTAGCGCACATGCTCGCTCATCACTAATAGGGGATTGACATGCACACACAACAGCGGAACAAGCAGTGGTGTCACCCACAGACACTGTTTCTAGGCCCAGGTGTTCAGCCCACCTAGTCGGGTGCTTTGCTGTCATGTGCCTGAGCATGTTGGTTATGGTCAGGCTGCTAGTTATGCTACCCCCGCTGATGCTGGCCTGGCAGATGTTGCAAATGGCCATTTTGGGGTTATCTGGACTATCTTTACAAAACAACCATACTCAGGAAGACCTAACAGTTGTACTGGCAACTTCCGTCATGTTGGTGTTCCAGGGAACAGTTGCCCGGCTTGAGCCTGTGGTCACCCCACTGCTTGTTCCTGCCTGTTGTGGTGCTATGCCTCCCTCCCCCTGTGTGCTGCTGTCCTTGCTCTGCATGTCACCTTGCCAGGTTGGGTCAGTGACTTCATCGTCCACCACCTCATCTTCCACTTCCTCACCCTGGTCCTCCTCCTGACTTTCTGGCAATTGTATCTCATCATCATCTACCTCTTGTGACAGTAATTATACTTTCCCACCATCGCCTTCGTGTGACCGAGGCAGCTCACATATTTGGGCATCACTAAGTGCGATCTCCTCTTGCACTGCTTGAAGCTGGCTGGAGAGAGGCCTGAATCCATAAATGGAAAAATAAACAGCTCTTCGGAGTGTCCAAGTGTGGGATCAGTTGTCTAAGGGCACTCGTCATGGTGGAAGGAAGGAGGATCAGGGTGAGGAATATGCAGTCCAGACTCACGGCTACTGAGACTTGACCGTGTGGACGTCAGGGTGGTAGTGGTGGTGGTGGTGGCAAAGTGACAGGAAGCATTATCTGCTGTCCAACCAACAACCTTTTGACACTGCTCTAGGTTCAATAGTGGTGTGCTGCAGTCTCCTAGTAATTGGGACAGGACGGTCGGGCGATAAGATGTGGGTGCTTGATGTGGCACAATATCAGCTTGCCCACGACCTCGGCCTCAGCATGCACCATCACGATCACGTGCACTTCCCTGTCCCTTGCCATGCGCCTTGCCATTTTAAATGGAGGATAATATGTTGCACGATCTGTACAAATTGCTGGATATGTACCTCAGGAATATGTAAAACGTCTGACAGACGCCCACGGTTTTAAATACCAGCCTTGTAGTTTCCTATTATTGGCAGCTACCACGTGTGAATAGCTTCATCGACACACTGCTGCATAACTGTAAAAGGAGGATAATATTTTGCACGGTCCCTACAAAGTGCCGGATTTGTACTGCAGTAATATGTGATACGTCAGACGGATGCCCACGGTGAATAGCTTCATCGACACACTGCTGCCTAACTGTAAAAGGAGGATAATATTTTGCACGGTCCCTACAAATTGCTGGATTTGTACCGCAGTAATATGTGATACGTTTGACGGACGCCCACGGTTTTAAATACCGGCGTTGTAATTTCATATTATTGGCTGCAACCACCTGTGAATAGCTTCACCGACACACTGCTGCCTAACTGTAAAAGGAGGATAATATTTTGCACGGTCTCTACAAATTGCTGGATTTGTACCTCAGGAATATGTGATATGTCTGACGATTGCCCACGGTTTTAAATACCAGCCTTGTAGTTTCCTATTATTGGCAGCGACCACGTGTGAATAGTTTCATCGACACACTGCTGCATAACTGTAAAAGGAGGATAATATTTTGCACGGTCTCTACAAATTGCTGGATTTGTACTGCAGTAATATGTGATACGTCAGACGGACGCCCACGGTTTTAAATACCGGCCTTGTAGTTTCCTATTATTGGCAGCGACCACGTGTGAATAGCTTTACTGACACACTGCTGCCTACATGTAAAAGAAGGATAATATTTTGCACAGTCCCTACAAATTGCTGGATTTGTACCGCAGTAATATGGGATCACGTCTGATGACGTAAAAGATTTGTCGTATTCTGCAGTGCTAACAAGCAAATGGAGCAGTAAAATGTTGGACTTTATTACTTTTTAAAAAATAATTAGGATTAAGTGCCAAAAAAAGAGCCCCGATATCTAGTCCAACGGCTATCAGGAACAGGCAGCAGCAGCAGACAGAACGTGCAATGGACACTATTGTGCTGTATAGTGTCCAAAAATTTCTCTGCCTGCCTAACTCCTGCTATCACCACTGAATATATGCAGCTGGATTAGTCCTCAGAAGGACTTTGAATTCAGATAGATATGTATCCTGGTGTGGAATACCTATATCTATCTATTACACCGGCAATTCTGTCCCTCACACAGCAGCACCTCTCCCTACTCTGCCTGTTTCCGGGTTAGACTATGATGAGCATAGGGCCACCAGGTCTTTTATAGACCCGATGACTCTATGCGGCCAGCCAATCACTGTAATGCCACAACCAAGATGGCTACGGCATTACAGTGAGTGGTAGACAATCCCTGCATGTTCATTGGCTCTCTAAAGAGCGCCAAACATACAGGGCGGGGACCTGAGCTCCCGCCCGAGCATCCCGGAAATACTTGCCGAGTGCCGAGCATCTTGAGCAGTGAGATGCTTGGGCGAGTACCAAACAGTGACAAGCACGCTCGCTCATCACTAGTTATTACAAATAGCAGAAAGTTTGTAAATATTGCTAATAAACCTATTTTTCAGTGTGGCTTGATAGCTTTCATTGCAACTGTACATGTTGACTTTCAGTAATTGGCTACATTTAAGAGATAGTAGAAATAAATGGTTGGGAAATAATTGTGTGTTTAGACTTTGCTGCATTACGTCACCAGAGAGTATCATGATACTGGTCTACACATACGGTAACTATCCCTCTTTAATAGCAGTGTGCTATTTCTAAGGGCTCAGGTTTCATATTGGGCCAAGTATTAAGAAAGACCATAGTTCATACGAGTGTTCATCTCACGCTGCTATATGCAGTGTACATGGACAAACATTGCACAACTGATTTTCTTAAACATATGCTTTTAATATTCTAGCATTTTCTGAACTACTTTCAGATGTGAGGTATATAGTGGAGGCACAACAAGTCCTGTTGTACATAATTTGAAAATTGCAGTCCATCCCCTGTTGGAACAATATTCAGATATGAATAGACTGGAGCAAGGTGAAATGTGGAGGCCATAAAAGCATTCTTTGTTCATTATGCGTTGTTACTTTTATATTGTACTGTTCTGCGCACACTGACAGATGGCAAGGCACCAGCCATTTACTGTAAACTGCCCATGTTGGCCTGAAATAGCTGATTTTGACCAGCCATCAATTTAAAATTAGATGCAAACTATCAGTCACAAACGCTAATGGCAGACAGTATGCTAAAATAACAAAGCCTACTGACAAATAAGGTATAAAGTCATGGGATTATAAATATTACATTTTATTTATTACATCATAAGAGAACATAATTAAAAAAGGTTATAAACACTACATAGAGGAAAGCGACAGACCATAGCAAGAGAAGATGGCACTACAGGTTAAATCATGTCCATAATATACCAGCACATTGTCTGTTAACCATATGAAAAAAGTATATATACATAGCTATTTCTGAGCACACTGTGTCACAATAGGTATTGTCATATCTAGTATATGTAATAGCCGTCAGAATCAGAGAAATGTGGAAAAGAGGGGTTTTTTTTTATTATGCAGTTACCTGTATCCATCTCCTCCTGCTGGAATGGCGCAAGGCGCCGACGCATGTATTGGCGCTAGTGTTAGAACCCTCCTGTTAGTTTTTTATATCTTGTGTTTTGTGGTCACGTGACCATCTGCCTATATATTCCAGCTCCGCCCTTATAGCTTTGCTGGACTTCAGTGTTGTTTGACTGTTTTGCTAGCCTGGTGCTTCGGTGCCTATCTCTGTCAGTTTGTTTAGTCCTCTGGGACCTCTAGTAATTTTTGTCAGTTTGTCTTTTGTGTTCTACAACAATTTCTGTTTAGGAGGTGTCCCATTTTTTGTCCCAGTCCTTAGTTCTTTTAGAGACCCCTCCCTTAATTCTATAGGTCTTTGTTCAGACTAGCCGAGGACGAAGGTGGGTCTGTTCACTAGGAACAGGCAGCCCGCTACATCGTAGGGATTCAGCTTAGTCTTATTGTAGGGACAGCTTTCCCCTATCTTTCCTTAGTTCTTGTTGCAGATGATAACAGTAAGTCCAGCCCAAAAAAAAATAAAAGGAAAAAAATTCGGGCATCAGTATGGTTTCCGTCCAGGAGTTGGCTCAACGCCTGCAGGGATTGTCTCTGGAGGTGGACGAGCTTCAGCAACACGTGAGTAGCTGTTCTGTAGCGCATTTTGTGGAACCCAAGGTAGGACTGCCTGATGTTTTTTATGGTAAACAGCAAGATTTTTTTTCCTTTAAAAATGCTTGTTTGTTATATTTTCGTTTGAGACCAAGGTCCTCTGGGAATGAATCACAGCGCATTGGTTTTATTATGTCACTTTTGCGCAAACAACCACAGGGTTGGGCCTTTTCTCTCCAGCCTAATGATCCGTGTCTAAGTTCTGTTGAAGAATTTTTTTCTGCTATGGGGCTATTATATGACGATCCTGATCGAATCTCATCTGCTGAATCAGAACTTAGACGTTTGAATCAGGGGTCTGATGATGTTGAAAATTATTGCACACACTTCAGGAGGTGGGCTTCAGAAGTTAAGTGGAATGATTCGGCGCTGAGATGTTTATTTCTTTCTGGTCTGCGTGAAAGGGTTAAGGATTTGCTAATTGCATTCCCTGCACCTGAGACTCTGCAGGAAGCTATGCAGTTAGCTGTTCGTATAGACAGGAGACTGAGGTGCAGGCTCAATGAGGTAAAGACTCCTGTAATGTCAGGTCCTAGTCCCCAGAAAATCTGCTCTGACGGTGGGGAACCGATGGATGTTGGGGGGATGTCACTCTGCTCTCAGGAAAAAGACCGGAGATTCGCTGAGGGATTGTGTCTTTATTGTGGTAAAGGTGACCATTTGATTAAGTATTGTGAGCATCGTTTAAGTAAAGAAAAAAAAAGGTCAGTTACACCCATATAGCTTGTTTACGCTCTGCAGGAGTATTTCTTTCTGGGAGTACTACTCTGCAGGGAGATTTGATTGAATTTCAGGTGTTTGTGGATTGTGGTTCACCACTTAATGTGATTGATAAAGGGTTTTTGGAAAACCTTAAATTGAAATCTAAACCTTTGTTATCGCCTATTTCTGTGGTTGCAATTGATAACACTCCCTTGAAATGTATTACTCACAAGACTGCTGCATTTCCTCTCACTATCAATGGAGTTCACCAAGAAATTTTGGACTTGGTTGTTTTGGATAATTTACCCTCTCCAGTTGTTTTAGAATTGCCTTGGTTAAGACTGCACAATCCTTTATTGGACTGGTCTACTAATGTGATTAAGTCTTGGAGTTCGAAGTGCTATGATAAATGTTGTAATGGTCGCATTGCGGCTGTGGAAAAAGTGGAATTACCGGTACCTATTCAAGATTTTTGGAGGGCTTTTTTGGAGGAGGAGTCGCAAGTTTTACCTTCTCATAGGGATTATGATTGCGCCATTGAGTTTGTTCCGGGTGCTACTCTTCCCAAAAGTCGCTTGTTTAATCTGACTATCCCTGAAAGAAAGGCCTTGGAGGAGTACATACAGACTAGCCTGGCTGCTGGTCACATTAGACCTTCTAAGTCGCCTGTGGCAGTTGGATTCTTCTTTGTTAAAAGAAAGGATGGCGGTTTACGTTCATGTCTGGATTTTCGTGAAATTAATAAGATTACCGTACGCAATTCCTACCCATTACCGTTAATTCCTGACTTGTTTAACCAGTTAGTGGGAGCCAAGTGGTTCTCCAAAATTGACCTCCGGGGGCATACAATTTTTTACGTGTGAAGGAGGGTGATGAATGGAAAACTGCTTTTAACACTCCGGTAGGTCATTTTGAGAATCTGGTGATGCCTTTTGGTCTTACCAATGCACCTAAAAATCATGTGCAGTTAACTGAATGCAGTTTTTACATAAACAAGGTGGATTTGTGATGGTCTGGTGAGGATATCATTACAGGGTTACACAAGCCTCTAGATAATAGCCAACAGTACCCTGACTGCTGTTAAGTTCCAGGATTAAATCCTCAGAGACATTGTCAGACCTTGTGCTGGTGCAGAAGGCCAAAGTGTTTCTCCTGGTAGAGGATGATGTCAAGCCTCATGTGGCCAAAGTGTGCAGGCAGTTTCTGGATGACAGAGAAATTGATGCATTTGACTGGCCATCACACTCCCCAGGGCTAAAACCAATTAAGAACATCTGGTACATTATGCATCAGTGCATCTGGTACCTCCAAATAGTTTCAGACTGCCCAGTATTAGTTCACTGATGCCATGATCCAGATCTGGGAGGAAATGCCCTTGGGAGACCATCCACCATCTCATCTAGAGAATATTGAGACATTTTCAGGAGTGCATACAAGTACAAGGTGTCCAGAAACACAAATGAATTGCCATCATGAAATTCATACACATTGGATCCACCTGTGATTTCAGTATTTTACTTTGATTTTCAAAGGGACTTGCAATCCAATCTTCAGTTGGTTGATGATTTTGGCTTTTATTGACCATTTATTAAAGATGATCAGATTGATCTGCTGAAAATCCACTTTCAGTCGAATTTCATGAAATTTGTAGGTCCCAAAGAATTTGAAGAATTTACTATTCAATTCACACAAATCGCCCAAAATTACCCATTGCCATTTTAGACATTGCACCAGCCAGAGAGCTGGCTCACATGACGTTAGGCACGTCTGTGCAGGCTTCGCCATATAGTCTTGTAGGTATTACTTGTTATGATCTGTTGCAGGCAATAAGAGGGGACTATTACAGTCACTATAAAAGATGAGGCAGGAAAAGAAGTTGCCTTTTTAGGGTTTTATAGCCTAGGGAGAAAAGGTCAGAGCGCACAGCTCATCATTAGAGATAGGGACAAAAAGGCCAAAAACAGGATTTTTTCTCATTTGTTAGCCATTCATAGTCTGTTTCTATACAGTCCTGGCCAAAAGTATTGGCATCCCTGCAATTCTGTCAGATAATTCTCAGTTTCTTCCTGAAAATGATTGCAATCACAAATTCTTTGGTATTATTCTCTTCATTTAATTTGTCTTCAATGAAAAAAACACAAAAAGAATTGTCCTAAAGCCAAATTGGATATAATTCCACACCATACCTAAAAAAGGGGGTGGACAAAAGTATTGGCACCCTTTCAAAAATCATGTGCTGCTTCTCTAATTCGTGTAATTAACAGCACCTGTAACTTACCTGTGGCACCTAACAGGTGTTGGCAATAACTAAATCACACTTGCAGCCAGTTAACATGGATTAAAGTTGACTCAACCTCTGTCCTGTGTCCTTGTGTGTATCACATTGAGCATGGAGAAAAGAAAGAAGACCAAAGAACTGTCTGAGGGCTTGAGAAACCAAATTGTGAGGAAGCATGAGCAATCTCAAGGCTACAAGTCCATCTCCAAAGACCTGAATGTTCCTGTGTCTTCCGTGCGCAGTGTCATCAAGAAGTTTAAAGCCCATGGCACTGTGGCTAACCTCCCTAGATGTGGACGGAAAAGAAAAATTGACGAGAGATTTCAACGCAAGATTGTGCGGATGGTGGATAAAGAACCTCGACTAACATCCAAACAAGTTCAAGCTGCCCTGCAGTCTGAGGGTACAACAGTGTCAACCCGTACTATCCGTTGACATCTGAATGAAAAGGGACTGTATGGTAGGATACCCAGGAAGACCCCACTTCTTACCCCGAGACATAAAAAAGCCAGGCTGGAGTTTGCCAAAACTTACCTGAGAAAGCCTAAAACGTTTTGGAAGAATGTTCTCTGGTCAGATGAGACAAAAGTAGAGCTTTTTGGGAAAAAGCATCAACATAGAGTGTACAGGAAAAAAAAAGAGGCATTCAAAGAAAAGAACACGGTCCCTACAGTCAATCATGGCGGAGGTTCCCTGATGTTTTGGGGTTGCTTTGCTGCCTCTGGCACTGGACTGCTTGACCGTGTGCATGGCATTATGAAGTCTGAAGACTACCAACAAATTTTGCAGCATAATGTAGGGCCCAGTGTGAGAAATCTGGGTCTCCCTCAGAGGTCATGGGTCTTCCAGCAGGACAATGACCCAAAACACACTTCCAAAAGCACTATAAAATGGTTTGAGAGAAAGCACTGGAGACTTCTAAGGTGGCCAGCAATGAGTCCAGACCTAAATCCCATAGAACACCTGTGGAGAGATCTCAAAATGGCAGTTTGGAGAAGGCACCCTTCAAATATCAGGGACCTGGAGCAGTTTGCCAAAGAAGAATGGTCTACAATTCCAGCAGAGCATTGTAAGAAACTCATTGATGGTTACCGGAAGCGGTTGTTCGCAGTTATTTTGGCTAAAGGTTGTGCAACCAAGTATTAGGCTGAGGGTGCCAATACTTTTGTCCTGCCCTTTTTTGGAGTTTTGTGTGAAATGATCAATGATTTGATTTTTTCTTCATTCTCTTTTGTGTTTTTTCCTTGCAAGCAAATTAAATGAAGAGAATAATACCACAGAATTTGTGATTGCAATCATTTTCAGGAAGAAACTGAGTATTATCTGACAGAATTGCAGGGGTGCCAATACTTTTGGCCAGCACTGTACATCATCATTGTAAAAATGTATAAGACTAAACACAGGTTCTCATGTTAAAGAATTTCAATGTATCCGAAAAGTCCGGATGTTAAACGGTGGCTATGATTTTTGGGGGTTACCCATAGACTTGAATAGGCGAGTCTCATCCGACACACAATGGAAACTAGTGCATGCTGAGAATTTTTTCACTCACAGATTTGGTCCATAAAAAAAATTGTTCATCTGCATTGCCCCATTGAATAACATTGGTCTGAGTGCTGTCCTTTTATTCTATGACCAAACTAAGACCAAAAATATGGTTGTGTGAACCTGTCCTGACTGAGAATTGATTGATCCTTGATGTAGCACAAAACATTTCCAGCTGTCTGTGGATTTAATTACACCAATTTTTCCCCTCACCCATGACAGCATCTAAAAGAGTGGGATCCGCACCTTCACTGGACAGAAGCCAAGAGCACAAAATGAAAAAGCAACTCCCACTTCCTCCTTCAATGTGATTTCCTGTCCTTTGGATGTAGGAACCTTGAGCACATGGCTGAAGCAGCTGTGAATCATAGAACACCATAGCGTGTTTCAATAGCAACCTCTAATAAGAATGGCAGTGAGTACAGGGCCCAGTTGGGCGCTGAAATGCTAACATCAGTCTGTGAGAATTTACATTTTATGCTTCAGTACATACCTATATTTGATGTCTGGCCTATGAGCTGGTGTCTGGCCTGGGCCTTGTGTTTCAGTAGTACTGCAGTGTTGTGATTCTCGCATGTCTTGCAGCCTGGCGATTCTCATTTGGTCTGCAGCCTGGTGTGTGGCCTGCAGCCTGGCATTTAGCCTTGCAGCCTGGCATTTAACCTTGCGTTTCTCATTTAGGTGCTGTGGCTTAGTTGGTTAAAGAGCCTTTCTTGTCAACAGATCCTGTGTTCGAATCTCTGTAGTGTCTGGCCTAGTGTCTTGTATATTGGGCCGGCTGCCTCATGTCTGACCTCATGTCTTGTGTATTGAGCCTGCCGCCTCATGTCTGGTTTCATGTCTTGTGTGTTGGGCCTCCTACCTTAAGTCTGGCCTCATGTCTTGTGTGTTGAGCTGGTTGCCTCGTGTGTGGCCTCATGACTTGTATGTTGAGCCTGCAACCTCATGTCTTGTGTGTTGAGCCTACCGCCTCGTGTCTGGCTTCGTGCTTTGTGTGTTGTGCCTGCCGCTTCATGTCTGGCCTCATGTCTTGTGTATTGAGCCTGCCACCTAATGTCTGGCCTCATGTCTTGTGTGTTGGACCTGCCGCCTCTTGTCTTGTGTGTGGGTATGGCCTCTTGGGTATGGCCTCATGTTTGCCATGTTATCTCATGTCTGGTGTTTGGCCTGCCACTTCAAGTCTGGCCTTATGTCTCATTTTTGGCAGGCCACCTCATGTCTCGTTTTTCCAGAAAATCACATTGTATGATTTTTAAATATTTAATCTAATAAACTGCAATTTAATTAAGTATTTGATCACCAAACAACCAGCAAGAATTCTGGCTCTCACAGACCTGTTAGTTTTTCTTTAAAAAGCCATTCTACTCTGCACTCATTACCTGTATTAATTGCACCTGTTTGAACTCGTTACCTTTATAAAAGACATCTGTCCACACACTCAATCACACTCCAACCTTTCCATCATGGCCAAGACCAAAGAGCGTTCTAAGGACACCATGGACAAAATTGTAGACCTGCACAAGGCTGGGATAAGCTACAGGACAAAAGGCAAGCAGCTTGTTGAGAAAGCAATAACTGTTGGCACAATTATTAGAAAATGGATGAAACACAAAATGACTGTCAATCTTCCTTGGTCTGGGGATCCATGTCAGATCTGACCTCGTGGGGTAAGGATGATTCTGAAAAAGGTCAGGAATCAGCCCAGAACTACATGGGAACACCTGGTCAATGACCTGAAGAGAGCTGGGACCACAGTCTCAAACATTACTGTTAGTAACACTCTATGTCGTCATGGATTAAAACATTGTTCTCCAACTCCAGTCCTCAAGGCCCACCAACAGATCATGTTTTCAGGATTTCCTTAGTATTGCACAGGTAATGGATTTATTGCCTGTTCAGGTGATGTAATTATCACCTGTGCAATACTAAGGAAATCCTGAAAACATGACATGTTGATGGGCCTTGAGGACTGGAGTTGGGGAACCCTGGATTAAAATACTTCAGGGCATGCAATACCCCACTTCTTACACTAGGACATGTCCAGGCCCATTGAAGTTTGCTAATGACCATCTGATGATCGAGTGGAGGCACTGGAGAAGGTCATGTGGTCAGATGAGATCAAAATAGAACTTTTTGGTATCAACTCTACTCGCCGTGTTTTGAGGAAGAAGAAGGATGAGTACAATACCAAGAACACTGTTCCAACCGTGAGGCATGGTGGGGCTTTGGGGGTGATTTTCTGCAAATTGAAGGGAGGATGGATGGGCTCATGTATTGCGAGATTTTGGCCAACAACCTCCATCCCTCAGTATGAACATTAAAGATGGGTTGTGGTTAGGTCTTTCAGCATGACAATTACCCGAAACACACAGCCAGAGCAACTAAGGAGTGGCTCCGTAAGAAGCATTGCAAGGTCCTGGAGTGGCCTAGCCAGACTTAAGACCTGAAACCAGTAGAAAGTCTTTGGAGGGAGCTGAAACTCAATGTTGACCAGCGACAGCCCTGAAACCTGAAAGATCTGGAGAAGATCTGTATGGAGGAGTGGGCCAAACCCTGCTGCAGTGTGTGTAAACTTAGTTAAGAACTACAAGAAACGTCTGACCTCTGTAATTGCAAACAAAGGTTTCTGTACCAAATATTAAAGTTCTATTTTTCTATTGTATCAAATACTTATTTCATGCAATAAAAAGGCAAATTAATTATGTAAAAATTATACAATGTGATCTTCTGGATTTTTTTAAGATTCTGTCTCTCACAGTTGAAGTGTACCTACGATAAAAATTACAGATCTCTCCTTTCTTTGTAGCTGGGAAAACTTGCAAAATCAGCATTGTAAAAAATACTTATTTTCCCCACTGTATGTACAACATTGGGGGTAGTTGCTTTTGCCTGGTAGTCAGTCAACTTGCGGCTTGAAGGTTTGATTCCATTACTGTCTCAAAGCTTCACCACCCTTTACAACAATATTGGTAGGATGGCTCCCAGATGATGTAGTCGGTCTGTGGTGATTCTATTAAACAACGAGAGTCTTTTAGAAAATACAGTTCTGAGAGTAGTTGGTGAGTCCAATAGATTTCTAGCCAATTCCTCATATGGATTGCATATTGAACTGGTCCACATTTAACATCTATGTGTCACGGGTATGTCAGAGGTGACAGACATTTGCCCTGCAGTTGGTTGCAGGAGATGTCTACGTTTGGCATTACAGACGTCTTCTTAGAGGCTGGCTGTCTCTAGGACCCAGTGGCTACCTCCCTTTGTCTAATTAGCTCCTTGGCCTGAGTGTATAAATAGCTGGTGTGTCTGAGAGGGAGGTGCCAGCAATATTCATTAGTACTTGTGAGGCTTTAGCAGGAGTAGTACGTCATCCTCTCTGGAGCTTGAGGCTGTGTGCGCATTTGTCTGGAATCATCTAAAGCTAAGAAATCCCCCCATTTGTCTCCCCTTGTTGTCTATAGAGTTTAGTGGAGATCGACTAATGCTCATAGAATCATAGAATCATAGAATGGTAAAGTTGGAAGGGACCTCCTGGGTCATCTGGTCCAACCCCCTGCTCAAAGCAGGATTCACTAGATCATCTCAGACAGATGTCTGTCCAGCCTCTGTTTGAAGACGTCCATTGAAGGGGAACTCACCACCTCTCGTGGCAGCCTGTTCCACTCATTAATCACCCTAACTGTCAAAAAGTTTTTTCTAATATCTAATCTGTGTCTCCTCCCATTTAGTTTCATGGGAGCCATATGCCAGGGAAAGTCAGGGCGAGGCACGCGTGCAGCAATTGAAGAGTCAATATAGGGACGGTAGTTGAGACAGGGAGACACTAGACCAGACTAGGAGGTCTCCACTCGTCCCATTCCCTCTTCCCTCTGTGTTGCACTAGTTCTTCCCACACCCTGCGTGACATTATCGCCAGCCGACCACGTTTTGAAAAGGAAAAAAGAAACAACTGACATTTTTTTTTCTCTGTGTGTTTTTGGCCACGGACCTTTTTTTTTCATTTCTCTCTTGGTATGGGTTCAGTTTCAGAGCTCGCAGAGCAGTTCCGCCGTCTGTCTCTGGAGGTGAATGACCTCCACTGTGAGGTTCAGCAGCACCATCAGCGGTTACAGGTCGCCAATGTGGGGGTCTCAGCAGGTAGGCCTGTCCAGCCTGAACCCAAGGTTGCCCTTCCGGACAGGTTTTCAGGAGGTAGGGACAAGGAGGCATGTAAATTTTATTGGAAACTTCATCCTTACTCCTCCGGTAATGAGGAGCAACGGGTTGGTATTGTGATCTCTCTGTTGCAGGGAGATCCTCAGTGATGGGCGTTTTAGTTACAACAGGACTCGGATTGTCTCCAGTCTGTGGAGGGGTTTTTCGGGGCTCTGACCCTCATCTATGATGACCCTGACCGAGTCGCTTTGGCCGAGTCTAGGCTACGTCGCCTTCAGCAGGGAAATCGGTCAGTGGAAACGTACAGTTCGGAATTCCGTAGATGGGCAATGGAAGCAAAATGGAATGACTCAGCCCTTAGAAGTCAATTTTGTGACGGGCTTACTGAAAGGTTGAAAGATTCCTTGGCAGTATATGAAACCCCTCAGTCCTTGGAGGCTGCCATGTCTTTGGCCATACGTCTTGATAGACACCTTCGGGATAGACGGGTGAGACCACCTTCTCCGTTCTCCGGGGCCTTCTTGTCAGGGTTGTGTACCTCTGCTGGTGGAGAGGTCTGGGGTTGAGCCAGTACTGGGGGAGGTGGAGGAACCCATGCAGTTAGGGGGTGTCTCTACATCATACATATCCCCAGAGATTCGCAAAAAAAAGGCGTTTTTTTTTTTGTGGGAAAAAGGGACATTTTGTTGGGACCTCTCCTTCAATTCCCAAACAAAAGGAGACTCGATTAACACTTGGTAGTCTGGAATTGGATAAACAAGGGGTTCATTTGAGGCCAAACTGCAGTTCCTGCTTTGTCCTTACAGCAGAGGTGGTGTTAGAGAGCAAAACTGAGAACATTTCTGTGTTTGTTGACAGTAGAGACGGAGACAGCATGGTTGATGCTGAGTTTGTGAAAACTCATGGTCGTGCTTGTTGTACTTTAGCTGAACCTATTTCCATCTTTGCCATTGACTCGGCGCCACTTGCACAGAAAGTATTTACTCAGATTCTACATAATGTAAAACTAAGGGTGGGGTTAGTTCATTGTGAAATAATCCCTTGCTATGTTCTGGACAATCTTCACACCGATTGTCTTGGGTACACCTTGGCTTGTTAAGCATAATCCGCTAGTGGATTGGCAAACCGGGGAGATTATTGAATACTGCCATGAGAACTGTCTAGATATTTCCCTTGCTACTGTCTATGGAAATAGTACCTGCTTTTCTGTCTGGTTTTGAGGACGTTTTTTCTGAGAAGGGGTGTCAGTATTTGCCTCCTCATGGTGCTTATGACTGTCCTATTAACCTGACCCCTGGAGCTAAACTACCAAAGTCCAGACTGTATAACTTTCTGGCCCTGAGAGACAAGCCATGAAGGATTTCATTGCGGAAAGTCTGGAGAAGGGACATATCAGACCCTCATCTTTGCCCGTGGTGGCAGCGTTTTTCTTTGTGAAGAAAAAAGATGGCGGTCTACAGCCCTGTTTAGATTTCCGGGAATTAAATCAAATTACCATCCATGATCCATACCCTCTTCCTTTGATTCCTGATTTGTTCAGCCAGGTTGTGGGAGCTAAGGTATTCTCCAAGTTGGATTTAAGGGGAGCCTACAACTTGGTTAGAATCAGAGAAGGGGGCGAATGGAATACAACGTTCAATTCCTCGGAAGGACATTTCGAGAGTCTAGTTATGCATTTTGGTTTGACCAATGCACCTGCGGTATTCCAGCATTTCATAAATTATATTTTCCATCATTTGATGGGGAGGTTTGTGGTGGTCTATCTGGACAATATTTTGCTTTACTCACCTGATTTTGAGACTCATCGGGGGCATGTTAAGCAGGTTCTCCATATATTAAGGGATAACAAACTTTATGCCAAACTAGAAAAATGTTTTCGCTGTTCAGGAGGTGCAGTTTTTGGGGTACTTGTCATCTTCAGGTTTTTGGATGGATCCGGAGAAGATCCATGCAGTCCTTGACTGGGAATGTCCCGAGAACCTGAAGGCTCTACAACGTTTTCTGGGCTTTACTAATTTTTACTGGAAATGTATCCAAAATCACTCTTATAGTGAAACGCCTTGCTGACATGACTAAGAAGGGGTCTGATTTTTCCAAATGGTCGCTTCCCTCCAGGCTTTTTTTTCCTTAAAGAATCACTTTGCTACTGCACCTATACTCAGTTAACCTGATGATTCTTAGCCCTTTATTGTGGAAGTTGATGCGCTGGATGTCGGGGTTGGGGCTGTGTTGTCTCAGGGTTCGTCCCCTGGTAAATGGTGTCCATGCACCTTCTTTTCTAAAAAAAGTGACTTTGACTGAGAGAAATTATGACGTGGGTAATAGGGAACTTTTGGTGATCAAATTAGCGTTCGAGGAATGGCGACATTACAGTTATTACTGACCATAAGAACCTGTCATATCTCCAGTCAGCTAAATGTCTCAACCCTAGGCCAGCCAGATGGTCCCTGTTTTTTACTAGGCTCAATTTTGTTGTCACTTTTCGTCCAAGGGTCAAAAATGTCAAAGCTGATGCTCTGTCGCAGAGCTTCCATGGTGGTGGTAACCATGAGAACCCTGCCAGGATATTACAGAAAGGGGTATTCATTTCAGCACTGTATCCTGAACTGGAGGGTGAGGTGTTGGAGGCTCAGGGGGACACCCCGGCCTCCTGCACTTCATGAAGGTTATTTATGCCATCTGATCTGCGCCGCAAAGTAATTAAGGAACATCATAATTCGGTACTTGATGTGCATCCAGGTGGTAAGGAGGCAACGGTGGACCTCCTCTCTTGTCGTTTTTGGTGACCGGGGTTGCATCGGGATGTAATTCAGCTGCTTGTAGTATTTGCGCGCGTTCTAAGGCTTCGCATACCCGTCCGTCTAGTACTCTTCTTCCGCTACCTATCTCTAGTAGGCCATGGACACACTTGTCCATGGATTTTATCACTGACCTACCGGTTTCTGCAGGCAAAATGGTGGTTTTGGTGGTAGAAGATAGGTTCAGTAAAAAGATTCATTTTGTCGCATTGCCTGCACTTCCAAATGCCAAGACACTTGCTCGGGTGTTCATAAATGAGATTGTGAAGCATCACGGGGTTCCCTTCGATGTGGTGTCAGATTTGTTTCCAAGTTCTGGAAGGCATTCTGTTCTCGACTGGGGGTGCAGCTGTCCTTTTCCTCTGCCTTCCACCCTCAGTTAAATGGACAGACTGAGCGTGTCAATCAGAATTTGAAGACCTACTTCAGGTGTTTTGTTTTCGAAAATCAGGAGGATTGGGCATCCTACATACCGCTGGCAGAATTTGCCATTAATAATCATAGTCAAGGATCCACTGGCAGATCACCGTTCTTCAATGCACACTGTTATCACCCACAGTTTGGTACCTTTAGTGGGGGAGGAGCTTCAGGAGTTCCTGAGGAGTAACGGTTTGCTTCGTCACTCTCCTCGGTATGGCAGGGTGTGCTGAGTAATTTAAAAATCATGGGAGACAGGTATAAACATATGGCTGACAGAAAACGCTTGCCAGGTCTGGAACTGAATGTGAATGACTTTGTGTGGTTGACTACCAGGAATATAAGATTAAAAGTTACTTCTTGGAAGCTGGGACCTGGGTTTATTGGTCCCTATAAAATAACCACCGTCATAAACCCGGCAGCGTTTCGTCTTGAACTTCCTCAGGCCCTTAAAGTCCACAACGTGTTCCATAGGTCCTTACTTAAAAAATATGTGGAACCTCTTGAGCCCTCGCCTCTACCACCACCCTCAGTAATGGTTAATGGTGGTCTGGAGTTCCATATTTCAAGGATTGTAGATTCTCGTCTCCAATGTTGTTCTCTATGATACCTGGTGCACTTGAAAGGCTATGGTCCAGAGGAGGGGATGCAGGTTTCAGCGTCAGAGGTGAACGCTCCCAGATTGGTTCGCTCATTTCACACCTCTTTTCCTGAAAAACCCAGTCCTGAGTGTCCAGAGGCCACTTGTTGAGGATGGGGTACTGTCAAGGGTGTGTCAGAGGTGACAGACAGTCGCCCTGCAGTTGGCTGGCTGTTTCTAGGACCCAGCAGCTACCTCCCTCTGGCTAATTAGCTCCCTGGCCTGAGTGTATAAATACCTGGTGTGTCTGAGAGGGAGGTGCTGGCGATATTCATTACTACTTGTGAGGCTTTAGCAGGAGCAGTACTTCGTCCTCACGGGAGCTTAAGGCCATGTGTGCATTTGTCTGGAGTCATCTAAAGCTAAGCAATCCCTCCCCTGTTTGTCTATAGAGTTTAGTGGAGACCGACTAGTGCTCATCTCCTCCCTTCCCTAGCCTTAGTCATACCCAAGGGAAAGTCAAGGCGAGGCACGCGTGCGGCGATTGGTGAAGAGCAAATATAGGGACGGTAGTTGAGACAGGATGACACTAGACCAGACTAAATGGAGGTCTCCATTTCCCCCTTTCCCTATTGTCTGGGCTCACGTTCCCTCTGTGTTGCACTAGTCTTTCCCACACCCTGCGTGACACTATGTCCCAGTTTGTAGGAGGCATAAATGGTTACCCTAATCAGGATGAAATCATTTTAAGTTCAGTTAATCTTTGGGGTCTGGAGTCCCAATTTGGACTGGTTGGCATTTAAGTTTGTTAATCATTTAGGTTCCAGATTATCCTTTTAGAGGGATTTGTAGCTTAGGTATGGCTAAACTGAACAAAACCAGTGTAAGTCCAGTTAATCATCTCGGTCTGGTGTCATAAGATAGACTGATAAGCATTTAAGTTGATAAACATCTACATTCCCATTTAGCCTCTTAGTTGGAGGTGCAAGAGGGACATGGAAGCGCTAAGCTAAGTGAAACCACCAAAAGTCCAGTTAAGGCTCCTAGTTAGAGTCACAAAATGGCCTTGTGGATATTAAGTGATTAAATTCTCAATTGCCCCAATCTACCCTCCTGGTATGGAGTGGTAAGATGAAATTGAAGGTGCCAAGTCGGGTGGCACTGTACCAGTCTACCCTCCTAATGGAGGTGCGAGTTGGTCTCGATGGTATGGGGGGCTGATAAACCATAAGTTGCAAGAATCTATCCTTCTGGTATGGAGTGATAAGATGAACTTGATTGTGCCAAGTTGGGCGGCACTATTACCGTCTACCCTCCTAATGGAGGTGCGAGCTGGAGTCACCGGTATGAGGCTGATAAACCATCAATATTCCAACCTATCCTCCTAACTAGAGTTGCATGACAGACATCGTTATACCGGATCTGGTCAAAATATTTCAAGACCAGTGTATCCTCCTGGTTGAAGTCAGAAATTGGACTCATTGGAAATTAAGTCGGTGGAGCCATTATGCCCAACACGTATTTTGGACTGAAGTAATGCAACTGGTAGATTGAACTAAGCAAGGAGTTGTGTAAATATCCAGACTATGCGCTTTTGGAGTGATAAAATGGCAACTCTGCAATAAACCTATAAAGGGAGGAATCGATAGATGAGCTAAAACGTCCCCTTACCTGTCAGACTCCTGTGGCGAAAGAGGAATATCTTCGCTAGTCAAGACGAATGCCTTCGCACTGAGGTAAGACCATTTTAGATATCACTCAAGAACAAGAGGATACGTCTGTAAGGTACATGTTTGAGGGGACTGGGTTCTAATACCTTGGTTTAAAACCATCTGAGCTTTGACCAATACCATATGAGGTCTATATATCTTTCTGACAGAATCGCCTCCTCATGGGGAAAAAAGTGGTGTATCACTTGGTTTTCTTAGTCTCAACTAATTTATTTAGTCTATGACTGTTTTCAACTAACAATCTTCATGGTTGGATTGGATTATTAGCATCAATTTAAGTTGTGGAATTGATGCCATTATAGAGAAAAGGATAAATTCTATCATCCCTAAATGAATATTTGATTGTGGCTCTCTTTCTGTTGAATACCTCAGACCTCTTTTTGCCTGTTCTAGTTGTATCAGCTCTGGAAATTCTCTAAGATCTTGAGCTAGAGTTGTCTGTTTCGGCTTAAATAAATTTCTTAGGAGGACTTAACATTACATCCTAAGGGACACACCCCAAAAAAAAAATGATAGTCAATGTCGAATTATAATAAAGTACTAAATATTTCTTTTGATTTCTGTAACCCTTTGGCATTCTGGGATGCTCAGTCTCCACTTGATAGCATAGAGTTGGGTAGATTTTCAACCATTCAACCATTTTTCTGCTAATGATATTTTGGTGCACCAGGGCCGGACTGTACACAGGGTCTTCTCCTCCCTGTCTGTGATTCCCGCATCCTCTGCCTCCAGTCAGTGAATGACCGGCCTCCTTTGAAATCTCAGCAGTGACCTCAAGAGCCTTAAAGGGATTGTTCCCTCTTAAATTTTCTCCCCTGCCTGCAATTTGTTAAAAAAAAAAAAAAAAAAAAAACGCTTTGCACTCAGCCTCGAAGAGTCCAGTGGTGAGTCTCCGCTGCTCCTCCAGGTGTCTTGCATTGGTTGCGGCACTGACGTCTGTTGAGAGCCCCCCATTTTGATATTCTTTTGAAGCCCAGTTACAGGCTGCAGGATTTTTGCTATTAAAGGGTTTGTCCATTACTCGGATAACCTTTTCTCAAATCGCTCACATACGGAGGAAGGGAGCACTGCTGCTCTCTCTCTCTTCCTTTGGATGTAAGTGATTTATCTGAAGGCAGGGAGAGTAAAGTGGGCACTGATTGGCTGCAGGGTTCGCATGACGTGACACTGTTACACGATCGCCAGGAGAGACAGTGCTGACACCGCTGAAGTGAGATCAGAGTATAAGTGTTATTTTAAAAGGGAGAAACATACTGATTGAGAAGGGGTTGTCCGAGTGGTGGACAAACCCTTTAAGGCCAGGCTCACACGGCCATCGATTCTCTCATGTCAGTGTAGTCCTATGTTTCACACGCACCCAGGGTCGGATTGTGGTGTCTGGGGCCCACAGGAGGAATTTACTCTAGGGACCCACCCTACAGCTATATGCAATTATCTGTTAGCCATCATCCCTGTTATAGTGGAGCGTTGACAATAAATCACAGGCGGCTCCAGTACATGTACTGTGCGCCACCATAACTGGGAAGTACAATTATGGTGGTTTGCATTAAAGGGATTCTTTGGTGAAAACAAGTTATCACCGATCCACTGGTTAGGAAGGTAGAATCCGACCATTGGAAACAAACCGCACTGATAGAAAGAATGGGAACTTTTATTCCTCACAGGACACTTTTATCCCCATTTTAAAATGGAGTGGCAGGTCGGATGTCAGACGGCTGCTTCATTCATCCTCTTTGGGTCTTCCAGAAAAAGCCAAGTCAGCAGCCATTTAGGGATTGAATGGATCATTTGTCAAGTCAAACATGCCACTCCATTCTAATGGGGATGAAAGTTGCACATTCTACCAATCGGTGCGGGTTCCAAGAGTCGGACCCCACCAATCAATAAATTATTACTTATCCTTTTGCCACATTCACACGTTGAGTATTTGGTGAGTATTTTACATCAGCATTTATAAGCCAAATTCAGAAATGGAACAATCAGAGGAAAAGTATAATAAAAACACGTCACCACTTCTGCATTTATCACCCACTCTTGGTTTTGGCTTAGATATACTGATGTAAAATACTGATCAAATACTGAATGTGGCCATAAGATAGGCGATTACTTGTTTTCACCGGAGAACCCCTGTAAGTGCATATTTGCTACTGTGTAACAGTCACAGGACAGGAAGGGGTTGAACATCCAAGTATTTAATCTCTATTGGAAATAAAGAATATTCCTTCTAGATTCTGATTGAGAATTTTCTGATTCCTCAGAATGTCCCACTGTCGAGTCCTGGTATGGGCCTGAGCCCATCGTACCCCCGGGATACAAGCTGTAAGAGATCCTATGAGAGACATAGCTGTCCTTAGCAACATGGTTGGTGATTCTATGGCATTGGACACTAGGCTCTGGATCCTCATTATCTTGTACCGAGGAAGGTGGCAGTCTTGTTTGCCTGAATCCAGTATAAGACCTAAGAAGGTCTGGGACGTTAATGGGGTTAGCCTTGATTTCTCCCAATTGATGAGCCACCCCAGATTCTGTAACATCTTGAAGACCTGTTGGACCTGGTCCAAACAATGCTGAGCTGTCTTTCCAACTATCAAGAAGTCGTCTAAATATGGCACAATTAGAATCTTCTTTTCTCGAAGATGTGCTGAAACCTCTGCGATAACCTTGGTGAAAACACGAGGAGCAATTGCTATGCCGAACGAAAGGGCCTGGTACTGGAAGTGCTTGATCTGAGAGTTCATCTGAACCGTGACCCGAAGAAATTGTGGAGATTGATTGCATATGGGAATATGGTAATATGAGTCTTTTAAATCCAGAACTGCCATGTGGCAGCCTGGACAGAGAGGCTTTATAGCAGACTCAATTGACTCCACCTTGAAAGTTGGGACCTCTAAGAAATTGTTCAAGTCTCTTAGGTTTAAAATGGTTCTGAAAGAACCTTCTGTTTTTTTTTACCAGGAAGAGGGGGGAGTAATAACCTCTTCTCTCCTCATGAGCCGGAACCTGAACTAAGACAGCCTTGTTTAAGAGAGTCTAAATTCCGTTCACCAGAGCTTGCTGTTCGTACTGTGAGCACCGAGGAGGGGTGACAAGAAACCTGGTTAGAGGAAGGCTTGGAAACCATAGTCTCAGCCCTGTTCTTATGAGGCTTAGGATCCAGCTGCTTGAAGATATTTGTGTCCAGGCAGGGAGGAAGTGAGAAAGTCGACCTCCCACCTGGGGGAAAGAGTCACTTGGAGGTCTTTTTGGGGTCTCGAGCAGACCCTTTAAACATAAAACCTTTCCCTCCTTTCCTACGCTCTGACCAACCTGACTGGTCTTTTTTAGGGGAATACTTTCTTGAGTATCTTCTGGTCCGAAAGGGCTTTTTGAGGGAAAAATCTGAAAAATCTGGAAACTTTTTCTTTTTATCCCCGGCCTTCTCCAAGATGTCATCAAGTGCGGCCCCAAATAAAAATTCCCCTTCACAAGGGAGTAAATTAAGCCTGTTCTTTGTTTGAAGATCCCCAGGCCAACATTTTAGCCATAACGCCCTCCAGGCGGTCATTGGAAGATGTTGCGGACCTTGCTGTCAAAATGGTGGAATCCGCAGCCGCGTCTGACAAAAATGCTGCAGCCCCCTGTATTACTGGGACCAAGGCTAAGATCTCGGCTCTAGGGACTCTGTTTTTTAATTGACTGGAGAGTTGGTCTAGCCAGACCATAAGGGACCTGGCCGTACCTATGGCAGCAATCCCTGGTTTCAGTCCTCGTGCTGACGACTCCCAGGTATTTTTAAGGAACTGGTCGGCTTTCTTATCCAAGGGATCTTTTAGCGAACCCATATCTTCAAAGGGAAAAGAATACTTCTTTGAAGCTTTTGCCACTGCCATGTCTAGTTTCGGAGCCTTATCCCAAGAAGAGCAGGAGGCCTCTTCAAAGGAGATATTTACGTTTCAAAAAAGACGTGGGGGCGCCTTTCCTATCTGGCCTACTCCATTCTCTTGTTATTAGGGCTTGGATCCTTCCATCAAGGGGAAAGGGGCGACGCTTCTTCTGCCCTAATCCTCCAAATATTAGATCTAGGCTAGATGGCTGCGCCTTTTCCTCCTTAATCCCCATTGTAGATCGGATGGCTTTAATCAAATTGCCTACTTCCTCAACTGAAAAACAATGGTGTCTGGCAGAATCGTCATCCAATGAAGACGCCGAGGAAGCCCCTGAGGACTCACATTCTCCTTCTGATTTATCCGAGTACTCAGCAGGTAGGGAAGACATATTAGAGGATCGGGGCACTATTTGACTTCCCTGAGAAAAAACCCTAAAGGAGTTTCCCACTTCCGATCGAATTAAGGACTGCAGGGAGGAGGAAAAATCCGGCGATTCTTCCGTGATAGTCTGCTCTATAAAGGCTTTACATAATAAGAGTCCGGAAGCCTATACTCACAAAGCCTACACAATAAATGTTTAGTTTTAGCAGTGGGTGGATTTCCCCGATTTTTTCTGAGTCTAAAGAGAGAAAAAAAAAAAAAAGAAACATGACACCATTCAGTAAGAAAAAAAAAAAAAAAATCACATTCACGGAACTCTCTCACCCATCAGACGTGAAGAGGTACCAGACCCGGGGAAGGACCTTTGTCCTGAGACAATTCTCCTCTGGAGGTCTTGTGGGAGGAATGGCTGCTACTGCGGTGTGTTCTCTCCTGAGGCTGTGTTTCCACCAAAGCCTCTGTCCCACTCATGCTGCTGCTGTAGTGATAACACTGGCAGAAGCTGGATGGAGAAACTGAGGCAATGCTCCTGCTCCGCTGACTGCCTTATAAACTATGCCTCCAGATTCTCCCTGGCCAAACCCCAGAAGTCCAGGCGAGTCACGTGACCAGATACCGGGGCCGCCCCCTCCAGACCTCTGCGGCTCTCCACATGGCAGGTGCCGCCCTCAGTGTGACCCGGAAGGCCCACCCCCGGAAGTCCGGCGCACTAATAGCCTGGCCCGACCAGGCGTGTGCGCAGCCCAGGACACCCGGCAGACGCCAGCCGCAGCTTGGCGCCGGCAGTACCAGAAGAATTATCACCCACCGAGGGCCGCAGCCTTAGGTGCCGGGAACAACGAGGTCCGATCCAGCCTACCCCGCGCCCGCACTCCTGACGTTCTGCAGCTCCTGCTACATGGTATGGCATGTAAAAAATAACAAAATCTCCTGGAACCGCCGTTTCTGAGGCTCCCCGTTCCAGGACAGGGAACCAACTGACAGGGGGAAAGGAACCGCCCTTTTTAAAGCCTGGTGGTTCCCTGTCTTTGGAAGGCGGATCTCTCTCTCTTTTTGGAGGCGGTCATGGATGATCGATAAAAGTACATAGTTAAACGCAATATCAAAGTTTAACGCAAGCTCATAGTTTGGTGTTTTCCTTACTAGCTTTCCATTAGTTTTTCCGCTTTTACCTCTATTGTTTATCCCCATTTAATAAGTGCTCCATGGACAATGCTACCAGGTGTGCGTCTTGTGAGATGCATGCCTTGAACAGCCGTTTGAGGGTGAATATGTCTGTGCTTGATGTCAGCGAGTTACATGTTTGGAAGCCCAGATACTGGATCTAAATGTGCAGCTAGCAACACTCAGGAGCATTGCAAACCTGGAGAGGAGTTTAGAGCTCACTGAGATTGTGCTGGCTGGGGCCAGTGATATGGAGGAGGGTGGAGGTGGGGAAGATCAGGATAGAGAAGTACGTAGCTGGGTAAATGTTACAAGAAGGGGTAGGGGGATTAGTGCCAGGGAGCCCAATCCTGATCTGGCACAACCTAGTAAATATGCTTGTTTGGCTGATATTAGGACTGAAAGCCCAAGGCTGAGATCACTGCAGCAGGACATTGCTTCTAGCAACCAGGAAGACGACTGCTGTAGGAAGGAGGGAAATAGGAGTGCAGCAAAGGCCAGACAGATGTTGGTGGTAGGGGATTGTATAATTAGGAGGACAGACAGGGTCATCTGCTGCCGAGACCATGAATGCTGAACAGTGTGTTGTTTGCCGGGTGCTCGGATTCGACATACTGTGGATCGGATAGACAGATTGCTGGGTGGGGCTGGAGAAAACCCAGAAGTCATGGTACACATCGGTATCAATGACAAAGTTAGAGGGAGGTGGACGGTCCTTAAAAATTATTACAGGGAACTAGGAGAGAAGCGAAAGGCCAGGACCTCCAAGGTGGTGTTTTCAGAAATACTGCCAGTGCCACAAGCATCACTAGATTAGCATTTAAACTAGGACCTGGGGAGAGGGAAGGTAGTTGTGATAATAAGGGGATAGATAGAGTAGACAGAGACATTGTGACAGTAGGGGTTAATGAGGATTTAGGGGGGGGCTGGGATATGCAAGGAAAATAGGGAGCTGATTAGGAGTAACAATGGTGCTAATAGTATTAAATGTCTGCTGTCAAATGTAAGAAGTCTCGCAAACAAAATGAATGAACTGGAGACTCTTATGTCGATCACAGAATACGATGTGGTGGGCATTATGGAAACCTGGCTGGATGAAAGCCATTAGTGGGTAACAAACTGTGAGGCAGTGACCGGGATCGTATACGTGTGATGTTATATATCCCCCAGAATGTGTACAGAGACCTATTAAATCCATTGGAGTGCATTGCAGTCACAGACACAGCTGCGGCTGCAATGCAGGAATGAAGGTGAGCAATGACCTGGTCAGACTACCTGGCTAAGGCAGATTAAGTAAAACCCGGCAGGGCCTTCACTTCTTGGAGGAGGTCACAGGAGGCAGTGGGGCGGCCTCCTCCCTCCAACCCAGGTTTTCCAGTGGCTCTTGCCACAGGTCCTTTAAAATCCCTGCACTAAGGATTAGTGGTGTTCTATGTTGGAAGCTGCTAGGAGCATAGGAGGAAAGCTCAGCAGGATTGAGTGTGGCTCAATCCACGCCTGGAAAGGCTCTGCACCTGTCAGGCTCTGAGCGGCCCGGCGTGAAGATGTAATGACAGCCATCTCCCCAGTGCCTTTACATGACATGCCGCCCCATATCATCAATGACTGTGGAAATTTGCATGTTCTCTTCATGCAGTCATCTTTATAAATCTCATTGGAACTGCACCAAACAAAAGTTCCAACATCATCACCTTGCCCAATGCTGATTCGCGATTCATCACTGAATATGACTTTCATCCAGTCATCCACAGTCCACAATTGCTTTTCCTTAGCCCATTGTAACCTTGTTTTTTTCTGTTTAGGTGTTAATGATGGCTTATGTTTAACTTTTCTGTATGTAAATCCCATTTCCTTTAGGCGGTTTCTTACAGTTCGGTCACAGACATTGACTCCAGTTTCCTCTCATTCGTTCATTTGTTTTGTTGCGCATTTCTTGTTTTGGAGACATATTGCTTTAAGTTTCCGGTCTTGACGCTTTGATTTCTTCCTTGGTCTACCAGTATGTTTGCCTTTAACAACCTTCCCATGTTGTTTGTATTTGGTCCAGATTTTGGACACAGCTGACTGTGAACAAACAACATCTTTTGCAACATTGCGCGATGATTTACCTTCTTTTAAGAGTTTAATAATCCTCTCCTTTGTTTCAATTGACATCTTTCGTGCTGGAGCCATGATTCATGTCAGTCCACTTGGTGCAACAGCTCTCCAAGGTGTGATCATTCCTTTTTAGATGCAGATTAATGAGCAGATCTAATTTGATGCAGGTGTTAGTTTTGGAAATGAACATTTACAGGGTGATTGCATAATTTTTTCCTCAGAATTGAGTGATTCCATAATTTTTTCCCTCTGCTTGGTCTGAAAAAAATTACCCTTACTGAGTACCACATTTTTTATCTTGATTTCTTTTAGTGTTTCTTAAAGCCCTAAAGTTGCCATTTGAAATGACTTTAGTTTTGTGTCATGTCTGTGATCTGCTTTTTTTCAACAACATTAAACAACTGAATGAACATCCTCCGAGCCCGGTGATTCCATAATTTTTGCCAGGAGTTGTACACAATACAGTGATCACAAGTGACATTATACACAGGAGCTTTGTATATGGTGTACAGGTAATAAAGAGATCACCAGTGACATTATACACATGAGCTCTATATATAGTGTCAGCATACAGATAATACAGTGATCACCGGTGGCATTATAAACAGGAGCTCTGTATATATTGTCAGTGTACAGGTAATACAGGGATCACCAGTGACAGTATACACAGGAGCTCTGTATACAGTGAGGAAAATGAGTATTTGATACGCTGCCAATTTTGCAAGCTTTCCCACATACAAAGAATGGAGAGATCTGTAATTTTTATAGTAGATACACTTCAACTGTGTATCGTATCGTAGATATACTGTGAAAGACTGAATCTTAAAAAAATCCAATAACACACACAGCACTGTGGCATCCACAGCACAACTACACACACACACACTGCGGCATCCACAGCACAGCGACACACACAGCACTGCGGCATACACAGCACAACACACAACACTGTGGCATCCACAGCACAACGACACAGCACTATTATTATATTCACAGAAAACCACATTTTTGGGAAACAAAATAGTACAATGATCATGTGACCTCCCAATATCTGTTCCAGCCGGGACATAAATTCTTGGATATAGTGAACTCCATTGCTAATATAACACCTACAAGAACCACTGGAGTCAACCACTATTAATTAAAAGCATAAACTTTATTAGACAAATATAAATTACAATAAATAGAGGTGCAGTCAGAAGAAATAACAATTATGGTCCCTATTTGGTAAGTAGTGAAACGATATGCTCTATTATTCAATCTCTGTGGGTTAATTATAATTGATTTCACCAATAATCTTTAGTCAATAATATCAATATAAATATAACATGGCCAGGGTCAATATCGTAAAGAGATTATATCATTTAAGCAGCAGCCATTAGAAAAATATAATCAGTGGACCCAAAAGACGATATAATCAATATATGAAATTAAGGTAACTCACCCATCACAATATCACTGCTCACACCCAGGAGACACCCCTGTGGGTGTCGTTGGGCTGCGGCATCCACAGCCCAACGACACAGAGAGACACAGCACTGCGGCATCCACAGCACACAGACACAGCACTGCGGCATCCACAGCACACAGACACAGCACTGCGGCATCCACAGCACAACACACACATACCACAACAACACAGAGACACAGCACTGCGGCATCCACAGCACAAAGACACAGCACTGTGGCATCCACAGCACAACAACACACACATAGCACAACAACACAGAGACACAGCACTGCGGCATCCACAGCACACAGACACAGCACTGCGGCATCCACAGCACAACACACACATACCACAACAACACAGAGACACAGCACTGCGGCATCCACAGCACAAAGACACAGCACTGTGGCATCCACAGCACAACAACACACACATAGCACAACAACACAGAGACACAGCACTGTGGCATCCACAGCACAACACACACATAGCACAACAACACAGAGACACAGCACTGCGGCATCCACAGCACAACGACACACATACACACAGCACTGCGGCATCCACAGCACAACAACACAGAGACACAGCACAACGACACACACACAGCACTGCGGCATCGACAGCACAACGACACACACACAGCACTGCGGCATCGACAGCACAACGACACACACACAGCACTGCGGCATCGACAGCACAACGACACACACACAGCACTGCGGCATCGACAGCACAACGACACACACACAGCACTGGGGCATCGACAGCACAACGACACACACACAGCACTGCGGCATCGACAGCACAACGACACACACACACAGCACTGCGGCATCGACAGCACAACGACACACACACACACACAGCACTGCGGCATCGACAGCACAACGACATACACACAGCACTGCGGCATCGACAGCACAACGACATACACACAGCACTGCGGCATCGACAGCACAACGACATACACACAGCACTGCGGCATCGACAGCACAACGACATACACACAGCACTGCGGCATCGACAGCACAACGACATACACACAGCACTGCGGCATCGACAGCACAACGACATACACACAGCACTGCGGCATCGACAGCACAACCACACACACACAGCACTGCGGCATCGACAGCACAACCACACACACACAGCACTGCGGCATCGACAGCACAACGACACACACAGCACTGCGGCATCGACAGCACAACGACACACACACAGCACTGCGGCATCGACAGCACAACGACACACACACAGCACAACGACACACACAGCACTGCGGCATCGACAGCACAACGACACACACAGCACTGCGGCATCGACAGCACAACGACATACACACAGCACTGCGGCATCGACAGCACAACCACACACACACAGCACTGCGGCATCGACAGCACAACGACACACACAGCACTGCGGCATCGACAGCACAACCACACACACACAGCACTGCGGCATCGACAGCACAACGACACACACACAGCACTGCGGCATCGACAGCACAACGACACACACACAGCACTGCAGCATCGACAGCACAACGACACACACACACAGCACTGCGGCATCGACAGCACAACGACACACACACACAGCACTGCGGCATCGACAGCACAACGACACACACACACAGCACTGCGGCATCGACAGCACAACGACACACACACACAGCACTGCGGCATCGACAGCACAACGACACACACACACAGCACTGCGGCATCGACAGCACAACGACACACACAGCACTGCGGCATCGACAGCACAACCACACACACACAGCACTGCGGCATCGACAGCACAACGACACACACACAGCACTGCGGCATCGACAGCACAACGACACACACACACAGCACTGCGGCATCGACAGCACAACCACACACACACAGCACTGCGGCATCGACAGCACAACGACACACACACACAGCACTGCGGCATCGACAGCACAACGACACACACACACAGCACTGCGGCATCGACAGCACAACGACACACACGGAGACACAGCTCTAATGCAGTCACAGACACACTATACTCAGGAACTCAAGAGCGTGACTCCGCCCACACACGTGATCACATAGTCGTGACATCATCACAGGTCCTATAAATTTCAATGTCCGGGTCTTTGCCGGATAATTATGGACACTCCTGACCGGTTAAGTCCTGGTGCCCGGGAAGGGGAGGAGCCATGGATAGAGCAACACCCGAAGGTGAGGAGGAGATGCCGCATAATGTGTACACAGCTCAGCAGCAGCGGACATGTGTGGTGGTGTGTGTATAATGCACGGGTGGAGCCGCAGGTAAACCAGTGCTCCATCTACACACTGCATCCCCCGCAGTCTCCCCTCTGTAGTGATAACGCTGGTACCCGCTGTGTGCCCGCAACACTCTTCAGTATTCGCTCTAGGACAGAGATACGGTGTGGCACCAGACACCACGTGGTGCTGCTGCTTTTGGTGCTGCTGCTGCTTTTGGTGCTGCTGCTCCTGGTCCTGGTGCTGCTGCTGCTCCTGGTGCTGCTGCTGCTCCTGGTGCTGCTGCTGCTCTTGGTGCTGCTGCTGCTCTTGGTGCTGCTGCTGCTCTTGGTGCTGCTGCTGCTCTTGGTGCTGCTGCTGCTCTTGGTGCTGCTGCTGCTCCTGGTGCTCCTGGTGATGTGCTGTGTCTATCGCACCCGGACTTTTGCCGTCATGTGCACGAGCTCATGGTGGGATCTCCCCCTGTGTCGTCACCTAACATGTTCATCTCCTCAGGGCCACAGAGTGCAGGAGCCGGGTGCAGCGGTAGATGAGCGCAGCCCTGTCCTCGACGTCTTGTGGTTGATCTGTAGCCTGTAAGAGCCATAAAGATCCCATAAAGCATCCGTGCGGCAGTGATGAAGGATCCCAGTAGTGGTGCTCGGCCCAGTTCATATATCATAAAACAGAATTTTTGTTTTCAACACTACATGCTGTAACAGTTTTGCACACTTGCCACTTTTTCCATTGTAACACGAGGCTCTACCGCACCGACTAATTAATTTTAATTTCCGCCACAAAAGTGTTGGAAATTACAACAAAAATATACCGCAATTCCTGAGCACAGGACGGTTGTCACTTTGGCGCATGGCAGCTGAGAGATGCACCAAACCCACGAATAGGCGCAGTCCTAGTAATGACTGGATGCATCTCCCTCAAGCACACGGCTCATCAGGTCTGGACCGTATAACGCCAACAATGATGAATCTTAGCCTACGACTTCGTTCAGACAAGCGTTGCGATCCACGGGCAGGACACGTCAGCGCGTTAGACGGGTGCACAAGCTTTGCGCTAGTGAATGTAGCAGACCTGGACATGGTATACTTCAGTGTGGAACCATTGGTGCACAAGCATAATGCCGTACGTTGGTGGGCAGCCCTGACTGAGCGTATCCCATAAGGGTCCCTGCTGTCTCCATACTAAATCAATGAGGGCCCGCCGCCTTCTGATTGCAGTGATCACGGTGCCCATCGTGCTGCTAATCCATGGGCCTAATAATTCAGCAGTGGGTGTCCATTGAAGGTATTGATGGCTGCTCAATACAGAACAGTTAAAGGGCTTGTCGAGACAGTCGCTCTGTGTGACTGCAGACTGTCATCATATTCTCAGTGACAATGGGTGACCGCATGTGTGCAATATTCATGCTTGTGGTCATGTGCCGACTGGACTCATCTGGCTTCTTTCAATTCACTTCTATTGCAAAGATCTAAGGGCAGCAAGTCGGCATGTGACCAGAAGTATGAAAATCCTACACATGGGTCATGAGACAGCCCACATTGGGAATACCGGGGAATCCTGACTGTAGAGTGTTGTCTGAAGCCCGGACAGCGCCTCTAGGGGCTTATAAGAGATTCACCACTGGATCATAAGTGCGTGCCCCGGCGTCTGCATGCTGGGATTCATCTTGACAGCTGACAGCGTTCTGTGAGTGCAGTGATCTGTGCATGCGCCACCCACCAGCTCTCGGTGAGATAGGACCATGTGACCAAATCACATGATATAAAGGTCCTATAGATGGGATTCCTCTACTTACCCTTGAGAAAGCATGTGGTTAACACGCGAAACGTTCGTACGTAGGGCTTCAGCTTGTGCATTCCCAGGGGGGGCTTCACCTGTGACATGAGTAAGGTTTTTTTTTCATTGAATTATTTGATGGTGGTTTTTCTGACATACTTTCATTTACACATGTGTGACATAGGACCGATTGTATACAGTGGGGGAAAAAAAGTATTTACTCAGCCACCAATTGTGCAAGTTCTCCCACTTAAAAAGATGAGAGGCCTGTAATTGACTTCATAGGTAGACCTCAGCTATGAGAGACAAAATGAGAAAACAAATCCTGAAAATCACATTGTCTGAGTTGGAAAGAAATTTTTATCAAATTTTGGTGGAAAATAAGTATTTGGTCAATTACAAAAGTTCATCTCAATACGTTGTTCTATATCCTTTGTTGGCAATGAGAGGTCAAATGTTTTCTGTAAGTCTTCACAAGGTTGGCACACACTATTGCTGGTATAATGGCTCGTTCCTCCATGCAGATCTCCTCTACAGCAATGATGTTTTGGGGCTGTCGCTGGGCAACACGGACTTTCAACTCCTTCCAAAGGTTTTCTATAGGGTTTAGATTTGGAGACTGGCTAGGCCACTCCAGGACCTTAAAATGCTTCTTACGAAGCCACTCCTTCGTTGCCCTAGCGGTGTGCTTGGGATTATTGTCATACTGAAAGACCCAGCCACGTTTCATCTTCAATGCCCTAGTTGATGGAAGGAGGTTTGCACTCAAAATCTCACGATACATGGCCCCATTCATTCTTTCATGTACACGGATCATTCGTCCTGGTCCCTTGGCAGAGAAACAGCCCCAAAGCATGATGTTGCCACCCCCATGCTTCACAGTAGGTATGGTGTTCTTTGGATGCAACTCAGCATTCTTTCTCCTCCAAACACGACGAGTTGTGTTTCTACCAAACAGTTCTACTTTGGTTTCATTTGATCATATGACATTCTCCCAATACTCTTCTGAATCATCCAAATGCTCTCTAGCAAACTTCAGACGGGCCTGGACATGTAATGGCTTAAGCAGGCAGACACGTCTGGCACTGCAGGATCGGAGTCCCTGGCGGCGTTGTGTGTTACTGATGGTAGAATGTATAACGTTGGTCCCAGCTTTCTGCAGGTCATTAAGTAGGTCCCCCCTTGTGGTTGTGGGGTTTTTGCTCACCGTTCTTGAGATCATTTTGACCCCACGGGGTGAGATCTTGTGTGGAGCCCCAGATCAAAGGAGATTATGGCTGTGTGCCCATGATGCGTTTTTTAAACGTTTCCGCAGCAGCAAAAACGCTGCAGAAACGCTTAAACGCATAGTAGAAGGCCTGCCATTTATTTTGCGGAAGCGCTGCTTTTTCGCCGCCATTGACTTTCATTGGAACACTTGGATTCTGCATCACTGGATCTGTACATACGAAATCCAAGCGTTTCAATGTGCGGATGGTACCCGGGTCTGGAGGAGAGAAGACTCTCCTCCGGACCCGGGTACCATAGAACCTGGAAAAAAAAAAAAAAAAAACTATAATATTTATTTTTTATTTATTTACCTTCTGATGGCCCGCAGTGCGCTTGTCTTCGCTTGCCGGCAGATCGCGGTGGACTGAAGGACCTGCGCTAACGTCATAGTCGTGTGACGGCAGGTCCTTCAGTGTAGTGTACCGCGAGCTGCCGGCAAGCCAGGACGGATCGAATAAAGACTGCGGGGGCCATCAGAAGGTAAGTATAGATTTATTTTTTACCATTCTTTATGGTCACAGTATATAAATCCATGCCGTTTGCATGGATTTATATAGTGTGACCAAGTTGTCAAGCACTTTCCAAGTGATACTAAAATCTCTTGGAAAGCGCTTGTCAACCCGCATGCGGAAATGCGTGTGAAGAACGCTTCACATCCGCGTGTCCCTGGCAGGAAAAACATATGTACAATCCGCATGCGTTTTTTCTGCCAGGGAGATGCAGAAACGCTCAGGAAAAAATCCGGATCATTTCTGCATCGTGGGCACATAGCCTATCAGTGGTCTTGTATGTCTTCCATTTTCTAATTATTGCTCCCACGGTTGATTTCTTAACACCAAGCTGCTTGCCAGTTGCAGATTCAGTCTTCCCAGCCTGGTGCAGGGCTACAATTTTGTTTCTCGTGTCCTTCGACAGCTCTTTGGTCTTCACCACAGTGGAGTTTGGAGTGTGACTGTTTGAGGTTGCGGACAGGTGTCTTTTATACTGATAACAAGTTCAAACAGGTGCCAGTACTGCAGGTAATGAGTGGAGGACAGAGGAGCCTCTTAAAGAAGAAGTTACAGGTCTGTGAGAGACAGAAATCTCGCTTGTTTGTAATTGACCAAATACTTCTTTTCCACCAAAATTTGAAAAAAATTTCTTTCCAAATCAGACAATGTGATTTTCAGGATTTGTTTTCTCATTTTGTCTCTCATAGTTGAGGTCTACCTATGATGTCAATTACAGGCCTCTCATCTTTTTAAGTGGGACAACTTGCACAATTGGTGGCTGAGTAAATACTTTTTTTCCCCCACTGTACATGTCAAGATTCCACCTATCAGTCATAATATTATACCTTCTATACTTGCATGTTGATTGTGTTTTCCTACCCCAGGATTTTTGCTTGTTGCTATTTTGCCTGTCCTGGTTATTTGTAAGAATGTTAACCAGTATTTAATAAAAAAATATTTTATACGCTCTCCCTTTGCTCCTCCTCTTTTCAAGTATTCATTTAGGAGTGTTCTAGATTTCTTTACATGAATGAATGATCTATGATGATCTAATTATTTGTATCTCAATATGCCTATGGGACTTGTAGTTCTTATAAGAGACTAGTTGTTGCTGCAGTGGGTAGAGATCTTACTGTCCGTAAAGACTGGGGCTTTTTTCCTCTTCTGCTCCAGATTGGCTTTTTGATCACCAGAAAAAAATGAAATAAGATTAATGTTATTGGTATTTTTTGTTTATTTTTTTTTGCAGTTCAAGGAGATGAAGATGATGGACGTGGCAGAAGGAACACAAGTTTATGCAGCGTTTCTAGTGTACATGGATCTCCTAGAAGGTAACCGGTGTGAGCATTGAAGGGGATTCCAAGATGGAAGGAACCTGTCAGCTTCCCGCCACCATGTCTTTATTGGTTCCTTCATATACTTCCTAACAGGTCCTTTGGTGGCTTATTACATTCATCATATGTCTAAAATCAGTTTTATAACTGCAGTGCCATAGCCTTATAAGTGGGTGACTAGTTGTGGGGGTGTTATTTCCCCTTGACTAATAATCCCACTAATCATGTTATCACCCTTTGTGGGCATGCACCAATTCTTTGCAAATTTCTGCTTCCCTGGCAATGTTCAGTAAGCCAGGTATACGCACCCCAACTTAATTAGCGTACTACACATGCCTCCCGGGGCAAGCACAGTGCGCTGATGGAGCCAGGGTGCCTATACCCGCTTACTGTCCATTGCAGGGAGGCAGCGGTGATGCATGACTCAGCCATCCTCGGAATTTGCAGAGCTGGCAGTAACAGCATCACCACTGCCTCCCGGGGCAAGCACAGTGCGCTGATGGAGCCAGGGTGCCTATACCCGCTTACTGTCCATTGCAGGGAGGCAGCGGTGATGCATGACTCAGCCATCCTCGGGATTTGCAGAGCTGGCAGTAACAGCATCACCACTGCCTCCCAGGGCAGGCGCAGGGTGCTGATGGAACCAGGGTGCCTATACCCGCTTACTGTCCATTGCAGGGAGGCAGCGATGATGCATAATTCAGCCATCCTCAGGATTTGCAGAGCTGGCAGTAACAGCGTCACCACTGCCTTCCAGTACAGGCGCAGGGTGCTGATGGAAACAGGGTGCCTATGCCTGCTTACTGCCCATTACTGGGAGGCAGCGGTGACGCAGGACTCTGCCATCCGTGGGATTTGCAGAGCTGGCAGTAACAGCGTCACCACTTTCTCCCAGGGCAGGCGCAGGGTGCTGATGGAACCAGGTTGCCTATACCTTCTTACTGCCCATTGCAGGGAGGCAGAGATTTGCAAAGAGCCAGTGGTGATGCCACGCTTATAAACCATGTCACTCATGCCCAGAGGGGTGTGTTAACATAATTACTGGGATGATTAGTCCGGGAAAAACAACACCCCTGCAACTAGTCACCCGCTAATTAGCATACCGCTACCGCAGATATAAATTTAATTTTAGGCATATGCAAAAATTAATAAGCCACTAAAGGGGCTTGTAAGGAAGTGTGTGTGTGTGTGTGTATGTATATAACGAAAGCAATAAATATATGGGTACCTGAGGAAGCTGACCGGTTGCATTAAGTGTTTTCATTACATTCAGATTTTATCCATCTATTGCACATTTCTGCCTCTGTATTTCTTCTTAGTGGTCACATGACTCCTTAACATCCCACCTACAAGTCACATGGTATTCAGGCCCGTGTACCGTGACCAGTTGATGGGAAGCCATCAGTGATGTCCCATTATAGGGCTGTGTAAGGCCACTACATGATGCACACATGTCCAGTGAAGACTAGAGCATAGTCCTCTGCTATGAAGAATAGACAGGACATGTGCAGTGAAGACAAAGAGATTGATGTAACAATCAGTCTCACTCGGCAATGGGGTGAAGGTACAAGGAAAGGGTGACATAAATATGTAATATATTTCGGACACTGGTATGGCCTACTGCAAACGGTGGAACAGAGATTGGGAAACTAAGATGTGCGGGGGCGACTGGAGTGGAAAAATAAATTTGCAGCTTGGTCGACCGGCCACGTCATCGTTGTCACACTCATACAATGTTTCGCCGGGCCTAGTAATCCTAAAAGTTACCAGCAGGCAGAGGATGAAGGTCTTCTTTTTTTTTTTTTTTTTTTTTTTTTCTGAACTCTGGGGGCAGCAGAGAATGAAAACACTTGTCACAGCAGCACGTGGCGCACCCGGAAATATAGGTGCAGCTTCACACTGTAACGTCAGGCTCACGTCGCTGCAGCAGCCCGAGAGTCCTGACAGGTGGCTTATGACAGCAGCGGACGGTGCCCTACAAACAAGATAGTGATTACCCACCTATTGACCCCCAACGCTCCTCCATACGGCTGGCCCGGTTTCCTGGGGCCTCCTCTCTTCGGCCTTTTTCAGACGTCTGTGGTCATCAGTCTGATCTCGGATCACAATGCACTGACTGGCCAGGTGGCACACATGTGGCTAGTCCATGCATTGTGATCCGAAACCGGACCGATGACCAAGGACGTCTAAATGAGCCCTTCTTCTGGTTTGGCCAGGGTGTGATCACTGGAAGAGGAGACTGCTGGAGGATTGGTTGGTGAGTATGTGCTATGTAATTATCTATTACACCGCCAAGCCTTCTGTGAGATAAAAGAAAAGGTGGAAAACCCCTTTCTCCTCTTCATGGTCAGGGATTTTAAACATTTTTTACCTCTGTTTTTTTCAACTTTCAATAAATAGAACTAAATTGCGAAGTGAAAAAATCATCCCAATTCCCCCAACTATATATTTTCTAAAATTAGGCACACAGTAAATGTGTGTGTATGTAACCCAGCCCCTGTATACAGTGTATTGTGCAGTGACAACCATTTTACCTGTCACCTGCATGTGCAAGTTCTTTCTGTCTCCGTATAGTAGCAAAGTACTTTTATATTTAGTTTATTAATTTTGAGAAATTAGTCATTTTAAAGGGGTTTTCCCACAAACTAACTACATTTTAATCAATAGATATTGGAATAATAATAGTTTCTACAATTGGATGCATTTAATTAAAATGTTCCTGTGCCGAGATAATCTTATAAATGTGCCCCTGCTGTGTACTGTGTAATGTCTGTGTCTGACCATACAGGAACATGGTCTGATCAAACCACATCTCCTGGGCAGGGGAGGAAGCAAAGGAGTATATAGACATTACAGCACAGCACAGCTGATCCTTTTTGTGAGGTAACACATTTCCCTGCCTGTTTTTAAGCAATGTTTTACCTCACAAAAAGAATCCGCTGCGATCCCCTTCTGTAATATCTGTATACTGTCTTTTGCTTTTCCCCCGTGCCCAAGAGCTGTGGTATGATCAGACTATGCTCCTGTACGGTCACATACAGCCATTACACAGTACACAGCAGGGGCACATTTATAAGATTATCTCAGCAAAGGAACAGTTTTCTTTAACACATCCAATTGTGGAACTTATTATTCCAAGATCTATTGATTAAAATGTACTTTGTTTGTGGGAAAACCCCTTTAAGTTGCTAGTAATTGGGTCCCAGTTATCCATTGGTGAGGTGCGGAGCAGCGGCCTGGCACACACAGTACCAGAGGTGAGGTAATGGTGGCCTGGGATGCCTCTTGTTTGCAGACACACATCTACCGCACTTGCGTGTTGTAGTGAGGCCAGCTATAAACTGAATTCCTCTTTAGGAATGTATTCCAAGAGGGATTCTGGTTCCATCCTAATTTTTTGTTCAGTAAATTGTTTATTTTGTTAGGTCCTACCACTAGGCTACAAATGGTGAACTGCTCTTGTGTTCCTTACTTGCACCATCTTTTACTTGTACATCTCTTTTTTTTTTTTTTTTTTTGTAGTAAGGAACTGGAACGACGTGCAGATTCTGAGCTCACCAGAACTTCATCTCCTCTACCTGTGTGGGAAAGAGAAGGATGACAGCCCTCCTCAGGTCATAGTCCCCACACCAGTCGCCATGCCGTGCAGCCCTGGGAGGTACGCTGTCCAGCTACAAAGCTATCAGTGTGTCTAAGGCCACGTTCACATGTTCAGTATTTGTAAGCCAAAACCAGGAATGGAACAATCAGAGGAAAAGTATAATAGAAACACGTCACCACTTCTGCATTTATCACCCACTCCTGGTTTTAGCTTACAAATACTTATGTAAAATACTGACCAAATACTGAATGTATGAACGTGGCCCATTAGTGAGGACATATTGTCAGTAAAACCTGTTTAGTATTGGCTACTATTTCAGAGGAAAACCTGTTTTGTTTGTTAGCTGTGGCAAAATGTTTAATGCCTTCTCTATAGTAGAATTATTACATGCATTGGAACTTTCATAAGGGCAATAGCGACTACAACCATTAATGTACCACTCGTATTTTTTTAAATTCTTTCACCAGTGGTTAGGTATTAGTAATGTACAGTGGGGAAAATAAGTATTTGATACACTGCCGATTTTGCAAGTTTTCCCACCTACAAAGAATGGAGAGGTCTGTAATTTTTATCATAGGTACACTTCATCTGTGAGAGACAGAATCTAAAAAGAAAACAGAAAATCACATTGTATGATTTTTATATAATTAAATTGCATTTTATTGCATGAAATGAGTATTTGATCACCAACCAACCAGCAAGAATTCTGGCTCTCACAGCCCTGTTAGTTTTTCTTTAAGAAGCCCTCCTACTCTGCACTCATTACCTGTGTTAATTGCACCTGTTTGAACTTGTTATCTGTATAAAAGACACCTGTCCACACACTCAATCAGTCACACTCCAATCTCTCTATCATGACCATAACCAAATAGCTGTCCAAGGAGGCCAGGGACAAAATTTTAGACCTGCACAAGGCTGGGATGGGCTACAGGACAATATGCAAGCAGCTTGGTGAGAAGGCATCAACTGTTGGCAAAATTATTAGAAAATGGAAGAAACACAAGATGACTGTCAATCTTCCTCGGTCTGAGGCTCCATGCAGGATCTCGCCTCGTGGAGTAAGGATCATTCTGAGAGCTGTCAGAAATCAGCCCAGAACTACATGGGAGGACCTGGTCAATGACCTGAAGAGAGTTGGGACTATAGTCTCAAACATTACCATTAGTAACATTACCATCAGTAACCATCATAGATTAAAATCCTGCAGGGCCCACAAGGTAACCAATGACCATCTGGATGATCCAGAGGAGGCATGAAAGAAGGTCATGTGCTCAGATGAGACCAAAATAGAACTTTTTGGTATCAACTCCACTCTCCGTGTTTGGAGGAGGAAGAAGGTTGACTACAACCTCAAGACCATCGTCTCAACCGTGAAGCATGGTGAGGGAAACATAATTTGGGGGTGCTTTTCTGCAGATGAAAAAGGGAAGACTACATCGTATTGAATCGAGGATGGATGGGGTCATGTATCACGAGATTTTGGCCAACAGCCTCCTTTTCTCAGTAAGAGCATTGAAGATGGTTCGTGGTTGGGTCTTCCAGCATGACAATTACCCGAAACACACAGCTTGGGCAACTAAGGAGTGGCTCCGTAAGAAGCATTTCAAGGTCCTGGAGTGGCCTAGCCAGTCTCCAGACCAGAACCCAATAGAAAATCTTTGGAGGGAGCTGAAACTCAATTTTGCCCAGCAACAGCCCCGAAACCTGAAAGATCTGGAGAAGATCTGTATGGAGGAGTGGTCCAAGATCCCTGCTGCTGTGTTTGGAAACTTGGTCAAGAACTACAGGAAACGTCTGACCTCTATAATTGCAAACAGAGTTTACTATACCAAATTTTAAGTTCTGTTTTTCTATTGTATCAAATGCTTCATGCAGTAAAAAGGCAAATTAATTGTGTAACAATTATCCAATGTGAATTTCTAGATTTTTTTTTTTTTTTTTTTTTTTTAAGATTCTGCCTTTCACAGTTGAAGTGTACCTACAATAAAAATTACAGACATCCATTCTTTGCAGGTGGGAACTTGTAAAATTAGCAGTGTCTCAAATGCTCATTTTCCCCGCTGTATGTTCCCCCATGTGTAGTAAAATACTTACTGTCCATCATCTTCTGCTGTTGCCTGTGCCGCTTCTGTCATCTTTTGTACCTAATGACCGAAGTTGTGACATGCCGGAACGGTCCAGTGTTTGCTGGGCGAACCGGAAATCACTTCTTAGTGTGAGTCTGTGAGCGAGGCTCTCATAGACTTATTCATCAGATGAATGCTATCCGATGTTTTATGGGATAGCACTCGGCCCAATGTTATCCTATGGGCCACTGCAGATGTGCCATTTATTTATTTATTTTTCCTCATGCTGATCTGGCATGAGCAAAAGAATTTCTACGCATATCGGAGCACATACACCCATTCAAGTCTATGGGTGTGTGTAAAACGTTGGACTCACTCATCTGATATAACATTTTTAATCGTGCATTAAAGCGCGATCCCTTCCCAGTTTTAGTGCACTAATGAAAAGGACACCGCTGAACAAAGGCCAGCAAAAGCAGAGACCAAAGTAACTCTGCTGCCACATTATAGTGAATGGATCCCTCGGGGGTTTCATCTGAATCTCGTCACTCGAAGATTTAGTAAAATCTCGATATCAGTGCTCAGCATAGAACACAGGATAAATGTGATCCAAAATGTTCCCAATAATAGTTTCAACTCAATCGATGAAAGAAAGTCTCCACTCAGCTCCATCATCTGTTAACAGAAATATAAGGGGCTTCCACCCTTCTTCTATAGGGAGTTTCTGGAAAAGCAAAATAGCTCATCGCCCCCCAAAAGAAATCCAGCAATTTTTGCGCTCCTAAATCCAAATGCCCCCCTCCCTTCTGACCCCCACAGTGTGTCTAGACCACAATTAGCGTCCCCATGTTTGTCAGTACTGTTGCGATGAAAACCCGTTTAATTTATGGGTTCATATCTCCAGAAACACGAGCTTGGCATAATGTACTGGGCACTACAACGGCAGATTTGCAATTTTCACTCAGCAACATCTATTGCTGCTTGTTTCTGGAGAACACCCATGAAGTCAAAATCGTCATTGCGGCTGTAAATAAATTTCCAGAGGGGTGTAACTTCCAAAATGGGGTCACCTAAGGGGGGATTCTGCTCTTCTAGCAATTAGGGGCTCTGTATATCTGGTCCGCAAGCTATTCTAGGAAATATCTGTACTCCAAGAGTCAAATAGCGCTCCGTCCCTCCCGAGTCTCGCCGTGTGGCTTAGCAGTACTGCACAGCCACATATGGGGGATTGCTACGTTCAGCAGAAATTGTGGGACAAATTTTGTTGCCATTGTTACCTGTTTACCAGTGTGAAAATTTTAAATCTGGGGCTAAAACAAAATTTGTGTGGTAATAATGTAATTATTTTTTTTTTCACTGTCCAATGGTGTAAAATGCTGTGACACACCTGTGGTGTCAATATGATCACTGCGCCCTTGGATGAATTCATTGAGCGGTTTAGTTTTAAAATGGGGTCACTTATGGAGTTTTTTGCTGTTTTGGCACCTCAGGGACTCTGCCATTGTGACATGGCACCGTCAAACCATAACAGCAAAATCTGCGCTATAATATGGCGCTCCTTCTCTTGAGCTTCGCACTGTGCCTCAAAAGTAGTTTTTGACCACATATGGAGTGTTAGTGTACACAGGAGAAATTGCGCAACAAATTGTTGCATTAGTTTTCTTCTGTCTATCCTTGTGAAAATTATAAATTTAGGGCTAAAGTAACATTTTTGTAGGAAAAATGTATTTTTTCATTTTCACAGCTCAACGTGTGAAGCACCTGCCGGTTCAAGATGCTCACCATACCTCTAGATACATTCCTTGAGAGGTGTAGTTTCCAATATGGGGTCACTTGTCGGGGGTTTCCACTGTTTAGGCACATCAGGGGCTCTCCAAACGCAACATGGCACCCACAGACCATTCCACCAAAGTCTGCGCTCAACAACGTCGCTCTTTCCTTTCGGAGCCCTGCCGTGTGCTCAAACAATACTTTCCCCCACATATGGGGTATTGGTGTACTCAGGAGAGTACATATCGGATCCATTTTCTTCTGCTACCCTTGTAAAAAATGAAAAATATGGGTATAAAGCAACATTTTTTGGGAGAAAAATGTAATTTTTTTTATTTTCATGGCTCAATGTTATCAAATTCTGTGAAGCACCTTTGAGTTCAAGGTGCTCACCACAGCTCTAGAAAAATTCCTTAAGGGGTCTAGTTTCCAAAATGGGGTCACTTGTGCAGGGTGTCCACTGTTTAGGCACATCAGGGGCTGTGCAAAAGTGACACGGTGTCCTCTATGTTCCAGCCAATTTTGCGCTTCAAGAATGAAATGATGCTCCTTCCTTTCCGAGCCCTGTCGTGTGTCCAAACAGTAGTTTTCCACCCCAAATAGGGTATCCGTGTACTCAGGAGAAATTACACAGAAATTTTGAGGGTCCATTTTCTCCTTTTACTCTTGTGAAAATGAAAAATTTGGGACTAAAGCAACATTTTTTGTGGGAAAATGTAATATTTTAGTTTTTTTTTTCTTTCCACATTGCTTTAATTCCTGAAAAGCACCTGGAGGGTTAATAAACTTCTTGAATGTGGTTCTGCGCTCTTTTAAGGGTGCATTTTTTAAAATGGTGTCACTTTTAGGCATTTTCTGTCACAGGCTCCTCAAAGTCACTTCAAAAGGGATGCTCCCTAAAAAAAATGGTTTTGTAAATTTATGTTGAAAAAATTAAAAATTGTTGATAACTTGATGATTATGATAAAATGATGCTGATGTAAAGTAGACATGTGGGAAATGTTATTTACACTACTAACAAAGTTAGGGATATTTTGGCTTTCAGTTGAAATTTATGGAAAACGTAAAAAGTTCACGCTACAGTAATATTTTGACATGAAATTGGGACATTTAAGTAGAAGCATGCAAAGGTGATTTCCTCATCTCAAACAATTTATTAACAAAAGCCAACAAAAGTGATGGGTATGCTCCAACAAATAATGTCAGTGTGTCAATAACTTGTCATGTGGCCTTGAGCATCAATTACAGTTTGACAACAACGTCTCATGCTGTTCACAAGTGGAGTTATTGTATGCGGAGGCATGGCATCCCACTCTTCTTGCAGGGTGGCCCTCAGGTCATTGAGGTTCTGGGGTACAGAGTTACGAGCCTTTACACGGCGACTCGGCTCATCCCATAGGTTTTCTACGGGATTCAGGTCTGGAGAAAGTACAGGCCATTCCATTTGAGGAACCCCAGTCACCAGCAGCCGTTCCCTAATGATGCAGCCTCGATGAGCTGGAGCATTGTCGTCCATGAAGATGAAATTAGGCCTGTGTTGTTTGTGCAGATGCACAATGATTGGATTAATGATGTTATACAAGTAGTAGGAGCTTGTCACTGTACCATTCACAAAGTGCAGGTCAGTTCTGTATTGGCTAGACACACCTGCCTACACTGTAACACCAAAGGCTCGTCTGGTGATAACAGTGGCTGATGCTAGGAGCTGTCGTTGGCGGCCATTATTTTTGCTTAACTTGAATCGACTTTCATCAGTGAACAGCACTGAGGCCCACTAGTCCCTCGTCCAGCGTAGATGCTCCCTGGCCCGTACAAGAAGATGACGCCTGTGCCTGGTGGTGTGGTCAGGTACCCTTGCAGGTCATCTAGCACGCAGACCACGCTGATGTAAATGGTTTTGAATGGTCTGACGTGACACTTGGGTTCCTCTCACTTCCATTAAATGTGTCTCTGGTGTTGTGTGGCATTCATCATCCGGTTCCGAAGGGCATCTTTCACAATGAAGCGGTCATCAGTGTGGGATGTGGCCAAAGGACGTCCACTTCCATGCCTTTCTGTTATTCTTCCAGTCTCTCTGTATCTCTGTTGCAACCTGCCGATGATACTCTAAGCTCAGTGGTCACTTCCGTCTGAGAACATCCTGCATGAAGCCTCTCAATAGCAAGGTAGTGTTAGTCAATTGTTAGGTGTCATCTTGGTCTCATGATGTCCAAAATGTAAACAGCATGATGAGGAGGACTGTTTAATACCAATTCTAATTGAACCCCGAAATTTATTGGCCGACTCATGGATCAAACACTTGTGAATTTGAACATAGTTGTGCAAAAAGTACAGAATCATTTTACAGTTGGACATGTGCAGTCAAAAGTTTAGAGACAGTCACATTAAGTTCACCTGAAAATGTTAGTGCATTTTAGGTTCATCCTGAAATTTTACCCGAAAGCCAAGTATCCCTAACTTTAAGGCTATGTGCACACTGTGCGTTTTTGATGTGTTTTTTCTGCTCGAAAATGCACCAAAAATGCTAGCTAATCTGTGTGCCAGCTAACGCAATGACAATCTTGAAGTGCTGTGCACATGATTAGGAATTTTCCTGTCAGGATTGTCATTGCGTTTAAATCTGCAGCATGTCAATTCTTTGTGGGGTTGTGTTAGCGGCTGATATGAAGCCCAGGTTACTAATGGAGGGATGCCCCATTACTAACCCCGTAGTAAGGTTTTTGACGGATTTCAAATAAAGACACGCCCAGAATAAAGTCTTTTATTTTAAATAAAATTCCACATGGTTTTAATCTTTTTATTTAAAAATAAAAAACACCATACACTCACCTAACGCCCACTCCCCAAAGCCCTCGTCTCCTGTAAGAAACCAAAAATAAAAAGCAATCCTATCCCTCACCTGTCCGCCGACCTGACGTAATTCCAGTGTCCCATGATGATCCGGGTTACTTCTACAGCAGACACATCCGCAATCACTGATGTGACTTCTGTAGAAGACAGCACTGTATACACTGACGAGAGCGCTCCCGGCAGTGTACATCGCTGCTGGGACTGAGTTCACTGGAGTTCATCAGCTGAAGATCAGCTGAGAGCTCCGGCGCCCTCACTTAATCGGTGCTGCACGGGAAATTTTCCACGCAACACTGATGCAGTTAGTGAGGGCACCGGAGCTTATCAGCTGATCTTCAGTTGATGAACTCAGGTGAACTCTGCCCTAGCAGCGCAGAGATTTACACTGACAGGAGTGATTACACTCCTGGCAGTGTATACAGTGCTGTCTTCTACAGCAGTCACATCAGTGATTTCTGATGTGGCTGCTGTACACGTGACCCGGATTGTCATTGGATACTGGGATTACGTCATGATGGCAGACAGGTGAGGAATATGATTGTTTTTTATTTTTGGTTTCTTACAAGAGACTAGGGCTTCGGGGATTGGGCGTTAGGTGAGTATACAGTGTTTTTTATCATTAAATAAAATATTAAAACCGTGTGGAATGTTTTTAAAAATAAATGTATTCTGGGTGTGTCTTTATTTGAAACAAGTCAAAAAAACTTTACTACGGGGTTAGTAATGGGGCGTCTTATAGACTCCCTCCTTTAGTTACCTGGGTTTCATGTCAGCCGCCAATACAAGGCTGACATGAATCCCAACCTTATTACCCCACTCGCCACCGCTACACGGCAGTGGGAAGAGCAGAGGCTAAGCGCCAGATTTTGCGCATCTTTTGGATGCACCATTTCTGGGATTGCTGAGGGGTGATATTATTAGCCACGGAGGGGGACCAGGATCCATGGCCCCTTCCCTGGCTATTAATATCAGCCCGCATCTGTCTGTTTAGCCTTTGCTGGTTAGATTTTATAGGGGGTCCCTACGTCAATTTATTTTTTTTTGCTGGGGTCCCCCCTGTAATCTAGTCAGTAAAGGCTAAGCAAACAGCTGTGGTCTGTTATTAATAGCCAGGGAACATCTTTGGCTAATGGCGCCTTCCCTGGCTACTAATATAAGCTGCCAGCAGTCGGCTTTCCCTCTGCTGGTTATGAAAATGACGCGGGAGCCCACGCCATTTTTTTAATGTTAGGCTTTGTGCCCGCGATCTGGACTTGGCTGCGCTTTAGACACAACATATTTTTGCTGCGTCTAAAACGCTGCGTTCTATTGAACACAGGTAAATCGACATGTGTTCACTGAATCATGCGGATTTACTACATTCTAGTGGTCAAATTTATGTTGTGGAGCCTAGCGACTCCGCAAGAGGATTTGACATGCTGCGGTCCTGAAAGACGCGCCACAGTCAGTGTCTGTGGGTGATCCGCAGCCTCAGATGCACAGATAGTGGACATGGGATTTCTAGAAATCCCATCCACTATGCTGTACCATCTGGAAGCTGCGGGTTTGACTCTGCATAAACACGCAGCTTCAAACCCTCAGCTGCTCCTGATCGTGGGCACGTAACCAGACTCACCTGCAGCATGTCAATTTCTGTAGCGGATTTTGACCTATTGAAATGTCATTAAATATGGTGGATCCGCATGTACTGACAACAAAAGTGCAGCATTAGAACTCTAAATACGCTAAAATACGCTGCGTCCAAAGCGCTGCTGGTTGCTGATCGTGGGGACGTAGTGGCTAAACAAACAGCTGTGAGCTGTTATTAATAACCAGGGAACATGTTTGCCTAATGGCACCTTCCTAGGCTAAAAGTAGCAGCTCTCAGCTGCCCCAGAAATTACATGAATGGGAATGCTAGAGGGATTAAGGTTTATGGGATTAGCTGACACCTAGTCCTTTGTTAGTGATGAAAAGGTGTCAATCAGACCCTCTCATTACTAAACTAAAGTAAAGAGTTAAATAAACACAAACACTGAGAATAAAACACCTTATTTGAAATACAACAGGCACATTATTTAATCATTTAAATTAACCAATATACTCACCCCAGGTCTGACAGTAATCCAAGGGTTCAAGCGATGTCCCACGTTTGCTTTTCAAATATCTTTATTAAGCTCCAAAAAGCATTCATTGCTGTACAAAAATGCATCAAAATCACAGCGAAACGTATGTTTTTTTTTCTCTGCACTCTTTTTCTCTAGAGAGTTGCTGGTGATAGTGTTCTGATTCTATTCAGGTCTGGAATTCTACAACCCCTGGCAAAAATTATGGAATCACTGGGCTCGGAGAATGTTTATTCAGTTGTTTAATGTTGTTGAAAAAAAGCAGATCACACACATGGCACAAAACTAAAGTCATTTCAAATGGCAACTTTATGGCTTTAAGAGACACTAAAAAAAATCAAGATAAAAATGTGGTACTCGGTAAGGGTAATTTTTTTTTCAGACCAAGCAGAGGGAAAAAATTATGGAATCATGAAAAACAAACACAAAAGAACACTCCAATACATCACTAGTATTTTGTTGCACCACCTCTGGCTTTAATAACAGCTTACAGTCTCTGAAGCATGGACTTAATGAGTGGCTAACAGTACTCTTCATCAATCTGGCTCCAACTTTCTCTGATCGCTGTTGCCAGATCAGCTTTGCAGGTTGGAGCCTTGTCATGGACCATTTTCTTCAACTTCCACCAAAGATTTTCAATTGGATTGAGATCCGGACTATTTGCAAGCCATGACATTGACCTTATGTGTCTTCTGTCAAGGAATGTTTTCACAGTTTTTGCTCTATGGCAGGATGCATTATCATCCCCAAACATCCTTTCAATTGGTGGGATAAGAAAACTGTCCAAAATATCAATGTAAACTTGGGCATTTATTGAAGATGTAATGACAGCCATCTCCCCAGTGCCTTTACCTGACATGCAGCCCCATATCCTCAATGACTGTGGAAATTTGCATGTTCTCTTCATGCAGTCATTTTTATAAATCTCATTGGAACGGCACCAAACAAAAGTTCCAGCATCATCACCTTGCCCAATGCTGATTCGCGATTCATCACTGAATATGACTTTCATCCAGTCATCCACAGTCCATGATTGCTTTTCCTTAGCCCATTGTAACCTTGTTTTTTTCTGTTTAGGTGTTAATGATGGCTTTTTATTTAGCTTACTGTATGTAAATCACATTTCCTTTAGGTGGTTTCTTACAGTTCAGTCCCAGACATTGACTCCAGTTTCCTCCCATTCGTTCCTCATTTGTTTTGTTGTGCATTTCCTGTTTTGGAGACATATTGCTTTAAGTTTCCGGTCTTGACGCTTTGATGTCTTCTTTGGTCTACCAGTATGTTTGCCTTTAACAACCTTCCCATGTTGTTTGTATTTGGTCCAGATTTTAGACACAGCTGACTGTGAACAAACAACATCTTTTGCCACATTGCATGATGATTTACCTTCTTTTAAGAGTTTGATAATCCTCTCCTTTGTTTCAATTGACATCTCTCGTGTTGGAGCCATGATTCATGTCAGTCCACTTGGTGCAACAGCTCTCCAAGGTGTGATCACTCCTTTTTAGATGCAGACTAACGAGCAGATCTAATTTGATGCAGGTGATAGTATTGGAAATAAAAATTTACAGGGTGATTCCATAATTTTTTCCCTCTGCTTGGTCTGAAAAAAATTACCCTTACTGAGTACCACCACATTTTTTATCTTGATTTCTTTTAGTGTTTCTTAAAGCCATAAAGTTGCCATTTGAAATGACTTTAGTTTTGTGCCATGTCTGTAACATAGTATAGTAACATAGTCTTCCTTCAACCTTAAAAAAAACTAAGTCCATCTAGTTCAACCCATACCCTAACATGTTGATCCAGAGGAAGGAAAAAAAAAAAACATGTGGCAAACACTAAGCTCCACATTGGGGAAAAAATTCCTTCCCGACTCCATACGACAATCAGACTAGTTCCCTGGATCAACGCCCTATCAAGGAATCTAGTATATATAACCTGTAATATTATACTTTTCAAGAAAGGCATCCATGCCCTTCTTAAATTTTAATAGTGAATCACTCATTACAACATCCTGCGGCAGAGAGTTCCATAGTCTCACTGCTCTTACAGTAAAGAATCCCCGTCTGTGATTATGATTAAACCTTCTTTCCGCCAGACGTAGAAGATGCCCCCTTGTCCCCGTCTCTGGCCTCAGAGTAAAAAGATCAGTAGAAAGGTCTTTGTACTGTCCCCTCATATACTTGTACATAGTAATAAGATCACCCCTAAGCCTTCTTTTTTCCACACTAAATAACCCCAAGTGTAATAACCTGTCTTGGTATTGCAGACCCCCCAGTCCTCTAATAACCTTGGTCGCTCTTCTCTGCACCCTCTCTAGTTCAGCTATGTCTTTCTTATACACCGGAGACCAAAACTGTACACAGTATTCTAAGTGTGGTCGGACTAGTGACTTGTATAGAGGTAAAATTATGTTCTCCTCATGAGTATCTATACCTCTTTTAATGCATCCCATTATTTTATTTGCCTTTGCAGCAGCTGCCTGACACTGGCCACTAAACGTGAGCTTGTCTTCCACCAATACACGCAGGTCTTTTTCAGTTACAGTTTTGCCCAGTGTTTTACAATTAAGCATATAATTATACATTTTGTTTCCTCTGCCCAAGTGCATTACCTTACATTTATCCCCATTAAAGCTCATTTGCCATTTATCAGCCCAAGCTTCTAGTTTACATAGATCCTCCTGTAATATAAAATTGTCATCCTCTGTATTGATTACCCTGCAGAGTTTAGTGTCATATGCAAATATTGAAATATTACTCTGTATGCCCCCTACAAGGTCATTAATAAATATGTTAAAAAGAAGGGGGCCCAATACTGACCCCTGTGGTACCCCACTGTTAACTGAGACCCAGTCTGAGTGTTTTCCATTAATAACCACCCTTTGTTTCCTATCACTGAGCCAATTCTTAACCCACATACATATATTTTCCCCTATCCCCATTGTTCTCATTTTATGTATCAACCTTTTGTGTGGAGCCGTATCAAAAGCTTTTGAAAAGTCCATATACACAACATCCACTGCATTTCCTAGGTCCAGTCCAGAACTTGCCTCCTCATAAAAACTGATCAGATTAGTTTGACAGGAACGGTCCCTCGTAAACCCATGTTGATATTGGGTCATGAGGTTATTCTTCTTCAGATACTCTATTATAGCATCTCTTAGGAAACCCTCCAGGATTTTACCCACAGTAGAGGTTAAGCTTACTGGCCTATAATTTCCAAGTTCAGTTTTTGTCCCCTTTTTGAATATTGGCACCACATTTGCTATACGCCAGTCGTGTGGTACAGACCCTGTTACTATGGAATCTTTAAAGATTAAAAATAATGGTCTATCTATGATGTTACTTAATTCCTGCAGTACTCGCGGGTGTATCCCATCCGGGCCAGGGGATTTGTCAACTTTAGTGATTTTTAGACTCCGCCGTACTTCCTGCTGGGTTAAGCAAGTGACATTTAATGGAGAATTTTTGTTATCACTAATCATGTTTTCTGTCATGCGATTTTCTTGTGATCTGCTTTTTTTCAACAACATTAAACAACTGAATGAACATCCTCCGAGCCTGGTGATTCCATAATTTTTGCCAGGGGTTGTAGTAGTCAGCTAGAATTTTCTTGGAGTTCCTTCTCGGATTGTTGCCGTTTTCTCTCTGGTGTCATCTTGAAGCTAAATGTATTCCCTTGTTGTTTTCCCTTGTGTGTACTTTAGTTTGCAGTGGGGCTGACCAGTGCTCACCCCTCCCCCTCCCTACCTAGGGCCTCGCTTTAGGGTCAGCTAGGGCCAGGTTCCCTGCTCTGCGATAGGTGCAGAACCTATATAGGGTCTGTAGGGGAGTCAGGGTTTGTCGTTTGAGCGGTTTAGGGGTCTCCACTCCCCCTTTGTTTTTTTTTGTGTTATGGATCCCGTTTCGGTGCTGGCAGAGCAGCTTTGGAGTTTATCACTGGAGGTAACTGACCTTCAATCAGCTGTTCAGCAGCAACTCCAGCGGCCGCAGATTCCTAATTTTGGGGACTCTGCGGGTAGTCTGGTCCAACTTGAGCCCAAAATTGCCCTCCCGGGCTGGTTTTCAGGAGGTAGAGACAATTTTTTTGTGTTTTTAAAGAAGCTTGTAAATTGTACTTTAAGCTTCGACCCTACTCCTGAGGAGATGAGGAGCAGCGAATGGCAATTGTGATCTCACTGTTACAAGGAGATCCTCAATCCTGGACTTTCTCTTTGCCACTGGGCTCTGCTTGCCTCCTATCGGTTGAAGGATTTGTCGGGGCTCTGGCCCTTATCTATGATGATCCTGACCGAATCTCCTTGGCTGAATCCAGGCTGCATCGCCTTCACCAAAGGAATCGGTCAGTGGAGACAACTTTGTCAGGGTCTTTCAGAAAGGTTGAAGGATGCCTTGGCAGTTTACGAAACCCCTGGGTCGTTGGAGGCCGCCACGTCATTAACTATAAGTGTAGATAAACGCCTTCGGCATAGGTGGGTGAGGCTACCTTCTCCTGAGCCCCCTTTTCGGGACAACGACTCGGGGGGGGTGGTCTTGGGGTGAACCTGTACTTATGGATTTAGATGAACCCATGCCGTTAGGGGGAGCTACTGCGTCACATATTTCCCCTGAAATCCGCAAAATAAAGGTGGTATGTTTTTTGTGATAAATAGGGACATTTTATTGGAGTCTGTCCTCTGTTCCTAAGCAAAAAAGGAACATCTGGAACTTGATTGACCCTTGGTAGTGTGGGGTTGATAATCAGGGGTTGTGATTGTCTTCTACATGCATTTCTCGGTTTGTCCTGATGGCAGAGGTGGTGATAGAGAGCAGGACTGAGAAAATTTCTGCGTTTTTGGACAGTGGAGCTGGAGTCAACATGGTTGATATTGAGTTTGTGAGAACTCATGGGCTTACTTGCTGTATGTTAACTAAGCCCATCCCTATTTGCCATCAATTCAGCGCCACTTTCACAGAGATGTCTGACACAGATTATACATGATAGAAGACTGAGGATGGGGCCCCTTCATTATGAAGTAATTCCTTGTTATGTCCTGGAGGGCCTTCCTACTCCGGTTGTACTGGGTCTACCCTGGTTGGTGAAACATGATCTGGTAGTGGATTGGCAATCCAGAGAAATTGTGGAATGGGGAGATTACTGTCATGAAAACTGCTGAAACATTTCTACGATCTCTACGGAGACCTTACCTGTATTTTGTTTGGTTTTGAGGACCTATTTTCTGAGAAGGGGTGTCAGGATTTTCCTCTTCGTCATGCATATGACTTTTATATTAACCTGATTCCCAGAGTTAAACTACCCAAATCCAGACTGTATAATCTTTCTGGTTCTGAGAGACAAGCCATGAAGGATTTCATTGCTGAGAGCCTGGAGAAGGGACATATCAGACCGTCATCTTCGCCCGTTGCAGCAGGGTTCTTCTTCGTGAAGAAAGATGGGGGGGTCTCCGTCCCTGTTTAGATTTCCGAGAATTGAATCAAATTACCGTCCGAGATCCTTATCCTCTGATTCTGGATTTATTCAACCAGGTTGTGGGAACTAAAGTGTTCTCCAAGTTGGATTTAAGGGGAGTCTATAATCTGGTTAGAATCAGAGAGGGGGATGAATGGAAAACGGCTTTCAATACCCCTGAGGGGCACTTCAAGAGTCTGGTTATGCCTTTTGGTCTGACCAATACACCTGCGTTTTTTCCAGCATTTCATAAACCATATTTTACACCATTTAGTGGGCAGGTTTGTGGTGGTCTATCTGGATGATATTTTGCTTTATTCACCTGATTTAGAGACACATCAGGGTAATGTTAAACGGGTACTACAGATTTTAAGAGATAACAAACTATATGCCAAACTAGAGAAATGTGTTTTCGCTGTCCATGAGGTGCAATTTTTGGGGTACCTCTTGCCATCGTTGTGTTTTCGGATGGATCCGGAGAAGATCTGTGGTGTACTTGATTGGGACCGTCTCGAGAACCTGAAGGCATTACAGTGCTTTCTGGGCTTTACTAATTTTTACTGGAAATGTATCCAAAATTATTCTGTAATTGTAAAACGCCTCACTGACATGACAAGAAAGGGATCAGATTTCTCTAAATGGTCGAATGCCGCCCAGCAGGCTTTCTCCTCTTTAAAGAGATGTTTTGCCATAGCACCTATACTTAGTCAACCTGATGTTTCTCAACCTTTCATCGTAGAAGTTGATGCGTCAGAGGTGGGAGTTGGGGCTGTGTTGTCTTGGGTCTGTTCCCTGGTAAATGGCATCCATGCGATTTCTTTTCCAGAAATTTGTCTTCGGCCGAGAGAAATTATGACGTGGGTAATGGGGATCTTTTGGAGATTTAAATTGGCTATCGAGGAACGGCGACATTGGTTGGAGGGGGAAGTCCATCCTATTACTGTTATCACGGACCATAAGAACCTGTCATATCTTCAGTCTGCTAAATGTATCAACCCTAGGCCAGTTAGGTGGTCTCTGTTTTTTACTAGGTTCAATTTTGTTGTCACTTTCCATCCAGGGGTTAAAAACATCAAGGCTGACGCTTTATCCCAAAGCTTCCCTGGTGGTGGTGACCATAAGAACCGTGCCCCTATTTTGCAGAAGGGGGTAGTCATTTCGGCATTGTGCCCTGACCTGGAGGGTGAGGTGTTGGAGCTCAGGGGGACTCCCCTGTCTCCTGTCATTCGTGGAGGTTATTTGTACCATCTAATCTGTGCCGTAAAGTAATTGGGGAACATCACAACTCTGCTTGCTGGTCATCCAGGTAGTAAGGCAACTGCGGATCTCCTTTCTCGTCATTTTTGGTGGCCGGAGTTGCATCAGGATGTGGTTGAACATTATTGATGATCGAGAGTGTTTCATTAACCCTTTCTGGCAAGCACGCTCGGGTGCTCGCCAAGTATTTTGGCCTGCTCGGGATTTCTTTCATTGTCGCCGCTGCTGTAATGCTGTCAGACAGCCATGACACATGCAGAGATTGACTAACGGACAGGCAATCTCTGCATGTGTCACAGTTGTCTAACAGCCGTGAAACTTCCAGCTGTGGCGACAATAAAAGAAATCACGAGCATGCCAAAATACTCGGCGAGCACCCGAGCGTACGCGCCGGAAAGGGTTAATGATACATACTCGATCATCACTATTCAACATGTATTTGCGTGCGTTCTAAAGTATCGCATACCCGTCCGTCTGGTTCTCTTCTGCCGCTGCCTATTCCTAGCAGATCATGGACACACCTGTCCATGAATTTTATTACTGACCTACCGGTATCTGCAGGCAAGACTGTGGTTCTGGTGTTTGTATATAGGTTCAGTAAGATGGTACATTTCATTGCATTACCGGCACTTCCAAATGCCAAGACTTTCTCGGGTATTCATTAATGAGATCGTGAAGCTTCACGGGGTTCCTTCCGATGTGGTGTCAGATCGGGGGACCCAGTTAATCTAAATTCTGGAAAGTTTTCTGTACTCGACTGGGGTGCAGTTGCCTCTTTCTTCTGCCTTACATCCTCAGTCGAATGGACAGACCGAGCGCTTAAATCAGAATTTGGAGACTTACCTCAGGTGTTTTGTCTCCGAGAACCAGGAGGATTGGGCATCTTACTCATTGTTGGCTAAGTTTGATATAAACAATCATCGCCAAGAGTCTACTGGCAGGTCACCTTTCTTTGGTGCATATGGTTTTCATCCACAGTAGGTACCTTTTAGTGGTGGAGGGGCTTCTGGAGTTCCTGAGGAGGAACGTTTTGCTTCGTCGCTCTCTTCTGTGTGGCGGAGGGTTCAGCGTAATTTGAAAATCATGAGAGCATAAAATAACCGCCATCCTTAACCCAGCAGCGTTTCGTCTGGAGTTACCTCAGGCTCTTAGGATGCACAATGTGTTTCACAGGTCTCTGCTCAAGAAGTATGTGGTACCTCTTGAGTCCTCCCCCTTACTGCTGCCCCCAATCATGGTTGATGGCAATTTATAGTTCCAAATGTCAAAGATTGTGGATTCTCGTCTTCAGCGTCATTCCCTTCAGTACTTGGTGCACTGAAGGGGTTATGGTCCCAGGGAAAGATGTGGGTTTCGGCATCAGAGGTGAAAGCCCCTAGGTTGGTTTGTTCATTTCATGCCTCTCATCCAGAGAAACCTGGTCCTGATTGTCCGGAGACCACTGTTAGAAGGGGGGCGGGGATGCTGTCACGGGTGTGTCAGGTTTGACCAGACAGTTATACGGAGTCCGGCTGTAGAAACTCTCTGCGTTTTGGCTTTGCAAACATCTTCCTGATCCTTTCGTGATCCTTCTCGCTTTAGGACCCACTGGCGACTTTCACCTTGCTTGGGGATTATACCTTTTAGGACCCAGCGGTGATCCTCACCTTCTGCTTCTAATTAGCACGCCCTTGCTGTATGCTCAAATACACTCAGTTTCTCCAGAGAGTTGCTGGTGATAGAGTTTTCTGATTCTATTTAGGCCTGGAATTCTAGTAGTCAGGTAGAATTTTTTTGGAGTTCCTTTGTAGATTGTTGCCGTTTTCTCTCCGGTGTCATCTTGAAGCTAAGTGTATTCCCTTGTTTGTTTCCCTTCTGTGTACTTTAGTTTGCAGTGGGGCTGACTAGGGCACACCCCTCCCTACCTAGGGCCTAGCTTTAGGATCAGCTAGGGCCAGGCAGGTTTCCTGCTCGGTGAAAGGTGCAGAACCTATATAGGGTCCATACGGGAGTCAGGGTTTGTCGTTTGAGCTGTTTAGGGGACTTCACTCCCCCTTTCCCTACTTGTAGGGTACCCTTCCAGTTTCCTGTTGTTATTCACTGGGTTCTCCCCATATTCAGCGTGACGCCTAAGGCTTGCTGTGGCACTGTTATTGGCACCCTTTACATTAATTTAGTATGGAAACACATTTTGACTTTCCTGTGGTAAATCATAAAAAAGATTCACCGGTGATTAATTGTCGGTGCCCATGTGACATGAATTACTTCAGTGTTTTAAAAAGCCACATAGTAGGCCCTGATCCTTTCACAATGGTGAAGACAAAAGAGCTATCTGAGTACATCAGAACTGCTATTATTAGCAAACACAAGACTTCCAAAGAGTAAAATGTTCGGTGGACAAATGACACAAAAATAGAGCTTTTTGGCAATGCAAAGTAAGAGTTTGATTACAGACAGCGCAATGAAGTTTATAAGGAAAAGAACACCTTACCAATAGTTAAGCATGGTGGAGGATCCATAATGCTGTGGGGTTGCTTTGTGTCATCTGGTACTGGAGGCCTTGACCGTATCACAGGAATCATGAAATCAGAGAATTATCAAGAGATTTTAGAGCAAAATGTCCTACCCAGTGTAAGAAAACTTAGTTTGAGTCAAAGATCATGGGTCCTCCAGCAAGACAATGACCCAAAGCAAACATCCGGAAGTACACAGGAATGGTTGAAAAAGAAAAAATGGACTGTTTTAAAATGACCTGCAATTAGTCCTGACCTAAATCCCATTGAAAATCTTTGTTGAGTTGAAATCTCCCATTGGGTAAAAGAACCCTGTAAACATTCAAGAGCTTGAACATGCTGCAAAGGAAGAGTGGGAGAAAATTCCAGCTGAGAAGTGCAAGAAGCTTATAGATGGCTACAAGAAACTTTAGAGGCCATCATCAATGCCAAAGAGTGAGCAACCAAGTATTAATGAGGGGTGCGTTTATTGCTGCACATTCTGTTTATTCTGTTTGTTTTTTATGTGTTTTTCCACTTCCATGTTGCAATTTCAATGTTTTATTGCTGTATTACTTTCGACCACTAATTAAAAAATCCTGAAGATATTGGTACATTTCCATTGGTACAACTTTGGTACATTCTCATTTCTTTGAAGATATTGTACAGTCTATGAAAAAAATGAAGGGGGTGCCAATAATGGTGAGCAGCACTGTATCAGGCTGTGTGAAGGTTTTATCACCAGGACATTATCATTGCTGTGACTAGCTGGCATGCAGGCTCTCCTCTGACCACACCACCTCCTGTGATAAGCAGTTTACTATCAATAGACTATGTACATACGGATCCTGGTGTGTGCGGGGATAGCTTTCTCAGCTCTGCTGCATGCAAGAACTCTGATTTTATCACAACTGCTCCATCAGTAAACTAAGTGATACATCCTTGGATTCAGGGTCTCGGTCCCTACATCATGTTGCTCTCAGGTGAGACCTAAGATAGAAACATAATGGACATATACCCTGCTATAAGTAAGTAAAAAGCAATAGTGCATAGAAATAACATAGGGTACTTTGTAAACACTGTTTTTAATTTAAAAAAAAAAGCGTAAAAACTATCCCACCAACGCCAAGGTGTACCCAATCGGGATAGTCCTAACCTCCAGTATTAAAACCTTATCTGTCAATAATGACCTCAATGTGAATAAGGGCTGAGCAGGACCAGGGCCGACTATGGACATGGAAAGCCATATAAATGTAATGCCCAGCTTTATTTGAGCTACGTGTTCACAAAGAATAAGGCTTGTTCCATCTCACAGCTGAGTGTGGCTCTCAAGGTAAGTAATCTTGGGGCCCTGCTGGAGATGCTATTCCTTGCAGTGCACTGCCGCCAAGGAGTGTGATGTGTTTGGGCGCACTCTCGCCTTCCAGCTGCTGAGGGCCATGTTTGGTTATTACTAGGCACGTATGTGCTCTGATAGGTTCCCTTTCACACCATCCATTATTTTTGCCTGATGCATCTAGTGCATGCTACCTTGCTTACTTGTAAAAAGGAGAACTTTGCCAGCTATATAACATAATGTATGTGTCGCTAAATTTGGTGACATTTTAACTTTAACTCCAAATTTGCATGAAAGTTCTGAATTTCTGTAGACACTTCTTCTACGTTTTCCAGCCACACAAGTGCACGATTGTTCAGAATCTTCCCCGGGGAACGCTTCCTTTCATTTCTTACAGTCCCTTGTTCAAATGCTCTGTGGTGTGTAAAGCTTCTGTGTCCATTGTCTGTCTTTGCATATTCGGGAGTTTTAGGAAGAACAGGGCTGGTGTGGAGGCTCTGGTGTTCTCTTATGCCTGGCCATACAGACATTACTGTTCCCATGAATGTCTTCTATTCAGCTGCATTGTCAGGTTGTATTACACATAGAGGCTGAACATGTTCTTTTTTTATTCCAATACTGGGCATTTTAAAGGCATTCACTGTATGATTAAAGAGGAAATCAGTTTGTGTGCCAGCGCTTTTTACAATTAGTCCAAGGAGAGTGTACAAAACACCCATTATAATATGTAGTAGTGTGCTCTGTGTAGCAGCCACTAAAACCAGAGCGATCATGCTGCTTGTAAAGGTTTAAAGGGAATCTGTCAGATCGAGCGAATCCCCCAAGCTGTTTCTGTGGTTATGTTGCTTTCAGTAAGTTAGTCATCCATACCTATTAATGTAATCTCTTGCTCCCTGACAGAAAAAAAAAAGCTTAAGTGCTCTGGCAGGTTCAAAGCACTTCTCAAGCCTGTGCCTGTCTGGCTCTATTCTCTACCCAGCCCCACCTTCCTCTGGCTGACGGGCAGCTCACTGACGGGCAGCTCACTGGCTGACTAGTTCACTGGCTGACTAGTTCACTGGCTGACTAGTTCACTGGCTGACTAGTTCAATGGCTGACTAGTTCAATAGCTGACTAGTTCAAAAAATAGCCCAGCAGGAAACAGAGTCAGGGCAGCAGAGGCTCGGGAAGCATATTGACACTCCCAGAGCACTTAAAAATGACCTGTCCAGATTTTTGCTGTTTTTTATATTTTCACTTCTTCCATAATTATTCCACTTTTTTTATATTCTGCCATACAGTTCCAGAGATCTAGACCCTTTTTTTTTTTTTTTTTTTTTTTTTTTTTTTTTTTTAAGTGCTAATTTTCTGGGTCTTTAGAAGAGGGTGTTGCTCACATGATTCCCTGGGTGCATGTGTTTAGGGTGCTCTGCATTACCATGACTAAAGATCATAAAAATTAGCAGGAAATTAAAAGGTGCATATTTCTGGAGCTATATGGTGGATTTAAAAAAAAAAAAAAAAAAAAAGAAAAAAAAGTAGTACGCAGGGGAGAAGCAGGAATAAAATAAGAGCATAAACTGGCCAATTGTGACCTGGTGACAGCTCCTCTTTAAGCCTCGTTTGTATATGAATTAAAACGCCAGGCAGTAACAGATTGCATCAGTAAAGATGTCAGTGCCTTCTGTTACAGCCAAACATTTCACATTTTGACTCGTCAGTCCAGACTACCTGCTGACATTTTTGTGCATCTTAGTTCCTATGTTTTCATGCGTAGTTGAGTCGCTTGCATATGTTTCCATATAGAAGGTATGGTTTTGGCCACAATTCTTCCATGAAGACCACTTTTGCCCTGACTTCTCTGAACAGTAGTTGGGTGTAACTGGATACACCTAGTTTCTGTCACTTCTGAGCTGATGACACTGCTTTATCTTCCGATTCCGAAGGTTAAGTAAGCAGGATTTGTCTCAACTTCTACACCAAGTTTCCCTGACCGACAATGGCTTCTACAGTCCTCAACATTGCCCATTTCTTTTTGTCCTCAATGCTTAGAAATACAGGCTGATACTTATCCATCATACAATACCACCATGGAGGCATCAATAACAATAACCCCAAACTTAGTCAATGTCATTAACAACCATCTTCTGCGTGAAGAGAAGCAAGAAGTCCTGGAAGTGATGATATGGCCCTCACACAGCCGTGATGATGTCAGCATATATATGAAGAAATGTAAAGTTTAGTTACATATTTTTATTTAAAGATAGATGTTTTTTTCTAAAAGCTGTTATTTTTAATTATAGTGTCTGGCGACTAAAACAGGCTTTTATGTGAGGTCAGTTTTGGATCTAATAGGGTGCGGTGGTTTGGGTGTTGAAAACCGCATGCAGTGCCAGCTCATACTGCTTTGCAGGGTTCTATAACTGGCAGAACACATTGGTTTATGAGAGCTACTTCTTATATCTTGCTTATTTGTAAAAGTCCTTGCAGCATAATATTTCCTCTTTTTTATTAATTTGTATAATTTGGTGTTACAACTATGTACTTTGTTTCTTAGCTAGTACAGCTTAAGGCTGCGTGCCCGCTATGCGTGTTTTGAGCATTTCCGCAGCTTAATTTCTGCCGCTTAAAAAAACGCTTGTTAATAGGTCTGCAACGGTCTCCAATGATAATCCGCATGTGCTGTCCATTAATTTTGCAGAGTCACAGCGTTTCGGCTGCCATAGACTATCATTGAGTCGCATAACATCCGCATGCATACAAGTATGCATGCGGATGTTATGCGATTCAATGCACGGATGGTACCCGGGTCTGGAGAAGAGGAGACTCTCCTCCAGACCAGCTCTTCGGCTGCTCGCGGTGGTGTCAAACGACCTTCCATGACGTCATGTGACTGGTCACGCGACAGCTGGCGTCGGTGCTTGCGTAACCTGTCACATGACTAAATGACGTCATGGAAGGTCCTTTTTAGAGAGCCGCCGAAGACACCGGACACAACGGTGAAGTAGATCGGGGGCCATCGGAAGGTGAATATATAAAATATATATATATATATTATTATTATTATTTTTTTTTTTTTTTTACTATTGCATTTGCAGCATCGTAACTTGGTCACACAACATAAATCCATCCCGGTTGCATGGATTTATATAGTGTGACCAAGCTGTCGAGCACTTTCCAAGTGATGCTAAAATCGCTTGGAAAGCGCATGACAATGCAAAAAGGCTACACAAACTCTTCTACCTGGCAGAAAAAAACATATGTACAATCCGCATGCGTTTTTTCTGCTAGGGAGATTCAGAAACGCTCAGGAAAAATCCAGAGCGTTTCTGCATTGTGGGCACATAGCCTTATAGCAACATTATACTACTAGTCTATGAAGATTGTCTGTCTGTGCATTCTTAAATTAGATTTGGTACAAATTAAACTAGTTCTCTGTTTCCAGACCAGTTTATATGTGAATATGTGCCCCAAAAACATTTTAGCCTGTATCCCAGGGCAGCACGGTGGCTCAGTGGTTAGCACTGCAGCCTTGCAGCTCTGGGGTCCTGGGTTCAAATCCCACCAAGCACAACATCTGCAAGGAGTTTGTATGTTCTCCTGTGTTTGTGTGGGTTTCCTCCAGGTTCTCCGGTTTCCTCCCACACTCCAAAGACATAATGATAGGGAATGTAGATTGTGAGCCTCAATGGGAATAGAGATAATAATGTATGGAAAGCGCTGTGGAATATGTTGGTGCTATATAAAAATAAGGATTATTATAAATAAAGATTATTATTATCCTTTTTACAAGTTGCAGGCAGAATGACTGCTTTAGTTAAAAGATCCGTAGGCAATTCTACCAGATATATGTTGGGCATAATCACAGACAGGATAATTTTCTTCCATATCCATTTTTCATAACCATTTCCTTTTGATCCATTGTTTTCCCGGATGCTTGCAAACTCTTGCCAAATAACTGGTATACTGTGATATAAAGAAAAGTCTTAAGATATATTAAGCAAGAAATGCATAAAAAGAAGATTCTTATGCGAAAGACTATGTACAAGGACATCTTGTAATTTGTTATAATTATATCTGAAATAAATGCTAGGTGCTTACAGTGTAATTACTGTAAATGTATTTTTTTCTTATTTTTCAGAATTCAGCAGCTTCTGAAATTGAATCACACATCAGAGGAGAACCCAAAGCCTAACTATTCTGTTCTCTTAGCTATTGTGGAAACAGATTCAACAATCGTGTACTACAAATTGACAGATGGATTAGTGATACCAGATCCCCCAGATTTTTCTGAAGATGTGGACAATAAACGATGGAAAAAAAAGAAACTGAGGTTTTTACGCTAACCAAAAGACTTCTGCTATGGTGGATATAACTGCTCTCCACCGTGGGATTGTGGCCCTATACTCACCTAGGGGCAGCAGTCACTGGTCTCAGGTTCTCATCCTGAAATAGGAAGTTGTATATTAGATTATGTAGGGTTTTGTTACTTGAAACCGCCAAGATCTGCTGGTAGTATTCATCACCATTTTCTGCTGTGTAACAAATCAAGAAAAGGTAAAATATATACTTTACAGCAAAGAGGTTTTAATGGGGAATCTTTCTCTATTGAACCTTGTTAAAGGATTATTTCCATCTTTACAGAATGTTGTTGGATATTGTTTATAAAAACAAGCACTTTTAGCAAGACTTGCATCCATTCTTGAGAAAGTAACACTTTTATTTACAGCCTGTTGCCTAGGAAACTGACCACTAGTGATGAGCGAATGTGCATTGGCAACCCTTTCGGCGAGCGTGCTCGCCGAGTATTTGCAGCGTGCTCAGGAGCTATGCTAGTGCCGCCGCGGCTGAATGTGTCACGGCTATTAGACCGCTGCCACACATGCAGGGATTGCGTGTTTGACAGGTTGGGAATAACCCTTTAACTAAATATTGCCATGCTTTGATGTGCTGTCTGCAGCAATAAAGCAATCAGTTGTGTAGTGTGTGACCTGATCCTGATCACTGCATACTAGCCAGTGTCTAGATTACTAGAGTTGTATGCAGAGCTTAGTTTATATCTGCAGTGTATATAGTGGATGTCACAGCGCTCTGTCACATCTATACACAGCAGACTCCACCTGTACCAGACAGACCTTATGGACATATAATAGCAGCTTTGTGTTGTTAGTCTGTTTTTGTTTTTTTATGTTTGTTTTTACAAAAAAACACTACTTGCTGCTCTCTTTTTCCTGGTAAATATGATAGAAATATCTAGGTATTCAACATAGAATATTCTATTTTTCCTAAATTTTTCTCTGCTTTGGTTTATGAAGCAGTACTTTATAGATATTATGGATAAAGTGCAAACTTGCCATGTATCTTATTTCTAAGTTAAAGATTATCAGATTTCCTCCAATAAATATTATTTTAATATTATTGTATTGTACTAGTGATATAATTTTGAAATCATTTATTTTGTGAAAATCACTACACCATGTCTAAGATACTAAAAGTCCTAGCAAGGGGATCGGATGGAGTGGCACATGTTGTCATACTTCTTAATGTAGTTGTCTGCTTTCATAGAAAATTGGTAGACAAATAACAAAAAACATACCTGTTGAAGTCCCTGCCGCTCCAACGTCCTCTCTGTACTGCTCCCCGCCAGTCTTTATTTAAGATGTTGGAGCAGTGACGTCCCACCTACAACATGTGACCATTGCATGTAATGATAATGATTGGCCTCTGAGGTTTAAGGCTGTCTACCTCAATCCTGCAAACACTGACCATTAGAGAGGTGGGCCACTATATAATGGCTTCAATTGGTTAGTAATTCTTGTATTGTGACTTAAAAAGTATTAACAGCCTGGCTCCAGAGACTGTGTGGGGAGTCACATAAACATTTTGCCAGAAGTACCAAATTCTATGGGGGTGGAAAAAATTTGACCTACTCCCACTGGTGCTTGTTCTTGGAGGAGCACAGTGAGTTTCTGGATGTCAATCAACAAACTAAATGATTAAAAAAGCCAGGGGCTGCTTTGATACCTAAGTCGGTGTCACAGGTTTTTGTGTAGAGTGCTGCATTCGAGCTAATTTGCCATCAGCTGATGCGCTCTGCATAGAGAGCGACCAAGATAGCAAATCTTTCAATGAACTTAGGCAGCGAACTAGATGACAATGTGGAGTGCCGCAACTGATGACGACAAACTCGTATTTACTGCGCTCTGCATAAACAGCAACTGGGATAACAGAGCTCTGAAGTGGACTTTGTTATCTCAGTAGCTAACCATGCAGAGTTCAACAACGCTTATCTCAACTACTGCACTCTGCATGGGTAGCAGCTGAGCTGACAAAGGCTGCACTGGTCTCTTCCACTATATACAGTACAGACCAAAAGTTTGGACACACCTTCTCATTTAAAGATTTTTCTGTATTTTCATGACTATGAAAATTGTACATTCACACTGAAGGCATCAAAACTATGAACTAACACATGTGGAATTATATACTTAACAAAAAGGTGTGAAACAACTGAAAATATGTCTTATATTCTAGGTTCTTAAAAGTAGCCACCTTTTGCTTTGATGACTGCTTTGCACACTCTTGGCATTCTCTTGATGAGCTTCAAGAAGTAGTCACCGGAAATGGTCTTCCAACAATCTTGAAGGAGTTCCCAGAGATGCTTAGCACTTGTTGGCCCTTTTGCCTTCACTCTGCGGTCCAGCTCACCCCAAACCATCTCGATTGGGTTCAGGTCTGGTGACTGTGGAGGCCAGGTCATCTGGCGTAGCACCCAATCACTCTCCTCCTTGGTTAAATAGCCCTTACACAGCCTGGAGGTGTGTTTGGGGTCATTGTCCTGTTGAAAAATAAATGATGGTCCAACTAAACGCAAACCGGATGGAATAGCATGCCGCTGCAAGATGCTGTGGTAGCCATGCTGGTTCAGTATGCCTTCAATTTTGAATAAATCCCCAACAGTGTCACCAACAAAGCACCCCCACACCATCACACCTCCTCCTCCATGCTTCACGGTGGGAACCAGGCATGTAGAGTCCATCCGTTCACCTTTTCTGCGTCGCACAAAGACACGGTGGTTGGAACCAAAGATCTCAACTTTGGACTCATCAGACCAAAGCACAGATTTCCACTGGTCTAATGTCCATTCCTTGTGTTCTTTAGTCCAAACAAGTCTCTTCTGCTTGTTGCCTGTCCTTAGCAGTGGTTTCCTAGCAGCTATTTTACCATGAAGGCCTGCTGCACAAAGTCTCCTCTTAACAGTTGTTGAAGAGATGTGTCTGCTGCTAGAACTCTGTGTGGCATTGACCTGGTATCTAATCTGAGCTGCTGTTAACCTGCGATTTCTGAGGCTGGTGACTCGGATAAACTTATCCTCAGAAGCAGAGGTGACTCTTGGCCTTCCTTTCCTGGGGCAGTCCTCATGTGAGCCAGTTTCTTTCTAGCGCTTGATGGTTTTAGCAACTTCACTTGGGGACACTTTCAAAGTTTGCCCAATTTTTCACACTGACTGACCTTCATTTCTTAAAGTAATGATGGCCACTCGTTTTTCTTTACTTAGCTGCTTTTTTCTTGCCATAATACAAATTCGAACAGTCTATTCAGTAGGACTATCAGCTGTGTATCCACCAGACTTATGCACAACACAACTGATGGTCCCAACCCCATTTTTAAGGCAAGAAATCCCACTTATTAAACCTGACAGGGCACACCTGTGAAGTAAAAACCATTTCCGGTGACTACCTCTTGAAGCTCATCAAGAGAATGCCAAGAGTGTGCAAAGCAGTCATTAAAGCAAAAGGTGGCTACTTTGAAGAACCTAGAATATAAGACCTATTTTCAGTTGTTTCACACTTTTTTGTTAAGTATATAATTCCACATGTGTTAGTTCATAGTTTTGATGCCTTCAGTGTGAATGTACAATTTTCATAGTCATGAAAATACAGAAATTTCTTTAAATGAGAAGGTGTGTCCAAACTTTTGGTCTGTACTGTATATAAATATATAATATTACACCTTTTATATCCCTAATTAGGGTTATGGTTAGGAATAGGGTTAGGGTAACGACTAGGATTAAAGTCAGAACTAGAGTTTAAGACTAGGATTATGCACACACAAACCACGTAAACATGGAGAAGCTAAGCCCGCTAAGAGTAGTTGATGCAGCATCTAATGCTAGCAGAGAGAATTCTGGGGCATTTTTGCGTTATGCAGGTAGGAAGCTTCATAACACCAGGAGGACAAAACATTTATGAATGAATAAAAACTTGCATTTAGAGCAGGGGTAAGCAATTAATTTTCCTGAGGGGCCACATGAGAGACCGTGACTGTTATGGAGGGCTGAACCAATAGGCCCAAATTAATTCTAATCAATAATAATACTAATATAGAAAATACTTTATATTAATTTATAATTATTTTATCACTTAAGGCTATGTGCCCACATTGCAGAAATGAAGCAGAAAATTTCTGCTTCATTTCCGCATGTCCTTTCCCGGAAAAACGCTTGCGGAATTTGGCAAGCGTTTTTCGCGCGTTTTAGAAGCGTTTGGGACATGCGGAATTGCCTTGCGTTTTTTTATTGCTTTGACAAGGCAATTCCGCATGCATAAACACAAAATTAATGGACATGCTGCAGATTTTTGAGTGCATCAAAAACGCTGCGGAAAAATCCGCAGCATGGGCATTGAAATTGCCTATTCTCATTGGGGACCATGGGGGACGGATTACTAAGCGTTTCACAAGCGTTTACGCTGCGGAAATTCCACAGCATATACGCTTGTAAAACGCTACGTGGGCACATGCCCTTATGGAGATCAGAATTAAGGATGCTGATATCTTCCTATATATCGTGTGAGCCCCAACCTAGCCTCCAATATACACTGTGTTCCAGTGCATGATAATGCCCCGTCTCATACTGCACATAACACATCTGCATCTCTGGCTGCTATGGGCATAAAAGGGGACAAACTTATGGTGTGGCCCCCATGCTCCCCTGACCTCAACCCCATTGAGAACCTCTGGAGCATCATCAAAAGGAGTGTCTATGATGGCGGGAGGCAGTTCACATCTAAGCAACAGCTCTGGAAGGGTATTCTGTCCTCATGCAAAACAATTAAAGCAGAAACTATCCAAAACCTGACCAATTCAATGGACAAGAGAGTTCAGAAGCTCCTTTCGAACAAGCGGTCCTATGTGCAAATGTAACATCACCTAGAATAAACTTTTGAGTTGAAAACTGTTTGATTTCAGTTTGTAATAACCTGCTAATGCTTATAATTTCAAAAATGACCATTTTTTTTGTTCTTTATTAAAATGAAAAGGTTGAAAACTGCTGTGCATAATAATTTGGAACATGCATTTTGAGTGCAGTTTTGAGTTTTTTATTTTTTTAAAAATATACTGTTATCATAGGCAGTTGGTACAAAAACCTTTCAATTGTACTCTAATAGTTATTTGAATGGAAAATTACAATGACTGCAATTCATATAGGTAATTTGGGAAAATCTGAGAAAATATTATTTGCATAATAATTTGGAACACAGTGTACAGTGTGAACCCTCAAAGCCTCTTTATTTACAGTATGAGAACCTCACATAACCTCTCTATGCAGTATGAGCGCTCTATATATAGTATGAGCGCCCATATAGCCTATCTATCTGTGATCACATAGCCCCGTAAATACAACATGATCTCCCCACATAACCCCTTACATACAGTATGAGCCCCCACGTAGCCTCTATATTCAGTATGAGCCGCCACATAGCCTCCTATATACAGTATGAGCCCCCTCCTATAGACATGCAAACATCCCATGCACATATAAAAAAAAAAAAAAAAAAACGTACTTGCCTCGCTCCCATTCCCTCTGCTCTGCTCCTTTCTCCGGTGCACAGAGTCTGCGCACAGCAAATGCGATGTAGTGACGTCAACGCGTCTGTTATCTGAGTCACACACGCTGATTGGTGGAAGAAGGAGCTGGCGACCCATCCTTCACTAATGTATTCACCAATGTCTGCATCCTGAAGATGCAGATATTAGTGACGGGGGCAGGCGAGAGCATGGTGCGGCCCATGGGCCACTGTTTCAGCCCTTCGGCTGTCTTGGTCTGCAGGCTGGACTAGAACAGCCAGAGCCTGCAGGTTGCCCAGCTCTGATTTAGAGTATTGTTGCTGCTCTGAGACTGGTTTTAACATGTAATGAAAAACAATATGAAGAGGTAACTGCAGACAGAACCTGTTCTGTCAGATAACACTACCTGCAGTTATAGGGTTAATCTGCAGGTAATTGACATTAGAACGGTGCCCGGCCGCCCTACTGAAAGCGCAGCTCTTTGGAGAAAATTAACTTTATTCTTCCTGGAAGTTGCCAGCTTTCAGTAATACAGGTGTGTCCAGAGCAGCTACAGTTAGGCTGTGTGCCCACGATGCGTTTTTGGTGCGTATTTGCAGCGCGTAAACGCTCCAGAAACGCATTGCATACCTTATCCCATGACTTCCTATGACCTTCTGCAAGTTCTGTGCACATGGTCCGTATTTTTTCTGTGCAGATTTTACTCGCAGAAAAAATACGGACATGACCAATTCTTGTGCGTTTCTGCATGCGTATTTGCCTATATAGTGCATTGGAAAAACGCATGGCAAATACGATTCAAAAACGCATGTAAAAGTTTAGGTTTTCTGTCCATGATGCTCCCATCCATCTGTCCATTATGCTTACCTGTAGAATGAAGACGGACTCTTGCCCCAGATGGAGTTGACAGTGTGTTTGGAGTAATGAAGTCTCCCACCCTGGGTCGGTCCAGGACTTCTGGAGACGCCACGGCAGGGCTCATTGGGGCGCCTCCGTGTGCGTTGCGGCAGGCGCGACATCCCCTCACTGGAGGTAGATGTCCGCCATGTGTGGGGGCGTCCCCCCCCCCCCCCCCCCCCCCCGCTATGCAATGCAAGAGTTCCGGGCCGCGCTGGCGGGGAACGTGACAGGCACGGCCCTGTGACGTGTTTCCGGTGCGTCGGACACTCCACCGGAAGTGGGCGGAGCTCGCGCGCGCAACCCGGAAGCCGCGTGCGAGCACGAAGATGCCGGGAGTACAGGGCGCTGGAGCTGCTAACAGCGGCGGTTAGCCCACCAGGGGGGTGGGGGTGTGACCTCCTTCCTGAGCCCCCCCCCAAAAAAAGGAAAAAAAAACACAGGTACCAGGTATGGCCAGTATAAAAGGTTCCTGGCAACATACCAAGGTGCTTCCCAGCCCATTGTTTTTGCCTTGGTAAACATGGGAGATACACAGGAGCAGCTATCACCTCAGCAAGAACAACTGCTGCAGGAGCAGCCCTCTGGGGAGCCCTCACAACTGGCGGTGCAACGACGTTCCCGGTCTGGGTCCAATCGTTCGGCTAGAAAGTTCACCGCAAAAAGCAGAAAAGAAGGTCTGGTTGTTCGGCGTGATTCTCCGCCAGTTAAGATGGATTCTTCTGCTTCTACGGTACCAAATATTCCATGGGGTAAGTGGAATCTTCGTGAAAGTTCTAATTCTTCCTCCTCCTTCTCTGTCTATAACTTTCTTTCAGAGCAAGAAATGTTCATTTAAGTCTAAACATAAGGAATGTGCCCTATGCAGCAGTCTGCTCTCTGATGCATATGTTAAGAACTTATGCCAGCCTTGTATTGACAAAGTAGTGACGGAAGAAACCCCAGGATTTTCCTTGGGCCTAAAGTCTTTACTTAGAGAAGAAATAGGCAAGGCTCTGCAGGGGAAATCTGAGTCCAGTCATGTTCCTAGGGACCCTCAGCCTGGCTCAGATTCTGATATATTTCAGACGTTTCTTCTTCCTCTCTCTCCTCCTCTGATGGCGAGTCGGATAGACAGTGTTTTCCTCTGCAAGAGGTTGATGCCTTGGTGAAAGCTGTCCGGACTACCATGGGCATTATAGACACGAGGCCAGAAAAATCTGTAGAGGATGTAATGTTTGGGGGATTAGGTCAGAAGAAGAAAAGATGCTTCCCCGTAAATACTCGAGTCAAAGATCTCATTGACAGAGAGTGGCAAAAAACAGACAGGAAGGGCAGCGTTCCTCCCTCTTTTAAAAGGAGGTATCCATTTGATAATGCCGCATATACCTCTTGGTCAAAAGCACCAAGGTTGGATGTCGCCATCGCTAAGGCATCAAAGAAGTCATCTCTCCCATTTGACGACATGGGAGCATTAAGAGACCCCCTGGACAGACGAGCTGATACCTTCCTGAAAGGTGCATGGGAGACAGCTGCAGGAGCTCTGAAACCAGCAGTAGCAGCCACCTGCACATCAAGAGCCCTAATGGTTTGGCTAGAACAGTTGGACAATCAGCTAAAGGAGGGTGTCTCTAGGAAGGAGATTATTTCTTCCCCGGGTCCAGGGTGCTGCCGCCTTTCTTACTGATGCGTCTTCGGATTCGGTTAGATTGGCAGCAAAATCATCAACTTTGTCAAATGCTGCTCGACGAGCCCTATGGATTAAATGCTGGCCTGGAGATGTACAGACCAAGTCTAGACTTTGTACAATCCCTTGCGAAGGAGAATATCTTTTCGTCCAGACCATGGACGAACTGTTGGAAAAAGCCGGAGATCCTAAGAAGGGATTTCCATCTGTACCTCTACCCTCTTTTTAAGAAATTGTTTCGGAAAAAGAAATTTATCTGAAGGAGATTTTTCAGAGAACTAGAAAAATTCGAAGAAAGAGGTCGCAAAGGTAGAGGCCTACTCTTTGGTTCTTCTTCCAAAAAACGAACAGAAACCAGGGAAATCACAATTGACCCAGGTGGAAGGGAGATTGTCGTTATTCTTCCCAGCTTGGGAACGAATTTCACATAGTAATTGGATTTTGAGCCTAATTAAATTTGGTCTTAAATTTCAATTTCAAGCTCTTCCTTACAGAAGATTCTTGATTGTTCCCTCTAGTTCCTCCCCAGAATGGCAGACTGCCCTCATATCGGAAGTTCAAATCATTCAGAAGAGGGTCGCGGATTCTACTCCCCGCTCTTCCTGGTCCCCAAACCAGATGGGTGTTTCAGGACATTCATAAATTTAAGATCTTTAAATAGCTTCCTTAAAATTGACACCTTTAAAATGGAATCCTTAAAAACGATAATAAAATTACTTTTTCCCCACTGTTATATGGTAGTTCTGGATCTTAAAGATGCTTATTACCATGTTCCCATTCATAAGGACTATCAAAAGTATCCGAGGGTGGCCATTGAAATAGGTGGGGTGGTTAAACACTTTCAGTATTGTTAGAACCTTGCTGTTAGGTTTTTTTTCCTTTGCGGGTCACATGACCTTGTTGGCCTATTTAATCCTGCTCCGCCCTTCTGGCTTTGCTGGACTTCATTGTATATCTACTTTCTAGCTAGCCTGTGCTCTGTATCTAACTCTGTTAGTTTGCTTGGTCTACGGACCTCTATGTTCTATCTATTTTGTTTGTTCGTCTGTCTGCTACTATTTCTGTTAGGAGGTGTCCCATATTCCTCCCAGTCCTTAGTACTTGTAGGGATTCCCTCCCCACATCTATAGGTCTCCGTACAGACTAGATTAGGACTTTAGCAGGTCTGATCGCAGGATCAGGTTCCCTGTTACATCGTAGGGATTCAGCTGAGTCCTATAGTAGGGACAGATCTCCTCTCTTTCCTTAGCTTTGGTAGCAGAACATAACAGTAAGTCCAGCCAGCAAATTCTCTAAGGAAAGATTTTTCTGTTCCATCATGGTGTCGGTTCAGGATTTGGCTCATCGCCTGCAGGGACTCTCTCTGGAGGTGGCCGAGCTCCATCAGCACGTGAGTAACTGTCCTGGAGCACATTTCTTGGAGCCTAAGGTATGTTTGCCGGATTTATTTTTTGGTGAACACCGAGAATTTTTTTCATTTAAAAATGCTTGCTTATTGTATTTTCGTTTGAGACCTAAGTCCTCTGGGGATGAATCCCAGCGCGTAGGGTTCATAATGTCACTTTTGCGCAAAGAGCCTCAGGAGTGGGCCTTTTCTTTGCAACCTAGTGATTCATGCTTCAGATCAGTGGATAGTTTTTTTTCTGCTTTGGGACTATTATATGATGATCCTGACCGTGTCGCATCAGCTGAGACTGAGTTGAGATGTTTAAAACAAGGATCGGGTAATGTGGAAAAATATTGTACACGTTTTCGTCGTTGGTCCACTCAAACAGGGTGGAACGATTCTGCTCTGAAAAGTCTATTTCTTGCTGGGCTCAGTGAAAGGGTTAAAGACCTGCTAATTGCTTATCCTACACCTGAGGATTTGCAACAGGCTATGCAATTAGCTATACGGGTGGATAGAAGACTGCGTGCTAGGGTTAATGAGAGCAAATCCTCTGCTATGTCAGTTTCTGGTTATGATAATGTGTGTATTAACAGTGGTGAACCGATGGAGATTGGATCGGTGGCACCTCGCTCTCAAGAAAAAGACCGTCGTTTTTCAGAAGGCTTGTGTTTCTATTGCGGAAAATCTGGTCATTTGATTAAAGGCTGTGAGCTTCATATGAAGAAAGAAAAAAAAAAAGGTCAGTCACGCCCGTATTGCCTGTTTAAATTCCAAGGGTATATTTTTAGCTGCTTCCACGATTGCTCAGGAAAAATTGATGGAATTTCGGGTGTTTGTTGATTGCGGGTCTACACTGAATGTAATTGATGGGGGATTCGTGGAAAAACTCAATTTAAAACCTGAACCTTTGTCATCCCCCATTGCTGTGGTTTCTGTGGATGGCTCCCCTTTGAAGAATATTACTCTCAAGGTCAGTGAATTTCCTCTCACTATTAATGGTGTTCACCATGAGAAATTGGATTTGGTAGTGTTGAATAACTTGCCTTCTCCAGTAATATTGGGTTTGCCCTGGTTAAAATTTCACAATCCTGTACTGGATTGGTCTACCAGTGAAATTAAATCCTGGAGCCATAAATGTTATGACAAGTGTTGTAACAGGCGTATTGCAGCTTTGGATAGGGGAGAATTGCCTGTTCCTATTCAGGATTTTTGGAGAGTTTTTTCTGAGAAGGAATCGCAGGTTTTGCCTCCCCATAGAGACTATGATTGTTCTATTGAATTTGTCCCTGGAGCGACTCTTCCTAAGAGTCGTTTATTTAACCTTACTATTCCTGAGAGGAAGGCTTTGGAGGAATACATACAGACAAGTTTGGCCGCCGGTCACATTAGGCCCTCTAAGTCTCCTGTGGCGGTTGGATTTTTTTTTGTAAAAAAAAAGGACGGCGGTTTACGTCCTTGTCTGGATTTTCGTGAGATTAACAAAATTACGGTACGCAATCCTTACCCACTGCCATTGATTCCTGATCTGTTTAACCAGTTATTGGGGGCCAAGTGGTTCTCTAAAATTGACCTTAAGGGGGCATACAATCTGTTGCGCATGAAGGAGGGTGATGAATGGAAGACTGCTTTTAACACTCCTGTGGGTCATTTTGAGAATCTGGTTATGCCTTTTGGTCTTACTAATGCTCCTGCATTTTTTCAGAATCTGATTAATGACATCCTTAGACCTTTGATCGGTAAAAATGTGGTTGTGTATTTGGATGACATTTTGATTTATTCGCCAGATCTGGAGTCTCATTGGCGGAGCGTGCGTGAGGTATTACAGTTATTAATGGACAATTCGCTTTTTGCTAAGCTGGAGAAATGTGAGTTCGCTGTACAGAGAATTAGTTTTTTGGGCTACATTATCTCCAGCAAAGGTTTTGAGATGGATCCGGTTAAGGTTCAGGCTGTGCAGGAATGGCCTAGGCCTATTGGTTTGAAATCGATACAGAGGTTTTTGGGTTTCGCCAATTACTATAGAAAATTCATAAAAAATTTTTCTAGTATTGTCAAACCTCTGACTGATCTCACCAGGAAAGGTGCTGATGCGGTTCAGTGGTCTTCTGAGGCCATTGAAGCTTTTGTGTATCTCAAGGAGAGGTTCACCTCTGCTCCCATCCTTATGCAGCCTGATGTTACTAGGCCGTTTTTGGTTGAGGTTGATGCTTCCTCTGTGGGGGTTGGCGCAGTATTGTCTCAGGATAACGGGGATGGATTACATCCCTGTGCCTTTTTTTCAAAAAATTTTTCGGAGACTGAACTGAATTACGATATTGGTAATCGGGAATTATTGGCTATTAAACTCGCATTTGAACACTGGCGCCACTTCTTGGAAGGTGCAGAATTTCCCGTTCAGGTTCTTACGAATCATAAAAATCTGATATATCTTGATGCTGCCAAGCGCCTGAATGCCCGTCCGGCTAGGTGGGCACTGTTTTTCTCGCGGTTTAATTTCTCCGTTACTTACATCCCTGGTACTAAGAATGTTAAGGCGGATGCCTTGTCTCGCAGTTTTTCTCCCATAGTCGGTGGTGAGAAAGAGGAGAACATTTTACAAGAAGGTGTTGTGATAGCTGCTTTAGACTCCGTTTTGGAAGATGAGATTCTTAAAGCTCAGGAGAATGCCCCATCTAACACTCCTCATGGGAGGTTGTTTGTGCCTGGGACCTTTAGGAGAGATTTGTTTGTTGAGTGTCACGAATCTCGGTTGGCAGGTCATCCCGGAATCTCTGAGACCAAGAGACTGGTGGGTCGCAGTTTTTGGTGGCCTGGATGGCAGAAGGAAGTCATTAAGTGGGTGCGCCAATGTACTATATGTGCTAGATCTAAGTCCTCACATACTCCTGCTGCGGGGTTGCTTTGTCCTTTGGAGGTCCCCAGTGCTCCTTGGACACATTTGGCTATGGACTTTATAACTGACCTTCCCCCCTCTGAGGGTTTTACTGTCATCTGGGTGGTCGTGGACCGTTTTAGCAAGATGTGTCACTTGGTTTCCTTCGTCAAACTGCCCTGCGCTAAAACTCTCGCTAAGGCCTTTGTCAAGGAAATTGTCAGACTTCATGGCGTTCCTACTGACATTGTTTCTGATAGGGGTCCTCAGTTCGTGGCTCGTTTTTGGCGTGCCTTTTGTGACAGGTTGGGAATTCATTTGTCGTTTTCGTCCGGATATCATCCTGAATCTAATGGCCAGACAGAAAGGAAAAACCAGGATGTTGAGCAGTTCTTGCGTTGTTTTGTGGCAGACAACCAAGAGGGGTGGTCTGAGTTTCTGCCACTTGCCGAATTTGCTCTGAACAATCATACATCTTCTTCTGCTGGTTGTTCGCCTTTTTTTTGTTGTTCTGGGAGACATCCGTCGTTTGGGTCGTTCTCCAAGTTGGGATCTGCCGTGCCTGAGGAGGAGAATTTTTCCGGTGATTTGGAAAGAGTTTGGACGGATGTGCATGGTAATCTTCAGGAGGCCAACAGAAAATCTAAAGACTACTTTGATAGGAAACGACAGGAGGTTTTGTTCGCTGTTGGTGACATGGTTTGGTTGTCCTCTAGGAATCTGCGGTTGAGGATTCCTTCTAAGAAATTGGGTCCCAAGTTTGTAGGGCCCTTTAAGGTGCTTCAGGTTGTCAACCAATCTGCTGTTAGGTTGGAGGTTCCTACCTCTTGGAGAATTAATCCGGTCTTTCATGTCTCTCTGTTAAAAAAAGCTGTTGTGTCAGATGGTGACGCCTCTGCCTCTGTTCCTCCGGTGGTGGAGGACGGGGAATATGAAATTTCTCGCATCCTTGACTCTAGACGGTATAGAGGTAGTTTGCAGTATCTTGTGGCCTGGAAAGGTTTCGGACCCGAGGATAACTCTTGGGTGAGGTCAGATGATGTTTCCGCGTCCAGACTTATCAGAGCGTTTCACAGGAGATTTCCTGATAAGCCTGGTCCTAGGGGATCCGGAGGATCCTCTTAGAAGGGGGGGTACTGTTAGAACCTTGCTGTTAGGTTTTTTTTTCCTTTGCTGGTCACATGACCTTGTTGGCCTATTTAATCCTGCTCCGCCCTTCTGACTTTGCTGGACTTCATTGTATATCTACTTTCTAGCTAGCCTGTGCTCTGTATCTAACTCTGTTAGTTTGCTTGGTCTACGGACCTCTATGTTCTATCTATTTTGTTTGTTCGTCTGTCTGCTACTATTTCTGTTAGGAGGTGTCACATATTCCTCCCAGTCCTTAGTACTTGTAGGGATTCCCTCCCCACATCTATAGGTCTCCGTACAGACTAGATTAGGACTTTAGCAGGTCTGATCGCAGGATCAGGTTCCCTGTTACATCGTAGGGATTCAGCTGAGTCCTATAGTAGGGACAGATCTCCTCTCTTTCCTTAGCTTTGGTAGCAGAACATAACAAGTATACTGCACTTCCCTTTGGTTTAGCTATAGCCCCGCTAATTTTTACCAAGCTAGTGGCAGAGGTTATGGCCCATATAAGAGAAAGAGACATCTTAATAATCCCTTACCTTGATGATTTCCTGATAGTGGGGAACTCCTTTGTCCAATGCGAGGCCCACCTTCAAGTAACTATTTCTGTCCTGGAAGGACTAGGTTGGTTTTTAAATCTGGAAAAATCTAGATTGACTCCATTAAAAGCTCAACCGTTTCTGGGGGTCATTTTAGATTCTGAAAGACAATTATGCTATTTATCAGAAGAAAAGATTGCAAAAATCCAGGGCTTGGTAAGACATTGTATGGATAGACCCTCTATGACACTCCTTAAGGCCATGTCATTATTAGGGACCTTGACCTCGAGTTTTTCCGCGGTGCGTTGGTCCCAACTTCACTCAAGGCACTTCAATGGGACATATTGTATAACGATTCGATCCTAGGTGGACATCTAGACCGGGAGTTTACCTTGGCCCCTCGCTCCTTACAATCCCTTCGTTGGTGGTTAGTACACACTAATCTTTCTAAGGGTGTCCCTTGGGAATTTAAGCCTACTGCAGTCTTGACTACAGATGCAAGTGCTACAGGTTGGGGAGCTCATTTTGAAGGTAACTTAGTTCAGGGGACCTGGTCAGAAAATGAGGTGCGGTTTTCCTCGAATGTTAAGGAACTTTTGGCGGTTGATTATGCGTTCAACAAGTTCCTTCTATATTTACAGGGCCAGGATGTCCGTATACTCTCGGACAATCAAGTCTCAGTAGCTTATATAAATCACCAAGGGGGAACCCGTTCAAGAGACTTAATGAGAATAGCGGACAGACTTCTTCAGAATGCAGAGGATCATTGTCTCTCCCTTTCTGCTGTTCATCTAAGAGGGAAATAAAACGTCACAGCAGATTTTCTCAGCCGTACTTCCATAAAAGAAGGAGAATGGTCCTTGAACCCTCAGATATTCTCCAGGATTGTGGCAATGTGGGGTCCTCCAACAGTGGACTTATTTGCAACAAAATCCAATCGAAAGGTGACAACATTTTGTTCCCTAAATCCCAGGGAAAATCCCCTGGCAGTGGACGCCTTCATGGTTCCCTGGGAATTCCCTTTGGCGTATGCATTTCCTCCCTTGATCCTGCTCCCATCAGTTATAAGGAAGATCAGGGCAGACAAAGCCAGAATAATTCTCATATGCCCCTTTTGGCCCAAAAGACCGTGTTTCCCTTGTCTCCGAAGAATGTCCATAACAGACCCCTGGGTTCTTCCGGAGATTCCAGGCCTTCTCACTCAGGGTCCAGTTTCCCATCCTCCAGCCTCAAATCTCCATTTAACGGCATGGAATTTGAAAGGGAGCTGTTAACCAGCCAAGGTTTCTCCACAGTTGTAGTGAATACTCTCCTATGTAGCAGAAAACCCGTTACTACCCGCATTTATGCTAGGACCTGAAGAAAGTTTCTGTCCTTTTCAAAATTTAAACCAGAGGATGGGCCCCCTATTGGGAAAATACTAGAGTTTCTGCAGCAGGGTTTAGAACAGGGCCTTACCACTAGTACATTGAAGGTACAAGTTTCGGCCTTGGGAGCTTTGTTTTCTTCCGATATAGCGGCTAATTATTGGGTAGCACGATTTATAAAAGCTTCTTTTAGGTGTAGACCTATTATTAAATCTAAATCCTCTCCCTGGGATTTAAATTTAGTCCTACAGTGCCTACAAGTAGTATTCAACCCCCTGCAGATTTAGCTGGTTGACACATGCGGAATTAGCTTGGCATTGTGACATTTGTACTGTAGATCAGCCTGGAAGTGGGAAATGCACTGCAGCAAATTTTTTTTTTTTTTTTTTTTTTTTTTAAAAAACGTTAAAAGTTAATTCAGAGTGTCATTTATTATTCAACCCCTCAAACCACAAGAATTCTGTTTGGTCCCCCTAAAGTATTAAGAAGTAGTTCAGGCACCAAGAATAATGAGTTTCACATGTGTGGATTAAAGATCTCTTTTGCCAGCCTTTTCTGACTATTTAAGACCCTCCCCAAACTTGTGAACAGCACTCAGACATGGTCAACATGGGAAAGACAAAGGAGCATTCCAAGGCCATCAGAGACAAGATCGTGGAGGGTCACAAGGCTGGCAAGGGGTACAAAACCCTTTCCAAGGAGTTGGGCCTACCTGTCTACACTGTTGGGAGCATCATCCGTAAGTGGAAGGCTTATGGAACTACTGTTAGCCTTCCACGGCCAGGACAGCCTTTGAAAGTGTCCTCCCGTGCCGAGGCCAGGCTTGTCCAAAGAGTCAAGGCTAACCCAAGGACAACAAGGAAGGAGCTCCGGGAAGATCTCATGGCAGTGGGGACATTGGTTTCAGTCAATACCATAAGTAACGTACTCCACCGCAATGGTCTCCATTCCAGACGAGCCTGTATGGTACCTTTACTTTCAAAGCGTCATGTCAAGGCTCATCTACAGTTTGCTCATGATCACTTGGAGGACTCTGAGACAGACTGGTTCAAGGTTCTATGGTCTGATGAGACCAAGATCGAGATCTTTGGTGCCAACCACACACGTGACGTTTGGAGACTGGATGGCACTGCATACGACCCCAAGAATACCATCCCTACAGTCAAGCATGGTGGTGGCAGCATCATGCTGTGGGGCTGTTTCTCAGCCAAGGGGCCTGGCCATCTGGTCCGCATCCATGGGAAGATGGATAGCAAGGCCTACCTGTAGATTTTGGCCAAGAACCTCCGCTCCTCCATCAAGGATCTTAAGATGGGTCGTAATTTCATCTTCCAACAAGACAACGACCCAAAGCACACAGCCAAGAAAACCAAGGCATGGGTCAGGAGGGAAAAAGTCAAGGTGTTGGAGTGGCCTAGTCAGTCTCCTGACCTTAACCCAATTGAAAACTTGTGGAAGGAGATCAAGAATAATGTCCACATGAGACACCCAAAGAACCTAGATAACTTGGAGAAGATCTGCATGGAGGAGTGGGCCAAGATAACTCCACAGACCTGTGCCGGCCTGATCAGGTCTTATAAAAGACGATTATTAGCTGTAATTGCAAACAAGGGTTATTCCACAAAATATTAAACATAGGGGTTGTATAATAATTGACCCACACTTTTATGTTTAAAATTTAATAAAATTCAACTGAGCAACATAACTTTTTGGTTTGTAAGATTTATGCTTCTGTTCATAAAACCTACTCTCGTTTGCAGTTTTGAAGGCTCTAACTTATTTGCATCTTATCAAACCAGCTAAATCTGCAGGGGGTTGAATACTACTTGTAGGCACTGTAAATGCTTTGACTAACCCTCCCTTCGAGACCCTGGATTTAGCCTCCCATAAAATTATTCTTCTCAAAACAGCCCTGTTAGTTGCCCTGACTTCAGCGAGAAGAGTAAGTGACATACAGGCTCTTTCTATATCCCCACCATTTACTCAAATTCTGGATGATAGGCTGGGTCAGGTTTTAATATAATTCTTTCTTCCAAAGGTAGTCTCTCGGTTCCATAGGACTCAGGAGATTAGTCTTCCAACTTTTTGTTTTCCCCATAAAAATCAAAAAGAGGAGAAACTACACACTTTGGATGTCAGGAGGTGGGTACTTAAATACCTGGAGGTTTCACACAGTTTCAGGAAAGATAGTTCCCTATTCATATGCCATCAGGGGGCTAGGAAAGGTTATAAAGCCTCAAAATCTACAATTGCGAGATGGATTAGAGAGGCCATCGCCTTCGCCTACTCTTCAGGGGATAAGGAAGTACCAGAAGGGTTGAGAGCTCATCCCACCAGAGCAGTAGCAACCTCCTGGGCGGTGAAGACAGGGGTTTCCATTGATGACATATGTAAGGCGGCCACCTGGTCTTCTCCCTCCACCTTCTATAGGCATTATAGATTGGATTTGGGTGTCTCTTCTGATCTCACCTTTGGGAGAAGGGTGCTTCAAGCTGTGGTCCCTCCCTAGTCTTCTTTCGTCTCTGTAATTCTCTCGTGGTGCTGTCATGGGAGTACGAATAAAGCCTTAGTTACTTACCGGTAACGGGATTTTTCAGAGCCCATGACAGCACCCTTATATTCCCTCCCTGCACTGGTGTTTTCACACTCCTGTGGAATTAATTTCCTTTTTTGCACCCTCAAGGGAAGTTAGTTAAAGTATTGGTTTAAAATGAATTTGTTGTGTTGTAATTAACCTTGGCGGTCCTCTCATGCTCTGTTAACTAAACTTAGGCGGGAGAGAGGTGCCGCCCTTTTTAACCTGTAGGTTTCCTGTCCTTGATGGGCAGATCCTCTCTCTCGTGGTGCTGTCATGGGCTCCGAAAAATCACGTTACCGGTAAGTAACTAAGGCTTTCTGCCAAGGAGATGCAGAAATGCTCAGGAAAATTTCTGCTTCATTTCTGCATCGTGGGCACTAAGCCTTACTGCTCCCTGCACGGAGATTGGCGGCTGTGAGCATGCTCCAGCACTTTAACAGCTCACTCTACGCACAAGCACTGCAGAGCCATCTGTCAGTTAATATGCCAGGGCACGCTTACAAGCTGCCACTTACAGTATAGTGAGCGGTGACAGTAGCCACTTTGTTCACACGCCTATGACTGTAGGCTGGCAGATCCCGGGAGTTATAAAGTTTTATTTCCTCCCAGTAGCTGTGCACCTTTCTACCACCATTAGTCCTATATCTGCAGGTTAATATCGATATCCATTCCCTTTTAGGACTAGACCAGGAGAGATTCGCGCTCAACTGTTCCTCCGAACTAGACAAACAATTCCAATGCAATATGAGAAAAAAAAAAGATGAAGCAACATAAATTTAGAAAGAGATGAGCAAGATTTTGACAGTAATAGGATTGCGGAAATCGCCAACAAAAGAAGATAATAGGGAAAAGGCAGAAACACTACTGGACACCAGACAGGATGGGGACACGAGCTGGTTCACATACAGTTCTATCTGCTTTTAGGTCTATTGAGAAGATCCCTTTAGCAGAAGAACAAGGGGCCATGGAATGAAAAAAAACAAGGATCGGATTCTTACTTTCTAATGGTACGTCACCCAACTTCCACCATCTACCCCCCACTTTCATTTATGACCTTGTTTACTCAGTCTTTGAGTATCCAGCATCTGGTTCAGCCTTAATCAGCTGATCAAGATGAGCACAGACCACTCCCCTCTGCTTCACAGCTGAATGCACTCTGTTACAAATATATTGTGGGCCTGGAGTCTGTGTCAGACTTTAGTCTGTGTCCATCACCTTAAGTGTCCATTAGCTGAAGTGTCTGAAATTTGAATTAATCCTGAATTGAACCTGAAGGTAACTGGATACTAAATCACAGTAAACAATGTTTGTCTTTGTTTTCACTCTCACCCCCTTAATCCTTCACTTCTTACAACCACCCCTAATCCCTACACCTAGTAAGGAACTCTTCATCTCTCCCTTCATTCTGCCCACCCATCTCACCTCCTCCTCAGAGCTATTCCTCAACATACAATCCTTTGTCTCCAAACACAGACAGCCACCTCATGCCCTCTCCTGCACCCACCTGCTAACACTTTCTCTGCTCCTCCTTACTGCCGGCGACATCTCTCCAAATACTGGCCCTCCTCACCACATCCCTACAATCACTTCTGCCTCCTACCCGCGATCTATCCCAAACTCTCGTAACCCTTCTAACCTTATACCCATCCGCCCAGCCCCCGCTTCCGCAGTCCCACTAATAGGAGCTCTATGGAACACTCGCTCCGTCTGCAACAAACTTTCCTACATTCACGATCTCTTCATCACTAACTAGCTTTCCTTCCTCGGCATCACTGAAACCTGGCTCACCCCCTCCGACACAGCCTCTCCTGCTGCACTTTCGTATGGCGGATTCCACCTCTCCCATACCCCCCCCCGCCCCACCGGCAAGCACGGTGGAGGAATAGGTTTCCTCCTCTCAGATAACTGCTCCTTCACCCATATCCCACTGCCGCCCTCAATTACTCTCCCCTCTTTTGAAGTGCACTGCGTGCGTATCTACTCCCCCTCCAACCTCCAACTGGCTGTCATCTACCGCCCCCCAGAATCAGCCACCACTTTCTTTGACCACTTCACCACTTGGCTACTTCATTTCCTCTCCGTTGACATCCCCACTATCCTCATGGGCGACTTTAACATCCCCATTGACACTTCCCTCTCAGCTGCCTCTAAGCTACTATCCCTCACTTCCTCCTTTGGTCTTACTCAGTGGTCTTCCACACCCACCCACAAAGATGGCCACACACTGGACCTCATCTTCACCCGCCTCTGTTCCCTATCTAACCTCTCTAACTCACCTCTCCCTCTTTCTGACCACAACCTACTCACATTCTCTTCTCTCTCCTCCCCGGGGCAACAATCCCCACTCCACAAACTTGCATACCCTCGCAGAAATCTCAAACACCTTGACCTACACTCACTCTCTGAATCCCTCCTCCCTCTTACAGACATTAGTTCCTTACATGATGCAGATGTTGCTGCCACTTTATACAACACCACAACCGCTGCAGCTCTCGATTCGGTGGCCCCCCTCACACATACCAAGGCTCGCACAATCAACAGACAACCCTGGCACACCAGCCTAACTAAAGAACTGCGACGGGCCTCCAGGGTTGCCGAGCATAGATGGAAAAGGTCCCACTCCCATGAGCACTTCATCGCATTCAAACAGTCCCTCACTACCTTCAAGTCCACGCTCACTGCAGCAAAACAAACATACTTCACATTTCTCATATCCTCCCTGTCTCACAACCCCAAACAACTATTCAACACCTTCAATTCTCTCCTCCGTCCCCCAGTGCCTCCTCCCTCTCCTCTTATTTCGGCTGAAGACTTTGCCTCATTCTTCAAGCAGAAGATTGACACCATCAGACAAAGCCTTTGCCTAAAGCCCCCACAGCCCCTCCCCACACCTACTCAACCCCCTTCCTCCAAAACCACCTTCTCCACCATTTCTGAAGATCAACTTTCCTCCTTACTCTCCAAATCACACCTCACCACCTGTAAACTTGACCCAATCCCGTCCCACCTCATGCCAAACCTTACCACTATCTTCATCCCAGCCCTAGCCCACCTCTTCAACCTGTCACTAACAACTGGTGTCTTCCCCTCATGCTTCAAACATGCCTCAATCACACCCATCCTCAAAAAGCCTTCCCTTGATCCATCCTCTGTGTCTAGTTATCGCCCCATATCACTTCTCCCCTACGCCTCAAAACTACTGGAACAACACGTCCATTCTGAACTGTCCTCCCACCTCTCCTCCTGCTCCCTCTTTGACCGCCTGCAATCTGGTTTCCGACCGCACCATTCTACTGAAACTGCACTGACTAAAGTCACCAACGACCTACTAACCGCCAAATCTAAGCGACACTACTCTGTCCTCCTCCTCCTCCTCCTAGACCTGTCATCTGCCTTTGACACTGTGGACCATTCCCTCTTAGTACAGACTCTCTCATCTATCAGCATCACAGACTTGGCCCTATCCTGGATCTCCTCATACCTAACAGACCAGACATTCAGTGTCTCCCACTCACACACCACCTCCTCATCTCGCCCCCTATCTGTCGGTGTCCCCGAAGGTTCAGTTCTAGGACCCCTGCTCTCCTCCATCTACACCTTCGGCCTGGGACCGCTCATAGAGTCTCATGGCTTTCATTATCACCTCTATGCTGATGAAACACAGATCTACCTCTCTGGACCTGATATCACCTCCTTACTAACCAAAATCCCACAATGTCTGTCTGCTATTTCATCCTTCTTCTCTGCCAGATTTCTAAAACTTAACATGGACAAAACAGAATTCATCATCTTCCCGCCATCTCATTCAACCCCCCCAACTGACCTATCTATCAACGTCAATGGCTGCCCACTCTCCCCAGTCCCTCAAGCTCGCTGCCTTGGGGTAACCCTGGACTCGGAACTCTCCTTCAAACCACATATCCAAGCCCTTTCCACTTCCTGACGACTCCAACTCAAAAATATCTCTCGGATCTGCACATTCCTCAACCATGAATCTGCAAAAACACTAGTGCACGCCCTCATCATCTCCCGCCTTGACTATTGCAAACCTCCTGCTCTGTGGCCTCCCCTCTAACACTCTCGCACCCCTCCAATCTATCCTAAACTCTGCTGCTCGACTAATCAACCTGTCCCCCCGCTATTCCCCGGCCTCTCCTCTCTGTCAATCTCTTCACTGGCTCCCCATTGCTCAGAGACTCCAGTTCAAAACCCTAACCATGACATAAAAAGCCATTCACAACCTGTCTCCTCCATATATCTCTGACCTAGTCTCCCGTTACATACCCGCACGCAACCTCCGATCCTCACAAGATCTCCTTCTCTACTCCCCTCTTTTCTCCTCCTCCAACAATCGCATACAAGATTTCTCCCGTGCTTCCCCCCTACTCTGGAACTCTCTACCCCAACGTATCAGACTCTCGCCTACCGTGGAAACCTTCAAAAGGAACCTGAAGACCCACCTCTTCCGACAAGCCTACAACCTGCAGTAACCACCTCTCCACCATACCACTGCACGACCAGCTCTACCCTCACCTACTGTATCCTCACCCATCCCTTGTAGATTGTGAGCCCTCGCGGGCAGGGTCCTCGCTCCTCCTATACCAGTCGCTGTCACATTGTGTTCAAGATTATTGTAACTGTTCTTGTATTATACCCCTTTTCACATGTAAAGCGCCATGGAATAAATGGTGCTATAATAATATGACATGAAGAGAAAGCAAGTATCATGGTGTAAAATAATGCTGCTGATAAGAATATGATTAATCTAGCAGAATATACTCTAAATATATATCGCTCTTGCCCAGAGGTCTGAATTTTTGCATTGCAGAAGACTTTGATTTTGTTAAAGCGGGTACATAAAATGAGCCTTTTCAGGTGTCTCGACAAAAGCAATAAAAAAGTGATAATAAAAGAGAAAAATGCGGGTGAGGTATCAATTTCTATGGATCCATTAGCATTTATATTTAACAATTTAACATTGGAAAAGGAAGCAATATTAGCAATTGCTAGTTTGGTATAGGAAGATTTAGATCAAGATGTTGACATGAGATAACTATTTTTACTTCAATTTTTAGGATTTACAATTAACAGCAGATAGCAAAAATCATGAAGTGAAAATAAAAACCTTACAGAAAGCCCATGGAGAGTAACTCTATTCTCACAGCGCGATCATGTCATCCCCACATATTAAGAGAAATATCCCCTTTGGGGAGCTTGTTAGGACCAAACAAAATTGTTCAGATGAAAAGACTTTCCAACAAGAATCCCCAAAAAATCTGTGCAAGATTACACCGAAGGGGATATCCAGAGTGGTCTTTGAATAAAGCAAAAGCAGCGGTCTCTAATATCGATAGCAAAACACTACTAGGAAATAAGAAAAACTTTAAAACCCCAAACTCCCTGGTGACTTTTTCTACTGCATATAGTTCTCAGTATAATAGAATTGTTTACATTGTCAAAAAAATATTTACCTCATTTTAGGCATCTTTTTAGCGCACAAGTGTGGACAACCACATATCTGTGCATGCCTAAAAAGATGGATTCCATCGGAGCTATCGCTAATCGGACTCCAAAGTGTCTCCATCTGCCTCATTATGGTGAGTGGTTCCATCTGGTTTTTTTTCTGTATCGCATTTTTGTGGAATTTACACAGAAACCCCGAGGTAAGGCTGGGTGCCCACGTAGCGTTTTTCAAGCGTTTATGCTGCGGAATTTCCGCAGCGAAAACGCTAGGTAATCCGCACCCCATGGTCCCCAAGGGGATTCCGCATGTTCTATGCACATGCTGCGGATTTTTCCGCAGCGTTTATGCTGCGTACAAAAATCCGCAGCATGTCATTTAATTTTACGGAAGCGCAGCGGAACTCCCGCCATTGACTTGCATTGAAACGCATAGAAACCGCGACTGTACATTTGTACAAGCGGCTTCTATGCGTCTCTATATGCGGATGGTACCCAGTTCTGGAGGAGAGGAGACTCTCATCCAGACCTGGGTACCATTTGTACCTGTAAAAAAAGAATAAAATAACAAATAAAGTTTATACTCACCTTTCCGAAGGCTTTTCTCTGAATGCCGGCATCGCTTGAGGACCTGCGGTGACGTCACAGTCATGTGACCGCAGGCCCTTCACCGCTCTGTCTCGTGATATGCCGGCAGCCGGGAACCAGACAGGAACGAGCGCTGCAGCCACGCCGGGCCATCGGGGGTGAGTATAGCTTTATTTGTTTTAATTTTTACGGTTCACACTGTATAAATCCATGCCGTTTGCATGGATTTATATAGTGTGACCTAGTTGTCAAGCACTTTCCAAGTGATGCTATCGCCTGGAAAGCGCTTGTCAATCTGCATGCGGAAACGCATGTGAATCCGCATGTGGATCCGCATGTATTCTGCAGGAAAAACGCATGCACAATCTGCATGCTTTTTTTCTGCCAGGGAGATGCAGAAATGGTGCAGAAATTTTCTGCTTCATTTCTGCATCGTGGGCACATAGCCTAAGTGCTCAGTGTAGAACACAAGAAGGTGATCCAGCCTTATTCTGGAAGCAATCGAAAAATATTATGTACCTCAAAATGTTACTAATAAAAAAAAAAAAACTTTTTTAACCCCCCACAAAACCAGCCCCCACTCAGGTCAGTCATCTGTCACTGGAACTATAGGAGGTCACATGTTACTGATAGAACAAAGACTCCGGAAAAGCGACCTGCCTCTCGCTTCCTCAAATACAATCCAGTGAATTTGGCACTCCCAAATCCAAATGCTCCCCTGCTTCTCAGCCCCAATGTGCCTAAACCTCAGTAAGCGGCCACATGTTTGGCATTATTGTAGTGGGGAGAGAGCACTTAACAACTTGAGGTGCGTGTCACCACAAGCACAAGCTGGGTACAATGTATGGGGGCACTACAATATATGGGGGCACAATGTATGGGCACTAAAGTGGCATATTTGGAATTCTCCAAAATAAAGCATGTTACAAAATAGTCACTGCAGCCGTAGATGAATTCATTGAGAGGTGCAATTTCTACAATGGGGTCACTTTTGGGGGTTTTCTATTGTTCTGGCACCTTCGGGGCTCTGCAAATGTCGCCCGCAAACTATTCTACCAAAATCCGTGCTCCAAAAGCCGAATACCGTTCCTTCTCAGCCCTGGCGTTTGGTCTAACAGTAATTTCTAATTCCATTTGGGGCATCACCGCGTTCAGGAGAAATTGCGCAATAAATTATGGCATCCAGTTTCACCTATTAACCCTTGTGTACCTGAAAAATTTGTAGCAAATATAAAAATTACGTTTTTACCACTAAAATGTCATATTTTCACGTCTCAGTGTTATAAAATTGTGTGAGGCACCTGTGGGTTCACAATACTCACTACACCCTTAGATGAATTCCTTAGGCAGTGAAGTTTCCAATATGGGGTCTCCTTGGGGGGGGGGGTTCTGCTGTTCTGGCACCTCAGAGGCTCAGCTAATGGAGCCCACAATCTATTCAAACAGAATCTGCATTCTAAAAGCCAAGTAGCGCTCCTTCCCATCCGATCCTGCTGTGTGCTCAAACAGTAGTGTACAACCACATATGGGGTACTGCCACATTAGGGAGAAATTGCATAACATTTGTGGAGTCCAATTTCTCCCATTACCCTTTGTGTAAATTATAAATTTGGTGCTAAAACAGTATTTTAGTGGAACATTTTTTATTTTTTTTGTTCTCACATCTAAAGTTTCGCGAATCACCTGCAGGTTAAAAATGCTAAGTACACCCTTGATGAATTCCATGAGGGGTCTAGTTTCCAAAATGGGGTCACTTGTGGGGGGTTTCTGCTGGTTTCGCATGTCCGAGGATCTCCAAATGCGACATGGAATTCACAATTTATTCCAGACAAATAGCTCTCTTTCCTCTCCTAGCGCTGCCATGTGCCCAAACAGAAGTTTTTGACCTCATATGGGATATCATCGCATTCGGGCGAAATTGTGTGACAAATTATGGGGTCCATGAATCAGAAAATAGGAGGAATGATCCAGTGTATCAGGCTATAAACTTGAATAAAACACAGCTTTTATTGAGCCATTAAAAAATGCTGCTACCACCATAATAAGTCTTAGTGCACACAAGGATCACAGCTGTCTCGACCTAAGCGTTTCGACGTGCAGTCTTTATCATGGTCTGTCTGAACTGTGGACTAGTGCGCATATAAAAGTAGGTTGTAATTAAAGATAATAGTTATCATGTGCTCACTAGTCTCTGAGGTCGGTATGATTAGCATAGACGAGTGAAATAAAAACGTTAGTGACACACATATTATCCTCTAAAATTAATATCATTGACATGTAGAAAAATTAAAAATATTTGTGATACAAATATAGAATAAATATAAAAACTAGCGATATACCATGTCCAAGCTGTAAACAAAACTGTCATTAATATTGTAGTATTAGATCCTGCTTGAGATTCAATCCTTGAGTACTCGGGTTTCTAACATAAAAATCCAATATGATTCCCTATTTAGCAGTTTGCGTCTATGGCCTCCCCCCTGGATAGATCTATACACTTTTCTCCTTCCCCCATGATGGCACCACGTAGAGAGGGGATCCACCCTTCAAGGACAGGAAACCTTCAGATAAAAAGGGCGGTACCTCTCTCCTGCATTAGTTGGTTTCCTGTCCTTGACGGGATCCTACAGTACCTGGAGGAGGCATACCTGCGGGGTACCAGAAGACTGAGATTGTCGTTGGAGCCAGGCCCGGCCAGTCCGACCCAGGCAGCGGGGGTTCCCTGCCTTGGCTGGTGCGGTGTCCTGAAGCCCCACTGCTGGGGTCAGAGGCCTTTAAGGTATGCGGGGGGGTCCAGACGAAGAGGAGCGGTGCCTGTCGGGGCCCGCCGAAGGTTGCTGCGCTGGACCCCCCTGGATGCGGCAAGTGTGATTGCGGCGCTGCCCGGCGGCGGTCTGGGCAGAAATTCCAGGACATGTGCGGGTGCGCCGGGTGCCTCCGGATGACGTAGCGCCGCAAGGCAAAACTGGGAAACCAGTCTGCACAGGCGCGAGCGTCCCCCCGCAGGAGCGGGGGAGGAGGGGCACACCGGAGACACCGCAGGCGCTATGAAGAATGGCCAGCTGGAGGAGTAGGGCTCCCAGGGCTTTATAAGACAGCTGGCAACGCCAGTAAGTGCTTCTCTGAAGCTCTGGCACTCTGTCTTTGAGGCATGAGTGACCAGGAGTTACTTGTGGTGCAAGTGCTGCATCCTCAGTCGCCACCACCGCCACCAGTTCAGCACCAAAAGAAACGGGAAGAGACGGGACACCAGGACCCGGGCCATCGCCGAGAATGGTATAACAGTGGAAGCGGGCACTCTGTCAGGTCATCCCAGCACAGCAAAGACTCCACTACATCTATCAGGAGGAAAACCCCATCTACAAAGATGGCTCCACCTCCTGACCAAGTACCCTCTCTTCTGTCAGATTGGTAAGTGATCTTCGTGAAAGTCCACCTTGTAACTAGGGCCCCCCCTCTCTTTTTCTCTTATTAGGGAATAAAGAGTACAGGCAAAACTAAGAATAGGAACTGTGTACTGTGCACGGAAGTTTTACCCTCTACTTGGGATAAAAGACTCTGCAGTTCCTGTATAGAGCAGACCATATGCGAGGAAACTCCGAAATTTGCCTCAGAACTTAGATACCTGATAAAATCGCAGGTTGAAGATGCTATTAAGTTCCTTCTGGGGTAATGGGAACTTAAAAAAAACAAAAACATATTCCCCGAGTCTGGGTCTAGCAGGTCGGAGAACGGCGGAAATTCAGACACGTCCGATTCTTCGTCATCCTCTTCCTCATCTACGGATAGGGGAGGATGGAGCTGTTTTTCCTATTGAGGAAACAGTCTCATTAAGGCCGTTAGCTCCACCATGCGGTTGGCAGACCCTCGGCCCAAAAGATCTATCCAGGACATGATGTTCAGCGGATTAGAACAAAAAAAGAGGAGATCTTTTCCACTTAATGAGCAAGTTCACTTTTTAATTAAAAAGGAGTGGAAAAGACCGGAAAGAAAGTGCCTCCTTTCCCCAAAAAGAAAGTACCCGTTCGATGACCCGGCGTGTTCCTTTTGGGAGAAAGCGCCAAAACTGGATGTAGCGATTGCTAAAGCCTCAAAAAAGTTCTCCCTCCCATTAGAGGACATAGCCACGTTAAAAGACCCCATGGACAAAAAAGCAGACGCCTTCCTAAAGGGTTCCTGGGAAGCCACTGGAGGAGGGTTAAAGCCTGCAGTAGCAGCTGCATGTACGGCCAGGTCATTAATGGTGTGGCTAGACCAGCTTGAAACGCAACTGCGAGAGAAAACGTCTGTAGACACAATACTAGAATCCATCCCGGTAATGAAAGGGGCGGCTGCCTTCCTAGCTGACGCCTCTGCGGACTCTGTCAGATTAGGAGCTATAGGGCGACAGGGCTCGCTAATGCGGCCAGGCGCGCCCTCTGGCTTAAATGTTGGCCTGGGGATCTACAAACAAAATCAAAATTATGCTCCATCTCCTGTGAGGGCGAATTTTTGTTTGGACCCACCCTTGATGACATCCTAGAGAATGCTGGGGACAATAAAAAGCATTTCCCTATCCTATCTAACACTGCTTACAGGAAGCCCTTTCGGAGCAAAAGGTTTATCTGCAGGATTGGGAGGGCTTTCTGCTATCAGAATTTCTCCCTTCCTGGGAAAGAATATCTAACAGCTCATGGATTGTGAACATAATAAAATCAGGTCTAAAATTCCAGTTCCTCTCATTTCCACATTCAAACTTTGTATTAACACCCAAAAGGTCCTCAAACAAGGAGCAGCTGGCCTTAGAGCATGAAATCCGAGGACTGATAGAGAAAGCGGGCCTTCGGGAGGTCCCGACGGGGGGAAAAAGGCGAAGGTTTCTACTCCCTGTTGAAGAAGAAACCAGATGGGATTACAGAACGATCATAAATTTAAAATAGCTGAACAGGCTATTGAAGGTGCAAGCCTTCAAGATCGAGACAAAATCATCAGTGAAAATGCTGTTTCCCGATTGTTTCAAGACCGTTCTGGATTTAAAGGACGCCTATTGTCACGTCCCCATACACAAAGATTACCAGAAATTCCTCAGAGTAGCTGTTGCCATAGCTAGAGTGGTCAAACACCGGCCCTCCCATTCGGCATCGCCATAGCCCCAAGGATATTTACCAATGTTATTGTTGAGGTGATGGCACATCTAAGGGAACAGAACATCCTAGTCGTTCCATACTTGGACGACTTTCTGGTAATAGGCAGTTCCTTCCTGCACTGCGGAACCCAACTAGACACACCAAGGATGGATTTTGAATCTGAAAAAATCCAAACAGAGCCATGCCAGATACAGGAATATCTGGGCATCGTGTTGGATTCAAAAAGACAAGAGTGTCGTCTCCCACAGGAAAAATTCACAAGATCATAGACCAGATATCGCGGGCAAGGACCCACCCGTCTATGACTCTACGGAAAGCCATTTCCGTTCTAGGCTCCCTGACTGAGTGTTTCCCGGTCGTCCAATGGGCCCAAAAACATACCAGGGCCCTGCAGTGGGAAAACTTAAAGGTAGAAAAATCTCTAAAAGGCCATTTAGAAGGGCAGCTAGCGTTATCATCAGAGACCACACTTTCCCTAAGGTGGTGGGGGAAGATGGACAATCTAGCCCGGGGTATTCCATGGGCAATCCCCACACCTCCAATCCTAACCACAGACGCAAGCCCCGGGGGCTGGGGGGCACACCTCAACAATTTTGTAGCTCAGGGGGTCTGGACAGAACACCTGAAGCCAGTCTCCTCAAACATGAAGGAGCATCTAGTCGTAGAGTTTGCACTCTGGGAGTTCGTACACACACTTCAAGGTCACCATGTGAGGGTGTTCTCGGACAACCAAGTAGTAGTAGCGTACCCGAACCACCAGGGGGGTACGTGGTCCCATTCTCTGATGCAAGTCATCTTTCAGTTAGAACTTACAATACCTATCAGCCCTACACATAAAAGGAATAGAAAATCGCACGGCAGACTTCCTGAGCCGGACACAGCTAAGACAGGGGGAGTGGGTGTTAAATCAGTCAGTTTTCAATTCGATTGTACAGATGTGGGGATGTCCTTCCATAGACCTGTTCGCCAACAGTGAGAACAAGAAAACAGACACATTCTGCTCTCTAGACCCCAAGGGGAACTCCATAGCTTTAGATGCCTTCATGATCCCATGGAGTCACCCTCTAGCTTACGCTTTTCCTCCGACTGCCCTGATTCCGGCTGTTCTGAGGAAAATCGAGGAAGAGAAAGCAAGAATAGTCTTGATAACCCCCTTCTGGCCAAAGAGGGCATGGCTTTCTTGGCTGAGGATGATGACAATCTCCGACCCATGGGTTCTTCCGGAGCTTCCAGACCTTCTTTCGCAGAGTCCGGTACTTCATTCTCAGGTAACAAACTTACACTTGACAGCCTGGAATTTAAAAGGGCTCTCCTGAGGGACAAAGGATTTTCCCCAAATATCATCACCACCCTACTTCAAAGTAGGAAATCCGTGACCACCAAACTTTACGGGAAAACTATGAGGAAGTTCCTTTCTTTCAGTCTCAGGTTCCAGGCTAGGAGGGGAGGTTCCATTAACTGCTATCCTAGAGTTCTTACAGAGGGGTTTGGAGGGTCTTTAGAGCACCAATCAACATGCATGGATTGCCTGCCACTCATTGTAATGCCGCAGCCATGGTGGTTGTGACATTACAGTGATTGGCTGGCCGCACAGGTCATCAGGTCTATATCAGACCTGGCGCTGCCGTGCTCGTCACAGTCACTCCGGAATCAGGCAGAGTAGGGAGAGGTGCTGCTGAGCTAGGGAGAGATTTGCTTGTGTATTAGCTAGTGTAAGGAGAAAAACCGTACGATACACATATCCATCTTCGGAGGACTAATCCATCTGCAGATATATCAGGCAGGCAGTGTATATAGGCAGGCAGTGTATATAGCAGACTGCAGTGCATATAGCACAAAAGGCTCCATTCCAATTCTGCCTTCTGCTGCTGTTAGATATTTTTAAACAAAGGCCCAGGTCTCAGGGGCCAGGAATACTTTTTTTGGATCTTAATCATAAAAAGCAATCCAGAGAACACCGTTGTTCTGCACCATTTGCTTGTTGGCACTGCAGAATACAGCCAGGTCCTTTCCATATTACAGTGCTAAAAATCCAGCTATTTAAAACCGTGTTTTCTCCGTCACACGGATCACATATACGTTTTCAGAAAATACTGCCATTTCTGGCCTCCATTAAAAATTTGTTTCAGTGTGTCAGTGAAGCAATTGACACCAGTTTGCTGTTCAAAATAGTTACAGGCCAGGTATTTAAAACTGTGTTTTCTCCATCACACGGATCACATATAAGTTCGCTCCAAACTCAGTCATTTGTAGTGAGCGTGGAAGATATTATCCTCCATTTAAAATGGGCAAGGCACGTGGCAAGGGACGGGGAACTGGACGTGATGGTGATGGTTCATACAGAGGCCAAAGACAAGGCCGTGGGCAAGCTGAAATTGTGCCACAACAAACACCCACATCTCGCCCGACCTTCCTGTCCCAATTCCTATGGGACCGCAACACACCACTATTAAACTCAGAGCAGTGGTCAAAAGGTAGGAAAGCGGATAATGCTTCCAGTCACTTAGCCACCACCACCACCCTGTCTTCCACACGGTCAAGTCTCAGTAGCCGTGAGCCTGGAACGCATATTCCTCAATCTGATCCTTCTTACTCCCACCATACCGAGTGCCCGGAGACAACTGATCCCACACTTGGACACTCTGAAGGGCTGTTCACTTTTCCATTTATAGATTCGGGCCTCTTGCCTGGTCCACTTGAAGCGGGGCAAGAGGAGATCGCATGTAATGATGCCCAAATATTTGAGCAGCCTGAGTCACACGAAGGAGACGGTGGGAAAGTGTCACAAGAGGTGGACGATGATGAGACACAATTGCCAGAAAGTCAGGAGGAGGACCAGGGTGTGGAAGTGGAAGATGAGGTGGTGGATGATATAGTAACTGACCCAACCTGGCAGGAAGACATGCAGAGCGAGGACAGCAGCACACAGGGGGAGGGAGGCAGAGCACCCCAACAGGCAGGAAGAAGTAGTGTGGTCGCCGCAGACAGAAGGCAGGCAACTGTTCCCCGTAACACCAACACGAAGTTGCCAGTACAACTGTTAGGTCTTCCCGAGTCTGGTTGTTTTTTAAAGACTTTGCCGATAACCCCAAAAAGGTCATTTGCACCACCTGCCAGGCCAGCATCTGCAGGGATGGCAAAACAACCAGCCTGACCACCACCAGCATGATCAGGCACATGGCAGCAAAGCACCCGACTTTGTGGGCCGAACCCCAGGGTCCAGTAACAGTGTCTGTGGGTGGCACCATTGCTTCTTCCGCTGTTGTGCATGCAAGCCAATCCCCTGGCCATGGTGCATGCGAAGATGCCTCCTGCCCTGCAACTGTCGTTGCACACTCTCAAGTAGCAGCATTAGGAAGCACGTCCATGTCCTTGTCCCAGCGCAGCTTTCAGTTGTCCATACCCCAGTCCTTTGAACGCAAGCGCAAATACGCAGCCAACGCGCCCCACAGGCCACACTACTAAATAATCACATTTCACGACTGCTTGCGCTCGAAATGTTGCCTTTTAGGCTCATGGAGACGGAAGCATTCTGCAACCTGATGACAGTGGCCGTCCTTCGGTACTCGGTCCCCAGCCGCCACTATTTCTCCCAGTGTGCCGTCCCCGCATTACACAAGCACGTATCCCAAAACATTAGCCGTGCCCTCAACAATGCTGTTACTGGGAAAGTCCACCTAACCACGGACACGTGGACAAGTGCTTGTGGGCAGGGACGTTACATCTCGCTGACGGCACACTGGGTAAATATAGTGGAAGCCGAGACCCAGTCGGACCTTGGGACGGAACACGTCCTCCCGACGCCAAGGATTGCGGGCCCTAGGTCAATCTGAGTTGCCCCCATGGTCTACAGCTCCTGCACCTCATCCTCCTCAGCCTCCTCCTCCTCTTCACCCTCCATCTCCGAAATGACCACATCAGTCACAAGCTGGAAGCACTGCAGCATGGCCTCTGCCAAGCGGCAACAGGCTGTAAAAAGCTAATATGCTTAGGTGACAAACCGCACAATGCTGAAGAGTTGCGGACAGCTCTGAAAGAGCAGGCAGATCTGTGGCTCACACCGCTGAACGTACAGCCAGGCATGGTCATGTGTGACAATGGCCAGAACCTGATGGCGGCTCTGAGGCGAGCTCACACACGTACCATGCCTGGCCCATGTGCTTAACCTCATGGTCCAGCGGTTTCTCAAATCCTACCCGGAGCTGCTTGTTAAAGTATGCCGCCTGTGTGCCCATTTTAGAGAGTCACCTACAGCTTCCACCGCTCTTGGTCGTGTTTCAGCAGCGTTTGCAGCTTCCGGCTCACAGACTGGTGTGTGATGTCCCCACGCGTTGGAACTGTACACTGCAGATGTTGGGAAGGATTTGTGAGCAGAAGAGGGCAGTTGTTGAGTACCAGCATCAACAAGACCGTCGGTATTCAGTTCAGACTCCACACATAAGACCTCAGGAGTGGACATGGATGTCAGACATATGTACTATCCTCCAAAACTTTGAGGACTCCACCAAGATGGTGAGCGGCGATGACGCCATAATTAGCGTCACCATCCCACTTCTCTGTCTTCTGAAACGCTCTCTGCTCACAATCAAAGAGGATGCATTGTAGGCGGAGCACGATGATATGGCGCAAGGAACCATACAGGGTGATTACATACAGCCCAGCCTCATCTCATCCCAACGTGGATTTTGTGACAATGAGGAAGAGGAGGAGGAGGAGGAGGAGGAAGAACAGGAGCTAGTTTCATGCGCTATAGACAGTACTACTTGCACAGCTGTCATACCGTCTGTTCAGCATGGATGGCCAGAGGACAGAGAGGAGGAGGAGGAGAGCATGGTCAGTCATCCTCTTGGTGAGGACATGGAAGTCTTGCCTGTTAGTAGTCTGGCACGCATGGCTGAGTTTATGTTACGCTGCCTTTTCGATGACCCTCGCGTTCTCAAAATTTTGGGTGAGAGTCATTACTGGTTGGTGACATTTCTAGACCCACGCTACAAGGAGAACTTTATATCTCTTATTCCTGAGGCGGACAGGTCTACAAAAATGGGGCTGTACCAGAAGACTGTTGTTGCGGAACTATTAAAAAAATTCCCATCTGAAAGCGCTGGCTGCAGAGGGCACACTTCGTTGGACAACCAAGGAGTACAGACGAGAGAGACACAACTTCAATCCAGCAGAGGCAGGGGAACACTGTCAAAGTTCTGGGAGAATTTTCTCAGCCCCTCCCATCGCACAAGCCCTGAGGCGCGGGGTACTCTCACAAGGAGTGCAAAGTTTGGGAAGATGCTGAGGGAGTACCTTGCCGACCATACCAACGTTCTCTGTGATTCCTCTGTGCCTTATAATTATTGGGTATCCAAGCTGGATACGTGGAGTGAACTGGCTCTCTATGCCTTGAAGGTCCTGGCCTGCCCTGCCACCAGCGTTTTATCAGAGCGGGTTTTTAGTGCCGCTGATGGAATTATAACTGATAAGCGCATCCGCCTGTCAACTGATAATGCTGACAGGCTGACTCTTATAAAAATGAACAAAGGCTGGATTGGGCCAGACTTCTCAACACCACTGAATGATAGCAGCATAATATTATCTCAAATGCAGTGTCTTTTTATGGGAGGTGTATTCCCATGCACCTTTTCACACCCAGACATGGGTATATGCTTCCTGATTTTAGCTATTTGCTCTTGTCCTCCTCTCCTCCTCCTTCTCCTAATCCTCCACCACCATAATTTTTTTAAAGGGTACTTATGATGCCCGTAAAAAAAAAAAATTATGTTCATGTATACCCCCCAGGGGTAAATGTTTGTCGGCCCATACACTTAGTGCATGGGCATTACAAGTATAGGAGGCCCGCTCCTTTCTAATGGGAACATTTTTTTATGAGTCCCTTCTCCACGTCTCTTGCAAGGGGCATTGAAGTGCCTCCAAATTTTTGGCAACCCTTGCATTCACTGCATAGGCAAACACAATGGGAGACCTACTTCCTAATAATGGGAACATTTTTTCATGAGGCCCTCTACGTCTCTTCCAAGGGACATTGGAGTGCCTCCAAATTTTTGGCAACCCTTGCATTCACTGCATAGGCAAACACAATGGGAGACCCACTTCCTAATAATGGGAACATTGTTTTCAGGAGGCCCTCCTCTAATTCTCTTCAAAGGTGTATTGGGGTGCATCCAAATTTTCAAAGTGTTATTGGGGTGCGTCCAAATTTTGGGCAACCCTGGCACTCACTGCATACGCAATAACAGTATAGGAGACCCACTCTTTAGTAATGGGAACAATAAAACATAGCTGGCTGATGGCTCTCTAAGAATAGTGAGGGCCGTCTGCTGACCCTTTAAGAATAGTAAAGGCCGCCTGATGGCCCTATAAAAATAGGCTTTGTGACTTTCAGAGTCCCTCCTTCATAAATCAAACAGGATGTGTCTGATGATATCTCACACACCACATGGCCAGATAAGGTTCTAAAATGTTAAAATGACATTTCCTGGTGAATGCATTTGTCATAGTTGAAAGCAATGCAAAAGTGAAAAAAACGCATCAAAAACGCTACGTGTGAACATAGCCCTAGGTGTGGAGGAGCATTTTTGTTTGTTTAGTTATTTTGCCTTATATACAAGTCATTACCCTGGAAAGGATGTCCCTTAACATATTTCCCAGTAAGATCCATTTTGGTAAGTTTTATTGTGAGTCCGTAAAAGTGGCGTAATACCTCTGACAACATTGTTGACAGAAGTGACCTGGGAGTCAGAAATGCTTCTAGGGGTCTTCCCCATGCAGTCCCCATGTCATTTGAGCACTGTTCCCATCGATTTGGGCAATTTTTAGGCACACTGCAAACCGCCGGGGGGGACCCGCCTGAAAAATGCTCGAGTTTCCCGTAGACTTACATTGGGCTCGTTGCTTGGGTCGAGCACCCAAGTATTCCAATGTGCTCGACCCAAGCATCGAGCACCTGAGCATTTTAGTGTTCGCTCATCACTACTGCCTACCTACCAAAAGTAGTGTCTAGATTCCACAGGTCTCAGGAAATCACCCTCCCTTCTTTCTGCCCCAATCCTAGGAACAAGAAAGAGAGAGACTTGCATACGCTAGATGTCAGAAGGTGCCTAATCCGATACCTAGAGGCGACACAAGGATAGGTAGGGAGGATAGTTCTCTCTTTGTTTGCTTTCAGGGCCCTCGTAAGGGGAAAAAAGCTTCTAAAGGCACGCTGGCCATATGGATAAGGGAAACCATCACACTGTCGTTCTCCTCACATGGGGAAGCCGTCCTGGAGAAACTGAAGGCCCACTCAACAAGAGCGGTGGAAGCCTCCCGGGCGGAAAATGCTGGTGCCACGATAGAGCAGATATGTAAAGCGGCAACCTGGTCTTCCCCTCTACTTTCTTCAATCACTACCGGCTAGACTTAACCTCTTCTTCAGACCTTACTTTAGGGAGAATGGTTCTGGAAGCTGTGGTCCCCTCTAATGTTTCACCTCTCTGTTATTCTCTCCGTGATGCCGTCATGGGGGAAGGAGAAAGACGTAGATTTCTCAGAGCCCATGACGGCACCCGTACATTCTCTCCCTTCACGTGTGGGTGCACACACTTATTAGTTGCCTACATGTAGTCACATGGTGTTTCTGATAAGTTTCTTAAAAATGTTAAATTTTGTGTTACTAATCTGGTGGTCCTCTCGTGCTCTTTAAACAACTGATGCAGGAGAGAGGTACCGCCCTTTTTATCTGTAGGTTTCCTGTCCTTGAAGGGCGGATCCCTTCTCTCCCTGGTGCCGTCATGGACTATGAGAAATCCCATTACCGGTAAGTAACTACGTCTTTTCTACGCCTTGAAATTTCAGTACCGAAACGTCTGCTTTATGGAACGTTCAAAAGTGTTTTGACACTGCTGAAATATTTGTGGCCAAAGGATTAACCGCATCAGATATATGTCTTCTTATCCGTTCTTTTAAAGGGCCAGTAGTACAACCAATGTATTGGATCTTTACATGTAATACATTCAGGTTTAACCAGGTAGTAGATTCAGAATGCCTATGCTCTTCACTTAGCAAAAGACTGGGGGACAGGATGGTGGTACCCAGCATGGGTGCTTTCTTAGCCACAAATCAAATATCCTTGGTAAGAATTTTATTAAGCCCTGGATCATGGTGTTACATTAGTATATATTTCTTTATAATGGACACCACTTTGTTATACTGCGGACTATAAGGCTATGTGCACACTTTCAGGATTTGATTGTAGAAATTTCTGCAGCTTTTCTGCATCTCTTGGCAGGGAAAACGTTGTAGAAAAAACGCGCGTTTTGCCACGATTTTGATGCATTTTTAATGCGTTTTTGTACATCAATGTATGCTTTTTGGAGCTAAATAAAGATATTTGAAAAAAGAAACGTGTGACATTGCTTTAACCCTTGGATTACGGTCAGACCTGGGGTGTGTATTGGTTAATTTAAATGATTAAAGAATGTGTCTGTTGTATTTCAAATAAAGTGTTTTACTCAGTGTGTGTTTATTTAACTCTTTAATTTACTTTAATTAGGTTTAGTAATGAAAGGGTCTGATTGACACCTTGTCATCACTAAACAAAGGGCTAGGTGTCAGCTAATCCCATACATCCAATCTCATTAGCATTTCCATTCAAGTCATTTCTGGGGCAGCTGAGAGCTGCTATTTTTAGCCTAGAAAGGTGTTATTAGTCTCCGCAACTGATATTTGACCACTAGAATGTATTGAGTGTGGTAAATCTGCATGGTTCAGTGAACACATGTGGATTTACCTGTGTTCAATAGAATGCAGTGTTTTGGACGCAGCAAAAATATGCTGCTTCCAAAGCGCTGCTACATCCGGACCGTGGGAACATAGCCTAAAATGTAAAAAAAAATGGCGTCGGTTCCCGCGTCCTTTTTATAACCAGCAGAGGGAAAGCCAACTAATAGGAGCTGATATTAGTAGCTGGGGAAAGGGACCATTAGCCAAAAATCTTCCCTGGCTATTAATAACAACCCACAGCTGTTTGGTTAGCCTTTACTGGTTAGATTACAGGGGGACCCTAGAAAAAAATTGACGTAGGGTCCCCCTATAAGATCTAACCAGAAAAGGCTAAACAGAAGCTGCGGGCTGATATAAATAGCCAGGGAAGGGGCCATGGCTCTTGGCCCCCTCCAAGGATAATATTATCAGCTCTCAGCAGTCCCAGAAATGGCGCATCCATAAGATGTGCCAAATCTGACGCTTAGCCTCGCTCTTCCCACTGCCGTGTAGTGGTGGCTAGTGGGGTATTAGGGTTAGGGTTCATGTTAGCCTTGTATTGGCGGCTGACATGAAACCCAGGTTAGTAATGGAGAGGCATCTATTAGACGCCCCCATTACTAATCCCGTAGTAATGTTTACAGCGCTTTTTCAGTAAAGACACAGCCAGAATAAAGTATTTTAATAAAATAAAATGACACACGGTTTTAATAATGTATTTATTACACGCCCAGTCCCCAAATCCCTCGATCTCCTGTAAAAAAAAACAAAAATAAAAACCAACCATATCCCTTACCTGTCCGCCGTCACAACGTAATCCAGATTGTCCCTCGGCGATCCGGGTCATTTCTACAGCAGCCACATCAATCACTGATGTGACTGTTGTAGAAGTCAGCACTGTACACTGACAGGAGTGTAATCACTCCTGTCAGTGTACATTGCTCTGTTGTAGGCTGAGGTCATGTGAGTTCATCAGCTGATCAGCTCTGTTGACTTCATACTGCATCAGTGATACTTGGGAACATTCATTAGAATATTCCCACGTTGCACCGGTGCCGTAAAGTAAGGTCCCAGACATCTCACGTGAACTCACGTGACCACAGCCGGCAGCGGCGATTTTACATTACGGGGAGCGAGCGCACTCCCATCTGTGTACCGCAGTTTGCGTGGTGATCAGGACGCCGGGGGACATCGGGAGGACACCGGGGAACACCGGACAGGTGAGAATGTGTTTTTTTATTTTAATATTGATTTGTACTTTTTTTTCTTTCGACACAGCGCACGCACACGCCGGTTCAGCTGAGGAGACTACTTCTCCCCTTAGCCGCGCTGCTCTCGCTGTTATCAGCAGGAGCGGTTGTCAGATGATGGGAGAAGTAGTCTTCCCCAGTCGGCCCGGGTATCATACCATTCTATGTGCATTTTTGCAGCGTATTTAACCCATTGACTAGTCAAACAAGCAGCAAACAACCGCAGCAAATTCGCAAATATATTTATACCTGCGGGTTTGCTGCCGATCAATTGAAGTTAATGGGCAGGAAATGCTGCAGAAACACTACAAAGAATCGACATGCGCATTTAAACGCAATGACAATCCTGAGTGGAAATTTCCGCATCATGTGCACAACACATCAAGATTGTCATTGCATTAGCTGACAGACTAATTACATAGCGTTTTTGGTGCATTTCCGCGTGGAAAAAACGCTTTGAAAAGCATCAAAAACGCATAGTGTGCACATAACCTAAAAAATCATTTTGGTATTTCTTGCCAATGGTTCACAAAACATTTCTCTCTCCTGCTGGATGGCCAAATATTGCTTGGATAGGCGCAGTCAATGAGCCATTATCTAAGTATATACAGACGTGGGACAAAATTGTTGGTAACTTCAGTTAAAGTAAGAAAAACCCTCAATGGTCACTGAAGAAACTGGAAACTGAAAAAAGTAATTTTCAGTTTCAACTTAGTGAATATCAACTAATGAGAATCAGACACTGCTTTTGTAATCTTGTTAAGCAGAAAAATCACTGGAAACAAATGATCTCTGTAAGTCTCAATAAGACTTCTCACCCGTCCACAGATATTTTGGTCCAATCCTCGTGAGCAAACTACTCCAGCTGTCTCGAGTGTGAAGGCACCAGACTGCAGGTTTCAGCTCCTTGCACAGATGTTCAGTAGGATTTAAATCAGGGCTGATAGAAACTGTAGCATCGGCGTCTCTGCCTTCTGCCCGGCAGAGACGCCGTCCCCGTTACCGCCGCAGTCCTGCTCCGGCGTCTTCCGGCCTCCCTGCAGCTGCTGCTGGTGCACACAGCTTCCCCGGCTCTGTTCTTAGGGCGCGCATGCGCGTGCTCCCTCCCTCTTAAAGGGGCCGCGCGCGCTGTCCTTAAATGTCCCCGGCCAATGGCCGGAGGACTTCTCCTATAAAAGGCACCTCCTCCAGTATGGAGGTGCCCGTGCAAGGTTGTAGCTTTGTGTATTAAACTCTGCTTCAGCCCTCAGGTCCCGCTGCTAAGCCTGACTTCAAGTCCTGCCTGCCTGTCAGCCTGACTACCAGTCCTGCCCGCCAGCCTGTCTACCAGTCCTGCCCGCCAGCCTGACTACCAGTCCTGCCCGCTAGCCTGACTACCAGCCCTGTCCGCCAGCTTGTCTACTCTCCAGCCCGACAGTCTGCCTACGGTCCAGTCCGCCAGTCTGTCTATGGGCCCAACCCGCCTGCTTACCTGGAAGCACCTGCCTGTTACCTGCCGTGCCTACTAGCCAGCCTACCTGGAGGTTCCTGCTTGTTACCTGCCTTGCCTACCTGTCAGCCTACCTGGAGGCTCCTGCTTGTTACCGGCCATGCCTGCCTGTCCGTCTGCCTGGATCACCCGTCAGCCTGCCTGCCATGCTCATCTGCTGTACCGGTCAGTCCCTGCCTTCTGACCCGTGGGAGTCACCTGCTCTCATACAAGGTCGGTCCCCAGAGTAGCACCTGGTCCCTCTGCTCGGTCCTTCTCTGGTCATGGAGTCGATTGAGCTGCCGTACGACCTTGGTCGGTCCGAGTTGATACCTAGTTGCGCCCCTCTGGTCCCTCCTTGCACTGCAGCACAGAGTTTCCATGACCCGGATCCATAACAGTTTGCACGGGCCATGGATCCCGGTGGCCCCCAGGCCCCTTCGCTTGCTGACCTGTACCAGGAGGTTTCTCATCAGAGATCCCAACAGGAAACCATCCTGACCTACCTGCGGTCTGTCAACTTTCGCCTGGACATGCTGTCTGTTCCACCTGTGTCTGCCTCAAGTCGAGCGACACCCGCTCCGGCAGTGCCGCTGCCTACCAATACCATGGCATCCAGCCTAGGACCCCGGCTTTCTGCACCTCCTCGTTTTGGAGGTGACCCCGTCCTATGTCGGGGCCTTCTGAATCAGTGCACATTGCACTTTGAACTTCTGGCACATCAGTTTCCCTCCAACCGGGCCAAGGTGGCGTTCATCATGTCTCACCTCTCCGGAGAAGCATTGGCATGGCTAAACCCCTTATGGGAGAGAGGGGATCCCCTGGTGTCCGATCTTCCGGCTTTCCTTACTACTTTCCGGAGGGTCTTCGACGAGCCCGGACAAAGGATTTCCACTGCTTCCTCATTGCTCCATCTCCGCCAAGGGAGTCTCACCGTGGGCCAGTATGCCATACAGTTCCGTACCCTCGCTTCAGAGCTTGCTTGGGGCAACGAGGCACTGGTGTCCACCTTCTGGGAGGGTCTTTCCGGTCGGATTAAGGACGAGTTAGCCGGCTGGGACATTCCTACCACCCTGGGTGACCTGGTGTCACTAGCTACCCGGATTGACATCCGTTTCCTAGAACGTGCTAAGGAGTCTACCCGGGAGAGATGATTTCCTCGTCTCGCTCCTGTTTTCCAGAAACCTGCTTCCCAACCTGCAACTCCCCTGGGCACGCTCGCCCGAACCTATGCAGATCGACCAGACCAAGATGGTCAAATCTCGCCAAGAGACACGCCGAGCCGAGGGGAGTTGTTTCTACTGTGGTAGTAAGGAGCACTTGATTCGTTCCTGCCCAGGTGAAGCCGGGAAACTCCAGTGTCTAGGACCGCTCAGAGAGGTCGTCCTAGGCAAAACTAAATCCTCTCCGTTCTTGACTTTGTCTGTCTCTATTTCCTGTGGAGAGAACCGCATCTTTGATACCGCACATCTGGATTCCGGAGCCGCTGGGAATCTCATATCCCAGTCCCTTGTAGAGAAGTATCAGATTCCTACGAAACCTCTGGCTGAACCATTGGCAGTCACTTCTGTGGATGGAAGACTCCTTCCGGTGACCATCTTGCTCGTCACAGAACCCGTAACCCTGCAGGTGGGAATGCTGCACTCAGAGAGGATTTCCTTCCATGTGCTTTCCGGACTCTCTCTCCCCCTTTTGCTAGGTCTACCCTGGCTACAGAAACATGAACCCGTTCTGAATTGGCAATCCGGTGAGGTGCTGCGTTGGGGGCAGGATTGCCATGAGACCTGCCTGGTTCCGGTTCGCCTGGCTCGACCTCTATCTACTCCGACTAATTTACCCGAGCTATCGGCACCCTACTGGTCCTATGCTGCCACCTCGTAGGCCATATGATTTCCCTATCGACCTGATACCCGGTGCCACTTCACCCCGTGGGCGTATTTACCTGTTGTCATTGGCCGAAACCCGGGCCATGTCTGAGTACATCTGAAGAAAATCTGGCTAGGGGATTCATCCGGAAATCTTCCTCCCCGGCTGGAGCCGGATTCTTCTTCGTTAAAAAGAAAGACGGTTCACTCCGTCCATGTATCGATTTATAGAGGACTCAACCAAATCACCGTCAAAAACAAATACCCCCTTCCGCTCATCTCTGAGCTGTTTGACCGCCTTAAAGGCGTGAAGATCTTCACCAAGCTCGATCTTCGGGGGACGTATAACTTGGTCCGGATCCGCCAAGGAGACGAGTGGAAGACGGCATTCAATACCCGGGATGGTCACTATGAATACCATGTGATGCCCTTCGGTCTCTGTAATGCTCCCGGCGTTTTCCAAGAAGTAGTTAATGACATCTTCCGTGACCTCTTATATTATTGCGTGGTCGTGTGCCTGGACGACATCTTGGTCTTCTCTCCGGATCTTCCCTCACACCGGAGGGATGTTCGTCAGGTCCTGCTTAGGCTCAGGCAGAATCATCTGTATGCAAAATTTGAGAAAAGCCTCTTCGAGCAGTCCTCTTTTCCATTCCTGGGCTATATTATCTCTAAGACAGGTCTACGGATGGACCCCGAGAAGGTCTCTGCCGTCTTAAAGTGGCCCCGTCCGGAGGGGTTGAAGGCGATTCAGCGATTCCTGGGCTTCGCCAACTATTACCGTCTCTTCATCCCACATTTCTCTTCCCGGACTTCTCCCATCTCTGCTCTCACCCGAAAGGGAGCTAATCCTAAGGAATGGCCGTCCGAAGCGGAGGAGGCCTTCCTCTCCTTAAAACAAGCCTTCTCTTCTGCCCCTGTGCTGCACCGTCTGGATAACAACAAACAGTTCTTTCTGTAGGTTGATGCTTCCTCTTCCGGAGCCGAAGCGGTGCTCACCCTGAAATCTCCATCCGGGAGAATGGTAACCTGCGGCTTCTTCTCCAAGCTCTTCTCCTCGTCTGAGCGCAACTACTCCATAGGAGACCGAGAACTGCTAGCCATCAAATTGGCGCTGGAGGAGTGGCGTCACCTGCTCGAGGGGACTCTGCACCCGGTGGTCATCTATACTGACCACAAAAACTTGGCTTATCTTCAGAACGCCCAAAGACTCAATCCCGGTGGTCTTTGTTCTTTGCCCGCTTCAACTTTACCCTACATTACCCCCCGGCAGACCAAAACGTTAAAGCCGACGCCTTGTCCCGTTCCTTCCTGTCTTCTGATCTAGAGGAGGAGCCTATGCATATCATCGATCCCTCCAAAGTGATGAATGTGGCCCCCTTGGATCTGTCTCGTCTCCCACCCGGTAAGATGTTTGTAGCGGTTGGATCGCAAGAAGGTTCTTCACTGGGGTCATTCATCCAAAATAGCCGGCCATGCTGGCCAGAAGAAGACCTTCCTGCTCATTACCCGGCATTACTGGTGGCCTACCCTGCGCCAGGATTTGGTAGACTTCGTCACGGCTTGTTCGTCCTGTGCCCGCAATAAGGTTCCCAGACATCTTCCTGCCGGCCGTCTCCTGCCTCTTCCCGTACCTGCTGCCCCGTGACAACACATTGCTATGGACTTTATTGCTGATCTCCCTGTTTCTGCCGGTTGTACTATCATTTGGGTGGTCGCTGACCGCTTTTCTAAAATGGCCCACTTCATCCCTCTGCCTGGTCTCCCATCTGCATCTGTGCTGGCTAAGGACTTCATCCATCACATCTTTCGTCTCCACGGCCTACCCCTCCACATTGTGTCTGATCGACTGGTCCAGTTCACTTCGCGCTTCTGGAGAGCTACGTGTAAGCTGCTGGATGTCACCCTGGATTTCTCCTCTGCTTACCATCCGCAGTCCAATGGTTAAGTGGAACGTATCAAGCAGATCCTTACCAGCTACCTCCTGCACTTCGTCAACACTCACCATACCAATTGGGTGGAGCTCCTACCATGGGCCGAGTTCTCCTAAAATAACCATGAGAGCGAATCTTCTTCCAAGTCCCCATTCTTTGTGGTCTATGGTCAACATCCCCGGACTCCATTTCCCGTTTCCGCTTCAGTGGACAACCCTGCCGCGGAGTCTCTGGTCAGCGAATTTTCCACTATTCAGAAGGACACTAGATCCGCACTTCTTCAGTCCTCCGAGCGGATGAAGAAGCATGCCGATAAGAGACGTCTGGATCCGCCTCAATTCCGTCCGGGAGACCAGGTTTGGCTCTCCTCCAGGCATGTTCGTCTCAAAATACCCTCCTATAAGTTGGGTCCATGGTTCATCGGCCCATATGAAGTCCTCAAGCAAATCAACCCAGTAGCCTATAGGAAGCTCCCGGCCACCAGTTGGGCTTAATTCTTTTTCCGACAATCCAGGTACCTCCCCAGCTTCGGTCTCCGCTGAGGACGTCTATGAGGTAGAGAACATTCTGGCCACCAAGAGGGTAAGAGGAAAAACCTTTTTTTCTGGTGGATTGGAAGGGCTTTGGCCCAGAAGAGAGAACTTGGGAACCCAGAGAGAACATTCATGCCCCGTTTCTCCTTAAAAAATTTCTTGCTGGCCTGAAAAAGAGGGGGCGTAAAGGGGGGGGGGGTACTGTAGCATCGGCGTCTCTGCCTCCTGCCCAGCACAGACGCCGTCCCCCTTACTGCCGTGGTCCTGCTCCGACGTCTTCCGGCCTCCCTGCAGCTGCTGCCTGTGCACGCAGCTTCCCTGGCTCTGTGCTTAGGAGGCGTGCGTGCGCGCTCCCTCCCTCTTAAAGGGGCCACGCGCCATCCTAAAAAGTCCCCGGCCAATGGCCGGAGGACTTCCCCTATAAAAGGCACCTCCTCCAGTATGGAGGTGCCCGTGCAAGGTTGTAGCTTTGTGTGTTAAACTCTGCTTCAGCCCTCAGGTCCCGCTGCTAAGCCTGACTACAAGTCCTGCCTGCCTGCCAGCCTGACTACCAGTCCTGTTCACCAGCCTGACTACCAGTGCTGCCCGCCTGCCTGACTACCAGTCCTGTCCGCCAGCCTGACTACCAGCCCTGTCCACCAGCTTGTCTACTCTCCAGCCCGACAGTCTGCCTACGGTCCAGTCCGCCAGTCTGTCTATGGGCCCAACCCGCCTGCTTACCTGGAAGCACCTGCCTGTTACCTGCCCTGCCTACTAGCCAGCCTACCTGAAGGCTCCTGTTTGTTACCTGCCTTGCCTACCTGTCAGCCTTCCTGGAGGCTCCTGCTTGTTACCGGCCATGCCTGCCTGTCCGTCTGCCTGGTTCACCCGTCAGCCTGCCTGCCGTGCTCATCTGCTGTACCGGTCAGTCCCTGCCTTCTGACACGTGGGAGTCACCTGCTCTCATACAAGGTTGGTCCCCAGGGTAGCACCTGGTCCCTCTGCTCGGTCCTTCCCTGGTCACGGAGTCGATTGAGCCGCCGTACGACCTTGGTCGGTCCGAGTTGATACCTAGTTACGCCCCTCTGGTCCCTCCTTTCACCGCAGCACAGAGGTTCTACTACCCGGATCCATAAAAGAAACCACTTCTGAATAGTCCAATGACTTGCACATAGAAATTCTTGTTTTTCACTGGATTTTGGGTCATTATCCTGTAAGAGAACCCATGAACCCATTTGCCTCAGAATGCCTTGACAGTCTTGAGATTTCATTGTACCATGCACAGAATTAAGACATCCTGTGTCAGATGCAACAAAGCCGTCCCAAAATATAACAGAGCCCCCTCCATGTTTCATAGTAGACACACTGTTCTGTTTTTTTTTTATTGCTTCACTTTTGCGTCTGTGAACATACAGCTGATGAGACTTGCCAAAAAGCTCCAGTTTTTGTGTCATGTGTCCAATGGACATTCTCCCAGAAAACTTTGTGGCTTGTCATTATGCATTTTGGCAAATTCCAGTCTTGCGTTTTTTAAGTAAGTAGACAAGAGAAAAGACGAGTATGGTTAGTGTGTGAGAATCTGTGGGTGAACACTGCCATCAGCTGGTCAAAGACAAAGAGAAAGAATTATATTATTAAGAACTTAAGAAAGAAGTACTTGGTCCCCCGAGGACGACTTAGAAGACGACACCAGGTCAGGTGACACCTGTGTCGCAGTGACTAATTATAACAGGCCGGGCCAAGAAGAGGAGTTGGCACCAGAACCTGGACCAGGACAGGTCATGTGGCTGCTAGGTGGGCTTACAGCTGTGAGGGTACAGGGTGGTAGTTGTGGCGAGGGGCTGCTGCTTTGCTCCCACACCCTGACTCCCAACAAAGAATAAATAATTTCCAGTCTGTCTTGTGGTCTGTGTGTACTGTACAACACTCACGGTTTTCCTGGAGGAGCCCATCAGTTTCAGAATTCCAGATGCAGCTGCAAGCTGACAATCACTTTTAGACTCTGTTTCCTTTTTCATCAAAACAACTCAACTTTTGTCGCCGTTCAGTTTTGGTCACTGACACAGTCTTTTTGTTAGAACCCTCCTGTTAGTTTTTTCTTTTTTGCTGGTCACAAGACTTTTTGCCTATTTAATCCAGCTCCGCCCTCCTGGCCTTGCTGGACTTCAGTGTTACATTTACTCTTAAGCTAGCCAGGTGCCTTGTACCTTACTCTGTAGTTTGCTTGGTCTTTTGACCACTAGTTCTTCTGTTTGTTTGTTTGTCTTTGCTCTGCTACAATTTCTGCTAGGAGGTGTCCAACTATATCCCAGTCCTTAGTTCTTGTAGGGACCCCTCCCTTATATCTATAGGTCTGCGTTCAGACTAGCCGAGGACTCAGGCGGGTCTGTTCACAAGGAACAGGTCCCCCGCTGCATCGTAGGGAATCAGCTTAGTTCTATTGTAGGGACAGTTTTCCTATCTTTCCTTAGAGTTTGTAGCAGTTCATAACACTTTTGGGACATCACCATTACAGTTTCAGTTCTCTCTTCTGTCCCTTCCTGTCCTATCCTCTCATCCAACCTAAGGGTATGTGCACACGATGCGGTTTTAATGCGCTTCCGTAGCGGTTTCTCCGCTGCGGAAATGCATTAAGACCGCTTGTTAATAGGTCTGCCATGTATAGCAATGGCAATCTGCATGTGCTATGCACATGACGTGGAGATTTCCGCTCCGGATTACCATTGCGGCAAAAAGCACAGCATGACCATTTATTGCGCGATTCCACCACAAATTTGCGCCCATTGACTTGCATTGAATCGCAGCAAACCCTCGTGTATAATATCTATACTTGCGGATTTGCTACGTTTCAATGACAGTCAATAAGCGCAAATTCATGGCGGAATCGCGCTGCGGGTGGTACCCAGGTCGGGTATGCTGCTGGGAGCGGGCTCGCTGCCAGACCTGTGCTGACGTCACCGATCACCTGATGGTCACGCGACCATCAGCTGATCGGTGACGTCAGTGATCACCTGATGGTCAGGCGACCATCAGGTGATCGGTGATGTCAGCAGACAGCTGATGGTCACGTGACCATCAGCTGATCGGTGCCGGCAGCAATCAGCTGATGGTCACGTGACCATCAGCTGATTGCTGACACTGGCAATCAGCTGATCGGTCTCGTGACCGATCAGCTGATGCTCATCCTGGGAACATTCTCAAGAATGTTCCCACGGTGGTTAGCTCACCCCTAGTGACCTCCTGCAGCCTGTATACTGACAGGGGATGATTTTACTGTAGAAGCTGTAGAAGTGACCTGGATTGTCGTGGTACACTCGGCGGTATGTGGACTGCGTCGTTGACAGCGGACAGATAAGGAATATTGTTTTTTGTTATTTTACTTTTTTTCAAGAGATCAAGGGCTTCGCGGAGGCGTGCAATAAAAAAAAATTTAAAACCGTGTGTTTTTTATTTCATTAAAATACTTTGTTCTGGCCTTGTTTTTATTGAAAAAGCGCCGACCACTTTACTATGCGGTTAGTAATGGGGTCGTCTTATAGACACCCTCCATTCCTAACCTGGGCTTCACGTCAGCCGCCAATACAAGGCTGACGTGAACCTTAACCCCATTACCCCACTTGCCACCACTACAGGGCAGTGGGAAGAGCGAAGGCTAAGCGCCAGATTTGGCGCATCTTATCGATGCGCCATTTCTGGGACTGCTGAGGGGTGATAGTAATAGCCGTGGTGGGGGCTAGTATCCATGGCCCTTTCCCTGGCTATTAATATCAGCCCACAGCTGTCTAGTTTAGCCTTTGGTGGTTAGATTTTAGAGCGGGACCCCACGTCAATTTTTTTCTGAGGTCCCCCTGTAATCTAGCCAGTAAATGCTAGCCAAACAGCTGTGGTCTGTTATTAATAGCCAGGGAACATTGTTGGCTAATGGCCCCTTCCCCGGCTACTAATATCAGCCCCCAGCGGTCGGCTTTCCCTCTGCTGGTTACAAAAAATGACACGGGAGCCCACGCCATTTTTGTTTTAATTGTAGGCGCTGTGCCCATAATTCAGACATAGCAGCGTTTTTGACGCAAATTTTTCCTGCGTCCAAAATGTTGCATTCTATTGAACGCATGTAAATCCACTTGTGTTCACTGAACCATGCGGATTTACCACATTCAATACATTTTAGCGGTCAAATTTCTGTTGTGGAGACTAGCGACTCCACAAGAGAATTTGACATGCTGTGATCCTAAAAGACGCGCCGCAAGTCAGTGTCCACAGGTGATTCGCAGCCTTTGATGCATGCATAGTGGACATGGGATTTCTAGAGATCCCATCCATTTTTCTGTAACATCTGGACGCTGCAAGTTTGACGCTGTATAAACACGCAGCGTCAAACCTGCAGCGGTTCTTGATCGTGGCCATGTACCCAAACTCACCCGCAGCATGTCAATTTCTGTAGCAGACACGCTAGTCTATGCTGCAGATTTTGACCGATTGAAGTGACATTATATGCGGTGGATTCACATGTACCGATAACAGAAATACGGCATTAGAACACAGCATTTTGTACGCAACAAAAATACGCTGTGTCCAAAGTGCTGCTGAGTGCTCATCAGTGGGATGTAGCAGGTAACAAACCAGCTGTGAGATGTTAATACTGGCCAGGGACCACGTTTGCAAATGGCACCTTCCCAATTAAAAAAACAACAGCTCACAGCAGCAGCATAAATTACATGAATAGAAATGCCAATCAAGATTGGGCAATTGGGACTAGCTGACACCCAGCTCTTTTATTTGGTTATGACAATGTGTCAATCAGACCTTTTCATGGCCAAACTTAATTAACCCTAGAACGCATGACCATAAAAATCGACTTTTTCACATACCTGGGGCCTTTTAGGCCCGTGTGCAAATAACATGGAATAACTCAAACAAAAATGTCAAACAACTATATACCTGAGGAATACCTAGAGTTTCAAAATTCTAACTAAAGTAATCTTGCAGAAAATAGAAAACAATTAACAGGGCGGGCGTGTGAGGCCCCAGGCATGCGTTCTAGGGTTAAGGTAAAGAGTTAAATAAAGACACAGACACACTTTATTTGAAATACAACAGACCCATTCTTTAATCATTTAAATGAACCAATGTACTCACCCCAGTCCTTATGGTAATCCAAGGGTTTAAGCAATGTCCCACCAAATAACTTTATTTAGCTCCAAAAAGCGTTCATTGATGTACAAAAACGCTTCAAAAAACGCATGTAAAAACGCATCAAAAATGCATCAAAAATGCATGTGTTTCTGCCAGGGAGAGGCAAAAATGCTCAGGAAATTTCTGCTTCAAATCCGCACTGTGCGCACACAGCCTCAGAGTTTGTTTCTCCGGTATCGCAGCTTTCCAGAACACGGTCCTACTTTCAACAGGTATGTCCCCGTCCGTTCTCCCCTCCTTGGGAGTAGTGAAGGCGAGCGACAGAGACCAGGGTGAGAGACTCGTAAGGCAAGACGGGTGGCTGCAGGTGAACGAGTGCGGGATTCAGCGCAGCGGTCCCTCGGGTGTCACTGCTACAGAAGAGGACCGCGACTTGGATACGACATTGAGGAAATGTACAAGACGCTCCTAACCACGACGTGGTAAACCTCCCCGATTGACAGGACAAAGAGAGGATAGAAACGACTTGTGCCAAAAAGCAAAAGCCGACGAGTGTCATCACTGAACAGGGCTGTCACTTCAACTGCTCCCTTACGGTACCGGGAACAATCGGGTTTAGGGTATCAGGTTGGGAGGGGGACGGGTGAGATGGAACAAGCCAAATGGGATCTGATTGACTTTGTCAGAAAAAGACTTAAAGGCCTAGCAGGATTAACCGGAGACCCCTGCTAGGGCGATTTGCAGAACCGATGAACTTCAGTGATTAATCCCATATTTGGGCTAGAGACAATATTTTAGAGAAGGATTTTATTGCTATTTCATAAGTATTTGTTATTGTTCTCATTACTAACCCCTGTTGCAATCCCTGTCAGCTTTGTTTAATATATATACATATATAAATTGTTATTTATAGCTATTTGACTGCCCTCATTTTGTGACTCTGCGCATTGCATTCTGAAACCTGCTTTACATATACACTATACATGAATAACATTATACATTAATCACAATACATTACATTAACTGTGTACATTAGCAACTATGAAGCAATGCAGATTTATATATTAATATAGTCACAAAAATATAATAAAACCATACACTTGGTACAAATACTGTTTAGAGAGGGAGCGGCATATGACAGCCCCTGTCACACCCTTACACAGCCACCATCGCCACAGAAGGGTCATTGAGCAGTCAGATGCTGGAAAATGCCTAAGCTGTGAGGAAGATCCGTGCCACCCGTCAGTAGAAGTCCCGTGACAAGATCCTAGCGAGACTCGGGAGACGATCCGGCTGTAGCAGTGGACTGTTCCTGTGGGCCGTTCTTCCAGTGCAGATATATGGTACAGAGTGTGGGCTGGAGCCGTACTTCAGAGAACGGAGACAGCCGATGCGACGAGCACACGGTATACCCAGTGACTCACATGTCTAGGACTAGTGGAATAGCAGGAAATACCGGTGGCCTCCTCTAGGGCCAATATAACGATCAGAGGAGTTTATAGAGACTACGACGGGGACGGGTCTAATACTGAGAGTGACGCCCGTGAAGTTGAGACATAAAGGCATTAACAGTCGTTTAATTGCTAGATAACAAGAACAGTGAATGTGATAGAACATTGCATAGATATTGTATTTAGTCATATTCCTCTGTCATAATATACTGTATTGACTCTGTTACTGTACCCCGCCATACAGTGCTTACTAGTATGTATGTATATATATACATATTTATAAATGGATTTCCCTTCTGTGTTAGTCAAATAAATAGTGTTGGTTAAGTACCACTATCTCCTCATTGTCTGTGCTGTTGCATCCATGTAACCTGCTTACATTTTTATGATTTGCTTTCAACACTGGTTTCCTCCTTGGTCGTCTTCCATGAAGTCTAGTTTAGCCAACACAGCAATGGATGTTGCAATATGATACTGATGTACCTTGACTTTGGAGTTCACCTCTAATTTCTTTGGAAGTTATTCCTGTCTCTTTGGTTACCATTAATATTATCCGTCTCTTCAACTTGTCAATTTTTTTTTTGTGGCCACGTCCAGGTAGATTGCCTACAGTCCCATAGACCTTAGAATTGCAGATGACCAGTTTTCCTGTAATGATAATCTCCTGCTGATAAAAAACTGATTGTATTGAAACAGCATTGAAACAGCAAAACACAGACCAGTAAGTGACACATCCCTGGAATCAGGGTCTCTGCTCCTACATTATGGTGCTCTCAGATTACATAGCAAAAGCCTGGTGACAATTTCCCTTTAATTTATTGTCTTACTATACTGAAGCAATTGCTCAGACATGAATGGGTCAATATCAGTCCGTCCCTCAGAGAAATGCCTTATTTTATTGTTTTACTCATTCACTAAATTGCTCTAAACCTGCAGATGTTTCCATCCTACAATGGGATAAAACCTTGCATTCCAGACAAGCTAGAACATGGGATATTCACAGCTGTTACTGATGTTTTCCTCAGCAGTAGTGAGGAGCCCTATAGCTGAAGCTCCTATAGCTTGTGTGCCCCTGTAGCACATAGCTCACATTAGAAGTTCACTATTGGGCACATTCTTTAGATTCTGACAATGTTCAGTCTGTTTATGTAGTTTACTGTCTTGGAAAGTCATCAGTTTGGATCAGTGTTAAGAGACTTCTAGTGGGAAAGGGCTGAGACTCATAAGAAACATGGATCAAGTGAATGGTACAGACTAATTAGAAGTTGGCATAGACCGGTTTATATAATAGCCTACACAGATCATACCTGTATTGCATCTGTCTGCAGCCTGCATGTCCTTCTATTGACCAATACTTTTCATTTGGGATTGTTCTTTAACCCCTTGCTGTCAGGGATCTCTGAACATTCTGCAGCTCTTGGATAAAGGATAACTTTTTCCCTCCTTACATGGACATTTAAACCCGGACTAATAAATTACATTGTAGGGGATGCTGCCTGTCATGATCCAACTGCTTAGCTCCAACTGTGTAACTAATCTGGGCACCAATAATGCTATTAGTTTTGGTACCAAAAATGCAACAGAAGTCCATCGTTCCATAATTGCTCACCTTTTTTGTGTAACGGGTCTGGGAGGTGGAACCACAGAGCAACTATACAAAGGGGCAGTCCTTGTAAGGAAGCGGGTGACACCCACGGAAGGCGGGCAGGCAGTCACGGCTAGTGACGGGGACAGTCTCTGGGTAAGAGGGCAGCAGATCACGGCAAGTGACGGGGACAGTCTCTGGGTAAGAGGGCAGGAGATCACGGCCAGTGACGGGGACAGTCTCTGGGTAAGAGGGCAGGAGGTCACGGCCAGTGATGGGGACAGTCTCTGGGTAAGAGGGCAGGAGGTCATGGCAAGTGACGGGGGCAGTCTCTTGACAGGCGGGTGGTCACGGCAAGTGATGGCTAAGCCTCCAGGTAGGCTACAGGCAGGTAGCGGGTGGACGCTCCCAGGTGAGCGGGCGAGAGTCTCTGGACAAGCGGGTGGTCACAGCAAGTGACGGCTGAGCCTCCAGGTAGGCAAGCAGGCAGGTAGCGGGTGGACGCTCCCAGGTGAGCGGGCGAGAGTCTCTGGACAAGCGGGTGGTCACAGCAAGTGACGGCAGAGCCTCCAGATAGGCAAACAGGCAGGTAACAGGTGGACGCTCCCAGGTGAGCGGGCAAGAGTGTCTGGACGGGCAGGTGGTCACAGCACGTGACAGCAGAGCCTCCAGGTAGGCTAGTGGGCAGGTAGCAGGTGAGCGCTCCCAGGTGAGCGGGTAAGATTCTCTGGACAGGCAGGTGGTCACAGCACGTGACGGCAGAGCCTCCAGGTAGGCTAGCAGGCAGGTAGCAGGTGAGCGCTTCCAGGTGAGCGGGCAGACGGATCCATAGACAGACTGGCAGGGCTGGTAGGCAGACTGTCGGACCGCAGGAATAACAGCAGAAAGACACGAGTCAGGCAGGTATCAGACAGGAAACTGGCAGGTAACTGGTAACGGGACCTGAAGGCTGAAGCAGAGTGATGAACTATGCTACAACATTGCTCGGGCACCTCCATTTTGGAGGAGGTGCCTTATATATGGTGAGGTCCTCCGGCCATTGGCCGGGGACTCCTTAGGACGGCGCGCGCGGCCCCTTTAAGAGAGGGGGAGCGCGCGCGCCCTAAGCACAGTGGCCGGGAAGCAGCGCGCGCTGCCAGCAGAGCGGGAGGAGGACGCCGGGCACGGAGCGGAGAGGTGAGGGGAACAGCGTCCCTGCCTAGCAGGAGGCAGGGACACGACGCTACATTTTGCATGCAAATTGCATCTTCAGAGATAAAGAGGACTTGATCGCTACAGTACCACCTATTGGAAGCAGCAATTTAACAAGTCACAATTGACCCTTTAACGAGTCGTGCAATATGACTTAGGATAAAGGCCAAATCACAATCTCAATTTGCAGACTCAGTGTTTTGGGCTATTAGCCCTCATCAGTGCAAAGTATGAGAACTGATTTGTCTAGGTGAGAGGCTCTGGACTGAGGTCTAAAGGGTAACGTTTCTCCTAGTGGATACTGACATACCGGCTCTAGCATGTCAAGGTCATTTTTTTGTGTAATTTAAATCCATCATTATACAGTATGCCTTCATTGAATAGAGGTTTTCCCAGTGCTGAGATAGGAGATGGCAGTAGGTGCTTATAAAATTCTATGGAGAAGGGAAGATGGAAGAGCTGGAGACAAATACAGACGTTCTCCTGGAATGACAGGTACACTTTAATTTCTGTTTGATGGAACTGTAATGGAATCTTTTAGTCAGACATCTGCATTCAGCCAGGATTACTCCATGAAGAGCCTGTCCGCATGACTGCTGCAGATGTACCTCACGTGCACTGTCCAAGTTATGTAAAACTGACGTCATTGGAATCAACGGAAGTTTTCTTTCCAGCTTCATCATTTCCATTGTCCTTTAATAGTTCACATTATTGTATGATCATTGTGATGATTGGTTGGAATGCTGTTCACACAAGTACAACTACTGTATATTATGCTACATGTTTGTAACTAGAAAACTGTTCCTGATAGAATTTTAATGCACTATTTCTAGAAGAAGCAAAAATCATTGCACAAAAAGTGCAATAATTTAGACATTTAGAGGGGTATTCCCATCTTAAAGATCTTATCCCAATTTGTAGAAGGTGTAATAATAATAATATTAGCAAATACCTCCAATTAGAAATGTAGTATAGTATTTTTGATTCGCTATGTCTCTTTCCTCATGTGCAGGCATCGCAGGACCTTAGGTATACACGGTTACGACCACTAGCAACTAGCTAACTAACTGTGACTTTATCAGTGGATATAACCATGGATACCTAAGGTCCTGCAATGCCTGCACATGAGGAAAGAGACATAGCGAATCAGAAAAACTATACTGCATTTCTAACTGGAGATATTTGCTAATATTACTATTATTACACCTACTACATATTGGGATAGGATCTTGGAGATGGGAATACCACTTTAAGGGTCGATTCATCAAAGCTTTTCTGCCAGCTTAGTGGCATAAAACACTTTGAAAGGGCATAAAATATTTTCAACTGTTATTGTGCTCTCCTCTACATGCATATTCCAGCATTTCTTAAAATTAACTAAATCGTTTGGTGTCTTTTGGAATATTGCTTACTGGGGTTTTTTGGTGGGTTTTTCCACTATGGATCCCACGTTTGAAACCCATAGAAAGGAACGAGCGGCTCAAGTTTTTCTTAGTTCCACTAATCCCATGAACACCTAGCCTGACTTGCTAAATATTGTCCATGAGATTGAGAGACCTTCCCTGGGTGAAACTCGCATTTGGTGGGATCATTCGACATTAGAAAAGATATTGAAAAAAATATGATCCCCAGTGAATTACGAATTAAGAAAATCCCGACCACAGTGGATCAATTTATTTCCGAGTGGAACACATTTCTGTCAAGTTGTTCTATCAATTTAATGCATTTAATTGTAAAATATGAAAATCTGGATGTACAAAATATTTAGACTGACATTAAGAAACATATGGAATCAATCAAATCTTTAAATTCTTCTGTTCATTTTAATTCCTTTGAAAAGGAATTAACTCACAAAATACGTGGGTTAGAGGAACCTATCATCCAGACCAAGAAAAAACAAATTTAGCTGAGACTTGCTTTGATTCAAAAGATCAGGTGTACGAATGGTGAAAATAGCAAAGTAATGGGTCAGCACTACGTACACTCTTGTCGTGCTCGTGGAGAAAGAGTACTAGAAAATGATGCAGGTCCCGGCACTCACATGTTGAATAAATCACTGCTGTTTGGATCTGAATTGAAATAATTTGGACGTTTCAGCCTCTCACAGGCTTTTCTCAACAATGCAATCAAGATACAGAGATAAGTTTATAAAGGGTTACACAAGGAAATGACATCACATTGTGAAAAAGTCATATACCCATACAATTAATTGTACTCGATCCTTTACAATATATGTTATTAAATACATTCAGAAATGTATATCCAGGAAAAATACGCTACAATTAATCTAAACAAGGTAAAATTAGATTTAAGAAAAAATCTATAGAAATCCACTAGTATCCATTTATTCTATAAGCAGGAATTAGTCATATGTGTGGCAAAAAAATAAAGCTAGAATGTATTGAAAAAAAAATACAATATCTCAATTATATCTGTTCATTCTCCAAGTGGGAAGTAAAATACATAGAAAGTGGTTCCTGCCATTAATTTATGCCATTACTTTATCAAACTCCTATCAATCTCGATGTTACATATAATACCTTTAATATTATTATAACTGGATTCTAATCTTTTCATATATAAATATAAATATATTTATATACAGTTGAAACTAGAAGTTTACATACACTATATAAAAAGACACACATGCATGTTTTTCTCAATATCTGACATGAAATCAGAATAAACCTTTCCCATTTTAGGTCAATTAGGATTACCATAATTTTTAATATTTGCCAAATGCCAGAATAATGAGAGAGAGAATGTTTTAAGGCATTCTTATTACTTACTGCAAAATCAAAAGATTACATACATTTCATTAGTATTTGGTACCATTGCCCTTAAACTGAATGACTTGGGGAAAACTTTCGAAATATCCTTCCACAAGTTTCTCACAATAGTTGGTCAGAATTTGTCTTGTCTTTTGCTTTTGTCCTTGGGTTGATCTGCACATGTTGGACCAAAGCACGTTCATCTCTGGGACACAGTACCCGTCTCCTTCCTGAGCGATATGATGGCTGGACATTCCCTTCTTGTTTGTACTTGGCGTATAATTGTTTGTACAGATGAACTAGGCACCTTCAAGTCTCTTGAAATTGTACCCAAGGATGAGCCAGACTTGTGCAAGTCCACAATTCTCTTCCTGATATCTTGGCTGATTTCGTTAGACTTTCCCATGATGCTACACAAAGAAGCAGTGTGTTTTAGGTGTGCATTAAAATACATCCACAGATGTGTTTCTAATTATCTCAGATGTTGCAAAAAAAAAAAAAAACTAGCAGAAGCTTCCAAATACATAACATCATCATATGGGCAGTCCAGAAATGTTTAAAGGCATATTAATCTTAGTGTATGTAAACTTTTGACTTTGCAGTAAGTAATAAAAATGCCTTAAACCTTCTCTCTGTGTTTTATTATTCTGGCATTTGGCAAATATTTAACAATATGGTAATCCTAACTGACATAAAACGGGAAAGGTTATTCTGATTTCATGTCAGATATTAAGAAAAAACATGCATATGTGTCTTTTTATATAGTGTATGTAAACTTCTGGTTTCAACTGTATGTTACACTGTTCCTTCAATTTTATACATATTACAGCAATTTAAATATAAATATTCATATTATAATTTATCTATTACTCATTTATTTATTACTTTACGTTTCATTATTTTATATTGTGTTTTTTTATTGCCATATTTTCATGTATGCCCATTAACTGCTTCCTCAAATATGATTTTCTCCAATATAATTTTCTTGACAATTTAGAACCCACTTATAACATTAAATGACTTCATCAGTGTTGGATCAACATTGTAAAAATGTCTGGGGAAAAAAAGAGAGAGAAATTATGCCACACATAAAATAAAAAATGAGAAAGGAAAATAAAATGAGATGTGAAGTTGACCTTTTATTTTCCTTTCTCTTTATTTTCCTTTCTCACACTTAGAGAATGAATAGATATAAATGAGCTTTTGTATGTTTTATCAATACATTCCAGCTTTATTTTTTTGCCACACAATTCCTGTTTATAGAATAAATTGGTACTAGTGGATTTTTATAGATTTTTTTCTTAAATCTAATTTTACCTTGTATAGATTAATTGTAGTGCATTTTTCCTGGATATAAATTTATGACTGTGTTTAACCCTTTTGTGCCAGAGCCTGTTTTCGACTTCGTGACCAGGCCAAGTTTTTCAATACTGACCAGTGTCACTTTCTGAGGTAACAACTCTGGAACGCTTTAAAGTATCCCAGTATTTCTTCTGAGATATTTTTTTTGTGACATATTGTACTTCATTATAGTGGTAAAATTAGTTAAATATAACTTGTGTTTATTTCTGAAAATATTGGAAATGTTGCAAAAAAATAAAAAATTTCGCAATTTTCAAACTTTTAATTTTTAATGCACTTAAACCAGAGTTATGTCACACAAAATAGTTCATACAGAACATTTTCCACATGTCTACTTTACATCAGCACAATATTTGAAACATAATTTTTCTTTCTTAAGAAGTTATAAGGGTTAAAATTTGATCAGCAGTTTCTCATTTTTCCAACAAAATTTACATAACCAATTTTTTTAGGGACCACATCACATTTAAAGTGATTTTGAGGGGTATATATGACAGAAAATACTCAAAAGTGACACTATTCTAAAAACTGCACCCCTCAAGGTGTTCAAATCCACAGTCAAGAAATTTATTAACCCTTCAGGTGCTTCACAGGAATTAATGGAATGTGCAAGTAAAAAATTAAAGTTTTACCTTTTCCCACAAAAATGCTACTTTAGGCCTACATTTTTTATTTTCACAAGGGAAACCAGAGAAAATGCACCATAAAATTTATTGTGCAATTTCTCCTGAGTACGCGGATAGCCTATATGTGGTGGTAAACTACTGCTTGAGCGCACTGCAGGGCTCAGAAGGGAAGGAGTACCGTTTGAATGCAAAATGGCTTGAATCGATAATGGACACTATGTTGCATTTGGAGAGCCCCTGAGGTGTCTAAACAGTGAAAATCCCCCACAAGTGACCCCATTTTGGAAACTAGACCCCTCAAGGAATTTATCTAGATGTTTGTTGAGCACCTTAAACCCTCAGGGGAGTACTGAGTATTTTTAACCCTCAGGCGATTCACAAACTTGTATAACATTGGGCTGAGTAAATTAAATATTACTATTTTTTCGACTAAAATGTTGCTTTGACCCCAAGTTTGCAATTTTGTGGTAATAGGAGATAACGAACAGTACAATTTCTCCTGAGTACATCACTACCCCATAAGTGGTGAAAAACTGCTTTTGAGGCATAGTTCAAAGCTCAGAAGGGAAGGAGCACCATATTGGAGTTCAGATTTTGCTAGAATGGTTTGAGGGTGCCATATCACATTGGCAGAGCCCCTGATGTCCCAGAGCAGCAAAAAAAACACATAAATGACCTCATTTTACATACTACACCTCTCAATGAATTCATCTAGGGGTGCAGTGACCATATTGACGCCACATGTGACTCACATAAATTTATACCACTGGGCGATGAAAAAAAAAAATAAATAAATTTTTACCACAAAAAAATTGTTTAGCCCCATATTTTATATTTTCACATGGGAAATGGGTAAAAATGGTGCCAAAATGTGTCACAATTTCTGCTGAACATGGCAATACCCTATATGTGGCTGTACAGTCCTGCTTAGCCACACGGCAAAACTAGGGAGGGAATTAGCGCTATTTGACTCTTGGAGAACAAATTATTGTAGGATAGTTTGCGGACACCATATACAGAGCCCCTAAGTGCTAGAAGAGCAGAATCCCCCTCAAGTGACACCTTTAGGAAATTTATCTACAAGTGTAGTGACGATTTTGACTTCATGGGTGTTTTCCAGAAACAAGCAGCAGTGGATGTTGCTGATTGAAAATTACAAACTGCCGTTGTAGTGACCAGTACGTTGTAGTGCCCAGTACATTGTGCCCAGCTCGTGCTTCTGGAGACAAGCACCCGTAAATTAGGCTGGCTCTCATCACTACAGAAATGCCAAACATGTGGATGCTAACTGCGGTTTAGGCACACTGGGGCTCAGAAGGGAGAGGGGCAGTTGGATTTAGGAGCACAGAATTCGTTGGATTTCTTTTAAGAGTGAGTTGCCATAGTGCTTTTCCAGAGCCTTTGTACTACCAGTGACGTGGAACCCCTGTATATTTCCAATAATAGATAACTGACCAGAGTGGGGGCTTTTTTTGTGGATTGAGTTGAAACTTTTATTCTGAATATTTTACATAACATTTGGGATCACATTTATCCGGCGCTCTACGCTGAGCACTTACTTCAGGGTTTCCATCTAAATCTCCAAGTGACATGATTCAGATGAAACTCCTGAGGGATTCATTCACTATAATGAGGCGGCAGAGTTACTCTGGACTCCATCTGGACTCTGTTCAGCATTGTCTTTCTTTCCAGAAGTGCACAAAACTGTGGAGAACCGCACTTTTATGCACTCCTAAAAAGACGGACACTGACAGATCACAGATCAGACGGCGTCCACAGTCCCTCCTCCTGCCTCATTATAGGGATTCTTCCACCGGGGGTTCCATCTGAGAAATGAGGGAATGACCCCTCTCCCTCTCACTGTCTTCTAAATGCCATGATCGCTATTGATAGCAACGGGTTAACATCATTGGGACCTGATCCAATCAGGTCCCAATGAGGTCACCTGTCGGAGCTGTTGCTCTGCACCAGAATCACAGCATTTGCAGGACCCTGGGGGTCCTGAACTCTGCGAGTCCACTGACTGTAGACAAACGTTGGTGCTGCATAGAGCCCAGCAAGCGCCGATGTTTATCTACAGTGGGCAGTCGGGAAGTGTTTAATAACATATATTGTATAGGATCGAGTACAATTAATTGCATGGGTATATGGCTTTTTCACAATGTGATTTCATTTCCTTGATGTAACCCTTTATAAACGTATCTCTGTATCTTGATTGCATTGTTCAGAAAAGCCTGTGAGAGGCTGAAATGTCCAAATTGGATCTGCATTGAAATAAACAGCAGTGATTTATTTAACATGTAAGAGCCGGGACCTGCTTCATTTTCCAGGTGTACGAATGGGGCCATTTGGAGCGGCCATATACTTCTCCCAAATCTATTCTTAAATGCAGCACTCGACCTCCCATAGATCACAAGTAACTTTTTATTCTACGGATATTGACTCCTCAGATGTTTCAGTTGATCATGCTGAGGATGGTCGTTTTTATAATAAGTCACAGTCTAATTACTAGTGTTGAGCCACCCCCGTAGTGTTCGAGTTCGGTTCGGTTCGTCGAACACCCGTGTGTTCGCCGAACTGTTCGTCGAACTGTTTGTCGAACACCTTCGAACACCGTTAAAACCAATGGCAGGCAAACAAAAACACATAGAAACACATAGAAAACACCTTCAAAGGTGTCCAAAAGCTGACAAACTGCTCAGAAGACACAACTAACACATGGAAAAGTGACAAGTACATATAGTCATGCGAAAAGAAAAGAGGTGGAGGAGTAAAAGGAGGGGGAGACACAGATATAGGCATGTCATGCCCTTCTAAAATCCAAAAAGTGAGAAGCCGAGACGGCCAGTCCGCTCCTGCCTGTGCCACCTCCGTGTCGCCGGGTTTGTGCCAGAGCCGCGGTGAACCCTGACGGCCAGCCCCCCTCTCCCAATACTGGTGCCTGTCCGCTGGTGGGTCGAGAGAGCCCCCCCTGTGGTGGAGGCAGCTCTAAGCTTTTTAATTTAAATTGTCCCTCTAATTTGAATGAATACACTTTAAATCCATTTACAAGGATCTATTGGAGGGCAAGTCTCATGCCAGCAGCCGCGTAATTCCAGCTCCAGTAGCGTCCACTAAAGCTGCTGCAGTTAAAAAGCTTTTATAAGGATCGAGCTCGGCTGTCCACCGCAAGGCATCCTAGTGCCAGTCCCAGCCCCTATGCCTTGGGGTGCCTCCTGATGCTCTTCACTAAGTATCCCGTGGTCCCGAAGCATTTCCTTTGAAAAAATTAAGTGTCCAAACTACAGGTGGTGTAGCTTGCTTAACAGCCGGGATAATCCGCTGACTAGCAGACACTGCTACTAGGCACAAAGTATTTCCTGGGCTAGATGCAGTTAAAAATTTGTAAGTAGATACTCTCGTTGGATGCTGAGAAAGCATTCCATAGAGTCTCCTGGCACGCCATATATGATTCTCTTAAAAAGCTTGGGGTAGGGGTCTAGGGGACCCTTTTATAGCCCAAATCACGGCCCTGTATCACAATACGTCACCTAGGCTGAAGATAAATGGAACTGTAGCACCGAGGGCTCGGTTGCTACAGACGTATTGCACCTCACCCAGAGGTGTGATATCTCACTCTCAGATAAGGATGGAGTGTGGATCAGGACCCGACACCTGCATGCATTACACCACATTGCCGTGGGGCAGGGCGACCAATATGCCCCTGAGATGGGCACGACAGTCCCTGTCCCTGGCTGGAGTGGGGGGAGGGAACACTGAGGAAGGGGAACCCTGCAGTGCAGGAGCAGGGAGGAAGCAGTTCCTGGGTGCATTGAGAAGGGAGTATAAAAGGTGGGCACCATCTTAGTTCAGTGCAGAGAAGTCTGAGCAGAAGTGGCAGGGAGCAGGGGCTCTGCATGAGCTCTGCTCCGGAGGCGGGCCTAGTAACAGAGGCCCAGGCCTGCAAGAGGGAGAAGGAAGGAAGAGGAGCGGAGAAGGCTCCAGGAACGAGGAATGAAGGGATCCCAGGGGTGCGGACGGGCGAGTCGCCACCGCACGCTCGAATCCACCTGCGTGGAGGGGTCAGGCCAAAGGGGGAGACCGGTCCCCGAACTAGTGGAGGCAGGAAACGACCCTCAGCTAGAAACCGGAGGCTCTGACATTTTATGTGGCGCAGCCCCTTGCTCCACCCGCTAGGAAGGCACCACATAGGGTCAGGGAAACTGGCGCCAAGTTTACCAAGAGGAGGCCCGAGGCAGCCGGACAGAAGTGTTGGTAAGAAAGGCCAGACAAAGGACACACAAAGGGGGTCCTGTGAAGCGCTCCAAAGTTATCTGGGAGTTGTCTGAGCCCCTCACCTGGTGAGCACAGTACGACGTGGGCAGCCGTTACCTGCAGACGTGGTCTGGATAATAAGAACTGTGAGTAAAGGCCCTGAACTGCATCACTGACTCCGTGTCGTTACTGCTGCTGCCCTGCACCATCACCCCCATCCTCCGCATACACTGCCCTGAGGCTATACTCCTCCCGTGGGGAGTTATGCTACGCTCTGCTGCACCCACAACACTAGCCTTAGCGGTCTGCCCTGTAGCGGCGGTTCACTCTGACCGCAATCCACGGGTGGCGTAGTCGGACATTTAAACATCAAAACCACATAAATAGTTCCGCCACTGGTTTGACCGCCCTGAGCCACGGAACCGGATCGCCGCCACGAAGACTACAACCACCAGCATCCACCAAAAAGGGTCCGGCTCCGGGTGTCCCAAGGCCCAGGGGGTGCGTCAGAACATTTTCATCACCTTTCACAATCACCAATGGGACAAGGCAGGGATGTCCTCTGTCCCCTCTCTTATACATCCTAGTGACGGAGCACCTGCTCTCATCAATTCGCCATAACCCCAATATTAGGTGGATTGAGGTGGGAGGCACCGAGTACAAGTGCTCTCTATTTGCTGATGATGTCCTAGTATATATCACTCAATCACATATATCCATCCCTGCTGTTATGGCTGAAATAGATCACTTTGTTACATGGTAAAATTTTAAAATCAATGCAGCGAAGTCTGAGGCCCTCGATGTCTCTCTCCCTAAATCCATATAGGATTCCATCCAGTCCAACTTTCCCTTTGCCTGGCCCTCACAGGGTATCAAATACTTAGGAATTCCTATTCATAGAGACCTCTCCCATCTATGTTATCTTAATTTTGGGCCCTTTATTGAACAATTCCATACAGACCACGGTTGGCAAGTTGGAACTGTGAGATTCACTACGTGCACCACTGGTATTTTGTGGAAAAGCACATGTAAGATTCTGCAACAGTCTCTGCTGATACTCCTGCATGCGTGCATTCCTTTCTATGGCAGGAATAATTTCTGCAAATTTACTTTTGTACCGGGGATCTAACAGTGTGGCAACCCAGTAGTCAGGATTATTTCTAATTCTCACAATTCGAGGGTCATGTTGCAGGTAGTGCAGCAAGAAGGCACTCATGTGTGTTGCGCATCCAGGAGCACCAAGTCCCTGTTGTGTTGGTGGCGAGGTAACAATCATGCTTCCTTCCTCTGTCCTCTCCCCCCAACCTCGCACAACAGAAATGTGATCAAGGTCTCCCTCATCTGATGAGTCTTCCATCAGTTCGTCCTCCACTTCTTCCTGGGCTCCTGCACCTTCCTCACTAGTTTGGCTGCTACCATGCGCCCTGGTAAAATCATCTCCCCCACCCTCACATGCCTGCCGCCCTGGTGCTGCCGACCGTCTGGACCTTGCAGATGTTAGCCCTTCCGCATACAACTCCTCCTCCTCTACTTCCTCCACCTCCTCTTGTGCCACCACCTGACTCCGAATTCTGTTTAACATGTGCTCCAGCATGTAAATCACCGGAATAGTCATGCTGATAATGGCATCGTCAGCACTAAACATCTTCGTCGCCATTTCAAAACTGTGCAGAAGGGTGCATAGGTCCCTGATCTGAGACCACTCCTCCAGCGTGATTTGCCCCACCTCTGAATCTCGTTGGCCCAGGCTATACGTCAGAACGTATTGCACCAGGGCTTGTCGGTGCTGCCACAGTCGCTGCAACATGTGCAGAGTTGAATTCCACCGGGTAGGCACATCGCATTTTAGCCGGTGAAGTGGCAGGCCCAACGACTTCTGTAGAGATGTAAGTCGCTGAGCTGCGGGATGCGAACGGCGGAAGTGAGCACACAGCGACCGTGCCCTCTGCAGAAGGCCATCTAGTCTGGGATAGTGGGCTAAAAATTGCTGGACAACCAGGTTCAACACGTGAGCCATACAAGGCACGTGTGTGACATTGCCCCGGCGAAGGGCCGCACCCAGGTTTGCAGCATTGTCGCACACGGCCTTCCCTGGTTTCAGGTCCAGTGGAGACAACCATTCATGAAATTGGTTCTCCAGAGCTGACCACAACTCAGCTGTGTGACTCACATTTCCCAGACATTTCAATGTAAAAACCGCCTGATGACGTTGAGCCCTACTGCCAGCATAGTAAGGAGGTGTGCAGGATCCCTTCTGCGCAGTTAGAAAGCTTGTGGCATGACCAGACAGGCTTTGGGTGCAGGTGGAAGACCTAGAGGAGGTTGAGGAGGCAGAAGCAGTGGAGGAAAAATGACATAAAGAGGATTGACGCACAACTCGTGGGGACGGCAAGACTTGGACAGCAGCCGCTTGTCCTGCTGTCACCATAGTTACCCAGTGCCCAGTCAGCGACATGTAACGCCCCTGTCCATGCCTACTCGTCCAAGTGTCTGTGGTGAAATGCACCCTGTCACACACAGAGTTTCTCAAAGAAGCGGTGATGTTGTGTGCGACATGCTGGTGGAGCGCAGGCACACCTTTCTTTGAGAAGTAGTGCCGACTGGGCATCTGGTACTGGGGCACTGCGACGGACATAAGGTCTCGAAAATCCAGGCGGAAAGGCAGCATTTCTGTAGCCAAGAGCTTGCAGATGGTGAAATTCAACCTCTTAGCTTTCTCATGGCTAAGAGGAAATGGTCTTTTACTTGTCCACATCTGAGGGACCGAGGGCTGGCTATTGTGCTTAGACGGGGTTGATAAGGGTGTCCCCGGCAAACTGCCGGTCTGTGAGGAAGATGCAGGCGGACATGTTAGGTTGCCTTGATCCAAAGGTGGTGCTATCGATGTCGGACAGCGCTCAAGACCAGCTGGTGTTACCACCTCCAAAGAAAATGATGACCTGCCAATCACGCTGGCTGTTGCGGGTAAAGAGGTGGCAGGTCTGCGCCCCAAAACAGGTGTGACTGCTGTCCCCCCAGTCACAGAGGATGAAGAGGCCGCGGATGCACAAGATATGGCAGACGGTGGTTGGCCCGGCCGGCTAGACCGCATTGTAGCACAGTGAGCTTCCCACTGCAACTAATGCTTCATGTCCTTGTGCCGGTTCATGCATGAAGTACTCAAACTATGTATTTTTTGGCCTCTACTTAGCTTTTGCTGACAAATGTTACAGATAACACGAGTTGGGTCATCTTTATCGATCTGAAAAAATGCCCAGGCTATGCAAGGCTTAGCACCCATGCGACCTGAAGAGCCACCACGACTTGTGGTGAGAGGCAGAGTTGTGTTTGAGGATGCAGTTGTTGACGTGCTTCCAGTACTACGTCTCTGTCCAGGAAGGCGCAACCTGACCTCGTCGTCACTAGCATCTTCCTCCACCTCCTCTGCTGACCTCATCTCTTGGCTGACTGTGGGTTGACAGTAAGTGGGATCTCCGACCTCATCATCATCACCCTGTGCGTTATCACACCCGTCGTCCTCAGAGCCAACCTGTTCCTGCCCTGACAAAAAACTAAAGTTGTCGCTCCAATCAGGTATTTGAGTCTTATCATCGTCTTCCTCATTGTCTCCACCAACAGGAGTTACAGTTTGGGAATGAGGGTCTACATTATGGTCAGAACCTTCTGCGTCTGGTCCTGGATCCGACTCATAAAGATTCTGGGCATCAGTGCAGATCATTTCCTCGTCTGGATTCACAGAAGCGCTGGAGTCGACCTCTGATTCCCAGGCTATAGTATGAGTAAACAGCTCTGCAGACTCAACCATCTGTTCTACCTCATACTCAGACGGGCAGCTGGAGATTTGGGAGCTGTGAGGAAGCAAGTGCGATTTGGGTGACACCTTTGAGGACTGGAGTATTTGTGATGTTGAAGTTGATGTGGAGGAGAGCCCACTTAAAGGAGCACTTGATATCCGTTGAAGCACCTGCTGTTTTTGTGCCTCATCTGGAATTTGTAGCGATTGGCGTGGCCGTAAGAAAGGGATCTTATCACATTGTCCGCTAAAAGAAGTAGACATTTTAGTTTGGCTGGAAGATGGTCTTTCTTCTGCACCTACCCCACGGACACAACCTTTTTTCCCCTTCCCAACACGCCTATTCCCCTTTCCACCAGCAGCAGGCCTTTTTCCACTCATTTTGGTGGTTAACTAATTCACAACTCTGGAGTTGTTTGCACAAAAAAACAATGGATGGTAACCGAGCAGAGCTGAGTGGCCAAACTGTGGTATTAGGCCAAAACTATTGGCTGGGTTAGATGCAGAAAAAAATTATTTTTAATTTGCAACCTGATGGAGGTCAGTATAGATGGACTAATAGACCAAGTCCCACACACCGCTAGAAGCCCAAATATTTTTTCAGAGCTAGATGCAGAAAATTTTTTTATTCAATTTGCAACCTGATGGAGGTCAGTATAGATGGACTAATAGACCAAGTCCCACACACTGCTAGAAGCCCAAATATTTTTTCAGAGCTAGATGCAGAAAAAAATTATTTTTAATTTGCAACCTGATGGAGGTCAGTATAGATGGACTAATAGACCAAGTCCCACACACCGCTAGAAGCCCAAATATTTTTTCAGAGCTAGATGCAGAAAAAAATTATTTTTAATTTGCAACCTGATGGAGGTCAGTATAGATGGACTAATAGACCAAGTCCCACACACCGCTAGAAGCCCAAATATTTTTTCAGAGCTAGATGCAGAAAAAAATTATATTCAATTTGCAACCTGCTGGAGGTCAGTATAGAAGGACTAATAGAACAAGTCCCACACACTGCTAGAAGCCCAAATATTTTTTCAGAGCTAAATGAAGAAAAAAATTATTTTTAATTTGCAACCTGATGGAGGTCAGTATAGATGGACTAATAGACCAAGTCCCACACACTGCTAGAAGCCCAAATATTTTTTCAGAGCTAGATGCAGAAAAAAATTATTTTTAATTTGCAACCTAATGGAGGTCAGTATAGATGGACTAATAGACCAAGTCCCACACACTGCTAGAAGCCCAAATATTTTTTCAGAGCTAGATGCAGAAAAAAATTATTTTTAATTTGCAACCTGATGGAGGTCAGTATAGATGGACTAATAGACCAAGTCCCACACACCGCTAGAAGCCCAAATATTTTTTCAGAGCTAGATGCAGAAAAAAATTATATTCAATTTGCAACCTGCTGGACGTCAGTATAGAAGGACTAATAGAACAAGTCCCACACACTGCTAGAAGCCCAAATATTTTTTCAGAGCTAAATGAAGAAAAAAATTATTTTTAATTTGCAACCTGATGGAGGTCAGTATAGATGGACTAATAGACCAAGTCCCACACACTGCTAGAAGCCCAAATATTTTTTCAGAGCTAGATGCAGAAAAAAAATATTTTTAATTTGCAACCTGATGGAGGTCAGTATAGATGGACTAATAGACCAAGTCCCACACACCGCTAGAAGCCCAAATATTTTTTCAGAGCTAGATGCAGAAATTTTTTTTATTCAATTTGCAACCTGATGGAGGTCAGTATAGATGGACTAATAGACCAAGTCCCACTCACTGCTAGAAGCCCAAATATTTTTTCAGAGCTAGATGCAGAAAAAAATTATTTTTAATTTGCAACCTGATGGAGGTCAGTATAGATGGACTAATAGACCAAGTCCCACACACTGCTAGAAGCCCAAATATTTTTTCAGAGCTAGATGCAGAAAAAAATTATTTTTAATTTGCAACCTGATGGAGGTCAGTATAGATGGACTAATAGAACAAGTCCCACACGCTGCTAGAAGCCCAAATATTTTTTCAGAGATAAATGAAGAAAAAAATTATTTTTAATTTGCAACCTGATGGAGGTCAGTATAGATGGACTAATAGACCAAGTCCCACACACTGCTAGAAGCCCAAATATTTTTTCAGAGCTAGATGCAGAAAAAAATTATTTTTAATTTGCAACCTGATGGAGGTCAGTATAGATGGACTAATAGACCAAGTCCCACACACCGCTAGAAGCCCAAATATTTTTTCAGAGCTAGATGCAGAAAAAAATTATAGTCAATTTGCAACCTGCTGGAGGTCAGTATAGAAGGACTAATAGAACAAGTCCCACACACTGCTAGAAGCCCAAATATTTTTTCAGAGCTAAATGAAGAAAAAAATTATTTTTAATTTGCAACCTGATGGAGGTCAGTATAGATGGACTAATAGACCAAGTCCCACACACTGCTAGAAGCCCAAATATTTTTTCAGAGCTAGATGCAGAAAAAAATTATATTCAGTTTGCAACCTGATGGAGGTCAGTATAGATGGACTAATAGAATGATGCTATGCCCAAAAGATTTTACTTCACTAGGTGCAGTAAAAAAATTGGTATTCTATACACAGGTGGTATATCTTGCAACACAGATAGGCTACTCCACTGACTAACACACTCTGCAATAGGCCAAAAAGGATTAGCTTTGCTAGATTCAGCCAAATGCTGTGAAAAAAACTTGCACAGCACTGGCACAGACCTGCCTGGCAAAAACTGATAGGAACTGATGTAACCTAGTCCTGAAAAGGACTCCAATTACAATTAGTCTTTACTCCCACAATCTATCTATTTAAGAGCACAGACCTGCCTGATAAAAGTCGTAGGAAATGCTGTAACCTAGTCCTTAAAAGGACTGCAATCACAACTATTCCCTACTCCCAAGCTATCTGTATATTTGTGCGAAAATTGGCTTGAAATTAACAAGGTATAGCGCACACAGCAACAGCGGTGCCGTCTAACACGCAGCTGCAGCAGTGAGAAAATGGTGGCGACGGGGAAAATGGCTTGGTCTTATAGGGCAAGGACATGTGACATACACTGCCAATCACACATGCCCTTGCTTGTGTGAAAAAAAGCACTTCGCTCCGTGTGTGCGCTGCTGATAGGCTGACAGATTGCACCTCCCCACTGCAAATGCGGGAAAGAGAAAAAAAAATGGAGATCTTCATTGTTCCTGCAGAGATCCATCCCCTGCCCCTCCCCCCGCCCCCTCTGTACACTCAAACTGCGTATTAACATTAATTTTCATCATTACTGAGAAAAAATCCAGTTATGATTTTGGTGCACGAACAGTTATCGAACATAACCTCGAACAGCCGAATTTTTCTCAAATTGTTCGTGTTCGCCGACCGGCTCGAACACCGCCCAAAACAGCTCGAATTTGAGATTGGCGAACAGTTCGAGTAGAACAACGCTCATCTCTACTAATTACTATAAAAAATCATGTTCTTTTTCTAAATCCTCAAAAAACGGTAGGGCCCGTAGGGTAGAAAACACTGCAAGCTCCCCAGAGCTCATTGGGAATCATCTCAGGAGCCGCCACCAGTCCCAACGTTAAATCTTATCAATTTCCACTCCTCTCACACAGAATGAATCATGTTTGCTATTGTATGGTCTGAATTTTTGCACCTACTAATTACAAACTGGATGTTTTTTCGATTATTAAGGACATTAATTGTTTTGTTCGAGATCTTACCATCAAAAAGTATTTTTGGTTGGTTAGTAATTCCAACGTCTGTGAAACACAAGTATTTACTGACAATGTTTTTATGAGGATGGGCTTAAAAGAACAATTAAGCCTACATGTCTTATGGACCTGGATCCATCAAATATTCTTTTATAGGTCACTAATACCATTCTCTCTTTCTCCACAAAAAATCCTATCATTTGGTGGTGTTGAGAAGTCTGGCCCAATCCAGCCCTTGTTCATTTTTATAAGAGTCAGCCTGTCAGCATTTTCAGTTGACAGGCTGATACGCCTATCGGTTATAATTCCACCACAGCAGTAAAAACCCGCTCTGACAAAATGCTAGCGGCAGGGCAGGCCAGGACCTCCAAGGCGTAGAGAGCCAGTTCATGCCACGTGTCCAGCTTGGATACCCAATAATTATAAGGCACAGAGGAATCATGGAGGACATGGGTAAAGTCAGCAAGGTACTCCATCAGCATCTTCCACAACTTTTCCCTCCTTGGAAGAGTACCCTGCACATTGGGGCTTGTGTGATGGGAGGGTCTGAGAAAACTGTCCCAGAACTTTGACAGTGTTCCTCTGCCTGTGCTTGATTGCATTTGTGTCTCTCTCACGTGTACTCCTTGGTTGTCCAACAAACTGTGACCTCTGCCGCCAGCGTTTTCAGATGGGAATTTTTTTAATAATTCCGCAACAAGGGCCTTCTCATACTGCCCCATTTTATAAGGCCTGTCCTGCGTGGGAATAAGAGACAGAAAGTTCTGCTTGTAGCGTGGGCGTGGTTATAGATGTATCACTAACCAATAATGACTGTCACCCAAAATTTGGACAATGCGAGGGTCACGGGAAAGGCAGCGTAACATAAACTCAGCCATGTGTGCCAGACTTCAAAGAGGCAAGACTTCCATGTTCTCACCAAGAGGAAGACTGACCATGCTCTCCTCCTCATCCTCCTCCCTGTTCTCAGGCCATCCACGCTGAACAGACAGTATGGCAGTTGTGCTGGTAGTACCATCTATGGCGCAGGAAACTAGCTCCTGTTCTTACTCCTCCTCCTCTTCCTCATTGTCGCCCAATCCATATTGAGATGAGATGAGGCTGGGCTGTGTGGAATCACCCTGTATGGTTCCTTGCTCCATCTCATCGTGTTCCACCTGCAATGCATCCTCTTTAATTGTGAGCAGATAGCATTTCAGAAGACAGAGAAGCTGGATGGTGACGCTAATTATGGCATCATCGCTGTTCACCATCTTGGTGGACTCCTCAAAGTTTTGGAGGATGGTACATACAGTACAGACCAAAAGTTTGGCCACACCTTCTCATTTAAAGATTTTTCTGTATTTTCATGACTTTGAAATTTGTACATTCACACTGAAGGCATCAAAACTATGAATTAACACATGTGGAATTATATACTTAACAAAAAAGTGTGAAAATATGTCTTATATTCTAGGTTCTTCCAAGTAGCCACCTTTTGCTTTGATGACTGCTTTGCACACTCTTGGCATTCTCTTGATGAGTTTCAAGAGGTAGTCAGTGGAAATGGTTTTCACTTCACAGGTGTGCCCTGTCAGGTTTAATAAGTGGGATTTCTTGCCTTATAAATGGGGTTGGGACCATCAGTTGTGTTGTACAGAAGTCAGGTGGATACACAGCTGATAGTCCTACTGAATAGACTGTTAGAATTTGTATTATGGCAAGAAAAAAGCAGCTAAGTAAAGAAAAACAAGTGGCCATCATTACTTTAAGAAATGAAGGTCAGTCAGTCTGAAAAATTGGGCAAACTTTGAAAGTGTCCCCAAGTGCAGTTGCAAAAACCATCAAGCGCTACAAAGAAACTGGCTCACATGAGGACCGCCCCAGGAAAGGAAGACCAAGAGTCACCTCTGCTTCTGAGGATAAGTTTATCCAAGTCACCAGCCTCAGAAATCGCAAGTTAACAGCAGCTCAGATTAGAGACCAGGTCAATGCCGCACAGAGTTCTAGCAGCAGACACATCTCTTCAACAACTGTTAAGAGGAGACTTTGTGCAGCAGGCCTTCATGGTAAAATAGCTGCTAGGAAACCACTGCTAAGGACAGGCAACAAGCAGAAGAGACAAGTTTGGGCTGAAGAACACAAGGAATGGACATTAGACCAGTGGAAATCTGTGCTTTGGTCTGATGAGTGCAAATTTGACATCTTTGGTTCCAACCACCATGTCTTTGTGCGACGCAGAAAAGGTGAACGGATGGACTCTACATGCCTGGTTCCCACCGTGAAGCGTGGAGGAGGAGGTGTGATAGTGTGGGGGTGCTTTGCTGGTGACACTGCTGAGGATTTATTCAAAATTGAAGGCATACTGAACCAGAATGGCTACCACAGCATCTTGCAGAGGCATGCTATTTCATCCGGTTTGCGTTTAGTTGGACCATCATAACATTTTTCAACAGGACAATGACCCCAAACACACCCCCAGGCTGTGTAAGGGCTATTTTACAAAGAAGGAGAGTGATGGGGTGCTATGCCAGATGACCTGGCCTCCACAGTCACCAGACCTGAACCCAATTGAGATGGTTTGGGGTGAGCTGGACCGCAGAGTGAAGGCAAAAGGGCCAACAAGTGCTAAGCATCTCTGGGAACTCCTTCAAGATTGTTGGAAGACCATTTCCAGTGACTACCTCTTGAAGCTCATCAACATAATGCCAAGAGTGTGCAAAGCAGTCATCAAAGCAAAAGGTGGCTACTTTAAAGAATCTTGAATATAAGACATTTTCAGTTGTTTCACACTTTTTTGTTAAGTATATAATTCCACATGTGTTAATTCATAGTTTTCAATGTACAATTTTCAAAGTCATGAAAATACAGAAAAATCTTTAAATGAGAAGGTGTGTCCAAACTTTTGGTCTGTACTGTATGTCTGACATCCATGTCCACTCCTGAGGTCTTATGTGTGGAGTCTGACCTGAATACCAACGGCCTTGTTGATGCTCACAAATCCTTCCCAACATCTGCAATGCAGAGTTCCAAAGTGTGGGGACATCTTAGATCAGTCAGTGAGCTGGAAGCTGCAAATGCTGCTGAAGTATGGCAAGGGCGGCGGAAGCTGTAGCTGACTTTCTAAAATGGGCACACAGGCGGCGTACTTTGACAAGCAGATCCGGCAGATCCCTGTAGGTTTGGAGAAACCGCTGAACCACGAGGTTAAGCACATGGGCCAGGCATGGTACATGTGTGAGCTCGCCTCAGAGCTGCCATCAGGTTCGGGCCATTATCACACACGACCATGCCTGGCTGTAAGGTCAGCGGTATCAGCCACAGATCTGCCTGCTCTTTCAGAGCTGTCCACAACTCTTCAGCGTTGTGCGGTTTGTCACCAAAGCATATTAGCTTCAGCACAGCCAGTTGCCGCTTTTCCGAGGCAGTGCTGCAGTGCTTCCAGCTTGCTACTGATGTGGTCATTTCAGAGATGGAGGCTGAAGAGGAGGAGGAGGTGCAGGAGCTGTATAATGTGGGGGCAACCCTGATTGACCCGGGGCCCGCAATTTTCTGCGTCGGAGGACGTGCTCCGTCCCAAGGTCCGACTGGGTCCCGTCTTCCACTATATTAACCCAGTGTGCCGTCAGCGAGATGTAATGTCCCTGCCCACAAGCACTTGTCCACGTGTCCGTGGTTAGGTGGACTTTCCCTATAACTGCGTTGTTGAGGGCACGTCTAATGTTGTGGGACACGTGATTGTGTATTGTGGGGACGGCACACTTGGAGAAATAGTGGCTGCTGGGGACCAAGTACCGAGGGATGGCCGCCGCCATCAGGTTGCTGAAAGCTTCCGTCTCCACGAGCCTAAAAGGCAACATTTCGAGTGCAGGCTGTTAGAACTCTCCTGTTAGTTTTTTTCTATTTTGGTCACGTGACCTGCTGCCTATTTATTCCAGCTCCTCCCTTCTGGCTTTGCTGGACTTCAGTGTTATTTGACTCTCTATCTAGCCAGGTGCTTTTGTACCTATCTCTCTAGTTTGTTTGGTCCTTTGGACCTCTAAGTACTTTTTGTCTGTTTGTCTTTTTGCTCCGCTACAACATCTGCTAGGAGGTGTCCAATTTTGTCCCAGTCCTTAGTTCTTTTAGGGACCCCTCCCTTTATTCTATAGGTCTGCGTTCAGACTAGCTGAGGACGAAGGCGGGTCTGTTCACAAGGAACAGGTCGCCCGCTGCAACGTAGGGAATCAGCTCAGTCTTATTGTAGGGACACATTCCCTTCTTTCCTTAGTTCTTGTAGCAGATCATAACACAGGCATTCGCGAAATGTTTGAATTTAGTAGTGTGGCCTGTGGGGCGTTGGCTCCGTATTTGCGCCTGGGGTAGGGACAACTGAATGCTGCGCTGGGACAAGGACATGGATGTGCATGCTGATGGTGCTAGTTAAGAGTGTTCAACGACAGGTGCAGGGCAGGAGGCATCTTCGCATGCGCCATGGACAGGGGATTGGCATACACGCGGGACAAGCAGTGGTGTCACCCACAGACACTGTTGCTGGACCCTAGGGTTCGGCCCACTTAGTCGGGTGCTTTGCTGCCATGTGCCTGATCATGCTGGTGGTGGTCAGGCTGCTAGTTTTGCTACCCCTGCTGATGCTGGCCTGGCAGGTGGTGCAAATGGCCTTTTTGGGGTTATCTGCAGAGTCTTTAAAAAATAAGAAGACTCGGGAAGACCTAACAGTTGTACAGGCAACTTCCGTTGTGTTGGCGTTACGAGGAATGTTTTCCCGTCTTGTGTCTGCGACCACCACACTGCTTCTTCCTGCCTGTTGTGGTGCTACACCTCCCTCCCCCTGTGTGCTGCTGTCCTCACTCTGTATGTCCCCCTGCCAGGTTTGGTCAGTTACTGCATTATCCACCACCTCGTCTTCCACTTCCTCACCCTGGTCCTCTTCCTGACTTTCTGCCAATTGTGTCTCATCATCATCATCATCCACCTCTTGCTACAGTAATTGCACTTTCCCACCGTCGCCTTCTTGTGACCGTGGCTTCTCCAATATTTGGGCATCGCTACACACTTTCTCATCTTGACTTGCTTGAAGCTGGCCGGGCGAGAGGCCCGAATCTACAAATGGAAAAGTGAACAGCTCTTCTGAGTGTCCAAGTGTGGAATCAGTTGTCTTCGGTTACTCAGCATGGCGGGAGGAAGGAGGATCAGGGTGAGGAATATGCGGTCCAGACTCACGGCTACTGAGACTTTACCATGTGCAGGGCAGGGTGGTGGTGGTGGTGGCAAAGTGACTGGAAGCATTATCTGCTATCCAACCAACAACCTTTTGACACTGCTCTGTGTTCAATAGTGGTGTTCTGCGGACCCCTAGTAATTGGGACAGGAAGGTAGAGCGACAAGATGTAGGTGTTTGTTGTGGCACAATTTTAGCTTGCCCACGGCCACGTCCTCGGCCTCTGCATGCAGCATCACCATCACGTCCACTTCCCCGTCCTTTGCCACGCACCTTGCCCATTTTTAAAGGAGGACAATATTTTCTATTTTGAATAAAGGTATTGAAATTATTTCACGTAAGGCATCCACTTTAGGTAATGTTTTGTCCCCTAGTTTGTATAGATCACAGATGTCTTCTAATCCACCAGGAAATTTCTTATCTGTCAGTGGTTCCTTCAAATGTGGTCAATCTCTTTGTAAAATATGTTTGCACACTCATAATACACATGCGTGACAATACAGCTTAAAATCTCAATTAGCCAGACAATCAGATTTGTTAAGTCAAGTGAAATACACTATTATTTTTCTGTTTCTGTTGACTTATAATTGTAGGTGTATTTCTGTGGCTGGTCAAGAAAGTCATAATATTTGTATAAAACTGAATGTTGATTTATCTTCCTTTGGAAACAATGATGTTGATTTAAAGAGTCCCCTACTATACCAACTATGTAAATAGATTAGCTCAAACAATGAGAGCTGAGCCATGTGAGTAATGCCCTCCCTAACCCCTTACCTGTGAATGTGTACTTGCAAGGGCAACTGTAACTATTTTTAAGGGGTATGTGCTTCTGCAGCAGCCAGGCTTGAAACAGAGATTGAAAGAGACTTTAAAAGGAGAAGCAAAGTTCAGACTTTCTGAGACCATCAGCTTGGAAGGATGGCTTTCCCAAACAGACACAGATTTGGAGTCTACATGATTCTAGCCTAAGGGTATATAGCCCTGACTGGAAAGATATTGATCTGCTCCATTGACCATCAGAGAGCCTATGAATACATATAGGGAGACCAAGTTGGGACGATGAAGTCACCTGGCCCCATGGATATGTTGTTTGGGGTTGCCAGGAGGGACCCACTGGTCACCTGGAACTCATGGAGACATTCGGCGAAGCCAGATTTGACCCGCCGGTCATCTGGCCCCATGGAAACTCTTGGAGAGGCCAGGGTGGGACCCTTGGGTCTCCTGGCCTTGTACATCAATGGACTGCTAACTTCCTAAGCTTGCCACTACCTTCTCTCGGTGGGGGCCCACCAGAAGCAGGGGGCCACTGGTTGAGGTAGTTGGTCCTGGAAGTCCCAAAGTCGCAGCTGTTCTATCCCTGGTGGGCGGAGCGGAAGGGTGAGGACTGTGTAATGTTGTACCATCTTGGGTATTTGCTGGTACTGTTCTGTGTGTTTATTGTCCTTCTTGTGGTTCAATAAAGTATTGCCACACTGTTTTACCCTCACCCTGTGTTGTCTGAGTAGTGTGATGCCCATGGAAGACCCCGGGTCTTCACATATTTTTAAAATAATGATGGTAGTACAATTTTTACTATCAAGAATTTAAACTGCAATTCAGACCACGTTGTCTTCATTATTACCGTAAATGCATTTATTGCAATTTAAAATATATTAGTTCAATCATTAGAAAAATGAAATCTAGGATCTGTGAACATATTTATGACATTGTTCACACATCTAATCGGAACCTGTCAAGTGCTTCGAAACACTTTGTTACACATCACAATATGGATATTTCTAATCTTAGAACTTATGCAACCGAGTCTGTCCTTAATTGTGTTTGTGGTGGTGATTGTGAGAAAATTCTTCAGAACAGAGAAGCGTATTGGATTTTTTCTCTGAACACCCGGGCTCCTACAGTGTTAAATATCAGAAGAGTGATCATGCTTCATGATCACAACTCTGTGTAAATATATTTTTCACTTGTTTATATTTCTTTTTTTTTATTTACTTTTATTTTTTTCATTTTATTTTTCTATATATATTATATTTCTTGTCCATTTTGTTTATTTATTCATATAAGTTCTCCTGTAGATGATTTTATCTGATTTGAATTGGTTTGTCACTGCTATTCTCACTCATGTTCTGCTTAATTAATTGATCATGTGTCTATTTATAGTTCCGCCCAAGATAGTTTCTGAGTAAATCAAGTGTGAGAACACAGTGTGCGTTCGAAACGCGTATGGTGATCTTGGGTCATTTTTTCTTTCCCCGTACCCCGAGTTATTTTCCCCTGATATGTGACATGTCTTTTAACTTTTTAATTAAAGTGTGATTTTACCTTGTCTGGATTGAAGCTGGATCTTTTCCTCTCCATTTATAACATATTTGCGCATCGTGGAGTGGTGGACAAATTTAGCAATTTTTAGTGTTTTTTGTAAGAAAGTCTTTACTGAGAGCTGGAAGAGACGGGAAAACAGTGTAGACAATTCTTCAAAGCAGAGAATGAAGTTTATTCAGAGGTACGCGGCAGAACAGTTCAGAAAGCAGGCAGGGAAAATACACTGGCACTCGCAGGTGTCCAGACCAGCGACACAGCATTGGGATATCTGGCGATGGCCTGGCCCTGGTGTGGCTTCGGTCTTGGCGATGGACTGGCATGGACTGCCTGTAAACTGGCGATAGAATGGCCCAGAACAACAGTACCAAAGCCTTTTTATGCATAACTTAAACAAAGGAACTAGATATTGCGGCATAAGGCGTATACATGATAACATCATACTGCAGGGAAGATGTGCATTTTAGAACAACAATTTGATAATGCAACATGACAATATTTATGAGCATTTTTACCAAACTCCTTTAGAATCTATAAATCCCCATGTCCTTACTTAAGTAATGATAATTTCCTACCAGTTCTCGACATATTGACAACTGTATTGTCCTAATTTCCATACCACAATTAAAAGGACATTATTTACTACCCTATAACACCACTTATTTACTCTCACATTGACCTGAAGCTGATGCTATTAACTTTTTTGTATACTAACCATACCTGCCAATGCACTGACATCATTTTATGGCTGCATTGTGGGGAGAGCGCAAAACATGCATCTCATTAGCTGCAAAACTTACTTAGCTCAAACTTCTGAACAAGATGGCTGCTAGGTTTAACATGGCTGTTCATAATATTAAGACTTCTCATTCTCTTAGATTTTTCACACCAGTTTGAAACAGCTTTGCCACAATGAGTGGAGCTGTGGAAGAGCCATGGCTGGATGGCGCCCATCAAATTCAGCAAAAGTGTGTCACGTGTAATAGACAGTCGCTCTGGATCTGGCTGTATAAGGTCACTGCCTTTAGGACGCAGTGGCGACCTCCCTCCTGCTGCTGATTGACACACCCTTGCCTGGGAGTTAAACACTCAGTTTGCTCTAGGGAATCGCCGGTGATACTTCTATGCACAGGCCTGGAGCACTAGCAGTTGGCTAGCATCTTCTCTGGTGCCCATGGAGGACAGTTGGCGTTATTCCTCTGGTGTCTGCTCAAGATAATTTCATTCCCTCTGTTTGTCTACCTTGTTGTCTTAGCTTATAGTGGGGCCTGACCAGTGCTCTCCCCTCCCTCTCCCTATCTAGGGTCAAGCTCTAGGGTCTTCCAGAGTTTAGGGTCCTGCTCGGTGATAGGTGTGGAACCTATATAGGGATGGTAGGGTAGGTAGGGTGACATTAGATCTGCCTAGGGGTCTCCACTCCCCCTTTCTCTAGTGTTTGGGCTTCCTCCCCCTCTTCCCTTCGTGTTACACTTAGTCTTTCCCACACCTTGCGTGACATTATCACTGGCCGTGCATAAATAGAGAAGAAAAAAAACCTGACAAGTGGTTCTGTTTGTGTGTGATTTTTTTTTCGGATGTCTTTTTTTTTTTCTTTCTCACTTGGTTCATGGATCGAGTTGCAGGGCTGTCAGAGAAGCTGTGCAGGCTGTCGCTGGAGGTGACTGACCTCTGCTATGAGGTTCAGCAGCAGCAACAGCAGCGGTGGGTCCCTTATGTTGGGGTCTCTGCGGGTAGGCCAGTCCAGCTTGAACCCAACGTTGCCCTCCCGGATAGGTTTTCAGGAGGTAGGGACAAGTATTTTGTGTTCAAGGAAGCTTGCAAACTGTATTTTAAACTTCATCCTTACTCCTCTGGAGATAAGGAGCAGCAAGTGGGAATTGTGATCTCACTACTGGGCTTTCTCTGTCGCAGGGCTCGGTTTGTTTCCAGTCTGTGGAGGTTTTTTTCGGGGCTCTAGCCTTCATCTATGATGACGCTGACCAAGTCTCCTTGGCTGAGTCGCCTTCAGACGGGGAATCGGTCAGTAGAGACATATAGCTCCGAATTCCGCAGATGGGCAACTGATACAAAATGGAACGACTCGGCTCTCAGAAGCCAATTTTGTCAGGGCCTTACTGAAAGGTTGAAAAATGCTTTGGCAGTGTATGAAATCCCAGAGTCCTTGGAGGCTGCCATGTTTTTGGCCATACGTGTTGATAGATGCCTTCGGGATAAATGGATGAGACCACCTTCTCTGGAGCTCTCTTTTCGGGGTAACTCCCCTTTGCCGGGGAAGCAGTCTTGGGTGAACCAGTACTGGGGGATGTGGAAGAACCCATGTAGTTAGGGGGTGCCTCTGCATCGTAAATTTCCCCTGAAATCCGCAAAAAAAAATGGCATTTGTTTTTTTTTGTGGAAAAAAAGGACATTTTATTGGGGCCTGTCCCTCAATTCCTAAACAAAAGGAAACTCAATTAACCCTTGGTAGTCTGGAGTTGGATAATCAAGGGGTGCGTTTATCATCAACCTGCAGTTCTCGGTTTGTCCTGACAGCAGAGGTGGTGTAGAGAGCAAGACTCAGAAAATTTCTGTGTTTCTTAACAGTGGAGCTGGTGTCACCATGGTTGATGCTGAGTTTGTGAGAACTCATGGTCTTGCTTGCTGTACTTTAGTTAGGCCCATTCCCATCTTCGCCATCGACTCAGTGCCACTTGCACAGAAAGCTCTAACTCAGATTGTACATAATGTAAGACTGAGGGTGGGGTCAGTTCATTGTGAGACAATCCCTTGCTATGTCCTGGACAGTCTTCCCACTCCAATTGTACTGGGTTGACCCTGGTTGGTGAAGCATAATCCGTTGGTGGATTGGCAATCCAGAGAGATCATTGAGTGGAGAGATTACTGCCATGAGAACTGTTAAAACATTTCCCTTTCTAAAGTCTCTACAGAGACCTTACCTGCATTTTTGCCTGGTTTTGAGGATGTTTTTTCCTGAGAGGGGATGTCAGGATTTGCCTCCTCTTCGTGCATGTGAATGTCCTATTAACCTGACCCTCGAAGCAAAACTACCAAAGTCCAGACTGTATAATCTTTCTGGCCCTGAGAGACAAGCTATGAAGGATTTCATTGCGGAAAGTCTGGAGAAGGGACATATCAGACTCTCATCTTTGCCTGTGGCGGCAGGGTTCTTGTTCGTGAAGAAAAAAAATAGCGGTCTACGTCCCTGTTTAGATTTCCAGGAATTTAATCAAATTACCATTCGAGATTCATACCCTCTTCCTCTGATTCCAGATTTGTTCAGCCAAGTTGTGGGAGCTAACGTGTTCTCCAAGTTGAATTTAAGGGGAGTCTACAATCTGGTTAGAATCTGAGAGGAGAATGAATGGAAAACAGAGTTCTATGCCCCTGAAAGGCATTTTGAGAGGCTGGTTATACCTTTCGGTTTGACCAATGCACCTGCGGTGTTCCAACATTTCATTAATGATATTTTCCACCATTTGGTAGGCAGGTTTGTGGTGGTCTATCTGGATGATATTTTGGTTTACTCACCTGATTTTGAGACACATTGGGAGCATGTTAAACAGGTGCTTCAGATATTAAGGGATAACAAACTATATGCCAAACTTTCGGCGTCCAGGAGGTGCAGTTTTTGGGATACCTGTTGCGATCTTCGGGTTTTCGGATGGATCCGGAGAAGATCCGTGCTTTGATTGATACCGTTTTCTGAGCTTTAATAAATTTTGCCGGAAATGTATCCAAAATTATTCGGTAATTGTGAAACTGACATGACAAGGAAGGGGTCTGATCTTTCTAAATGATCAAATGCCGCCCTGCAGGCTTTTTCCTCCCTAAAGAGCTGTTTGGCTACTGCACCTATACTCAGTTAATCCGATGTTTCCCAATCTTTTTTTGTTGAAGTTGATGCGTCGGAGGTGGGTGTTGGAGCTGTGTTGTCTCAGGGTCCGTCCCCTGGTAAATGGCGTCCATGCGCTTTCTTTTCTAAGAAATTATCTTCGGCTGAGAGAAATTATGACGTGGGTAATAGGGAGCTTTTGGTGATTAAATTGGCATTCGAAGAATGGCGACATTGGTTGGAGGGGGTTGTCCACCCTATTACTGTTATCACTGACCATAAGAACCTTTCATATCTTCAATCGGTTAAACGTCTCAACCCTAGGCAAGCTAGATGGTCCCTGTTTTTTACTAGGTTCAATTTTGATTTCACTTTCCGTCCAGGGGTCAAAAATGTCAAGGCTGATGCTTTGTCCAAGAGCTTTCCTGGTGGTGGTGAGCATGAGAACCCTGCCCCAATTTTACAGAAGGGGTTAGTCATTTCAGCATTGTACCCTGAACTGGAGGTTGAGGTGTTGGAGGCTCAGGGGGACGCCCCTGCCTCCTGCCCTTCAGGAATGCTATTTGTACCATCTAATCTGCGCCGCAATGTAATTAACCGGTTCAGGACCGCCCACTGTACATAAACGTCGGCGCTGCCCGGGCTCTGTGCAGCGCCGACGTTTAAAAACGGTGGGTGGTCCCGCAGCTCTCAGGACCCCCAGGGTCCTGCTAGCGCTGCGGTACCGGTTCAGAGCGATAGCTCTGACATGTGGCATCATGGGGACCTGAATGGATCAGGTCCCCATGATGTTAACCTGTTCCTATCTTCTAGATGCCGCGATCCATAGCGATCGCGACATTTAAAAGATAGTAACAGCTGGTGGTCGGCGATCGGGACCCCCCACATACCTCAGGAGCGGCGGGGATCCCGGTGCTGTGACCTCTGACATCATTGAGACCTGATTGGCTCAGGTCTCGATGATGTCAGTGTCACACCAGCCAATCAGAGAGATCACCAGGGAAGTTTGTTTTAGCAACAAACTTTCCCGGGCGATCTGCCTGATAAATACACTGTTTCTCCTCCGATCTCAGTGAGAGAGCAGAGGAGAAACAGTGTGACAAGAGCTGTGTCAGCCTTGCCACTGTGAAAGTAAAAAAAATAAAATAAAAAAGAAAGTAAGAGTTAGGGTTAGTGAGTCTGTCAGATCAGTCAGTCCTGTCAGATCAGTCCAGTCAGATCTGTCAGTCAGTCAGTCCTGTCAGATCTATCAGTCAGTCAGTCCTGTCAGATCTATCAGTCAGTCAGTCCTGTCAGATCAGTCAGTCAGTCCTGTCAGATCAGTCAGTCAGTCCTGTCAGATCTATCAGTCAGTCAGTCCTGTCAGATCAGTCAGTCAGTCCTGTCAGATCAGTCAGTCCTGTCAGTCCTGTCAGATCTGTCAGTCAGTCAGTCCTGTCAGATCTGTCAGTCAGTCAGTCCTGTCAGATCAGTCAGTCCTGTCAGATCAGTCCAGTCAGTCAGTCCTGTCAGATCAGTCCAGTCAGTCAGTCCTGTCAGATCAGTCCAGTCAGTCAGTCCTGTCAGATCTGTCAGTCAGTCAGTCCTGTCAGATCTGTCAGTCAGTCCTGTCAGATCAGTCAGTCAGTCCTGTCAGATCAGTCAGTCCTGTCAGGTCAGTCAGTCCTGTCAGATCAATCCCGTCCGTTCAGTCCGGTCCGTTCAGTCCAGTCAAAAAATCTAAAAATAAAATGGCCCGTCAGACTTATACCGCAGAGGAGGTGTATGCACTGCTGTGTTCTGACACTGATGACAGCGCAATCTCAGATGGAGATGTGGATTTTGAGGGCTTTAGTAGCGGCGACACTGAGAGCTCAGAAATGAGCAGTGATTCTGGTCCATCCTCAAGCCCAAGGACCAGTACAACAATAGGGGCAAATAGCGCTACTGGAGAAATGTCTCCAAATCAGGGAACATTGCCCAGTACAAGCGCTGTCCCTGCTACTAGTGAATTGGCGCACCCCAGTGTACAAGGGGCTTTGCCACATGATCTAGCATTTCCCAGATGGGAGGCTTCGGATTCGGCTGCTCCATTCAGCCCTGATTTCAACGCCACTCCTGGTATAAATGTGGAGGTGGAAGATTTTGGACCAATTCATTTTTTTAATTTGTTTTTTACAGACAGCTTGCTAGAGCATATTGTCGTGCAAACAAATTTATATGCATCCCAATTCATAAGCCAGAATCCCCGATCTTACTATGCTAGGGCAAATTTATGGACACCAACTAATGTCCCGGAAATAAAAAAAATTTTAGGACTTACATTTGCCATGGGGTAAAAAACCGAGCATTCGATCCTACTGGTCCAACCACCCTGTTCAAGCCACCCCTATGTTTTCAGTCATTCTGCCTAGGACCCGTTATGAAATGCTCATGCGGTTTTGGCATTTTAACGACAATAGTCAATGCCTGCCCAGAAATGCCCCAGAACATGACAGGTTATATAAAATTAGACCCATCATTGAAAATTTGTCAGAAAAATTCTTAAGCCTCTACACCCCAACACAAAATATTTCTATAGATGAGTCCCTTGTAAAATTCAAAGGAAGACTGCACCTCAAGCAATTTATCCCATCTAAAAGGGCAAGGTTTGGAATAAAGATCTATAAAATGTGCGAAAGTTCAACCGGATACACATCCGCTTTCCGCATATATGAGGGGAAAGATAGCCAACTAAACCCACCAGGATGCCCTACTTATCTGGGGACATCTGCAAAAATTGTTTGGGAGCTGATAAGTCCATTTTTTCAAAAAGGCTACAATCTATATGTGGACAATTATTACACCAGCATACCCCTATTTAAAAGTCTGGTTGAACACAACATCGGGGCTTGTGGGACCATCTGTAAAAACCATCAGGGGTTTCCACAACCATTGGTCAACCAAAAGTTCCAAAAGGGGCAGTCAGGGGCTGTACGCAACGGAGAGCTGCTTGCCCTGAAATATAGGGATAAGAGGGATATTTTTGTCCTCAGCTCGATCCACACAGATGCCACAAGGGCCACTGTAGAACTAGGATCCACCACTCCGAAGCAAAAACCTGTGTCAGTCATTGACTACAACAAACACATGGCGGGTGTGGACCTTGCAGACCAGGTTCTACAGCCATACCAGGTATCAAGAAAGTCCTATACCTGGTATAAAAAGTTGGTTATCTATTTGTTTCAGGTGGCCACATACAATTCTTTTGTGTTGTACAAAAAAGCAGGAAATTCAGATCCTTTTCTTGATTATCAAGAAAAGGTAATTGAAAATCTTGTCTTTCAAAGTGTTAGCCCCGCTCATCCATTAGAATCTGAGGATGTGAAAAGACTCACTGAGCGACATTTTATTGCACTTATTCCAGCAACGGAACCCCCAGAAAAGATGTCGTGTATGTACTAAGAGAGGAATGAGGAGTGATACCCGCTACTATTGCCCACAATGCCCATCATTGCCAGCCTTATGCGTCACTGACTGCTTTAAAATCTACCACACAGAACCACGTTTTTAAACTGTAAAAATGTATCCCAATTTGTCATTCAAACATTTGGTTCATTTAGTGAATGACATATTCGAGTAGAGCTCACTTAATTTCCAGGGGGGTTCTCCAGAATCTAAACCTTCCATTGCGTGCTTGTCTCTGGAAATCATCCATCGAGTTAAAATGGTCACTAAACCCATAGATGAATTCCCAGAGGGGTGTCATTTCCAAAATGGGGTCACTTCAGGGGGGATTCTTTAGCTCTGGTACTCTGAAAAGTGCCAGAACAGCATAATCCCCCCTGAAGTGACCCCATTATGGAAATGACACCTCTGTGGGAATTCATCTATGGGTTTAGTGACCATTTACCTACTTATTTTCCCACCACTAGATTAATTTATACAGAGGAGTAGATTGTAAAATTCGGTCACTTGTTGTGGGTTTCCTCTGTTTAGGCACCTCAGGGGCTCTCCAAATGCAACATGGCGTCCGCTATCCATTCCAGTCAAATTTCCATTCCAAAAGTCAAATGGCGCTCCTTACCTTCCAAGCCATGCCGTGCGCCCAAACAGTGGCTTTGCACCACATATGGGGTATCAGCGTGCTCAGGAGAAATTGCACAACACATTTTGGGGTCCATTTTTTCTGGCTGCCCTTGTGAAAATTAAAAATTTGAGGCTAAAGTAGCAGTTTTGTGTTAAAAATGTGTTTTTTTATTTTCACCCTTCAACATTATAAAATTGTGTGAAGCCCCTGGGGGTTCAAGGTGCTCACCACACATCTAGATAAGTTCCTTGAGGGGTCTAGTTTCCAAAATGGGGTGACTTGTTGGGGGTTTCCTCTGTTTAGGCACCTCAGGGGCTCTCCAAATGCAACATGGCGTCCGCTATCGATTCCAGTCAAATTTCCATTCCAAAAGTCAAATGGCGCTCCTTACCTTCCGAGCCATGCTGTGCGCCCAAACAGTGGCTTTGCACCACATATGGGGTATCAGCGTGCTCAGGAGAAATTGCACAACACATTTTGGGGTCCATTTTTTCTGGCTGCCCTTGTGAAAATTAAAAATTTGAGGCTAAAGTAGCAGTTTTGTGAAAAAAAGTTAAATGTTCATTGTTTTCTTCCACATTCCAAAAATTCCTGTGAAGCACCTGAAGGGTTAATAAACTTCTTGAATGTGGTTTTGAGCACCTTGAGGGGTGCAGTTTTTAGAATGGTATCACTTTTGGGTATTTTCTGTCATAAAGGCTCCTCAAAGTCACTTCAAATAAGATGTGGTCCCTAAAAAAATGTTTTTGTAAATTTTGTTGTAAAAATGAGAAATCGCTGGTCAACTTTTAACCCTTATAGCTTCCTAACAGAAAAAAAATTTGGTTCCAAAATTGTGCTGATGTGAAGTAGACATGTGGGAAATGTTATTCATTAACTATTTTGTGTGATATATCTCTCTGATTAAAGGGCATGAAAATTCAAAGTTTGAAAATTGCAAAATTTTCAAAATTTTTGCCAAATTTCCGATTTTTTCACAAATAAACGCAAGTGATATCGAAGAAATTTTACCACTATCATGAAGTACAATATGTCATGAAAAAACAGTCTCAGAATCAGGGGGATCCGTTGAAGCATTCCAGAGTAATTACCTCATAAAGTGACAGTGGTCAGAATTGAAAAAATTGGCCCGGTCACGAAGGCAAAAACAGGCTCTGGCGCGAAGTGGTTAAGGAACATCACAACTTTGTGTTTGCTTGTTATCCAGGTGGTAAGGCAACTGCGGATCTCCTTTCTTGTAGTTTTTGGTGGCTGGGGATGCATCGGGATGTGGTTAAACATGTACCTACTTGTAGAATTTGCGTGCGTTCTAAAGTATCGCATATCCATCCGTTTGGTACTCTTCTTCCGCTACCTATTTCGGGGTTACCCCGCGCATCACACCCTGCATCCACCGCAAGCTTTCCCAATTAATGGGGAGAGGGTGAGTGCGCGGGGTAACCCTGCCCTCAGCCCAGTATCCACTGTGGAATGCAGAAGAGAGAGACCCCCGGCTGCATCTGGAACATGACGTGACATCAGCGGATGTCAGAGCCGGCTGTAGCTGGGGGTCACGTGATGCCTGTGAGTGGCCAGTAATAGTGCCGCTCACAGGCAAGAACAGCAACACAAGGTATTTACAAAGAAACTTATTTTCATCATAAATATACATTGGCCTACCTCAGACCCTTAAGAACCACAATGTCTTTCACAGGTCTCTGCTCAAAAGATATGTAGAACCTCTTAAGTTTAATTCTTCTCCCCTGCTACCACCCCCAATCATGGTTGATAATAGTTTGGAGTTTCAGATTTCAAGGATTGTAGATTCTCATCTCCAGCTTTGTTCCCTACAGTACTTGGTGCACTGGAAGGGTTATGGTCCAGAGGAAAGGATGTGGCTTTCAGCATCAGAGGTGAATGCCCCTAGGTTGGTTCGTGCATTCCACACCTCTTATCCTGAGAAACCTGGTCCCGAGTGTCTGGAGACCACTCGTAGAAGGGGGGGTACTGACGTGGGTGTGTCAGGTGCAATAGACAGTCACTCTGGACCTGACTGTAGAAGGTCACTGCGCTTGGCATTACAGACACCTTCCTAATCCTTCTGCCTTTAGGACACAGCGGCGACCTCCCTCCTACTGCTGATTGACACACCCTTGCCTGGGAGTTAAAAACACTCAGTTTGCTCCAGGGAATTGCCAGTGATACTCCTATGTACAGGCCTGGAGCACTAGCTGTCAGCTAGTGTCTTCTCTGGTGCCCATGGAGGACAGTTGGTGTTATTCCTCTGGTGTCTGCTCAAGCTCATTTCATCCCCTTTGTTTGTCTACCTTGTTGTTTTTAGCTTGTAGTGGGGCCTGACCAGTGCTCACCCCTCCCCCTTCCTATTTAGGGCCAAGCTCTAGGTTCTTCCAGGGTTTAGGGTCCTGCTCGGCGATAGGTGTGGAACCTATATAGGTAGGTAGGGTGATATTAGATCTGCCTAGGCATCTCCACCTCCCATTTCCCTAGTGTTTGGGCTTCCTCCCCCTCTTCCCTTTGTGTTGCACTTTGTCTTACCCACACCTTGCGTGAGAAAGTGTTAGCGTGTTTTTACAACGGGTTGCAAGCTTGCGTATTTTGGCCAAAATAGTGACCAATACCTCATGTAATGTATTTATCTTATACATTATTTTCCATCTTTTTATTGCACCTTTTCCATTTTTTGCAGGATGCAGCCAGGCCCTTTATTGCTGGTTGGGTGAATTGGGGTGCACGTATATAGTGCTGGACAGCCCCCTCGATATAAAATTATGGGTGTCATTAATAGGCTGCAAGCCAGACACTGTGTACCACACCTATCTGTGTGACTGGCGTCCTATATAAGCTGCTTTTGTGTGCATTGTTAATACTACAAAGCAACTCACATATCTGACAATTCATGGAGGAGGTGGCTGTCACATCAGTATTTCGCACCTGTGTGGCCCCCGTCTTTATCATGGGTAACTGCTGCATCCTGCTTCTGCATTGGCAATCTGACTTGGTGTTGGTAAGACTGTTTGTTTTTTTCTGTGATGTTTTTTTTTTCAGTTGCGCACCGACTACTATTTAACATGAGTTCAATTGTAATAGGCTAATTCTGAACACAACCACTTCCCCTATTATAAGAGGGTGTGCACACGTACTCAACTTCATTATTTTAGTTTTGTTCTTTTTATTTTTCCTCTCAAAAGGATTTTTTCCGTTTGTTTCTCAATTGACCGAGACCCAACCAGGAGTCTCCATATTCCAAAAAATTAGGGGAAGACACCAACAAAGTGGCATCAATTTCACCAGAGTAGAAATAGTATAATGGGGCCGACACCCCTTCCACTACAGGAAACACACCAGATGGAGACTCAACCAGAAGTTTTCGCATTTCAAAAAATTGTTGGTAACATCAGAAGCAGCTACAGCAGGCACAGAAGCAATAACAAAGATGTCACAGACTGCAATAATGCGAGATCAATGCAGCACACTAAAAACTACACCATCGCCTAGTCTACACAGTCTGCGATTGGGGTGCAAAAGTCCTTGGAGATCCATGACTTGTTCATCTTTTTGAAAGTTAGGTGGTCTACACTTTCAGGAGACAGTCAGATGCGCATATCCATCAGTACACACCAGCAGCACTAAAGACATGGTCTGAGAGAATGCTGGCTGCCGGGCATGATAAAACCTCCAAGGTGTGACAGGCCTTTTCCATTTTTGAAGACCAAAAAGAAAAAAGAGCCCAAACCCTCCCAGATGGTATTCATAATGAGATCGAGATACTCCTGTACTCTAGTCATTCACTATGTGTTATACTTGTACTCTGTTGTGCTGGTGCATGAACTGGTCTAAAAAATGTGTGAAATGACTTACAGAAATTGCTTCTACCACTTACACTGCTGCTGCCAATGTTTTTGTGTTGACAAATTGATGTTCCAGAGATTGGAAGTCTAGAACTGCGATGCACACTGTGTGCCTCAGTGCTGTCTTGGGGAAAACCAGTCTTAAGGTTGTCTAAAAGCGTGTTACGATACTCCAACATGCATGGTCCCGTTACAGGGCGGGAAGCATCAGGCAAAATTTAGTCCTGTACCATGGATCTAACAGAGTGGCAACCCAGTAGTCAGCACTATTTCGAATCCTAACAATATGGTGATCATGTTTCAGATAGTGCAGCAAGAAGGCTCTCATGTGTCGGGTTCTTCCATGAGGTCCAAGCCCATGGTTTGTTGGTGGCTGGGTAACACTGATGCTTGCTTCCTCCATCCCCTTCTGCCAACCATCGACAACAAGAGTGGATCATTATCTTCTTCATCTCCTGACTGTTGCTCGCCCATCACCTCTTCCTCCTCATCCTCCTCCATTTTTTTCTCAGCTCCTGCATCTTTACTAACAGTTTGTCTGGTACCACGAGCCCCCCTCGATCGCTGTAATCCACCCTCCCTTGGTACTCGCCTGTGTGACGACAGTCTGAAACTTAGAGACATTATTATCCCTTCCGCATCCTCCTCTACTTCCTCCTCTTCCTCTGGGACCACCACCTCCTCCCCTAAACTATTCAAAGTGTGCTCCAGCATGTTGATGACCAAAATAGTGATGCTGATGATGGCATCGTCAGTGCTAACCATCTTAGTAGCCATTTCGAAACTGTGCAGAAGGGTGCAGAGGTTCTGCAAGCATTGGGGATTCCAAGACTTATGGAGCAGCCCCTTCCCTGCCTACCCCCATAGCCACCAGAGTCACCCAATGCCCAGTCAGCGAGATGTAATGCCCTTGGCCATGCTTACTCGTCCAGGTGTCTGTGGTGAAATTCACCCTGGCAGACACAGATTTAGGAAAGGAATGAGTGATGTTGTCTGCAACATGCTAGTTTAGTGCAGGCATAGCTTTCTTAGAGAAGTAATGATGACTGGGCAACTGGTATTGTGGGACTGCAACAGCCATCAGTTTTCAGAAACCATCTCTATCCACCAGGTGGGAAGGCAGCATTTCCGTGGCTAAAAGATTGGAGATGGTGGAGTTCAACCTCTTAGCTTTGTCATGTGTAGAATGAAACAATCTTTTACGTGACCAAAGCTGCGGGACCGAGGGCTGGCTGCTGTGCTGAGAGAAATTGGAGTAGGGTGAACAAAGCAAATTGCTGGACCGTGAGTGAGGTGCATGCGGAGATGTTAAGGTGGATTTAGAAAGATGTGGTGTGCTCGGTGAAACAAAAACAGCAGGCATGTCCACTTTCGTTACAGCTGAAGGGCTCTCAGCCTGCCTGGAGCAAGTAAACAAGTGGTGGTTCTGTGGCCGGAGACCTGTGTGAGAACACTTGGCATGGTGATGGAGGAGGAAGAAGCAGCAGATGCGGTTGATGGGGCGGCCCATAGTTGGTGAGGCCCACTGGTCCGCATTTTATCGCAGTGAGATTCCCGGGCTAACGCATGTTGATCGCACATGTGCCACTTCATGCATGTAGTAGTCAAATTATTGTAATTTTTGCCTGAGTCATTTTTGCAAAGTTGGCAGGTAACTTGAATTTCGTCATCCTTTGTGGTCTCAAAAATGGCCCAGGCTAATCAACCCTTGCCGCCACTGTGAGCTGCAGACCCACGACCGCTGATGGCCACAGCCACAGTTGTGGCTAAGGATGCAGTGCTCGACGTGGTTGCATCACCCCATGTCTGTGCCATAGTCTGCAAGGAAACCTCCTCGTCTTCCTCCTCCTCCACCTCAGCTGAGCTACTCAGCTGCATGCCTCTGGATTCACACCAAGTGGGAACTACAACCTCATCATCATCCTCTCTGTTCTCCCACTCTTCGCCCTGGGAGTCACCCTCCTCCTCTTCCTGCTCTGACAGCACAGTATAGCACAATATATACACCTCATGTATCTGCATCAGGATCACCTCTTACCTCGGGGGTTAAGGTATGGCGGCGAGGGTCAGGATTCTGCTTGGACCCTAGTTTGTCCTGCCCTGGATCCAACATAAAAAATTTTTGGATATCGGTACAGATGCTTTTTTCCTCTTGAGTCTGTGAATCTTTGGAGCAGACCTCTAATACCCATGGCATATAATGTGTGAACAATTTTGCAGACTCGCCCATCTGTGGTTCCCTACAGTCAGTTGGGCGGTTGGAGAGTTGTGACGTGGGCGGAAACAAGGGTAATTGGGGTGCCACCTCTGAGGACTGTACTGTGTGTGATGTTGAGGTGGAGGAAGAGGAGGAGAGGCCACTTGCAGCAGCACTTGCCATGCACTGGAGCACATGCTCTTTCTGGCCCTCATCTACAAGGCGTACCACTGTGCGGCTGCCAAAGAAAGGGTGTGGAGTAGCCCATCCAGTAATAGAAGTTGTCAGTTGTCTTTAGATAGGATGTGACGGTGTTGGTTCAGTAGAGCTTTCACTAACAGTACCACCTACTCTACATACACCTTGAACACCTAGCCTATTCCCCCTTCCACCATGACCTCACTTTTTTCCTCTCACGTTGGATGTACCCTTCCCCTCTTTTAACTAGTTGTTTAACAAACCTATGCCCAGACCTGTCAGTCACCTGTCACTAAATTACCAATCAGTATTTATTTGATTAGATAGTGTGGCTGGAACACACAATTAGCAACAAAAAATTAGATTTTATACTGTGGAGCTCTGGATATAGCAGAATCTCAGCGCGAAACAATTACAAGCTCAGATGTAGCCTGCTTTATGTAGTATGGTAGTAACAGAAAAAATAGATTTTCTACTGTGGAACCCGGGATACAGCTGAATCTCAGCGCAAAACAATTACAAGCTCACATGTGGTCTTATTTATGTAGCATGGTAGTAACAGAAAAAATTAGGGTTTCAAAGGTGTACTCCTGCATGGAGCACAATATCAGAACAACAGAGTTATATGCTGAAATGTGGCCTGGTGTTTCTGTCTGGACTACACTAATAGCAAAAACTATTGATCTGCTGGAAGGTCGATTTCACAGCCACACAGAATCCTATCCATCTAAATTATCTGTCTTACAAGCAACCGCCAAGCTAACTATCTCACTCTCTCATCATCCACTAGCAGGAGTAGCCTCTCTGCACTGTTACACTGACAAAATGGCGTCAAAACAACATGTCTGCTCTTTATATGGAGAGGGACATGTGACTTCGGCAGCCAATAACACAAACCCTTGTGTCCGGACGTTGTGGATGGATCCTGCGCTCTGATTGACTTGCTGTACTCTCCACACATTAAGTTAAGAAAAAGAAATTCAGAATTAAGAATAACAGTCCTAGCATCTCTGACCTCTACCCACCCACTCCCCTCATCAAACACGTCCACCCTGTTCATAATACTGCCTCACTATCCTAGCCAAAGTCCTAAAAAATACACTAGTGGAAAGGTGATAAAATAAAAAAAAAAATCAGCAACATTCGGCCAAAGTGCGGGAAATTGAGTAAAAACGCTCAGGGTCCGATCACGAATCAGAATGTGCAATGTTCGTGATGAATTTGAAATTACCGAACGTTTTCAGAACATGTACGCTCATCTCTAGTCATAAGAAGCATCGGCTTGAGTTTGAAAAAAAGTATGAAAGTGGACAATAGAAGATTGGAAATGGGTGATTTGTAGAGATGAAACAAAAGTCAATAGACTAGGCTCTAATGTGTGCAAATGGGTCTGGAAGAAATAAGGCAAAATTAGCCTAACGGACTGAGAAATTGAAGGAACTGTCAAGTTTGGTAGAAGAAGCCTGATAATATGGGGTTGTTTCACAGCCAAAGGCATTGGATACTTGACCAGGATCAATGGTGGTCTCAATGCTGATCTATGGTTGAGCATCATACAAGATGAGTTACTTCATACACTTTAGCACTATGGGTATGAAAAGGACAACATAGTGTTCCAGATGGTCAACGACCCGAAGCATACGTCGAGATTGGTAAAGAAATGATTCAATGACAATGAAGTAGAGGTGCTGGATTGGCCCACACAGTCCCAATGTCACACATGGTGTGGGAAAGACTTAGTGCAGCACAAAGGGAAGATGGAAAGGGAGCCCAAACTCTAGGGAAAGGGAGGGAGGTGGAGACCTCCTAGGTTGATCTAGCGTCACTCTGTCTCCCCTAACATCCCTGTATTAGCTCTTCACCATTCGCCGCACGTATACCTCGCCCAGTCTTTCCCTGGCGTTTGGCTCAGGCTAGGGAAGGGAGGGGATGAGCACTAGTCGATCTCCACTAAACACTATAGACAACAAGGAAGGGCAAACAAGGGGAAATAGCTTAGCTTTAGATGACTCCAGACAAATGCACACATGTCCTCAAGCTCCAGAGAGGACAATGTACTGCTCTTGCTAAAGCCTTCACAGGTAGTAATGAATATCGCCGGCACCTCCCTCTAGAACACACCAGGTATTTATACACCCAGGCCAGGGAGTTAATTAGCCAGTGGAAGGTAGCCGCTGGGTCCTAAAGACAGCCTCTAAGAAGATGTCTGTAATGCCAAATGTAGAGATCTCCTGCAACCAACTGCAGGGCAACTGTCTGTCACTTCTGACACAACCGTGATAGTACCCCCACCTCTATGAGTGGCCTCTGGACACACAGGACCGGGTTTCTTAGGATAAGAGGTGTGAAATGAGCAAACTAATCTGGGAGAGTTCACCTCTGACGCTGAAACCCACATCCTCTCCTCTGGACCATAGCCTTTCCAGTGCACCAAGTATTGTAGAGAACGATGTTGGACTCGAGAATCTACAATCCTTGAAATCTGGAACTCCAGATTACCATCAACCATTACTGGGAGTGGTGGTAGAGGCAAAGGCTCAAGCGTAGTGATGAGCGAACACTAAAATGCTCAGTTACTCATTGTTCAAGTCGAGCAAATTGGAGTGCTCGGACCGAGTAACGAGCCCAATGTAAGTCTTTTGGAAACTCAAGCATTTTTCCGGCGGCTCCCCCCGGCGGTCTTCAGAGGGCCTAAACATTGCCCAAATAGAAGGGAACAGTGTTCAAATGACATGGGATCAGCATGGGGAAGACCCTTGGAAGCATTTCTGACGCCCAGGTCACTGCTGTCAACAATGTTGTCAGAGGTATTACGTCACTTTTACGAACTCACAATAAAACATGCAAAAACAATACCAAAATGGATTTTCCTGGGAAATATGTTAAAGAACGTCCTTTCCAGGGTAATGACTTGTATATAAGGCAAAATAACTAAATAAACTAAAATGCTCCTCCACACCTTGGGCTATGTTCACACGTAGCGTTTTTGATGCGTTTTTGCACTTTTGCATTGTTTTCAACCAAGACAAATACATTCACTAGGAAATGTAATTTTAACAATTTACAACCTTATCTGGCCATGTGGTGTGTGACACATCATCAGACACATGCATACAGTGCTGAAAAGACATGGGAACAGCATGGGTGTTACGCTTGCGCCCGGACTGACTGGCGTGAGCGTGATTAGTGATCCCACTGTACCATGAACCGAGGAGTGCCTGGAGGGGTGTATCTAAGTATCAACCCGATCCGACCAAGGTCGCACGGCGGCTTAGTCAACTCCGTGGACCAAGGAGGAACCGGGCAGAGGGACCAGGTGCAACTCCAGGTCAGACCCCGGTCACAGTTGTTGACCCACACCGGGGAATGCAGGAACAGGCAGGTTAGACTGGCATACAGGCAAGTGGGTATTGGAAAGTACGGCTGGTATGCAGACAGGTGGGTACTGGCAAGTACGGCTGGTATGCAGACAAGTGGGCACTGGCAAGCACGGCTCGTATGCAGACAGGTGGGCTCTGGCAAGCACGGCTGGTATGCAGACAGGGAGATACTGGCAAGCATGGCTGGAGTGCAGACAGGGAGGTACTAACAGGTTGGAGCGCAGGCTGGATAGGGTCCAGTACAGACTGGGAGACAGGTACAGAGCCGCAGATGCGGTAGACAAGCAGAGTAAAGCGAAACTGCCGGAGCGGAGGACAAGGCAGAGCAGAGAGGAACTGCTGGTGCGGTGAGCAAGCAGAGCAGAGCAAAACCGCCGGAGCGGTGGGCAAGATAGAGCGGAGCAAAAGTCACAGTCCATGTCCTTGTCCCAGCGCAGCGTTCAGTTGACCCTACCCCATTCCTTGGAATGCAAGCGCAAGTATGCAGCCAGCCACCCACCCACCCACCCATAGGCTGCAATACTAAACTGCCAGATTTTTGGGCAGCTGCTTGCACTTGAAATGTGGCCTTTTAGGCTCGTGGAGGTGGAAGCTGTCCACAACCTCATGGAGGCGGCGGCCGGGTGTCCATACTCGGTCTCCAGCCGCCACTATTTCTCCCGATGTCGTCTCCGCCTTCCACAAGCGCGGGTCCCACAACCTTACCGGTGCCCTCCCCAGTGCGCTTAGTGGAAAGGACCACCTAACCACAGGTGCCAGTGGTGTCAGCCACAGATCTGCCAGCTCTTTCAGAGCTGTCCACAACTCTTCAGCGTTGTGTGTGGTACCGAGAGACGGCCGCGGCCATCAGGTTGCGGAAAGCTTAAAAGGCAACTTTTCGAACGCAAGCATTTGCGAAATGTGTGAATTTAGTAGTGTGGCCTGTGGGGCTTTGGCTGCGTATTTGCACTTGCATTCCAAGGACTGGGGTAGGGACAACTGAACTGGGACAAGGACATGGACGTGCTTGCTGATGGTGCTAGTTGAGAGTGTGCAATGACAGGTGCAGGGCGGGAGGCATCTTCGCATGCACCGTGGATAGGGCATTGGCATGCACTCACAAGAATCAGTGGTGTCATCCACAGACACTGTTGCTGGATCCTGGGGTTCGGCCCATTTAGTCGGATGCTTTGCTGCCATGTGCCTGATCATGCTGGTGGTGGTCAGGCTGCTAGTTTTGCTAACCCTGCTGATGCTGGCCAGGCAGGCGGTGCAAATTGCTTTTTTGGGGTTATCTGCAGAGCCTTTAAAAAATAACCAGACTCTGGAAGACCTAACAGTTGTACTGGCAACTTCCGTTGTGTTGGCATTATGAGGAATGCTTTCCCACCTTGTGTCTGCGGCCACCACACTGCTTCTTCCTGCCTGTTGCGCTGCTACGCCTCCCTCCCCCTGTGTGCTGCTGTCTTTGCTCTGTATGTCCCCCTGCCAGGTTGGATCAGTTACTATATCATCCACCACCATATCTTCCACTTCCGCACCCTGGTCCTCCTGACTTTCTGGCAATTGTGTCTCATCATCATCATCCACCTCTTGTGACAGTAATTGCACTTTACCAATGTCGCCTTCGTGTGACCGTGGCTGCTCCAATATTTGGGCATCGCTACACGCGCTCTCCTCTTGAAGCTGGCCGGGCGAGAGGCCGAATCTACAAATGGAAAAGTGAACAGCTCTTCTGAGTGTGTAATTGTGGGATCAGATGTCTCCAGGCACTCGGCATGGTGTGAGGAAGGAGGATCAGAGTGAGGAATATGCGGTCCAGACTCACAGCTACTGAGATTTGACCGTATGGAAGACAGGGTGGAGGTGGTTGTGGCCATGGTGGAAGGAAGGAGGATCAGGGTGAGGAAAATGCATTCCAGACTCACAGCTACTGAGATTTGACCGTATGGAAGACAGGGTGGAGGTGGTGGTGGCAAATTGACTGGAATCATTATCTACTACTGCTATCCAACCAACAACCTTTTGACACTACTCTGTGTTCAATAGTGGTGTTCTGCGGTCCCCTAGTAATTGGGACAGGAATGTTGAGCAACGAGATGTGGGTGTTTGTTGTGGCACAATTTCACCTTGCCCACGGCCATGTTCTTGGACTCTGCATGCACCATCACCATCACGTCCACTTCCCCGTCCCTTGCCACGCACCTTGCCCATTTTAAAGGAGGACCATATATCCAAGTTCACGAGAAAAGGCTGATTTTGAAACGCAGCTATATGTGATACGTCTGACAGAGAACCACGATTTTAAATAGTAGGCCTGTAATTTACTAATATTATTCTACACAGAGACCTAGTGTGAATAGCTTCACCGACACACTCCAACAGAATGAAAATGGAAGAAATGTATGATTTTTGAACAGTCTTATAGGTGATATGTCTAACAGAGAACCACATTTTTAAGTAATAGGCCTGTAATTTACTGATATTATTCTACACAGAGACCTAGTGTGAATAGCTTCATCGAAACAATGCAACGGAATGGAAATGGAAGAAATGTATGATTTTTGAACAGTCTTATAGGTGATACGTCTGACAGAGAACCACGGTTTTAAATAGTAGGCCTGTAATTTACTAATATTATTCTACAAGGAGACCTAGTCTGAATAGCTTCACCAATACACTGTAACGGAATGAAAATGGCAGAAATGTATGATTTTTGAACAGTCTTATAGGTGATATATCTGACAGAGAACCACGGTTTTAAATAGCAGGCCTGTAATTTACTAATATTATTCTACACAGAGACCTAATGTGAATAGCTTCACCGACACACTGCAACAGAATGAAAATAGAAGAAATGTATGATTTTTGAACAGTCTTATAGGTGATATGTCTGACAGACAACCACGGTTTTAAATAGTAGGCCTGTAATTTACTAATATTATTCTACACGGAGTGCTAGTGTAAATAGCTTCACCGACACACTGCAACGGAATGAAAACGGAAGAAATGTATGATTTTTGAACAGTGTTATAGGTGATATGTCTGACAGAGAACCACGGTTTTAAATAGTAGGCCTGTAATTTACTAATATTATTCTACATGGAGAGTTAGTGTAAATAGCTTCACCGACACACAGCAACGGAATGAAAATGGAAGAAATGTATGATTTTTGAACAGTGTTATAGGTGATATGTCTGACAGAGAACCACAGTTTTAAATAGTAGGCCTGTAATTTACTAATATTATTCTATACAGAGACCTAGTGTGAATAGCTTCACTGACACACTGCAACAGAATGGAAAAGAAGGCCAATATTTTCCACGTTCAGTTCAAATTTCTGGAATTTTATCGCTGAAATATGGAACAGATCTGGCTTTTTTCTGCAGTGAGAACAAGCAAATGGAGCAGAAAAATGGTGTACTCTGGATTGCTTTTTAAGCAAATAACCAGGATTAAGATGAAATATAAATTTTTACCTTGCCCCTGTTATCTGGGGCTATGTCTAGAAATATCTGTAATTATTACAGCAGCAGCAGACAGGACATCAAAGGACCCTCTTGTGCTGTATCATACACTGCAGTCTGCCACATACACTGCCTGCCTGCCTAGTACTGATTAGATGCTGCTGGATTAGTCCTCAGAAGGACTGTTTGTTCAGATGGATATATATATATGTTGTGCAATATCTATACTAACAGGACGTTCAATGTACCCTCTTGTGTTCTATCATGCACTGCAGTCTGCCACATACCCTGCCTGCCTGCCTAACTTCTGCTATCACCACTGAATATATGCAGCTGGATTAGTTCTCAGAAGGACTGTTAGTTCAGATGGATATAAATATATATTGTGGAATACTTATACTAATTATAAACAAGCAAATCTCTCCCCGATGCAGCAGCTCTCCCTACTCTGCCTGATTCCAGAGTAGACTGTGACGAGCATGGCGGCGCCCGGTCTTATATACACCTGATGATGCTGTGCGGCCAGCCAATCACTGTAATGCCCACAACCAACATGGCTACGGCATTACAGTGCATGGCAGGCAAACACTGCATGTTCATTGGCACTCTAAAGAGCGCCAAACGTGCAGGGAGGGGACCTGAGTTCCTGCCCGAGCAACCCGGAAATACTCGCGAAGCTTGGCAAGCATAGTGATGCTCGGGCGAGTACCGAGCAGTGGCGAACATGTTTGCTCATCACTACTCAAGAGGTTCCACATACTTTTTGAGTAAGGACCTTAAGGGCCTGAGGAAGTTTAAGACGAAACACTGCTGGGTTAATGACGGTCGTTATTTTATAGGGACCAATAAATCTAGGTCCCAGCTTCGAAGAAGGTACTTTCAATCTTATATTCCTGATAGACAACCACACAAAGTCGTTGACAGTCAGGTCCGGACCTGGCAAGCATTTTCTTTCAGCCATACGTTTATACCTGTCTCCCATGATCTTTAAATTACTCAGAACACCCTGCCATACCAAGGAGAGCGACAAACCATTCCTCCTTAGGAACTCCTGAAGATCCTCCCCCACTAAAGGTACCAAACTATGGGTGATATCCGTATGCACCGAAGAACGGTGACCTGCCAGTGGATTCGTGATGATTATTAATGGCAATTTATGCCAGTGGTAGGTAGGTTGCCCAATCCTCCTGATTTTCGGAGACGAAACACCTGAGGTAGGTCTCCAAATTCTGATTGACACGCTCGGTCTGTCCATTCGACTGAGGGTGGAAGACAGAAGAAAAGGACAGCTGCACTCCCAGTCGAGAACAGAATGCCTTCCAGAACTTGAAAACAAACTGGGTCCCTCGATCTGACACGATATCGGAGGGAGCCTCACAAGCTTCACAATCTCATTTATGAACATCTGAGTGTCTTGGCATTTGGAAGTGCAGGCGGCGGCTGGGTGTCCATACTCGGTCCCCAACCGCCACTATTTCTCCCGGTGTCATCTCCGCCTTCCACAAGCACGGATCCCACAACATTACCCGTGCTCTCCCCAGTGGACTTAAGTGGGACTTAAGTGGGAAGGACCGCCTAACCACAAACATGTGGACAGGTGAATGTGGCAAGGGATGGTACATCTCATTAGGGCCAAGTCCCCAGTAAAAAAGAAGCCCTAAAGTGTCACACACTTTTGTTAGCCAGGGCTGCTTCTCGGCAGGGTTGGACGGGCCCACCAGCGAACCGGAAACTCCTCCAGTGGGCCCTGGCTTCTCCTTCAGGAGAGTTCATAGTGCCAAGGTGAGGCCATGATGATGATAGAGGCGACCATTTACTTAGTTTTCTGTTACTTGAAATGCAAGCGCAAGTAAGCAGCCAGCCACCCACCCACTCACAGGCCGCAATAGTAAACTGCTAGATTTCTGTGCAGCTGTTTGCACTTGAAATGTGGCCTTTAAGGCTCGTGGAGGCGGAAGCTGTCCACAACCTCATGGCGGTGGCGACCGGGTGTCCATACTCGGTCTCCAGCCGCCACTATTTCTCCCGATGTCGTCTCCGCCTTCCACAAGCGCGGGTCCCACAACCTTACCGGTGCCCTCCCCAGTGCGCTTAGTGGAAAGGACCACCTAACCACAGGTGCCAGCGGTGTCAGCCACAGATCTGCCAGCTCTTTCAGAGCTGTCCACAACTCTTCAGCGTTGTGTGGTTTGTTACCTAAGCATATTAGCTTCGCACAGCCTGTTGCCGTTTGGCTGAGGCAGTGCTACAATGATTCCAGCTTGCGATTGATGGGGTCATTTCGGAGATGGATGCTGAAGAGGAGGATAAAGAGGTGCAGGAGCTGTAGAATGTGGGGGCAATCCTGATTGACCTCAGCGTCGGGAGGACATGTTCCGTCCCAAGGTCCGACTGGGTCCTGGCTTCTACTATATTAACCCAGGGTGCCATCAGCGAGATGTACCATCCCTGCCCACAAGTACTTGTCCACCTGTTTGTGGTTAGTTGGACTTTCCCAGTAACAGCGTAGATGAGGGCACGTCTAATTTTGTGGGACAGTTGCTTGTGTAATGCGGGGACGGCACATCGGGAGAAATAGTGGTGACTGGGAACCGAGTACCGAGAGACGGCCGCGGCCATCAGGTTGCGGAAAGCTTAAAAGGCAACTTTTCGAACGCAAGCATTTGCGAAATGTGTGAATTTAGTAGTGTGGCCTGTGGGGCTTTGGCTGCATATTTGCACTTGCATTCCAAGGACTGGGGTAGGGACAACTGAACTGGGACAAGGACATGGACGTGCTTGCTGATGGTGCTAGTTGAGAGTGTGCAATGACAGGTGCAGGGCGGGAGGCATCTTCGCATGCGCCATGGATAGGGGATTGGCATGTATGCACAAGAAGCAGTGGTGTCATCCACAGACACTGTTGCTGGATCCTGGGGTTCGGCCCATTTAGTCGGATGCTTTGCTGCCATGTGCCTGATCAAGCTGGTGGTGGTCAGGCTGCTAGTTTTGCTAACCCTGCTGATGCTGGCCAGGCAGGCGGTGCAAATTGCTTTTTTGGGGTTATCTGCAGAGCCTTTAAAAAATAACCAGACTCTGGAAGACCTAACAGTTGTACTGGCAACTTCCGTTGTGTTGGCATTATGAGGAATGCTTTCCCACCTTGTGTCTGCGGCCACCACACTGCTTCTTCCTGCCTGTTGTGCTGCTACGCCTCCCTCCCCCTGTGTGCTGCTGTCTTTGCTCTGTATGTCCCCCTGCCAGGTTGGATCAGTTACTATATCATCCACCACCATATCTTCCACTTCCGCACCCTGGTCCTCCTGACTTTCTGGCAATTGTGTCTCATCATCATCATCCACCTCTTGCGACAGTAATTGCACTTTACCAATGTCGCCTTCGTGTGACCGTGGCTGCTCCAATATTTGGGCATCGCTACACGCGCTCTCCTCTTGAAGCTGGCCGGGCGAGAGGCCGAATCTACAAATGGAAAAGTGAACAGCTCTTCTGAGTGTGTAATTGTGGGATCAGATGTCTCCGGGCACTCGGCATGGTGTGAGGAAGGAGGATCAGAGTGAGGAATATGCGGTCCAGACTCACAGCTACTGAGATTTGACCGTATGGAAGACAGGGTGGAGGTGGTTGTGGCCATGGTGGGAGGAAGGAGGATCAGGGTGAGGAAAATGCATTCCAGACTCACAGCTACTGAGATTTGACCGTATGGAAGACAGGGTGGAGGTGTTGGTGGCAAATTGACTGGAATCAGTATCTGCTACTGCTATCCAACCAACAACCTTTTGACACTACTCTGTGTTCAATAGTGGTGTTCTGCGGTCCCCTAGTAATTGGGACAGGAATGTTGAGCAACGAGATGTGGGTGTTTGTTGTGGCACAATTTCACCTTGCCCACGGCCATGTTCTTGGCCTCTGCATGCACCATCACCATCACGTCCACTTCCCCGTCCCTTGCCACGCACCTTGCCCATTTTAAAGGAGGACCATATATCCACGTTCATGAGAAATGGCTGATTTTGAAACGCAGCTATATGTGATACGTCTGACAGAGAACCACGATTTTAAATAGTAGGCCTGTAATTTACTAATATTATTCTACACAGAGACCTAGTGTGAATAGCTTCACCGACACACTCCAACAGAATGAAAATGGAAGAAATGTATGATTTTTGAACAGTCTTATAGGTGATATGTCTAACAGAGAACCACATTTTTAAGTAATAGGCCTGTAATTTACTGATATTATTCTACACAGAGACCTAGTGTGAATAGCTTCATCGACACAATGCAACGGAATGGAAATGGAAGAAATGTATGATTTTTGAACAGTCTTATAGGTGATATATCTGACAGAGAACCACGGTTTTAAATAGCAGGCCTGTAATTTACTAATATTATTCTACACAGAGACCTAATGTGAATAGCTTCACCGACACACTGCAACAGAATGAAAATAGAAGAAATGTATGATTTTTGAACAGTCTTATAGGTGATATGTCTGACAGACAACCACGGTTTTAAATAGTAGGCCTGTAATTTACTAATATTATTCTACACGGAGTGCTAGTGTAAATAGCTTCACCGACACACTGCAACGGAATGAAAACGGAAGAAATGTATGATTTTTGAACAGTGTTATAGGTGATATGTCTGACAGAGAACCACGGTTTTAAATAGTAGGCCTGTAATTTACTAATATTATTCTACATGGAGAGTTAGTGTAAATAGCTTCACCGACACACGGCAACGGAATGAAAATGGAAGAAATGTATGATTTTTGAACAGTGTTATAGGTGATATGTCTGACAGAGAACCACAGTTTTAAATAGTAGGCCTGTAATTTACTAATATTATTCTATACGGAGACCTAGTGTGAATAGCTTCACTGACACACTGCAACAGAATGGAAAAGAAGGCCAATATTTTCCACGTTCAGTTCAAATTTCTGGAATTTTATCGCTGAAATATGGAACAGATCTGGCTTTTTTCTGCAGTGAGAACAAGCAAATGGAGTAGAAAAATGGTGTACTCTGGATTGCTTTTTAAGCAAATAACCAGGATTAAGATGAAAAATAAATTTTTACCTTGCCCCTGTTATCTGGGGCTATGTCTAGAAATATCTGTAATTATTACAGCAGCAGCAGACAGGACATCAAAGGACCCTCTTGTGCTGTATCATACACTGCAGTCTGCCACATACACTGCCTGCCTGCCTAGTACTGATTAGATGCTGCTGGATTAGTCCTCAGAAGGACTGTTTGTTCAGATGGATATATATATATGTTGTGCAATATCTATACTAACAGGACGTTCAATGTACCCTCTTGTGTTCTATCATGCACTGCAGTCTGCCACATACCCTGCCTGCCTGTCTAACTTCTGCTATCACCACTGAATATATGCAGCTGGATTAGTTCTCAGAAGGACTGTTAGTTCAGATGGATATAAATATATATTGTGAAATACTTATACTAATTATAAACAAGCAAATCTCTCCCCGACGCAGCAGCTCTCCCTACTCTGCCTGATTCCAGAGTAGACTGTGACGAGCATGGCGGCGCCCGGTCTTATATACACCTGATGATGCTGTGCGGCCAGCCAATCACTGTAATGCCCACAACCAACATGGCTACGGCATTACGGTGCATGACAGGCAAACACTGCATGTTCATTGGCTCTCTAAAGAGCGCCAAACGTGCAGGGAGGGGACCTGAGTTCCTGCCCGAGCAACCTGGAAATACTCGCGAAGCTTGGCAAGCATAGTGATGCTCGGGCGAGTACCGAGCAGTGGCGAACATGTTTGCTCATCACTACTCAAGAGGTTCCACATACTTTTTGAGTAAGGACCTTAAGGGCCTGAGGAAGTTTAAGACGAAACACTGCTGGGTTAATGACGGTCGTTATTTTATAGGGACCAATAAATCTAGGTCCCAGCTTTGAAGAAGGTACTTTCAATCTTATATTCCTGATAGACAACCACACAAAGTCGTTGACAGTCAGGTCCGGACCTGGCAAGCATTTTCTTTCAGCCATACATTTATACCTGTCTCCCATGATCTTTAAATTACTCAGAACACACTGCCATACCAAGGAGAGCGACAAACCATTCCTCCTTAGGAACTCCTGAAGATCCTCCCCCACTAAAGGTACCAAACTATGGGTGATATCCGTATGCACCGAAGAACGGTGACCTGCCAGTGGATTCGTGATGATTATTAATGGCAATTTATGCCAGTGGTAGGTAGGTTGCCCAATCCTCCTGATTTTCGGAGACGAAACACCTGAGGTAGGTCTCCAAATTTTGATTGACACGCTCGGTCTGTCCATTCGACTGAGGGTGGAAGACAGAAGAAAAGGACAGCTGCACTCCCAGTCGAGAACAGAATGCCTTCCAGAACTTGAAAACAAACTGGGTCCCTCGATCTGACACCATATCGGAGGGAGCCTCACAAGCTTCACAATCTCATTTATGAACATCTGAGTGTCTTGGCATTTGGAAGTGCAGGCAGTGCAACGCGAAAACACATTTTTCCAGATAGGCATAAAGTTTGTTATATCTTAATATCTGGAGCACCTGCTTAACATCCCCCCAATGTGTCTTAAAATCAGGTGAGTAAATCAAAATATTATCCAGATAGACCACCACAAACCTCCCCACCAAATGATGGAAAATATCATTTATGAAATGCTGGAATATCGCAGGTGCATTGTTCAAACCAAAAGGCATAACCAGACTCTCGAAATGTCCTTCCGGGGTATTGAACGTTGTTTTCCATTCGTCTCCCTCTCTGATTCTAACCAGATTATAGGCTCCCCTCTCTGATTCTAATCAGATTGTAGGTTCCCCTTAAATCCAACTTGGAGAATACCTTAGCTCCTACAACCTGGCTGAACAAATCAGGAATCAGAGGAAGAGGGTATGGATCATGAATGGCAATTTGATTTAACTCCCAAGAAATCTAAACAGGGACGTAGACTGCCATCTTTTTTCTGCACAAAGAAGAACCCTGCCACCTAGGGCAAAGATGAGGGTCTCATATATCCCTTCTTCAGACTTTCCGTAATGAAATCCTTCATGGCTTGTCTCTCAGGGCCAGAAAGGTTATATAGTCTGGACTTTGGTAGTTTAGCTCCGGGGGTCAGGTTAATAGGACAGTCATAAGAACGATGAGGAGGCAAATCCTGATACCCCCTCAGAAAAAACATCCTCAAAACCAGACAGAAAAGCAGGTAATATTTCTGTAGAGACAGTAGCAAGGGAAATATTTAAACAGTTCTCATGGTAGTAATCTCCCCATTCTATAATCTTCCCGGCTTTCTAATCCACCAATGGATTATGTTTAACAAGCCAAGGAATACCCAAAACAATAGGTGTGGGAAGATTGTCCAGGACATAGCAAGGGATTATTTCACAATGAACTGACCCCACCCTCAGTTTTACATTATATACAATTTGAGTAAATGCTTTCTGTGCAAGTGAGTGGTGCAGAGTTGATGGCAAAGGTGGAAATAGGTTCAGCTAAAGCACAGAAAGCTAGACCATGAGTTTTCACAAACTCAGCATTAACCATGTTGACTCCTGCTCTACTGTCAACAAACACAGAAATGTTCTCGGTTTTGCTCTCTAGCACCACCTCTGCTGACAGGACAAAGCGGGAACTGCAGGTTTGTAACAAATGAACCCCTTGTTTATCCAACTCCAGACTACCAAGAGTTAATTGAGTCTCCTTTTGTTTAGGAATTGAAGGACATGTCCCAACAAAATGTCCCTTTTTCCCCCAAAAAAACATGCAACTTTTTTCCTGCAAATCTCTGGGGAGATGTATGATGTAAAGACACCCCCTAATTGCATGGGTTCCTCCACCTCCCCCAGTACTGTTTCACCTCCAGACCACTCCCCTGGCAGAGGTACACAACCCTGACAAGAAGGCCCCAGAGAAGGTGGTCTCACCCGTCTATCCGGTAGACGTCTATCAAGATGTATGGCCAACGACATGGCAGCTTCCAAGGACTGAGGGGCTTCATATACTGCCAAGGCATCTTTCAACCTTTCAGTAAGCCCCTCACAAAACTGACTTCTAAGGGCTGAGTCATTCCATTTGGAATCTGTTGCCCATCTAAGGAATTCCGAACTGTACGTCTCCACTGACCGATTCCCCTGCTGAAGGCGACATAGCCTAGACTCAGCCAAGGCAACTCGGTCAGGGTCATCATAGATGAGGGCTAGAGCCCCGAAAAACCCCTCCACAGACTGGAGACAAACCGAGTCCTGCGGTAAGGAAAACACCCACGAATGAGGATCTCCTTGCAATAGAGAGATCACAATACCAACCCGTTGCTCCTCATTTCCGGAGGAGTAAGGACGAAGTTTAAAATACAATTTGCATGCCTCTTTAAATACAAAAAACTTGTCCCTATCTCCTGAAAACCTGTCTGGGAGAGCAACCTCGGGTTCAGGCTGGACAGGCCTACTTGCTGAGACCCCCACATTGGTGACCTGTAACCGCTGATGCTGCTGCTGAACCTCACAGCAGAGGTCATTCACTCCCAGAGACAGACTCTGCGAGCTCTGCAACTGAACCCATACCAAAGGAGAAAGGGAAAAAAAAAAAGGTCCACGCCCAAAAACACACAGACAAAAAAAACTCCAAGCTGTCAGTTTTTTTTTTTCAAAATGTGCTCGGCCGGCGATAATGTCACGCAAGGTGTAGGAAAAACTTAGTGCAGCACAAAGGGAAGAGGGAAAGGGAGCCCAGACTCTAGGGATAGGGGAGGGAGGTGGAGACATTCTTGGTTGATCTAGCGTCACCCTGTCTCCCCTAACGTCCTTGTATTGGCTCTTCACCAATCACACTGGTAACTCCCCTTCATGTAAAATAATCTCTGGAGGAAGATTATCATGCAGATCGATGTTCGGCCCATAGGTTAGAACCGCTCATTTACATATAAGAAAAACGTGGATTTCTCAGGAATAAGACATCGGATCACAGATATCAAGGTATCATTTTATTCACCTTCCTTTGACCTGCATGCCCGTATAGACTGCTTAGGAGGGTTGATCCTTCTGACAGATGCCCTTTAAATATAAAATCAAGAAAATCACATTGTATACCAAATTTATCTAATTTATACAATGTGATTTTCTTTATGTTTTTGGATATTCTATCTCTCAATGTTAAAATTAACCTACCCTTAAAATTATAGACTGTTCATGTCTTTGTCAGTGGGCAAACTTACAAAAACAGCAAGGGATCAATTAATTATTTCCTTCACTGTAGATGCCAGAATGTACAGACATAATTTAAAGGCAACATCGCTCAGCAGGGGCCTCAGCTCCCTGAATACCCACTGATGTGTTCTCTGACGTGTTCGAGGGTCTCTGATTGGTAGGCCCTTTACAAAATAAAAAAATCACATGAGCTATGAGCATAGATTCTCTCATGCGAGATCATCGGGCCAATTATGCATATCAGAGTTCCTTCAGAGTGTCAGTATAGTGTGATCTGATTCTCTCAGATGAGAGAATCGGCGAATACTGTCAGGAGAATACAGAAATCAAAATTTCCAACTTCTTCATTCTATCAGTCTGCTGAAATTGGACTGCACTCAGATGACATCCGAGTGCAGTCCAATCTTTTCCACGCACTCATAGACTTGAATGGATGAGTGCCATTCGATTTGTGTTGCAAATTGCATCATGCTACCATTTTTTTTTTCATGCCAAATCAGTATGAGAAAAAAATGCAGCTCTGCACTGCCCTATATTATAACACTGGTCCAAATGCTATCCGATAAAACATCAGATAGCACTAGTCCAATGTATGAGCTCGTGTAAGCGAGCCCTTAAAACAAACAAAAACATTTTTTTCACTTGTACTTCAGGTGCTTTTCACACTGTGTTTCGGCACCCATTCGTTGTTGCCGTTGGGGCTTAAGTCCGAACCTCCCTCAAAACGGGATTCAGGCATATGCGCTGACAGGTCCTTAGACTATAATGGTACCAACAGAGTGAACGTGCCCTCTGACTTGCATCATTTTTAGGTGTATATGCTTACTGAAGGCGGACACTCAGACTACGTAGTAGACTGCGTCTGGGTGTCCGTCTCCAATAAAGTTTTCAGTGAGGTGCCACTGGGGAGGCAGTAATGCCAGAAATGATTATTTGCAGGTCAGAGAAAAACATACTTTAAAAGCCGCCAGGGACCAAACCACATGGGAGACTAATCAGACAGGCGGATCTCAGTGGCTTCTCCCCACCCACTACCAATGACGGACAAGTCTCTACCTATATACACTTGCAGAGAGAGCTCTCTCTCTAAAGGGTAGAGGGTGGGTACCCGTCTTTTCGACTAGTTGCTGTGCGATCTTGGTCCCCAGCAGCTTTAAATGCATGTTCTTTTATGACATGCCGCAGCGTTTCAGAGTCAAATATACCTGACTGAGATCATACGTGTCAGGTCCCCTTTAAGAGCTAAACTGTCCATGATAAAATAAAAAAATACACTTACCTCATGACCCGGCCCTGTTTCTCCTATAGCAGCGCGTTGTCTCCCAGCAGGCACAAGACATTGTTATATCACATGATTGCCAGGAGACACGGCACTGTAATTGAGGAAATGGTGCCAGTCTGGGATGTGTCTGTTTTTATTGTTTTTTGATTGTTTGTTGGGTTTGGAAGTAAAATTGTATAATAAATCTGTGGTCATTTTTGAAAATGTTGATGTGGTAACCTCATCTGGTGTACGGCAGAGCGTTGTTCTCCTGGCAGTGTATAATGTCCCTCTCTATGGCCAAGCTTTCTCTCAGGATGAGAGTCTTCCCTTTTCAAACTACAACCCCTGGCAAAAATTATGGAATCACCGTGCTCAGAGGATGTTCATTCAGTTGTTTAATGTTGTTGAAAAAAAGCAGATCACAAACATGGCACAAAACTAAAGTCATTTCAAATGGCAACTTTAGGGCTTTAAGAAACACTAAAAGAAATCAAGATTAAAAATGTGGTACTCAGTAAGGGTAATTTTTTTCAGACCAAGCAGAGGGAAAAAATTATGGAATCACTCAATTCAGAGGAAAAAATTATGGAATCATGTAAAACAAACACACAAAAGAACACTCCAATACATCACTAGTATTTTGTTGCACCCCCTCTGGCTTTAATAACAGCTTGCAGTCTCTGAAGCATGGACTTAATGAGTGGCAAACAGTACTCTTCATCAATCTGGCTCCAACTTTTTCTGATTGCTGTTGCCAGATCAGCTTTGCAGGTTGGAGCCTTGTCATGGACCATTTTCTTCAACTTCCACCAAAGATTTTCAATTGAATTGAGATCCGGACTATTTGCAAGCCATGACATTGACCTTATGTGTCTTCTTTCAAAGAATGTTTTCACAGTTTTTGCTCTATGGCAGGATGCATTATCATCTTGAAAAATTATGTCATCATCCCCAAACATCCTTTCAATTGATGGAATAAGAAAACTGTCCAAAATATCAATGTAAACTTGGGCATTTATTGAAGATGTAATGACAACCATCTCCCCAGTGCCTTTACCTGACATGCAGCCCCATATCATCAATGACTGTGGAAATTTGCATGTTCTCTTCATGCAGTCATCTTTATAAATCTCATTGGAACGGCACCAAACAAAAGTTCCAGCATCATCACCTTGCCCAATGCAGATTCGCAATTCATCACTGAATATGACTTTCATCCAGTGATCCACAGTCCATGATTGCTTTTCCTTAGCCCATTGTAACCTTGTTTTTTTCTGTTTAGGTGTTAATGATGGCTTATGTTTAGCTTTTCTGTATGTAAATCCCATTTCCTTTAGGCGGTTTCTCACAGTTCGGTCACAGACATTGACTCCAGTTTCCTCCCATTCGTTCCTCATTTGTTTTGTTGTGCATTTCTCGTTTGGGAGACATATTGCTTTAAATTTCCGGTCTTGACGCTTTGATGTCTTCCTTGGTCTACCAGTATGTTTGCCTTTAACAACCTTTCCATGTTGTTTGTATTTTGTCCAGATTTTAGACATAGCTGACTGTGAACAACCAACATCTTTTGCAACATTGCATGATGATTTACCTTCTTTTAAGAGTTTGATAATCCTCTCCTTTGCTTCAATTGACATCTCTCGTGTGGAGCCATGATTCATGTCAGTCCACTTGGTGCAACAGCTCTCCAAGGTGTGATCACTCCTTTTTAAATGCAGACTAACGAGTAGTGTTGAGCCACCCCCGTAGTGTTCGAGTTCGGTTCGGTTCGTCGAACACCCGTGTGTTCGCCGAACTGTTCGTCGAACTGTTCGTCGAACACCTTCGAACACCGTTAAAACCAATGGCAGGCAAACAAAAACACATAGAAACACATAGAAAACACCTTCAAAGGTGTCCAAAAGCTGACAAACTGCTCAGAAGACATAACTAACACATGGAAAAGTGACAAGTACATATAGTCATGCGAAAATAAAAGAGGTGGAGGAGTAAAAGGAGGGGGAGACACAGATATAGGCATGTCATACCCTTCTAAAATCCAAAAAGTGAGAAGCCGACACGGCCAGTCCGCTCCTGCCCGTGCCACCTCCGTGTCGCCGGGTTTGTGCCAGAGCCGCGGTGAACCCTGATGGCCAGCCCCCCTCTCCCAATACTGGTGCCTGTCCGCTGGTGGGTCGAGCGAGCCCCCCTGTGGTGGAGGCAGCTCTAAGCTTTTTAATTTAAATTGTCTCTCTAATTTGAATGAATACACTTTAAATCCATTTACAAGGATCTATTGGAGGGCAAGTCTCATGCCAGCAGCCGCGTAATTCCAGCTCCAGTAGCGTCCACTAAAGCTGCTGCAGTTAAAAAGCTTTTATAAGGATCGAGCTCGGCTGTCCACCGCAAGGCATCCTAGTGCCAGTCCCAGCCCCTATGCCTTGGGGTGCCTCCTGATGCTCTTCACTAAGTATACCATGGTCCCGAAGCATTTCCTTTGAAAAAATTAAGTGTCTAAACTACAGGTGGTGTAGCTTGCTTAACAGCCGGGATAATCCGCTGACTAGCAGACACTGCTACTAGGCACAAAGTATTTCCTGGGCTAGATGCAGTTAAAAATTTGTAATTAGATACTCTCGTTGGATGCTGAGAAAGCATTCCATAGAGTCTCCTGGCACGCCATATATGATTCTCTTAAAAAGCTTGGGGTAGGGGTCTAGGGGACCCTTTTATAGCCAAAATCACGGCCCTGTATCACAATACGTCACCGAGGCTGAAGATAAATGGAACTGTAGCACCCTGAGGGCTCGGTTGCTACAGACGTATTGCACCTCACCCAGAGGTGTGATATCTCACTCTCAGGTAAGGATGGAGTGTGGATCAGGACCCGACACCTGCATGCATTACACCACATTGCCGTGGGGCAGGGCGACCAATATGCCCCTGAGATGGGCACGACAGTCCCTGTCCCTGGCTGGAGTGGGGGGAGGGAACACTGAGGAAGGGGAACCCTGTAGTGCAGGAGCAGGGAGGAAGCAGTTCCTGGGTGCAGTGAGAAGGGAGTATAAAAGGTGGGCACCATCTTAGTTCAGTGCAGAGAAGTCTGAGCAGAAGTGGCAGGGAGCAGGGGCTCTGCATGAGCTCTGCTCCGGAGGCGGGCCTAGTAACAGAGGCCCAGGCCTGGAAGAGGGAGAAGGAAGGAAGAGGAGCGGAGAAGGCTCCAGGAACGAGGAATGAAGGGATCCCAGGGGTGCGGACGGGCGAGTCGCCACCGCACGCCCGAATCCACCTGCGTGGAGGGGTCAGGCCAAAGGGGGAGACCGGTCCCCGAACTAGTGGAGGCAGGAAACAACCCTCAGCTAGAAACCGGAGGCTCTGACATTTTATGTGGCGCAGCCCCTCGCTACACCCGCTAGGAAGGCACCACATAGGGTCAGGGAAACTGGCGCCAAGTTTACCAAGAGGAGGCCCGAGGCAGCCGGACAGAAGTATTGGTAAGAAAGGCCAGACAAAGGACATACAAAGGGGGTCCTGTGAAGTGCTCCAAAGTTATCTGGGAGTTGTCTGAGCCCCTCACCTGGTGAGCACAGTACGACGTGGGCAGCCGTTACCTGCAGACGTGGTCTGGATAATAAGAACTGTGAGTAAAGGCCCTGAACTGCATCACTGACTCCGTGTCGTTACTGCTGCTGCCCTGCACCATCACCCCCATCCTACGCATACACTGCCCTGAGGCTATACTCCTCCCGTGGGGAGTTATGCTACGCTCTGCTGCACCCACAACACCAGCCTCAGCGGTCTGCCCTGTAGCGGCGGTTCACTCTGACCGCAATCCACGGGTGGCGTAGTCGTACATTTAAACATCAAAACCACATAAATAGTTCCGCCACTGGTTTGACCGCCCTTAGCCACGGAACCGGGTCGCCGCCACGAAGACTACAACCACCAGCATCCACCAAAAAGGGTCCGGCTCCGGGTGTCCCAAGGCCCAGGGGGTGCGTCAGAACATTTTCATCACCTTTCACAATCACCAATGGGACAAGGCAGGGATGTCCTCTGTCCCCTCTCTTATACATCCTAGTGACGGAGCACCTGCTCTCATCAATTCGCCATAACCCCAATATTAGGTGGATTGAGGTGGGAGGCACCGAGTACAAGTGCTCTCTATTTGCTGATGATGTCCTAGTATATATCACTCAATCACATATATCCATCCATGCTGTTATGGCTGAAATAGATCACTTTGTTACATGGTCAAATTTTAAAATCAATGCAGCGAAGTCTGAGGCCCTCGATGTCTCCCTCCCCAAATCCATATAGGATTCCATCCAGTCCAACTTTCCCTTTGCCTGGCCCTCACAGGGTATCAAATACTTAGGAATTCCTATTCATAGAGACCTCTCCCATCTATGTTATCTTAATTTTGGGCCCTTTATTGAACAACTCCATACAGACCACGGTTGGCAAGTTAGAACTGTAAGATTCACTACGTGAACCGCTGGTGTTTTGTGGAAAAGCACATGTACACTGCGTTCCAAATTATTATGCAAAAAGTGTTTAGGAGTGATAAGGGAAGAATTTGTTTGTTTGTCAGTTAAACTCATTGATGGTGATGTGTGTCAGGGCTCTTTATATCACTGTAAGCAATTGCAGACACCTGTGCTAATTAGTTTGGCAGGTGTGTCCAATGAAAGGCAAGACTACTTAAGAAGGCTCTCTCACATTATTAAGCAGCCTACATTTTCTGCCAAAATGGGAAAGAAAAAGGATGTGTCGGCTGCTGAGAAGCAACAAATTGTGGAGTGTTTAGGTCAAGGCATGACTACAATCAACATTGTGCGATGATCAGGATGAAGTGTCTTGGCAATCAAGAAGTATGTAGCTGATTCACAGTACACACGTGTGCGTGCTGATAAGGGCAAATTGAGGACTCTTTCCTACAGGCAATTACGTCAGGTTGAAAGAGCAGCGGCAAAAAAGCCTTGTCATAGCAGCAGACAAGTTTTTGAAGCTGCTTGTGCCTCCAACGTCCCCCGAACAACAAGATGCAGGGTCCTTCAGAGGTTTGCAGCTGTGCATACGCCATCCTGTCGACCTCCTCTATCCACTTCACACAAGCAGAAACGGCTCCAGTGGGCCAAACATTACATGAAGACTGATTTCAAAACAGTTTTGTTCACGGATGAGTGCCGTGCAGCGCTCGATGGTCCAGATGGATGGAGTGGAGGATGGCTGGTTGATGGACACCCCACGCAAACACGGCTACAGCGCCAACAAGGAGGAGGTGGAGTAATGTTTTGGGCTGGAATCATGGGGAGAGAGATTGTCGGCCCCTTTAGGATCCCTGAAGGCGCTAAAGATGAACTCCATAATGTATGTGGATTTTCTCAAACAGCACTTCCTGCCATGGTTCAAGAAGAAGAACCGTGTATTTCACAGCAAGATCATTTTTCTGCATGATAATGCACCATCTCATGCTGCACATAAAACATCTGCATCTCTGGCTGATATGGGCATAAAAGGGGACAAACTTATGGTGTGACCCCCATGCTCCCCTGACCTCTACCCCATTCAGAACCTTTGGAGCATCATTAAAAGGAGTGTCTATGATGGCGGGAGGCAGTTCACATCTAAGCAACAGCTCTGGGAGGGTATTCTGTCCTCATGCAAAACAATTGAAGCAGAAACCATCCAAAACCTGACAAATTCAATGGACGAGAGAGTTCAGAAGCTCCTTTCGAACAAGGGGTCCTATGTGAAAATGTAACATCACCTAGAATAAAGTTTTGAGTTGAAAACTGTTTGATTTCAGTTTTAACAACCTGCTAATGCTTATAATTTCAAAAATGACCATTTTTTTGGTCTTTATTAAAATGAAAAGGTTGATCGAAAAGTTTGGGGGATCTAAGAGTGTGGCAACCCAGTAGTCATGATTACTTCGAATTCTGACAATATGAGGGTCATGCTGCAGGTAGTGCAGCAAGAAGGCACTTATGTGTCTTGCGCATCTCGGAGCCCCAAAATTATTTTCCGGGCTAGATGCAGCTAAAAATTATTTTTAATTTTAAATCTGGTGAAGCTTTAGTATAGATGGCCTAAAAGGATCAGTGCTGCACACTGCTACAAAGCCCAAATTATTTTCCAGTCAAGATACAGATAAACATGATTAGTAATTTGAAAGCTTAAAACGGTTGGTAGGGTGATTTTAACCAATCATCAAGCTTTTACTCTCCCCAGGATGATACAGGGGTAGAAAAGTCGTTTCGGATCCATGATTTGTTCATCTTTATGAACGTGAGTCTGTCTACATTATCAGTGGAGAGCCGCGTGCGCTTATCTGTCAGCACACCACCAGCAGCGCTGAACACACGTTCAGACAGAACGCTGGCTGCGGGGCATGACAAGATCTCCAAGGCGTAAGTGGCTAGCTCCGGCCATTTATCCAGATTGGAAGCCCAAAAAGAGCAAGGGTCCAGTGACACAGTCGTGGCTTCAATGTTTACTTGGAGATACTCCTGTACCATCGTCTCTAGGCGTTGACTATGTGTCAGACTTCTTGTCTCCTGTGGCCTTGCAAAGGATGGGCTAAAAAAGTGGTGAAATGATTCCGCAAAATTGATGTTACCAGCAGATACTGTGGTTCTGTTACGGTTTGAGTGCTGAACACTTGACGGTCCCACGGTTGGCAAGTTGGAACTGTGAGATTCACTACGTGCACCACTGGTATTTTGTGGAAAAGCACATGTAAGATTCTGCAACAGTCTCTGCTGATACTCCTGCATGCGTGCATCCCTTTCTATGGCAGGAATAATTTCTGCAAATTTACTTTTGTACCGGGGATCTAACAGTGTGGCAACCCAGTAGTCAGGATTATTTCTAATTCTCACAATTCGAGGGTCATGTTGCAGGTAGTGCAGCAAGAAGGCACTCATGTGTGTTGCGCATCCAGGAGCACCAAGTCCCTGTTGTGTTGGTGGCGAGGTAACAATCATGCTTCCTTCCTCTGTCCTCTCTCCCCAACCTCGCACAACAGAAATGTGATCAAGGTCTCCCTCATCTGATGAGTCTTCCATCAGTTCGTCCTCCACTTCTTACTGGGCTCCTGCACCTTCCTCACTAGTTTGGCTGCTACCATGCGCCCTGGTAAAACCATCTCCCCCACCCTCACATGCCTGCCGCCTTGGTGCTGCCGACCGTCTGGACCTTGCAGATGTTAGCCCTTCCGCATACAACTCCTCCTCCTCTACTTCCTCCACCTCCTCTTGTGCCACCACCTGACTCCGAATTCTGTTTAACATGTGCTCCAGCATGTAAATCACCGGAATAGTCATGCTGATAATGGCATCGTCAGCACTAAACATCTTCGTCGCCACTTCAAAACTGTGCAGAAGGGTGCATAGGTCCCTGATCTGAGACCACTCCTCCAGCGTGATTTGTCCCACCTCTGAATCTCGTTGGCCCAGGCTATACATCAGAACGTATTGCACCAGGGCTTGTCGGTGCTGCCACAGTCGCTGCAACATGTGCAGAGTTGAATTCCACCGGGTAGGCACATCGCATTTTAGCCGGTGAAGTGGCAGGCCCAACGACTTCTGTAGAGATGTAAGTCGCTGAGCTGCGGGATGCGAACGGCGGAAGTGAGCACACAGCGACCGTGCCCTCTGCAGAAGGCCATCTAGTCTGGGATAGTGGGCTAAAAATTGCTGGACAACCAGGTTCAACACGTGAGCCATACAAGGCACGTGTGTGACATTGCCCCGGCGAAGGGCCGCACCCAGGTTTGCAGCATTGTCGCACACGGCCATCCCTGGTTTCAGGTCCAGTGGAGACAACCATTCATGAAATTGGTTCTCCAGAGCTGACCACAACTCCTCAGCTGTGTGACTCACATTTCCCAGACATTTCAATGTAAAAACCGCCTGATGACATTGAGCCCTACTGCCAGCATAGTAAGGAGGTGTGCAGGATCCCTTCTGCGCAGTTAGAAAGCTTGTGGCATGACCAGGCAGGCTTTGGGTGCAGGTGGAAGACCGAGAGGAGGTTGAGGAGGCAGAAGCAGTGGAGGAACTTTGACATAAAGAGGATTGACGCACAACTCGTGGGGACGGCAAGACTTGGACAGCAGCCCCTTGTCCTGCTGTCACCATAGTTACCCAGTGCCCAGTCAGCGACATGTAACGCCCCTGTCCATGCCTACTCGTCCAAGTGTCTGTGGTGAAATGCACCCTGTCACATACAGAGTTTCTCAAAGAAACGGTGATGTTGTGTGCGACATGCTGGTGGAGCGCAGGCACACCTTTCTTTGAGAAGTAGTGCCGACTGGGCATCTGGTACTGGGGCACTGCGACGGACATAAGGTCTCGAAAATCCTCTGTGTCCACCAGGCGGAAAGGCAGCATTTCTGTAGCCAAGAGCTTGCAGATGGTGAAATTCAACCTCTTAGCTTTCTCATGGCTAGGAGGAAATGGTCTTTTACTTGTCCACATCTGAGGGACCGAGGGCTGGCTATTGTGCTTAGACGGGGTTGATAAGGGTGTCCCCGGCAAACTGCCGGTCTGTGAGGAAGATGCAGGCGGACATGTTAGGTTGCCTTGATCCAAAGGTGGTGCTATCGATGTCGGACAGCGCTCAACACCAGCTGGTGTTCCCACCTCCAAAGAAAATGATGACCTGACAATCACGCTGGCTGTTGCGGGTAAAGAGGTGGCAGGTCTGCGACCCAAAACAGGTGTGACTGCTGTCCCCCCAGTCACAGAGGATGAAGAGGCCGCGGATGCACAAGATATGGCAGACGGTGGTTGGCCCGGCCAGCTAGGCCGCATTGTAGCACACTGAGCTTCCCACTGCAACTTATGCTTCATGTCCATGTGCCGGTTCATGCATGAAGTACTCAAACTATGTATTTTTTGGCCTCTACTTAGCTTTTGCTGACAAATGTTACAGATAACACGAGTTGGGTCATCTTTATCGATCTGAAAAAATGCCCAGGCTATGCAAGGCTTAGCACCCATGCGACCTGAAGAGCCACCACGACTTGTGGTGAGAGGCAGAGTTGTGTTTGAGGATGCAGTTGTTGACGTGCTTCCAGTACTACGTCTCTGTCCAGGAAGGCGCAACCTGACCTCGTCGTCACTAGCATCTTCCTCCACCTCCTCTGCTGACCTCATCTCTTGGCTGACTGTGGGTTGACAGTAAGTGGGATCTCCAACCACATCATCATCACCCTGTGCGTTATCACACCCGTCGTCCTCAGAGCCAACCTGTTCCTGCCCTGACAAAAAACTAAAGTTGTCGCTCCAATCAGGTATTTGAGTCTTATCATCGTCTTCCTCATTGTCTCCACCAACAGGAGTTACAGTTTCGGAATGAGGGTCTACATTATGGTCAGAACCTTCTGCGTCTGGTCCTGGATCCGACTCATAAAGATTCTGGGCATCAGTTCAGATCATTTCCTCGTCTGGATTCACAGAAGCGCTGGAGTCGACCTCTGATTCCCAGGCTATAGTATGAGTAAACAGCTCTGCAGACTCAACCATCTGTTCTACCTCATACTCAGACGGGCAGCTGGAGATTTGGGAGCTGTGAGGAAGCAAGTGCGATTGGGGTGACACCTTTGAGGACTGGAGTATTTGTGATGTTGAAGTTGATGTGGAGGAGAGCCCACTTAAAGGAGCACTTGATATCCGTTGAAGCACCTGCTGTTTTTGTGCCTCATCTGGAATTTGTAGCGATTGGCGTGGCCGTAAGAAAGGGATCTTATCACATTGTCCGCTAAAAGAAGTAGACATTTTAGTTTGGCTGGAAGATGGTCTTTCTTCTGCAGATGTTACTGTTGCTTTAACACCTACCCCACGGACACAACCTTTTTTCCCCTTCCCAACACGCCTATTCCCCTTTCCACCAGCAGCAGGCCTTTTTCCACTCATTTTGGTGGTTAACTAATTCACAACTCTGGAGTTGTTTGCACAAAAAAACAATGGATGGTAACCGAGCAGAGCTGAGTGGCCAAACTGTGGTATTAGGCCAAAACTATTGGCTGGGTTAGATGCAGAAAAAAATTATATTCAATTTGCAACCTGATGGAGGTCAGTATAGATGGACTAATACAACAAGTCCCACACACAGCTAGAAGCCCAATATTTTTTCAGAGGTAGATGCAGAAAAAAATATATTCAGTTTGCAACCTGATGGAGGTCAGTATAGATGGACTAATACAACAAGTCCCACACACAGCTAGAAGCCCAAATATTTTTTCAGAGGTACTGTAGATGCAGATAAAAATTATTTTTAATTTGCAACCTGATGGAGGTCAGTATAGATGGACTAATAGAGAAAGTCCGACACACTGCTAGAAGGCCAAATATTTTTTCAGAGCTAGATGCAGAAAAAAATTATATTCAGTTTGCAACCTGATGGAGGTCAGTATAGATGGACTAACAGAGAAAGTCCCACACACTGCTAGAAGGCCAAATATTTTTTCAGAGCTAGATGCAGAAAAAAATTATATTCAGTTTGCAACCTGATGGAGGTCTGTATAGATGGATTAATAGAACAAGACCCACACACAGCTAGAAGCCCAATATTTTTTCAGAGGTAGATGCAGAAAAAAATATATTCAGTTTGCAACCTGATGGAGGTCTGTATAGATGGATTAATAGAACAAGACCCACACACAGCTAGAAGCCCAATATTTTTTCAGAGGTAGATGCAGAAAAAAATATATTCAGTTTGCAACCTGATGGAGGTCAGTATAGATGGACTAATACAACAAGTCCCACACACAGCTAGAAGCCCAATATTTTTTCAGAGGTAGATGCAGAAAAAAATATATTCAGTTTGCAACCTGATGGAGGTCAGTATAGATGGACTAATACAACAAGTCCCACACACAGCTAGAAGCCCAATATTTTTTCAGAGGTAGATGCAGAAAAAAATATATTCAGTTTGCAACCTGATGGAGGTCAGTATAGATGGACTAATACAACAAGTCCCACACACAGCTAGAAGCCCAAATATTTTTTCAGAGGTACTGTAGATGCAGATAAAAATTATTTTTAATTTGCAACCTGATGGAGGTCAGTATAGATGGACTAATAGAGAAAGTCCGACACACTGCTAGAAGGCCAAATATTTTTTCAGAGCTAGATGCAGAAAAAAATTATATTCAGTTTGCAACCTGATGGAGGTCAGTATAGATGGACTAACAGAGAAAGTCCCACACACTGCTAGAAGGCCAAATATTTTTTCAGAGCTAGATGCAGAAAAAAATTATATTCAGTTTGCAACCTGATGGAGGTCAGTATAGATGGACTAATAGAATGATGCTATGCCCAAAAGATTTTACTTCACTAGGTGCAGTAAAAAAATTGGTATTCTATACACAGGTGGTATATCTTGCAACACAGATAGGCTACTCCACTGACTAACACACTCTGCAATAGGCCAAAAAGGATTAGCTTTGCTAGATTCAGCCAAATGCTGTGAAAAAAACTTGCACAGCACTGGCACAGACCTGCCTGGCAAAAACTGATAGGAACTGATGTAACCTAGTCCTGAAAAGGACTCCAATTACAATTAGTCTTTACTCCCACAATCTATCTATTTAAGAGCACAGACCTCCCTGATAAAAGTCGTAGGAAATGCTGTAACCTAGTCCTTAAAAGGACTGCAATCACAACTATTCCCTACTCCCAAGCTATCTGTATATTTGTGCGAAAATTGGCTTGAAATTAACAAGGTATAGCGCACACAGCAACAGCGGTGCCGTCTAACACGCAGCTGCAGCAGTGAGAAAATGGTGGCGACGGGGAAAATGGCTTGGTCTTATAGGGCAAGGACATGTGACATACACTGCCAATGACACATGCCCTTGCTTGTGTGAAAAAAAGCACTTCGCTCCGTGTGTGCGCTGCTGATAGGCTGACAGATTGCACCTCCCCACTGCAAATGCGGGAAAGAGAAAAAAAAATGGAGATCTTCATTGTTCCTGCAGAGATCCATCCCCTGCCCCTCCCCCCACCCCGCTGTACACTCAAACTGCGTATTAACATTAATTTTCATCATTACTGAGAAAAAATCCAGTTATGATTTTGGTGCACGAACAGTTATCGAACATAACCTCGAACAGCCGAATTTTTCTCAAATTGTTCGTGTTCGCCGAACGGCTCGAACACCACCCAAAACAGCTCGAATTTGAGATTGGCGAACAGTTCGAGTAGAACAACGCTCATCTCTACTAACGAGCAGAACTAATTTGATGCAGGTGTTAGTTTTGGAAATGAAAATTTACAGGGTGATTCCATATTTTTTTTCTCTGAATTGAGTAATTCCATAATTTTTTCCCTCTGCTTGGTCTGAAAAAAATTACCCTTACTGAGTACCACATTTTTAATCTTGATTTCTTTTACTGTTTCTTAAAGCCCTAAAGTTGCCATTTGAAATGACTTTAGTTTTGTGCCATGTGTGTGATCTGCTTTTTTTCAACAACATTAAACAACTGAATGAACATCCTCTGAGCCCAGTGATTCCATAATTTTTGCCTGGGGTTGTACATGCACACAAAGTTCCACAATATAAGGTTTGCACAGTAGCTTCCTCTAAGTAGAGGATGATGGTAGTGATAGTAGCTTGTGTAACTAAGCCCCAATCATGAAGAAGCAATGTGAACTTAAACATAGTAGTCTCTTTACTAATGATAAAGGGGCAAATAACTATTTTCATACAGTAGGGAATTGGTGTACAGGGTTACATTTAGGGTTGAAGATTGTTGTGTTCCTGCAGACAGGCAGATCTCTGTGGGACACTTGTTTCATTAAATCAGAATATTTATTCCTTAGAGCTGAGCTTTGCTTCTGCCCTGAGGTAGTTTTTCCTCCTAGAGGAAAGCTGTCAGCTTGCCTTATTTTATTAGTCCCTTTTTTGACCCAGCAGTCAGGGGGCAGGAAACTCCTCCTCTTACAAAAATGCTTCCTCTTCTCACTCCTCTCATAAAATGTCTGGCCTCCAACTGCCACCTCAATTTTTAACTACCTCTCAGGATTTAGCTCCTCCCACTCTCATGTGACTCTTACAGCTGCAGTCATTGGCCAACTGCCCAGAGGCGTTTGTTCCAGAAGCTTCTGCATACTAAGCAGAGCTGGGTCACATGATCAAGCCTATGAGGGGAAGAGTTACCCTTTTTGTGCTGCCTGTCAGCAGGCCTCACAATTTATTTACAATGTACAGTTTACATAAAAATCACAGCATTTATATGGAACAGTGTGTTCCATATACATCAAGAATCCCATAGAAACGGACACTTTGTGGGATGCCACATTGACATTGCTTAAACTTTCAAGAAAATTTTTGAGCAGCTATTCAGTTCTGAAATTTCTTTTAGAAGCCCATGTGTTAAAAAATGCCTTAATATGAAACATCATTCCCCAAAAGTATTCAAAGTGAAAATTTGAAAGTTTCTTAACCCTTTCGTTTTTTAAAGACAAATGGAGGTAGAATTAAAAGACTAACTTTTCAATGTTAATCCAGTTATTTTTATTTATTTTTCTTCTACAGCAGGGAAATATAATTCAACATTTATTACCCTGGTTCTGTAGTTTTTAGAAATATCCCATAGGTGGCACTAACATAATACTTGACTCAAACAGAGGTCTGAGAAGTTACATAGCTGCTGAGCTCAAAATGAAACCATGTGCAGTGAGCTCCTCCTAGTGGTGCACTTTGTTATTTATTTGGGTTTCTCAAAAATAGTTCCAAGTACCTTGAAACTATGTTTTTAGCATTATTTTTGAGACCTCCATCCCATAATGTTTCTTTTTCTGTCACTGTAGCTAATGAGGGCTTCTCTTTCAATTCCACTATTTTAGAAAGCCAGAGTAAGTGGACTTCCAGTGCGCTGCTCATTCAGAAACAAATCATAGAACAAATTAATAAAAGGTGGTTTATTTGTCAATGTGTTTCAGAGTCAAAACCGACTCCTTCCTCATTGACAACCACATGTGAAGTCCACTTACTCTGGCTTTCCATGATATACAAATCTGTGGAGATTGCAGTGGCTGACAACTAGGTTATGATAGTGGTTGTGTCACACAACCCCTACAGGTGAGCAGCTTTCAAATAAATCTCCAACCTTAATACCCAGATGAGACCCTATTGTGCTTTTTATCTTTTTACAATTCTATTATTTTGGGACGCATATAACTTGTTGATGAAAAGTTAGAAAATGAAAAACAACGCAATACTGTGCTGTAGACATGAGCAGATCATTAGAAATTCTAATTCATCAACTTTGGCGAATTTTCCCCAAAAAATTGATTTGTGGCAAATTTATTTGTGCAGATTTCATTACTAGAATGCTTGTTATTGCTCATAAAATACTCGTGGAGGAGAGAGAGATAACCCTAGCTGACCATAGGAGCTTACACTCTACAGAAAAAAAGAGTGCAAGAAAGAGAACCCCGCTGACCATAAGAGCTTACACTCTACAGAAAAAAAGAGTGCAAGAGAGAACCTGCTGACCATAAGAGCTTACACTCTACAGAAAAAAGAGAGCAAGAGAGAACCCGCTGGCCATAAGAGCTTACACTCTTCAGAAAAAAAGAGTGCAAGAGAGAGAACCTGCTGATCATAAGAGCTTACACTCTACAGAAAAAAAAGAGTGCAAGAGAGAGAACCCCGCTGACCATAAGAGCTTACACTCTACAGAAAAAAGAGAGCAAGAGAGAACCTGCTGACCATAAGAGCTTACACTCTACAGAAAAAAAGAGAGCAAGAGAGAACCTGCTGACCATAAGAGCTTACACTCTGCAGAAAAAAAGAGTGCAAGAGAGAGAACCTGCTGACCATAAGAGCTTACACTCTAGAGAAAAAAAGAGAGCAAGAGAGAACCTGCTGACAATAAGAGCTTACACTCTAGAGAAAAAAAGAGTGCAAAAGAGAGAACCCCGCTGACCGTAAGAGCTTACACTCTACAGAAAAAAAGAGTGCAAGAGAGAGAACCCCGCTGACCATAAGAGCTTACACTCTACAGAAAAAAAGAGAGCAAGAGAGAACCTGCTGACCATAAGAGCTTACACTCTACAGAAAAAAGAGAGCAAGAGAGAACCTGCTGACCATAAGGGCTTACACGCTACAGAAAAAAAGAGAGCAAGAGAGAATCTGCTGACCATAAGAGCTTACACTCTACAGAAAAAAAGAGTGCAAGAGAGAGAACCTGCTGACCATAAGAGCTTACACTGTACACAAAAAAAGAGCAAGAGAGAACCTGCTGACAATAAGAGCTTACACTCTGCAGAAAAAAAAGGGCAAGAGAGAGAACCCTGCTGACCATAAGATCTTACACTTTACAGAAAAAAGAGAGCAAGATACTACCCGTTGACCATAAGAGCTTACATTCTACAGAAAAAAGGAGAGGGCAAGAGATGACCCTGCTGAGCATAAGAGCTTACACTTTACAGGAGAGAGAGATGGGGGAACCCACTAACTTTGCTGAATTTTCCCAAAAAAATAGATTTGTGGCAAACATATTTGTGCAAATTTCAATACTGGGAAGTTTGAAATTGTTCTTAAAATACATGTGGAGGAGAGACAGAGAACCCTGCTGACCATAAGAGCTTACACTCTACAGGAGAGAGAGAGAGAGAACCCTGCTGATCATAAGAGCTTACACTCTATAGGAGAGAGAGAGAACCCTGCTGATCATAAGAGCTTACACTATATAGGAGAGAGAGAGAGAGAACCTTGCTGATCATAAGAGCTTACACTCTATTGGAGAGAGAGAGAACCCTGCTGATAATAAGAGCTTACACTCTATAGGAGAGAGAGAACCTTGCTGATCATAAGAGCTTACACTCTACAGGAGAGACCGCCCTACTGACCATAAGATGTTACACTCTACAGGAGAGAGAGAACCCCGCTGACCATAAGAGATAACACTCTACAGGAGAGAGAAAGAGAGGAACCCGCTGACCATAAGATCTTACACTGTACAAGAAAGAGAGGAGCCAGCTGACCATAAGAGCTTATATTCTACAGGAGAGAGAGAATTACCAGTGATTACGGAGATGGAATACCCATCTGCTGTACAAACTGTGCTCCACTGGGGACCTCTGATCTGTGATGACCCAGGTACTGACCACCACTGTACAAGGTATGATAATCCGTAAGATGTCATAGCTGCAGGGCATTATGGGGAGATAATGGCATGTGGGAAATGGTGCCGGGCTCATTTATTAATTTTGTGAACCGCAAATTCAATCTCAAAATGTTTGCAGTTGCCTGAAATTGTGAATTTCGGGAAATTTGACTTGAACTCGATCCTTCGCAAATTGGTCCAATCATCTCTACTGTGCAGCATAAACAAAGAATTTCCTTTCTTCTGTGGCTCTATATTATTATGACAAATTTTGGATTCATACAATTTCTATTATCACTATTTATTCATTTTTGGACGATGAGATGATCACCATTTTCAAGCAGAATCAATAATGCATTGGTTTTATATCATGGATCATTATTAGTGTTGAGCGAGCACTAAAATGCTCGGGTGCTCGAAGCTCGGGCCGAGCTCACCGTGAAACTCGGGTGCTCGACCCGAGCAACGAGCCCAATGTTAGTCTATGAGAAACCCGAGCATTTTCGCTGCGGCACCCCCGGCAGTCTGTAGAAAGCCTAAAAAGTGCCCTAAACGATAGTGACAGTGCTCAAAAGACATGGGGGCAGCATGGGGATCGCCCCTGGAAGCATTTCTGACCCCCAGGTCACTGCTGTCAACAACGTGGTCAGAGGTATTAAGCCACTTTTACGGGCTCACAATAAAACGTTCAAAAACGAAACTGAAATGGTTTTCCTGTGAAATATGTTAAGGAATTTCCTTTCTAGGGTAAAGACTTGTGTATAAGGTAAAATAAATAACCAAAAACAAAAATACACCTCCACACCTTGGGCTATGTTCACAAGTAGGATTTTTCATGCATTTTTGCACTTTTGTATTGCTTTCAACCGTGACAAATGCATTCACCGGGAAATGTCATTTTAACATTTTACAACCTTATCTGGCCATGTGCTGTGTGACACATGCATACAGTGCTGAAAAGACATGGGAACAGCATGGGGAAGACCCCTGGAAGCATCTCTGACTCCCAGGTCACTGCCTAAAAGTGTGCCCATCAGAAGTGATCCTTGCCGCATCAGAAGGTGCAGACTTGCAACTATCCCCGTGCAAGTCCTTGTCCCAGGGCAGTGTTCAATTGTACCTCCCCAATTCCTTGCAATGCAAACGCAAATATGCAGCCAACCACCCACCCACCCGCAGGCTGCAATACCATACTGCTAGCTTTCACTTGAAATGGGGCCTTTTAGTTTGGAGGAGGCCGAAGTTGGCCACTACCTCATGGCTGATTCGGCAGCAAGGTATCCATACTCAGTCCCCAGCCGCCCGGTGGCCGTGTGTCCACGCTCGGTCGCCAGCCACCCCGCGGCCGGGTGTCCACACACGGTCCCATGCCGCTTGGGGGCGGCCGGGTGTCCATAAACGGTCCCCAGCCGCCCCTATTTCTCCTGTCACCTTCCCCACACTTTCCTTAGCCTGGCCTGCTTTAGGACAGCATTGGATGAGCCCACCAGAGAACCAGACTCCTCCGGTGGGCCCTGGCTTCTCCATCAGGGGAGTTGAGAGTGCCAAGGTGAGGAGCATGATGATGATGATAGAAGTTAGCATCTGCTTTGTTTTCTTTTAATGCAAGCGTAAGTGTGCATCCTGTCACCCACCCACCCCCAAGCTGTAATGCCATACTGCTAGCTTGCACTTGAAATGGGGCCTTTTAGTTTGGAGTAGGCCAAAGCAGGCCACTACCTCATGGCTGCTTCGGTGGCCTGGTATCCATACTCAGTCCCCAGCCGCCCGGCGGCCGGGTGTCCACACTCGGTCCCCAGCCGCTTGGGGGTGGCCGGGTGTCCATACTCGGTCCCCAGCTGCCCCTCTTTCTCCTGTCACCTTCCCACACACTTTTCTTAGCCTGGCCTGCTTTAGGGCAGCATTGGACGAGCCCACCAGAGAACCAGACTCCTGCGGTGGGCCCTGGCTTCTCCATCAGGGGAGTTGAGAGTGCCAAGGTGAGGAGCATGATGATGATGATAGAAGTTAGCATCTGCTTTGTTTTCTTTTAATGCAAGCGTAAGTGTGCAGCAGGCCACCCACCCACCCCCAGGCTGCAATGCCATACTGCTAGCTTGCACTTGAAATGGGGCCTTTTAGTTTGGAGGAGGCCGAAGCTGGCCACTACCTCATGGCTGCTTCAGTGGCCTGGTATCCATACTCAGTCCCCAGCCACCCGGCGGCCGGGTGTCCATAAACGGTCCCCAGCCGCCCCTATTTCTCCTGTCACCTTCCCACACACTTTTCTTAGCCTGGCCTGCTTTAGGGCAGCATTTGACGAGCCCACCAGAGAACCAGACTCCTCCGGTGGGCCCTGGCTTCTCCATCAGGGGAGTTGAGAGTGCCAAGGTGAGGAGCATGATGATGATCAGGGCCGGCGTCAGCACCCGGCGCATCCGGGCAAATGCAGGGGCCCTGAGCAGGCAGAGGGGCCCACTGGCGGTCGCGCACCCCGCTGGGCTTGCTCAGGGCCCCGGCAGCCGGATACTTACCTCTCCCCGTGCCTCCGCAGATCAGCTGTCTTCCTGCTCTGCGCTCTCTGTGACGTCTCAGGTCAGAGGGCGCGGTGACATCTTTCCACCGCGCCCTCCCCTGAGCCGTCGCAGGGAGCGCTGAGCGGGAAGACGCCAACAACGCTGGAGTTTGGACCCGAGCAGCGGGCAGCGGGCAGCAGGTAGCAGGTGAGGAGAAGGAAGGTGAGTATTTGATTTTTTTTTTTTAATGTATGGAGGCATGGGGCAGTATAAAGAGAAGGGGGGGTGGCATCCTTCATGGAGCATTATAAAGAGAGGGGGGGGCATCCTGCATGGGGCATTATAAAGAGAGGGGGGGCATCCTGCATGGGGCATTATAAAGAGAGGGGGGGCATCCTGCATGGGGCATTATAAAGAGGGGGGCATCCTGCATGGGGCATTATAAAGAGAGGGGGGGCATCCTGCATGGGGCATTATAAAGAGAGGGGGGGCATCCTGCATGGGGCATTATAAAGAGGGGGGGTGACATCCTGCATGGGGCATTAGAAGGTGGGGAACAGCCTGCATGGGGCATTATAAAGGGGGGGCAGCCTGCATAGTGCATTATGTGGGGGGGAACAGCCTGCATGGAGCATTATAAGGGGGGGGCAGCCTGTATGGGGCATTATGTGGGGCGTAACAGCCTGCATGGAGCATTAAAAGGGGGGGGGGCCTGTATGGGACATTATGTGGGGGGTAACAGCCTGCATGGAGCATTATAAGAGGGGGACAGCCTGTATGGGGCATTATGTGGGGGTAACAGCCTGCATGCAGCATTATATGGGGGCCAGTATCCTGTATGGAGCGTTATATGGGGGCCAGTTTCCTGTATGGAGTTTTATAAGGGGACCAGTATCCTGTATGGAGCGTTATATGGGGGCCAGTATTCTGTATGGAGCCTTATATGGGGGCCAGTATTCCGTATGGAGCCTTATATGGAGGCCAGTATTCCTTATGGAGCCTTATATGGGGGCCAGTATTCCGTATGGGGCCTTATATGGGGGTCAGTATTCCATATGGAGCCTTATATGGGGGCCAGTATTCCGTATGGTGCCTTATATGGGGGCCAGTATTCCGTATGGTGCCTTTTATGGGGGCCAGTATTCCGTATGGAGCCTTATATGGGGGCCAGTATTCCGTATGGAGCCTTATATGGGGGCCAGTATTCCGTATGGAGCCTTATATGGGGGCCAGTATTCCGTATGGGGCCTTATATGGGGGCCAGTATTCCGTATGGGGCCTTATATGGGGGCCAGTATTCCGTATGGGGCCTTATATGGGGGCCAGTATTCTGTATGGAGCCTTATATGGGGGTCAGTATTCCTTATGGGGCCTTATATGGGGGCCAGTATTCCGTATGGGGCCTTATATGGGGGCCAGTATTCCGTATGAAGCGGTATATGGGGGCCAGTATTCCGTATGGAGCCTTATATGGGGGCCAGTATTCCGTATGGGGCCTTATATGGGGGCCAGTATTCCGTATGAAGCGGTATATGGGGGCCAGTATTCCGTATGGAGCCTTATATGGGGGCCAGTATTCTGTGTGGAGCGATTCACCGGTTTCTGAGCTATTGTGGAATTTACAATGGATATCACTCATGTAATGTAAGAAGTGAAATCTTTGCATTGTACTATATATATATATATATGTATATATATATATATATTTCTCCGCCGTATCTCTGCATCACGAATCGTGGTATGTGTTAAAGGGGCCCACTGAGACTCTTTCGCCCGGGGCCCAGAAAAACCTGGAGCCGGCCCTGATGATGATGATAGAAGTTAGCATCTGCTTTGTTTTCTTGGAATGCAAGCGCATGTATGTAGTAGCGGCTAGGCCTGAGGTGGTCAGCGTTTTGGCGCATATCCTACCTCCTCCGAGGATTGCTGGATATTTTCCTGCTGCTATCGCAGTTCTATGACTCCCGTTAAAACAAAGCTTCAGGTGATAAATCATGGATGAGGTGGTGGCAAAGGAGAAAGAGTAGGAGGAACAGGGACCATTCACATCAATATCAGGCCAGTCAACCACACATGTCTTGTAGGATATGTTTCTGTACCAAAAGGAGCGGTTCGGCTACACAGTTATAGGGTATACAGTCAGTGCAATGCCTACCAAAAATTTAGAGGCACTCCAATGCCCCTTGGAAGTGACATGGAGGTCAGAGGCCCTTAACTAAACAATTTTTTCCACTTACAGCAACTGGGTCTCCTGTGCACTGTTGGTCTAAGCAGTGAATGGAAGGCTTTCCAAAAATTATGAGGAACTGCAATGCCCCTTGAAACAGACGTGGATTACAGCTAGTGTTGAGCCACCCCCATAGTGTTCGAGTTCGGTTCGGTTCGTCGAACACCCGTGTGTTCGCCGAACTGTTCGTAGAACTGTTTGTCGAACACCTTCGAACACCGTTAAAACCAATGGCAGGCAAACAAAAACACATAGAAACACATAGAAAACACCTTCAAAGGTGTCCAAAAGCTGACAAACTGCTCAGAAGACGTAACTAACACATGGAAAAGTGACAAGTACATATAGTCATGCGAAAAGAAAAGAGGTGGAGGAGTAAAAGGAGGGGGAGACACAGATATAGGCATGTCATGCCCTTCTAAAATCCAAAAAGTGAGAAGCCGACATGGCCAGTCCGTTCCTGCCCGTGCCACCTCCGTGTCGCCGGGTTTGTGCCAGAGCCGCGGTGGACCCTGACGGCCAGCCCCCCTCTCCCAATACTTGTGCCTGTCCACTGGTGGGTCGAGCGAGCCCCCCCTGTGGTGGAGGCAGCTCTAAGCTTTTTAATTTAAATTGTCTCTCTAATTTGAATGAATACACTTTAAATCCTTTTACAAGGATCTATTGGAGGGCAAGTCTCATGCCAGCAGCCACGTAATTCCAGCTCCAGTAGCGTCCACTAAAGCTGCTGCAGTTAAAAAGCTTTTATAAGGATCGAGCTCGGCTGTCCACCGCAAGGCATCCTACCGCCAGTCCCAGCCCCTATGCCTTGGGGTGCCTCCTGATGCTCTTCACTGAGTATCCCGTGGTCCCGAAGCATTTCCTTTGAAAAAATTAAGTGTCCAAACTACAGGTGGTGTAGCTTGCTTAACAGCCGGGATAATCCGCTGACTAGCAGACACTGCTACTAGGCACAAAGTATTTCCTGGGCTAGATGCAGTTAAAAATTAGTAATTAGATACTCTCGTTGGATGCTGAGAAAGCAATCCATAGAGTCTCCTGGCACGCCATATATTATTCTCTTAAAAAACTTGGGGTAGGGGTCTAGGGGACCCTTTTATAGCCAAAATCACGGCCCTGTATCGCAATACGTCACCTAGGCTGAAGATAAATGGAACTGTAGCACCCTGAGGGCTCGGTTGCTACAGAGGTATTGCACCTCACCCAGAGGTGTGATATCTCACTCTCAGGTAAGGATGGAGTGTGGATCAGGACCCGACACCTGCATGCATTACACCACATTGCCGTGGGGCAGGGCGACCAATATGCCCCTGATATGGGCACGACAGTGCCTGTCCCTGGCTGGAGTGGGGGAAGGGAACACTGAGGAAAGGGAACCCTGTAGTGCAGGAGCAGGGAGGAAGCAGTTCCTGGGTGCATTGAGAAGGGAGTATAAAAGGTGGGCACCATCTTAGTTCAGTGCAGAGAAGTCTGAGCAGAAGTGACAGGGAGCAGGGGCTCTGCATGAGCTCTGCTCCGGAGGCGGGCCTAGTAACAGAGGCCCAGGCCTGGAAGAGGGAGAAGGAAGGAAGAGGAGCGGAGAAGGCTCCAGGAACGAGGAACGAAGGGATCCCAGGGGTGCGGACGGGCGAGTCGCCACCGCACGCCCGAATCCACCTGCGTGGAGGGGTCAGGCCAAAGGGGGAGACCGGTCCCCGAAACTAGTGGAGGCAGGAAACGACCCTCAGCTAGAAACCGGAGGCTGTGACATTTTATGTGGCGCAGCCCCTCGCTACACCCACTAGGAAGGCACCACATAGGGTCAGGGAAACTGGCGCCAAGTTTACCAAGAGGAGGCCCGAGGCAGCCGGACAGAAGGGTTGGTAAGAAAGGCCAGACAAAGGACACACAAAGGGGGTCCTGTGAAGCGCTCCAAAGTTATCTGGGAGTTGTCTGAGCCCCTCACCTGGTGAGCACAGTACGACGTGGGCAGCCGTTACCTGCAGAAGTGGTCTGGATAATAAGAACTGTGAATAAAGGCCCTGGACTGCATCACTGACTCCGTGTCGTTACTGCTGCTGCCCTGCACCATCACCCCCATCCTCCGCATACACTGCCCTGAGGCTATACTCCTCCCGTGGGGAGTTATGCTACGCTCTGCTGCACCCACAACACCAGCCTCAGCGGTCTGCCCTGCAGCGGCGGTTCACTCTGACCGCAATCCACAGGTGGCGTAGTCGGACATTTAAACATCAAAGCCACATAAATAGTTCCGCCACTGGTTTGACCGCCCTGAGCCACGGAACCGGGTCGCCGCCACGGAGACTACAACCACCAGCATCCACCAAAAAGGGTCCGGCTCCGGGTGTCCCAAGGCCCAGGGGGCGCGTCAGAATATTTTCATCACCTTTCATAATCACCAATGGGACAAGGCAGGGATGTCCTCTGTCCCCTCTCTTATACATCCTAGTGACGCAGCACCTGCTCTCATCAATTCGCCATAACCCCAATATTAGGTGGATTGAGGTGGGAGGCACCGAGTACAAGTGCTCTCTATTTGCTGATGATGTCCTAGTATATATCACTCAATCACATATATCCATCCCTGCTGTTATGGCTGAAATAGATCACTTTGCTACATGGTCAAATTTTAAAATCAATGCAGCGAAGTCTGAGGCCCTCGATGTCTCCCTCCCCAAATCCATACAGGATTCCATCCAGTCCAACTTTCCCTTTGCCTGGCCCTCACAGGGTATCAAATACTTAGGAATTCCTATTCATAGAGACCTCTCCCGTCTATGTTATCTTAATTTTGGGCCCTTTATTGAACAACTCCATACAGACCACGCTTGGCAAGTTAGAACTGTAAGATTCACTACGTGAACCACTGGTGTTTTGTGGAAAAGCACATGTACACTGTGTTCCAAATTATTATGCAAAAAGTGTTTAGGAGCGATAAGGGAAGAATTTGTTTGTTTGTCAGTTAAACTCATTGATGGTGATGTGTGTCAGGGCTCTTTATATCATTGTAAGCAATTGCAGACACCTGTGCTAATTAGTTTGGCAGGTGTGTCCAATGAAAGGCAAGACTACTTAAGAAGGCTGTCCCACATTATTAAGCAGCCTACATTTTCTGCCAAAATGGGAAAGAAAAAGGATGTGTCGGCTGCTGAGAAGCAACAAATTGTGGAGTGTTTAGGTCAAGGCATGACTACAATCAACATTGTGCGATGATCAGGATGAAGTGTCTTGGCAATCAAGAAGTATGTAGCTGATTCACAGTACACACGTGTGCGTGCTGATAAGGGCAAATTGAGGACTCTTTCCTACAGGCAATTACGTCATGTTAAAAGAGCAGCGGCAAAAAAGCCTTGTCATAGCAGCAGACAAGTTTTTTAAGCTGCTGGTGCCTCCAACGTCCCCCGAACAACAAGATGCAGGGTCCTTCAGAGGTTTGCAGCTGTGCGCACGCCATCCTGTCGACCTCCTCTATCCACTGCACACAAGCAGAAACGGCTCCAGTGGGCCAAACAATACATGAAGACTGATTTCAAAACTGTTTTGTTCACGGATGAGTGCCGTGCAACGCTCGATGGTCCAGATGGATGGAGTGGAGGATGGCTGGTTGATGGACACCCCACGCAAACACGGCTACAGCGCCAACAAGGAGGAGGTGGAGTAATGTTTTGGGCTGGAATCATGGGGAGAGAGATTGTCGGCCCCTTTAGGATCCCTGAAGGGGTAAAGATGAACTCCATAATGTATGTGGAGTTTCTCAAACAGCACTTCCTGCCATGGTTCAAGAAGAAGAACCGTGTATTCCACAGCAACATCATTTTCATGCATGATAATGCACCGTCTCATGCTGCACATAACACATCTGCATCTCTGGCTGATATGGGCATAAAAGGGGACAAACTTATGGTGTGACCCCCATGCTCCCCTGACCTCTACCCCATTCAGAACCTCTGGAGCATCATCAAAAGGAGTGTCTATGATGGCGGGAGGCTGATCACATCTAAGCAACAGCTCTGGGAGGGTATTCTGTCCTCATGCAAAACAATTGAAGCAGAAACCATCCAAAACCTGACAAATTCAATGGACAAGAAAGTTCAGAAGCTCCTTTCGAACAAGGGGTCCTATGTGCAAATGTAACATCACCTAGAATAAAGTTTTGAGTTGAAAACTGTTTGATTTCAGTTTTAATAACCTGCTAATGCTTATAATTTCAAAAATGACCATTTTTTTGGTCTTTATTAAAATGAAAAGGTTGATCAAAGAGTGTGGGGGATCTAAGAGTGTGGCAACCCAGTAGTCAGGATTACTTTGAATTCTGACAATCGGAGGGTCATGTTGCAGGTAGTGCAGCAAGAAGGCACATATGTGTCTTGCACATCTCGGAGCCCCAAAATTATTTTCCGGGCTAGATGCAGCTAAAAATTATTATTAATTTTAAATCTGGTGGAGCTTAGTATAGATGGCCTAATAGAATCAGTACTGCACACTGCTACAAAGCCCAAATTATTTTCCAGCCAAGATACAGATAAACATGATTAGTAATTTTAAATCTGGTGGAGCTTAGTATAGATGGCCTAATAGAATCAGTGCTGCACACTGCTACAAAGCCCAAATTATTTTCCAGCCAAGATACAGATAAACATGATTAGTAATTTTAAATCTGGTGGAGCTTAGTATAGATGGCCTAATAGAATCAGTACTGCACACTGCTACAAAGCCCAAATTATTTTCCAGCCAAGATACAGATAAACATGATTAGTAATTTTAAATCTGGTGGAGCTTAGTATAGATGGCCTAATAGAATCAGTACTGCACACTGCTACAAAGCCCAAATTATTTTCCAGCCAAGATACAGATAAACATGATTAGTAATTTGAAAGCTTAAAACGGTTGGTGAGGTGATTTTAACCAATCATCAAGCTTTTACTCTCCCCAGGATTCCACAGGGGTAGAAAAGTTGTTTCGGATCCATGATTTGTTCATCTTTATGAACGTGAGTCTGTCTACATTATCAGTGGAGAGCCGCATGCGCTTAACTGTCAGCACACCACCAGCAGCGCTGAACACACGTTCAGACAGAACGCTGGCTGCGGGGCATGACAAGATCTCCAAGGCGTAAGTGGCTAGCTCCGGCCATTTATCCAGATTGGAAGCCCAAAAAGAGCAAGGGTCCAGTGACACAGTCATGGCTTCAATGTTTACTTGGAGATACTCCTGTACCATCGTCTCTAGGCGTTGACTATGTGTCAGACTTCTTGTCTCCTGTGGCCTTGCAAAGGATGGGCTAAAAAAGTGGTGAAATGATTCCGCAAAATTGATGTTACCAGCAGATACTGTGTTTCTGTTACGGTTCGAGTGCTGAACTCTCAACGGTCCCACGGTTGGCAAGTTGGAACTGTGAGATTCACTACGTGCACCACTGGTGTTTTGTGGAAAAGCACATGTAAGATTCTGCAACAGTCTCTGCTGATACTCCTGCATGCGTGCATCCCTTTCTATGGCAGGAATAATTTCTGCAAATTTACTTTTGTACCGTGGATCTAACAGTGTGGCAACCCAGTAGTCAGGATTATTTCTAATTCTCACAATTCGAGGGTCATGTTGCAGGTAGTGCAGCAAGAAGACACTCATGTGTCTTGCGCATCCTGGAGCACCAAGTCCCTGTTGTGTTGGTGGCGAGGTAACAGTCATGCTTCCTTCCTCTGTCCTCTCCCCCCAACCTCGCACAACAGAAATGTGATCAAGGTCTCCCTCATCTGATGAGTCTTCCATCAGTTCGTCCTCCACTTCTTCCTGGGCTCCTACACCTTCCTCACTAGTTTGGCTGCTACCATGCGCCCTGGTAAAACCATCTCCCCCACCCTCACATGCCTGCCGCCTTGGTGCTGTCGACCGTCTGGACCTTGCAGATGTTAGCCCTTCCGCATACAACTCCTCCTCCTCTACTTCCTCCACCTCCTCTTGTGCCACCACCTGACTCCGAATTCTGTTTAACATGTGCTCCAGCATGTAAATCACCGGAATAGTCATGCTGATAATGGCATCGTCAGCACTAAACATCTTCGTCGCCATTTCAAAACTGTGCAGAAGGGTGCATAGGTCCCTGATCTGAGACCACTCCTCCAGCGTGATTTGCCCCACCTCTGGATCTCGTTGGCCCAGGCTATACATCAGAATGTATTGCACCAGGGCTTGTCGGTGCTGCCACAGTCGCTGCAACATGTGCAGAGTTGAATTCCACCGGGTAGGCACATCGCATTTTAGCCGGTGAAGTGGCAGGCCAAACGACTTCTGTAGAGATGTAAGTCGCTGAGCTGCGGGATGCGAACGGCGGAAGTGAGCACACAGCGACCGTGCCCTCTGCAGAAGGCCATCTAGACTGGGATAGTGGGCTAAAAATTTCTGGACAACCAGGTTCAACACGTGAGCCATACAAGGCACGTGTGTGACATTGCCCTGGCGAAGGGCCGCACCCAGGTTCGCAGCATTGTCGCACATGGCCTTCCCTGGTTTCAGGTCCAGTGGAGACAACCATTCATGAAATTGGTTCTCCAGAGCTGACCACAACTCCACAGCTGTGTGACTCACATTTCCCAGACATTTCAAAGTAAAAACCACCTGATGACATTGAGCCCTACTGCCAGCATAGTAAGGAGGTATGCAGGATCCCTTCTGCGCAGTTAGAAAGCTTGTGGCATGACCAGACAGGCTTTGGGTGCAGGTGGAGGACTGAGAGGAGGTTGAGGAGGCAGAAGCAGTGGAGGAACTTTGACATAAAGAGGATTGACGCACAACTCGTGGGGACGGCAAGACTTGGACAGCAGCCCCTTGTCCTGCTATCACCATAGTTACCCAGTGCCCAGTCAGCGACATGTAACGCCCCTGTCCATGCCTACTCGTCCAAGTGTCTGTGGTGAAATGCACCCTGTCACACACAGAGTTTCTCAAAGAAACGGTGATGTTGTGTGTGACATGCTGGTGGAGCGCAGGCACACCTTTCTTTGAGAAGTAGTGCCGACTGGGCATCTGGTACTGGGGCACTGCGACGGACATAAGGTCTCGAAAATCCTCTGTGTCCACCAGGCGGAAAGGCAGCATTTCTGTAGCCAAGAGCTTGCAGATGGTGAAATTCAACCTCTTAGCTTTCTCATGGCTAGGAGGAAATGGTCTTTTACTTGTCCACATCTGAGGGACCGAGGGCTGGCAGTTGTGCTTAGACGAGGTTGATAAGGGTGTCCCTGGCAAACTGCCGGTCTGTGAGGAAGATGCAGGCGGACATGTTAGGTTGCCTTGATCTAAAGGTGGTGCTATCGAGGTCGGACAGCGCTCAACACCAGCTGGTGTTACCACCTCCAAAGAAAATGATGACCTGCCAATCACGCTGGCTGTTGCGGGTAAAGAGGTGGCAGGTCTGCGTCCCAAAACAGGTGTGACTGCTGTCCCCCCAGTCACAGAGGATGAAGAGGCTGCGGATGCACAAGATGTGGCAGACGGTGGTTGGCCCGGCCGGCTAGGCCGCATTGTAGCACAGTGAGCTTCCCACTGCAACTAATGCTTCATGTCCTTGTGCCGGTTCATGCATGAAGTACTCAAACTATGTATTTTTTGGCCTCTACTTTTGCTGACAAATGTTACAGATAACACGAGTTGGGTCATCTTTATCGATCTGAAAAAATGCCCAGGCTATGCAAGGCTAAGCACCCAATGCGACCTGAAGAGCCACCACGACTTGTGGTGAGAGGCAGAGTTGTGTTTGAGGATGCTGTTGTTGACGTGCTTCTAGTACTACGTCTCTGTCCAGGAAGGCGCAACCTGACCTCGTTGTCACTAGCATTCTCCTCCACCTCTTCTGCTGACCTCATCTCTTGGCTGACTGTGGGTTGACAGTAAGTGGGATCTCCAACCTCATCATCATCACCCTGTGTGTTATCACACCCGTCGTCCTCAGAGCCAACCTGTTCCTGCCCTGACAAAAAACTAAAGTTGTCACTCCAATCAGGTATTTGAGTCTCATCATCGTCTTCCTCATTGTCTCCACCAACAGGAGTTACAGTTTGGGAATGAGGGTCTACATTATGGTCAGAACCTTCTGTGTCTGGTCCTGGATCCGACTCATAAAGATTCTGGGCATCAGTGCAGATCATTTCCTCGTCTGGATTCACAGGAGCGCTGGAGCCGACCTCTGATTCCCAGGCTATAGTATGAGTAAACAGCTCTGCAGACTCAACCATCTATTCTACCTCATAATCAGACGGGCAGCTGGAGATTTGGGAGCTGTGAGGAAGCAAGTGCGATTGGGGTGACACCTCTGAGGACTGAAGTATTTGTGATGTTGAAGTTGATGTGGAGGAGAGCCCACTTAAAGGAGCACTTGATATCCATTGAAGCACCTGCTGTTTTTGTGCCTCATCTGGAATTTGTAGCGATTGGCGTGGCTGTAAGAAAGGGATCTTATCACATTGTCCGCTAAAAGAAGTAGACATTTTAGCTTGGCTGGAAGATGGTCTTTCTTCTGCAGATGTTACTGTTGCTTTAACACCTACCCCACGGACACAACCTTTTTTCCCCTTCCCAACACGCCTATTCCCCTTTCCACCAGCAGCAGGCCTTTTTCCACTCATTTTGGTGGTTAACTAATTCACAACTCTGGAGTTGTTTGCACAAAAAAACAATGGATGGGAGCCGAGCAGAGCTGAGTGGCCAAACTGTGGTATTAGGCCAAAACTATTGGCTGGGTTAGATGCAGAAAGGTCAGTATAGATGCACTAATAGACTAAGTCCCACACACTGCTAGAAGTCCAAATTTTTTTTCAGAGCTAGATGCAGAAAAAAATTATATTCAATTTGCAACATGATGGAGGTCAGTATAGATGGACTAATAGAACAAGTCCCACACACTGCTAGAAGCCCAATTATTTTTTCAGAACTAGATGCAGATAAAAATAATTTTTAATTTGCAACCTGATGGAGATCAGTGTAGATGGACTAATAGACCAAGTCCCACACACTGCTAGAAGCCCAAATAAATTTTCAGAGCTAGATGCAGAAAAAAATTATATTCAATTTGCAACCTGGTGGAGGTCAGTATAAATGGACTAATAGAACAAGTCCCACACACTGCTAGAAGCTAAAATATTTTTTCAGAGCTAGATGCAGATAAAAATTATTTTTAATTTGCAACCTGATGGAGGTCAGTATAGATGGACTAATAGACCAAGTCCCACACACTGCTAGATGCCCAAATATTTTTTCAGAGCTAGATGCAGAAAAAAATTATATTCAATTTGCAACCTGATGGAGGTCAGTATAGATGGACTAATAGAACAAGTCCCACACACTGCTAGAAGCCCAAATATTTTTTCAGAGCTAGATGCAGAAAAAAATTATATTCAATTTGCAACCTGGTGGAGGTCAGTATAGATGGACTAATAGAACAAGTCCCTCACACTGTTAGAACCCCAAATATTTTTCAGAGCTAGATGCAGATAAAAAATATTTTTAATTTGCAACCTGATGGAGGTCAGTATAGATGGACTAATAGACCAAGTCCCACACACTGCTAGAAGCCCAAATATTTTTTCAGAGCTAGATGCCGAAAAAAATTATATTCAATTTGCAACCTGATGGAGGTCAGTATAGATGGACTAATAGACCAAGTCCCACACACTGCTAGAAGCCCAAATATTTTTTCAGAGCTAGATGCAGAAAAAAATTGTATTCAATTTGCAACCTGATGGAGGTCAGTATAGATGGACTAATAGACCAAGTCCCACACACTGCTAGAAGCCCAAATATTTTTTCAGAGCTAGATGCAGAAAACAATTATATTGAATTTGCAACCTGATGGAGGTCAGTATAGATGGACTAATGGACCAAGTCCCACACACTGCTAGAAGCCTAAATATTTTTTCAGAGCTAGATGCAGATAAAAATTATTTTTAATTTGCAACCTGATGGAGGTCAGTATAGATGGACTAATAGACCAAGTCCCACACACTGTTAGAAGCCCAAATATTTTTTCAGAGCTAGATGCAGATAAAAATTATTTTTAATTTGCAACCTGATGGAGGTCAGTATAGATGGACTAATAGACCAAGTCCCACACACTGCTATAAGCCCAAATATTTTTTCAGAGCTAGATGCAGAAAAAAATTGTATTCAATTTGCAACCTGATGGAGGTCAGTATAGATGAACTAATAGAACAAGTCCCACACACTGCTACAAGCCCAAATATTTTTTCAGAGCTAGATGCAGAAAAAAATTATATTCAATTTGCAACCTGGTGGAGGTCAGTATAGATGGACTAATAGAATGATGCTATGCCCAAAAGGTTTTACTTCACTAGGTGCAGTAAAAAAAATGGTATTCTATACACAGGTGGCAAAAACTGATAGGAACTGATGTAACTTAGTCCTGAAAAGGACTGCAATTACAATTAGTCTTTACTCTCAACCTATCTATTTAAGAGCACAGACCTGCCTGATAAAAGTCGTAGGAAATGCTGTAACCTAGTCCTTAAAAGGACTGCAATCACAACTATTCCCTACTCCCAAGCTATCTGTGGATTTGTGTGAAAATAGGCTTGAAATTAACAAGGTATAGCGCACACAGCAACAGCGGTGCCGTCTAACATGCAGCTGCAGCAGTGAGAAAATGGTGGCGACCGGGAAAATGTCTGGGTCCTATAGGGCAAGGACATGTGACATACACTGCCAATGACACATGCCCTTGCTTGTGTGAAAAAAAGCACTTCGCTCCGTGTGTGCACTGCTGATAGGCTGACAGATTGCACCTCCCCACTGTAAATGCGGGAAAGAGAAAAAAAAATGGAGATCTTCATTATTCCTGCAGAGATCCATCCCCTGCCCCTCCCCCCGCCCCGCTGTACACTCAAACTGCGTATTAACATTAATTTTCATCATTACTGAGAAAAAATCCAGTTATGATTTTGGTGCACGAACAGTTATCGAACATAACCTCGAACAGCCGAATTTTTTTCAAATCGTTCGTGCTCGCCGAACGGCTCGAACACCGCCCAAAACAACTCGAATTTGAGACTGGCGAACAGTTCAAGTCGAAGAACGCTCATCTCTAAATACAGCATACTAAAAGCCTTCTACCCATTATTGGGGAGTGGGTCTCCCTTAGTATTCGCCTATGCATTGAAAAGCAAAAGCTGACTAAAATTAGGAGGAAATGCAATGCCCGTTGGAAGAGTTGTGGAGGTCACAGTAGCTTAACAAGACGGTTTGAATGCCCCTTGGAAAAGTGGTGGAGGTCACAGTAGCTTAACAAGATGGTTTTAATGCCCCTCGGAAGAGACGTGGAGGTCGCAGTAGCTTAACAAGACGGTTTGAATGCCCCTTGGAAAAGTGGTGGAGGTCACAGTAGCTTAACAAGACGGTTTGAATGCCCCTTGGAAAAGTGGTGGAGGTCGCAGTAGCTTAACAAGACGGTTTTAATGCCCCTTACAAGAGCCATACAGTACAGCATCTTAAATACATTATTCCCATTATTGGGGAGTGGGTCTCCCATAGTCTTTGCTTATGCCTTCCAAGCAAAAGCTGCCAAAAATTAGGACGGAGGAACTTGCAATGCCCCTTACAAGAGCCATGCAGTACAGCATATTACAAACATTATTCCCATTATTGGGGAGTGGGTCTCCCATAGTCTTTGCTTATGCCTTCCAAGCAAAAGCTGCCAAAAATTAGGACGGAGGAACTTGCAATGCCCCTTACAAGAGCCATGCAGTACAGCATGTTACAAACATTATTCCCATAATTGGGGAGTGGGTCTCCCATAATCTTTGCTTATGCCTTCCAAACAAAAGCTGCCAAAAATTAGGACGGAGGAACTTGCAATGCCTCTTACAAGAGCCATGCAGTACAGCATATTACAAACATTATTCCCATTATTGGGGAGTGGGTCTCCCATAGTCTTAACTTATGCCTTCCAAGCAAAAGCTGCCAAAAACTAGGAGGAAATGCAATGCCCGTTCGAAGAGTCGTGGAGGTTAGAGTTAATTAAAAACAACATTTCAATACCCCTTGGAAGAGCTGTGGAGTTCAGAGTGGTTTAACAAGACACTTTCAATGCCCCTCGGAAGAGATGTGGAGGTCCCAGTAGCTTAACAAGACGGTTTTAATGCCCCTCGGAAGAGACGTGGAGGTCGCAGTAGCTTAACAAGACGGTTTTAATGCCCCACAGAAAAGTGGTGGAGGTCACAGTAGCTTAACAAGACCGTTTTAATGCCCCTTGGAAGAGACGTGGAGGTCCCTGTAGCTTAGAAAGATGCTTTTAATGCCCCTCAGAAGAGACGTGGAGGTCGCAGTAGCTTACCAAGATGGTTTTAATGCCCCTTGGAAAAGTGATGGAGGTCGCAGTAGCTTAACAAGACAGTTTTAATGCCCCTTACAAGAGCCATACAGTACAGCATCTTAAAAATATTATTCCCATTATTGGGGAGTGGGTCTCCCACAGTCTTTTCTTATGCCTTCCAAACAAAAGCTGACAAAAATAAGGAAGGAGTAACTTTCAATAATGGCAACACGGACCACGGTCACCTTGGTGGTATAGTGGTGGTAGAGGCTGAGGATAAGAAGAAGAACATAAAACAGCCAAAATGAGGAAGCGTATACCAATGTGTGGGTGTGAAGCGGTGCATAGGAATACACCTCCCAAAATAACACAGTGGATTTAACTTTATGTTACTCTGCTCTCATTTGGTGGTGATGAGAAGTCTGGCACAATCCAGCCCTTGTTCATTTTGATAAGGGTCAGCTTGTCAGCATTGTCAGTTGACAGGCGAGTGCGCTATCAGTTATAATTCCCTCAGTGGCACTAAAAACACGCTCCGATAACACGCTAGCGGCAGGGCAGGCCAGGACCTCCAAGGCATACAGAGCGAGTTCATTCCAAGTGTCCAGCTTGGATACCCAATAATTAAAAGGCACAGAGGAATCACGGAGGACGCTGGTACGGTCGGCAAGGTACTCCCTCATCATCTTTTGAAACTTTCCACTCCTTGTGAGAGTACCCAGCACCTCAGGGTCTGTCCGAAGGGAGGGTCTGAGAAAACTGTCCCAGAACGTTGACATTGTTCCACTGCCTCTGCTGGATTGGAGTTGCCTCTCTCTCGCATGTACGCCTTGGTTGGGCAACGAACTGTGACCTCTGCCGCTAGCGTGTTCAGATGGGAATTTTTTTAACATTTCTGCAGCAAGGGCCTTCTGGTACTGCCCCATTTTTGTAGACCTCTCCACCTCAGGAATAAGAGAGTGAAAGTTCTCCTTGTAGCGGGGGTCTACAAGTGTCACCAACCAGTAATGACTGTCACCCAACATTTTGACAACGCGAGGGTCACGGTTAAGGCAGCGTAACATAAAGTCAGCCATGCGTGCCAGACTGGTAACGGGCAAGACTTCCGTGTCCTCACCAAGATGATGATTGACCATGCTCTACTCCTCCTCCTCCTCCCCCCTGTCCTCAGGCCACCCACGCTGAACCGACGGTATGACAGTTGTACAGGTACTACCGTCTACAGCGCATGATACAAGCTCCTGTTCCTTCTCCTCCTCCTCCTCTCCCTCATTGTCCCCCAATGCACGTTGGGATGAGATGAGGCTGGGCTGTGTGTAATCGACCGCTATGGCTTCTTGATCCATCTCATCATACTCTGGCTGCAATGCCTCCTCTTTAATTCTCTGCAGAAAGTGTTACAAAAGACAGACAAGTGGAATGCTGACGCTAATGATGGCATCATCGCCACTCACCATCATGGTGGACTCCTCAAAGTTTGTCAAGATGGTACATATGTCAGACATCCAGGTCCACTCCTGAGGTCTTATGTGTGGAGTCTGACCTGAATATCGACGGCCTTGTTGCAGCTGGTACTCCACAACTGCTCTCTTCTGCTCACAAATCCTTTGCAACATGTGGAGGGTAGAGTTCCAACGTGTGGGGACATCACACACCAGTCGGTGTGATGGAAGCTGCAAATGCTGCTGCAACACAGCAAGGGCGGCGGAAGCTGTAGCCGACTTGCGAAAATGAGCTGACAGGTGGCGTACTTTGACGAGCAGATCTGGCAACTTGGGGTACGATTTAAGAAACCGCTGAACCACAAGGTTAAGCACATGAGCCAGGCATGGTACGTGTTTGATCTCACCTCAACTCAGAGCCGCCACCAGGTTATGGCCACTGTCACACACGACCATGCCTGGATGTAGGTTCAGTGGTCTCAGCCACAGATCTGCCTGCTCTTTCACAGCTGTCCACAACTCACAAGCAGTGTTAGGTTTCTCACCTAAGCTTATGAGTTTCAGCACAGCCTGTTGCCGCTTGGCGGAGGCAGTACTGCAGTACTTCCAGCTTGTAACTGATGTGGTGATATCTGAGATGGAGGCTGAACATGAGGAGGAGGAGGAGGATGATGCGCAGGAGCTGTACACTGTTGGGGCAACTCTGACTGACATAGGGCCCGCAATCCTCGGTGTGGGGAGGATGTGTTCCCTCCCAAGGTCCGACTGGGTCCCGGCTTCCACCATGTTTACCCAGTGTGCCGTCAGGGAGATGTACCGTCCCTGGCCACAAGCACTTGTCCACGTGTCCATTGTCAGGTGGACTCTCCCAGTAACTGCGTTGTTGAGGGCACGGCAGTTGTTTTGGGACACATGCTTGTGTAGTGCGGGGATGGCACACCGGTCAAAATAGTGTCGGTTGGGGACCGAGTACGGAGGGATGGCTACCGCCATAAGGTTGCGGAAGGATTCCATCTCCTCCAGCCTAAAAGGCAGCATTTCCAACGCAAGCAGTCGTGAAATGTGCGAATTTAGGACTGTGGCCTGTGGGGCGTTGGCTGCGAATTTATGCTTTCGTTCAAAGGTCTGGGATATGGACAATTGAACACTGCGGTGGGACGTGGACGTGGACGTTGAAGCTGTTTCTTCAGAAACTGCCATAACAAGTGAAGACTGAGAGGAGGGAGCATCTTTGCATGCAGTATGGACAGGGGATTGCCTTGCACGCACAACAGGGAGTTCTATTGCACGCACAACAGCGGAAGAAGCAGTGGTGACACCCACTGACACTGGTCGTGGACCCTGGGGTTCACCCCGCAAAGTTGGGTGCTTTGCTGTCATGTGCCTGATCATGCTGGTGGTGGTCAGGCTGGTAGTTTTGTCACCCCTGCTGATGCTGGCATGCCAGGTGGTACAAATGGCCTTTTTGGGGTTATCAGCAGAGTCTTTAAAAAAATTCCAGACTCTGGAAGACCTACTGGTTGTACTGGCAACGTCCCTCGTGTTGGTGTTACGGGGAACTGTTGCCTGCCTTCTGTGTGCAGCCACCACACTGCTTCTTCCTGCCTGTTGGGGTACTCTGCCTCCCTCATCCTGTGTGCTGCTGGCCTCGCTCTGCATGTCCTCCTGCCATGTTGGGTCAGTTACTAGATCATCCACCACATCCTCCTCTTCCACTTGAGGACCACGATCCTCCTACTCACTTCCTGGCAATTGTGTCTCGTCATCGTCCACCTCTTGTGACAAATTGCCAGCGTCGACTTCCTGTGGTCATCGCTGTTCAAATATTTGAGCATCGCTACATGGGATCTCCTCTTCCACCACTTCAAGCGGAGCAGGCGAGGGGCACAAATCTGGAAATGGACCAGTGAACAGCTCTTCAGAGTGTCTAAGTGTGGGATCATTTGCTGTCTGACGACACTCGGCATGGTGGGAGGAAGGAGCATCAGGGTGAGGAGGAGTATGCGGTCGAGATTCACGGCTACTAAGATTTGACCGTGTGGAAGACAGACCGGAAGTGGTGGTGCCCAGGCAATGTGAAGTATTATCTGCTATCCAATTAATAACCTGTTCACACTGATCAGTGCACAATACTGGTGTTGTTCTGTGCTTCCCTAGTAATTCGGTCAAGAAGTGGGAGCGAGAAGATGTGGCTGTTGGTTGTGGCACATTTTCACCTTGGCCACAGCCCCGTCCTCTGCACGCACCATCACCAGAACGTCCAGTTCCATGTCCCTTGCCCCGCGCCTTGCCCATTGTAAAGGAAATAAAATAGCTTACACTCGCACTATCAATGGAAAAAGGGTAATAAAAAGTAGATTAGAACCGTGGAAGAGGAAACCACAGTTCTATTTCTCTGACCTACACCCGACTCTTTTAAACAATCTGAACAATCAGGGAGAAACTATTACTGTTTGTTACGGTCGCGCCCGCACTGACTGGCGTGAGCGTGATTAGTGATCCCACTGTACCATGAACCAAGGAGTGCCTGGTGGGGCGTAACTAAGTATCAACCCGATCCGACCAAGGCGGCTTATTCGACTCCGTGGACCAAGGAGGAACTGAGCAGAGGGACCAGGTGTGACTCCAGGTCAAACCCCGGTCACAGTTGTTGACCAACATCGGGGAATGCAGGAACAGGCAGGTTAGACTGGCATACAGGCAGGTGGGTATTGGCAAGTACGGCTGGTATGCAGACAGGTGGGTACTGGCAAGTACGGCTGGTATGCAGACAGGGGGGGCACTGGCCAGCATGGCTGGTATGCAGAAAGGGAGATACTGGCAAGCACGGCTGGTATGCAGACAGGTGGGCACTGGCAAGCACGGCTGGTATGCAGACAGGGACATACTGGCAAGCACGGCTGGTATGCAGACAGGTGGGCACTGGCAAGCACGGATGGTATGCAGACAGGTGGGCACTGTCAAGCACGGCTGGTATGCAGACAGGGAGATACTGGCAAGCACGGCTGGAGTGCAGACAGGGAGGTACTAGCAGGTTGGAGCGTAGGCTTGATAGGGTCCAGTACAGACTGGGAGACAGGTACAGAGCCGCAGATGCGGTAGACAAGCAGACTAAAGCGAAACCGCCGGAGTGGAGGACAAGGCAGAGCAGAGAGGAACTGCTGGTGTGGTGAGCAAGCAGAGCGGAGCGAAAACCGCAGGTGCGGTGGGCAAGGCAGAGCAGAGAGAAACCGCAGGTGCAGTGGACAAGGCAGAGCAGAGCGGAACCGCCGGAGCGGTGGGCAAGGCAGAGCAGAGAGAAGCAGCCGGAGCGGTGGACAAGGCAGAGCAGAGAGAAGCCGTCTGAGCGGTGAGTAAGTCAGAGCAGAGAGAAACCGCTGGTGCAGTGAGCAAGGCAGAGCAGAGAGAAGCCGCCGGAGCAGTGGGCAAGTCAGAGCAGAGAGAAACCGCCGGAGCGGTGGGTAAGGCAGAGCAGAGGGAAGCCGCCGGAGCGGTGGGCAAGTGAGAGCAGAGAGAAACCGCTGGAGTGGTGGGCAAGCAGAGCCGAACAGGGCAGAAGGTACAGGCAGAGAGGACAGGGCTCTGTTCACATGGAACAGACTGGAAAATACAGGAAGATGGCTAGAACACAGGAGGAAGATACGGAGGAAGGGAAAAGGGACAAGCAGAACCAAATACACACAAGGTACTTCCAATGAAGTAGCGAGTGGACACAAAACTCACAAACAGAAATACAGAGACAACGAGCTGGAGTTAGGTGCAGGTTCAGATACTGCAGGAAAAGGGAAGGTATGGACATAGAGACAAACAGGTAACAGGCTAGGATACAGTTCAGACAGTAACTGCTACTGCAATGAGATACAAGAACAAGCCTGGGTATACAGCCCCCAGAGTGGTGGAAACAGACTAGAAGTCACAGGAACAGGTCTGGGTATGCAGCCCCCAGAGTGGCGGAAACAGACTAGAAACAGGACAGGACCTGGCAATTCAGCAGCAAAGACTAACTGAGTGAAGGTGTTGCTCAGGCACCTCCTTCTGAGTGGAGGGGGTTTAAATATCCAATGACAGCAATAGGCTGGAGACGCATTAGGGGTGCGCCCACAGCAGCTATAAGAATCAGGAAGTAACCGGGCCGCCGCCCTAAGCAGTCAGTAAAGAGACATGCACACAGCATGAACTTTAGCAAGGTTTGTAGGCTGGACGGACAGGTAAGATTGCGGTCTTGCATAGTGGGCGGTGGTGCACTATGCAAGCACGCCGCCAGGGATGTCACACTGCTTTTCTTTATGGAAAAAATACCAAAAGCTGGATAATAGAGATTTTTTACCATGGAACGGCAAAACCACAGTAATTGTTTACTGGGGTAAACCAGACAATTTTAAATAGATATATTTGCGGCTGAACAGTGAGCGACACACTCAAACTGTTTTTTTTTAGTTAAAAATGGCCCAAAAGTGGATAATGCAGAGGTTTGAACCGTGGAACTTCAAAACCACACTTCTATTTCTCTGGCCTACACCAGACTATTTTCAACAAATATATTTGTATCTGAACAATCAGGGAGACACTATTACAGTTTTTTTTTTATGCCAAAAAATGCCAATAGCAGGATAATAGAGATTTTTTACCGTGGAACGGCAAAGCCACAGTTATAATTAACTGGTGTATACCAGACTCTTTTAAACAGATATATTTGCCGCTGAGCGGTGACCGACACACTCAAACTGTTTTTTTTTTAGGTTAAAAATGGCCCAAAAGTGGATAATACAGAGGTTTGAACCATGGAACTCCAAAACCACACTTCTATTTATCTGGCCTACACCAGACTCTTTTAAAAAAAAAAAAGTATTTGTGTCTGAACTGTCACAGACACACTTTATTTATTAATTATTTATTTTTTGGGGGGTGGGGGGCACCAAAAGGTTAATAAGATGGGTATTTGTACAGTGTGAAGGAGAAAAAAAAAAAAAAGGATTTAGATGAAAAAAGAAGGATTTTTCCTGGCCCCCGAGACCTGGAGTTAAGTCCAGCAATTTCAGCAACAGGAGCACACAGGACTGTAATGCAGCGTTTGCTGGTATAACCACTGCGTCTCCTATACAACCTGCCTGCCTGCCTGATATCTGGGATGGATATTAGTCCTGAGAAGGGCTGTTTGTTTGATCTGGCAGCCTTTACAGACCCTACACTAACTATTTCGCAGTATATATGTCTCCCTAAATCAGCAGCGCTGTCCCTACACTGTCTGATCCCAGCCGTCTGTGTCCAAGATACTCGAGGTGACGCTGTGTGGCCAGCCAATCAATGTAATGCCCACAACCAACATGGCTGCGGCATTACAGTGACTGTCTGGCAATCCCTGCATGTTCATTGGCTCTGTAAAAAGCGCCAAACATGCAGGGCGGAGACCCGAGCTCCGGCCCGAGTAACCCGGAAATGCTCGGTGCTCGCCGAACATCCCGAGTAGCGTGATGCTCCGACGAGTACCGAGCATTGTCGAGCATGTTTGCTCAACACTAATCATTATAGATTTGGTGATACAAATATTTGTATGTTTTTTGCTTTAACCCCTTTCCGATTTGGTTAGTAATAGTACGCACCACGTTGGAAAGGCCGGTTCATCGGGGGCTCTGGCGCTGAGCCCGCACTGAACTGAGCACGTCAGCTGATTATTACAGCTGACATGTGCCCGCAACAGCCGCGGGTGGAATCGCGATCCACCCGCGGCTGTTAACTAGTTAAATGCCGCTGTTAATCTCTGACAGCGGCATTTAACAATGCCGCGCCGGAAGCCCGTCACTTACCCCGTCCATCGGTGACACCATCACTGATAGGTGTGCATGACAACCCTGGGTCTGCAGCAGACCCCAGCAGTTGTCATGTAAAGATTTCTATGAGCGTTACCTAGTGGTTGGCACTCATAGCACAGGAGCATTTCTGCTACATAGTGGTGATCTGCTCATCACCTCTATGTAGCAGAGGCGGTCGGACAGTTGCTGCTTCTAGTCTCCTATGGAGACTATAGAAGCAAGCAAGAAGTGTAAGGCTGTGTGCCCACTATGCGCTCTTCAAGCTTTTTTGCTGCGGAATTTCCACAGCGAAAACGCTTGCAAAATGCTTGGTAATCCGTGCCCCATGATCCCCAATGAAAATTTGCATGTTCTGTGCCCATGCTGCGGAATTTTCCGCAGCGGATTTTTCTTGCGGAAAAATCCACAGCATGTCCATTATTTGTGCGTTTCTGCATGCGGATTTGAGGTCCCAATGCATTTGAAAAATGCAACTCAAATCCACATGTAAAAACGCTGCAAAAACGCGAGTAAAATCCCCAACTGTTTTTACTGCCAAGAGCATGCAGTAACGCTGCAGAAATTTTCTGCATCGTGGGCACATACCCTTAAAAAAGTTTTAAAAAATATATATAAAAAAATATAAAAGTTTAAATCATCCCCCTTTTTCCCCATTCAAAATAAAATGATAAGAAATAAACCCCACATACACATATTTGGTATCGCCGCGTTCAGAATCGCCCGATCTATCAATATAAAAAAGGAATTAATCAGATGGGTAAACGGAGCAACGAGAAAAAAATTCCAAACACCAGAATTACATCTTTTGGTCACCCCAACATTGCAATAAAATGTAATAACAGGCGATCAAAACATCAGATCTACCCCAAAATTGAATCAATAAAAACATCAGCCCGGATTGCAAAAAATAAGCCCTCACCCGGCCCCAGAACCCGAAAAATGGAGACGCTACGGGTCTCGGAAAATGGTGCCATTTTTTTAATTTTTTTTTTAGCAAACTTTGGAATTTTCGTAATGACCTGGAGAATAATAATGGTAGGTCAGTTTTAGCATTCAGTGAACGTGGCAAGAAAAAAAAAAAAAACAACTGTGGAATTGCGTTTTTTTGCAATTTCACAGCACTTGGAATTTTTTTTCTGTTTTCCAGTAGACGATATGGTAAAAATAGTAAGGGCATTTAAAAGTACATCTCGTCCTGCAAAAAATAAGCCCTCACAAAAACAAAAAGACTATGGCTCTGGGAAGAAGGGGAGCAAAAAACAAAAACTCAAAAATGGAAAATGCTCTGGTCATGAAGGGGTTAAAAAAAATTCATAATAAAGTTTTTTTTTTAACATTTTTTCACATTTTTTTCTCACTAGGGGACTAGATGATGCTAACTTATAATCCCTGATAACACTAGCGCTATTATGCCTTTGTGTTAGTTGTGCACACCTCCCAGTGTCCTTGTCTGTGATTAGTTAGAGCAGAGTACAGCTGGAGCTTACCTGCCATTTAATTTTATAGGTATCAGCCCAGCAGAGCAGAATCTGCTAGTGAATCGTCCCATCTGACAAGGCTGCTTTTTTGTTGACAGATGAATGCATGTATATGTGAGGCCCTCCCTGAGAAATGGGGTTACTCGGAGCCGGGTCGGTGTAAAGGATAGCGAGGGAGGCAGTCGTGGCCTGGACCGGTCCGTGCCCAGGGCGGTCACATAAAAGGGGATTTTAATGGGCATTCAAGCAAGAGTGGTATTTTTTGACTACGCCACCTACGGTTTCCGATGATGGACACCAGCGCTGCTTCAGTCCGCTGAGGCCGGTGTTACAGGCAGCTTAGATGGGACGGCTCCCCGCAGGCAGAGCAGGCCTCAGGGCAGTGTGAGGGAAGATGGTGGGTGCAGTGCCGCGCAGGAAATAACAGGCTGAAGCGGGGTGTGAAGTCATCCAGGGTTTTTACTCACATTCAGATGAACTTTAGCCGCAAAGCTTCCCTATGCTCCTCACGGCGTGCTGCGGCCACAAGGAAGGGGGTCCAGCACTTTCCAGGTAGATCAGGAGCACATGTTGAGACCCCTCTGGTGTGAGTTCTCCCCACTAAGTCTTCTCCTGACTGTTTGTGTGGTTAGAACAAGGTGTAAGGCTGGGTCCCACTGGATAAACGCAGGTAGAGAGGTACAGGTGGCGGTAGGCCGCTCCGTCCGTATCCCTCCCGGGATCCACTAAGCCTCCGGGCTTTTCTCACTGAGACGTGAAGTGACAAAGTCAGATATCGGGGGCCGATCACCCCTCTTGCAGCAGGAATCCCTCTGACTAGGCCAGAATAAAGAATACAGGTGGTGTATGCCGCTCCGTCCGCATCCCCCTGGGATCCTTTTGCCTGTGGAGCCTATCTCCTCTGCTCCCCTCCAGGCCTTCTTAGGTAAGGACCTTGACCGAGTAGAGACAGTGGTTAACTCCGACCCACTCCTCATCTCAAAGCCAGAGAACAAGGACCGTGTATCTTCAGTCGGATGCAGGCTCTAGCAGAGGACCACAATCACAGATGAAGGTCACAATCAAAGGACCTTGAACTTAAGATGGCCGTAGATTAAATATGAATGAATATGTGTTTCCTAAAAGTGTGTCCTCCACCCTCACCCACTACATGTTTCCCCCTATCTTTGGTTCCCCCCATCTCCTCTATCCCGGGCCGGGGCAGCACCCTGGTGCATTTAGGCCCCCTTCAGGACAGGAGTGGTGTAGTGTTGAGTGGTGAAGTGGTGTCCTGAGAGATGCTCCATCCTTACCTCGAAGAGGAGATACCACACCTCAACTGAGGTGCAGTACCTCTTTGGCGACTGAACCCTCAGGGGCGCCACATTCCCCCCTGGTGAAACACAGCACGTCCGCGGGCTGCAATAGAGTAAAAATACAGGTACAGACATTAAATTTTTAAAAGTTTTTGTAAACATGAAAACATTCTTCCCTTTATGGGAGGTGTAAGGCAGCGGTGTTCACACCGTGCAGTAACTGAGGCAGTGACCCAAGCAAGTCCAAATAAACAGCTTTTATTTCAGCAACTCACGGGTTAACAGAAAGTCCTCCGGTTCGCAGCCGGGTTAACAGAAAGTCCATACACAATGGTTGCAGAGGGCAACGGCCGTGCCGGCTGCTCCGAGCCTGACAGGTGCAGAGGGATCCCAGGCAGGGGTTCAGCCACCCTCAATCCTGCAGAGGTTTCCTGCTGTGCTCCTAGCAGGTTCCAACATAGAACAACACTAATCCTTAGTGCAGGGGTTTTAAAGGACTTGTGGCAAGAGCCACTGGAAAACCCGGGTTGGAGGGAGGAGGCCGCCCCACTGCCTCCTGTGACCTCCTCCCACAAATGAAGGCCCTGTCAGGTTTTTACTAATCTGCCTTAGCCAGATAGCCTGACTAGGTCCATGCTCACCTTCATTCCTGCATTGCAGCTGCAGGTGTGTCTGTGACTGCAATGCACTCCAATGGCTTTAATAGGTCTCTGTGCACATTCTGGGGGAGATATAACGTCCCTCGTATACGATCCCGGTCACTGCCTCACATATCCCCCCCTCTGTTCAAACTTGTGGGGTTGAACATTTGCCATCATACAGGGTGCCCTGGACAGGACATCCGCGTTTCCCTGAGACTTTCCAGGGCGATGTTCTACAGAGAAACTGAAATTTTCCAGTGACAGGAACCACCTGGTGACTCGCGCATTCCTCTCCTTGCCATTTTTCATCCATACCAAGGGTGAGTGGTCCGTCACCAAGCGGAACTGACGCCCGAGTAAATAATAATGTAACGATTCCAAGGCCCACTTAATAGCCAAACACTCCTTCTCTACCACGCTATAGTTTTTCTCTGCCGGGACAAGTTTTCTACTCAAGTAGGTGACCGGGTGCTCTTCACCATTCACTTTTTGTGACAATACCGCTCTTAGGCCTACCTCCGAGGCATCTGTCTGTACAATGAAGGTTTCCTTGAACGTGGGGCTAATGAGGACTGAAAAGCTTCTTCTGCCTTAGGGTTCCACTGAACCATTACCGATTTTTTCCCTTTCAAGAGATCAGTCAGGGCCGTCGTTCGCCCAGCAAAATTAGGTATAAACCGGCGGTAATACCCAAGGATGCCAAGGAACGCCCTCACCTGCTTTGTACTTGATGGTTTAGGCCAGTTTTTTATGGCCTCAACTTTATTGATTTGGGGCTTAATAGCTCCTTGGCCTATCACATACCCCAAATATCGGGCTTCCTATAGCCCTATCGCACATTTTTTTGGATTTGCCGTTAACCCCGCAGCTCTGAGAGAATCCAGAACCGCTTGTACCTGGGATAGGAGCATATTCCAGTCAGTGCTAAAGATGATAATGTCATCTAAATACGCGGACGCGTTCTCCTGATGAGGCTTGAGCACTATGTCCACCAACCTCTGGAATGTAGCCGGGGCCCCATGTAACCCAAAAGGTAAGACCACATAGTGGTATAGACCCTCCGGAGTTACGAAGGCGTTTTTTTCCTTTGCCGAATCTGTGAGAGGTACCTGCCAGTAACCCTTGGTGAGATCGAGCGTGGTAAAGTACTGGGCCTGACCCAGTCTCTCAATCAGCTCGTCCACCCTGGGCATTGGATAGAGGTCAAACTTTGACACTTCATTCAATTTCCGGAAATCGTTACAGAAGTGTAACGATCCGTCTGGTTTTGGAATCAGTACGATGGGGCTAGCCCACTCACTCCATGACTCCTGTATGATGCCTAACTGAAGCATTTGTTTTACCTCAGCCGTGATGGCTTGCCTCCGGGCTTCGGGTACCCGGTACGGTCTCATTCGCACCCTTACCCCAGGTTCGGTGACAATGTCATGTTGGATCACCGGAGTCCTACCCGGTAGCTCTGAGAACACGTCGGTATTGTGCTGCACCAGCGAGCGAGCCTTCCGTCGCTGCCGTTTAGTGAGAGCATCACTTATCCTGACCTCCCCCTCGGACGCTTTCCTGGCTGAAGGTAGAGAACTCTCTGGCGATATGCCCGGGGTGACGTCTGTAACTAAACACTCTCTCTCTTTCCAAGGTTTTAGCAGGTTTACATGGTAAAGCTGCTCAGGTTTCCTTCTTCCGGGCTGATACACCCGGTAATTTACCTCCCCCACTTTTTCTCGAACCTCATATGGCCCTTGCCACTTGGCCATGAGTTTACTCTCGGTTGTGGGTACCAGAACTAACACCCAATCGCCCTTGTTAAAAGACCTGACTCTGGCCCTTTTATTATATGTGCACCTCTGGGCTGCCTGTGCATCTAACAGATGTTCTTTCACAATGGGCATGACCGCCGCGATCCGGTCCTGCATACTAGCCACATGTTAAATTATACTCCTATGTGGAGTCGGCTCTTGTTCCCATGTCTCTTTGGCTACGTCCAACAGACCCCTAGGGTGTCTGCCGTACAATAACTCAAAGGGAGAGAATCCTGTGGAAGCCTGGGGTACCTCATGGACGGCGAACATCAGACAGGGTAGCAACATGTCCCAATCCCTCCCGTCCTTAGAAACCACCTTTTTTAACATGGACTTGAGGGTTTTATTGAACCGTTCTACTAGCCCGTCGGTTTAAGGGTGGTACACCGAGGTGCGCAATTGTTTAATTTTTAGCAATTTGCATAGTACCCTTGTCACTTCGGACATAAAAGGGGTCCCTTGATCCGTCAGGATCTTCTTAGGTAGTCCAAGGCGACAGAACATAGTAAGCAGCTCCCGTGCAATCAGTTTTGCTGAGGTGTGGCGTAGTGGTATAGCCTCCGGGTACCGGGTGGCATAGTCGACAACCACCAGTATATGTTGGTGGCCACGGGCAGCTTTTATTTCAGCAACTCACGGGTTAACAGAAAGTCCTTCGGTTCACAGCCGGGTTAACAGAAAGTCCATACACAATGGTTGCCGAGGGCAACGGCTGTGCCGGCCGCTCCGAGCCTGACAGGTGCAGAGGGATCCCAGGCAGGGGTTCAGCCACCCTCAATACTGCTGAGGTTTCCTGCTGTGCTCCTAGCAGGTTCCAACATAGAACAACACTAATCCTTAGTGCAGGAGTTTTAAAGGACTTGTGGCAAGAGCCACTGGAAAACCCGGGTTGGAGGGAGGAGGCCGCCCCACTGCCTCCTGTGACCTCCTCCCAGAAATGAACGCCCTGCCAGGTTTTTACTAATACGCCTTAGCCAGATAGCCTGACTCGGTCCATGCTCACCTTCATTCCTGCATTGCAGCCGCAGGTGTGTCTGTGACTGCAATGCACTCCAGTGGTTTTAGTAGGTCTCTGTGCACATTCTGGGGGAGATATAACTTCCCTCGTATACGATCCCGGTCACTGCCTCACAGAGGTTAGGTCACTTTTAACGTTACATGAAATATATATAAATATAATATAGTATAAATGCAGAAAACAGTAGAGAGACATTATGCATGTAGACAGATCAGTAGAAAACATTGTAGAAAAGTGTCAGTTCAGCAGCATGAGGGACCTGTCCCAAACCCCCAACGTAGGCCCCGGGGTGGCTGCAGGGCATGAAGATCCCGAGTTGGACCTCCATTAGAGCCACTCCAGACACGTTTATCTTCTGAGGTCTGAGGTAGAAGTAGAAGTTGTTTTTGCATAAAACCAATAGGGAGCACCTAAATAGGTGCAAAACTATATACAAACTCAAATCCGGGAGTAGGCTAAAGTTATCTTTCTTACATGGAGGTTCAGCCTCCTGGGCCGCTTAGTCAAAGTATCCCCACCGGGGAAAAGGCTCATTTTTGCCGACAGAGCCTGACCGATCCCTTGTTGGCAGATGGGTGGGGGCATCCCCTTTGAACACCCTGTGGATGTCCAGGGCGTACCACCCCCGCTCCCCGTGGTGACGGATGTAGGACATCAGGTCACCCGGGTAAAGGTTCCGGTCTGGGTGGCCTTGCTCCAGCCGCGGCTCGATGTCCCACCGGTTTACAAAAACGTCTCTGTGGAACTGTGGGCTGTGAATGAAGCCCCATCCGGCCTCCTTGTGAAAACGCACAATTAGGCCTTCCTCCTGGGGACTTGGACGGGTGGCCTCTGCCTGGCGGGCCCATGACTTTGCGGCATTGGTTCGCACCTCCAGGCGCTCACAGCGGACCTCCCTCTGGCGACGCTCCTTGTCAAGCTGGCGGAGTACATCCCGGCAGAACTCCTTCCTCCTCTGCGCTTCAGCCCGGGTCTCCCTGGGGAAGCCCATCAGGTCGCCCCCCTGGTTGTCCCAGGCATACTCTTCTGCCTCCGAGCAGGTGACTGGAGGTGCGGGGAGTGGCAAAAGCGGAGGCCGCTGCGGACCCTCTTCTGATGCGGACCAGTCCGGGTTGGGGCAGGTGGACACCCAGGCTAACGCAGGCGGTTCCGAATCGGGGGTCGGGAGGCATAGCAGGCCTCCAGCAGTGGCGGTGGCTTGGTCCTCGGCCTCTGGAGCCAGGAGCTGCTCCCACACGATGGCGCCCGGGGACAGGGGTGCCGGCAGGATACTTAGGAGCGGTACAGTGCGTCCCGCGCCCGGGATAAGGATTTTTGCCTTACCTGCACTTGGGCGGCACGGGGCCTCCTGGGCTTCCTCCGCCTGGGCTGGAGCCTCGCTTGTCAGGCGTAACGAGCGCTGGCGGCGGTCCCGGATCCTGCGCAACACATCCTCCTGCCACTCTGCGGCGGCCAGTCGCTGAACCTCTGCGACCCTCCGGGTCAGGTCCTGCGCTTCTCCACGGAGCAACTCGGCCTCCTCCAAAGTAAGGTGAATTCCCTCCATACCGAGGAAGGTGGCAGCTTGTGCGCCAGCGTCGGAGGCCTCGGAAGACTTCTCCTCTGCTGCTTCTATCTTTGCTGCAAGGTGTAGTCTCTTTCTCCTCCTTCTTTTTGGGCGGCTCCTGGGCGGCTGGCTGATGGGCACTCCTTGGGACGTCCCATCCATCTTGACGAGCACAACTATGCGGACAGTCTCTAATACAAGGGGCGGTCTTAGCTTTTGGCGCCATTGTGTAGCCAGGCCCACGATGGGAGGTTTTGAGTGACTGTTGATTTGGCACATAATGGCGTCCGTTCTTCTTGGGCGGGCGCCACATGGGGTGTATAACAACAGTCTTTTAGTGGAAAAGGCGCACAGTACCCGGCGGCAATGGGGATTTTCTTTTCCATTGCTGTGGGCACGTATCCTGCCGACTACGCCAAGTTGTGAGGCCCTCCCTGAGAAATGGGGTTACTCGGAGCCGGGTCGGTGTAAAGGATAGCAAGGGAGGCAGTCGTGGCCTGGACCCTGTCCGTGCCCAGGGCAGTCACATAAAAGGGGATTTTAATGGGCATTCAAGTAAGAGGGGTATTTTTCGACTACGCCACCTACGGCTTCCGATGATGGACACCAGCGCTGCTTCAGTCCACTGAGGCCGGTTTTACAGGCAGCTTAGATGGGACGGCTCCCCGCAGGAGGAGCAGGCCTCAGGGCAGTGTGAGAGAAGATGGTGGGTGCAGTGCCGTGCAGGAAATAACAGGCTGAAGCGGGGTATGAAGTCATCCAGGGTTTTTACTCACATTCAGATGAACTTTAGCCGCAAAGCTTCCCTCTGCTCCTCACGGCGTGCTGCGGCCACCAGGAAGGGGGTCCAGCACTTTCCAGGTAGATCAGGAGCACTTGTCGAGACCCCTCTGGTGTGTGTTCCTCTCCTTGGTGAGTTCTCCCCACTAAGTCTTCTCCTGACTGTTTGTGTGGTTAGAACAAGGTGTAAGGCCGGGTCCCACTGGATAAATGCAGGTAGAGAGGTACAGGTGGTGTAGGCCGCTCCGTCCGTATCCCTCCCGGGATCCACTAACCCTCCGAGCTTTTCTCACTGAGACGTGAAGTGACAAAGTCAGATATCGGGGGCCGGTCACCCCTCTTGCAGCAGGAATCCCTCTGACTAGGCCAAAATAAAGAACACAGGTGGTGTATGCCGCTCCGTCCGCATCCCCCTGGGATCCTTTTGCCTGTGGAGCCTATCTCCTCTGCTCCACTCCAGGCCTTCTTAGGTAAGGGCCTTGACCGAATAGAGACAGTGGTTAACTCCGACCCGCTCCTCGTCTCAAGGCCAGAGAACAAGGACTGTGTATCTTCAGTCGGATGCAGGCTCTAGCAGAGGACCACAATCACAGATGAAGATCACAATCAAAGGACCTTGAACTTAAGATGGCCGTAGATTAAATATGAATGAATATGTGTTTCCTAAAAGTGTGTCCTCCACCCTCACCCACTACATGGTTCCCCCTATCTTTGGTTCCCCCCATCTCCTCTATCCCGGGCCGGGGCAGCACCCTGGTGCATTTAGGCCCCCTTCAGGACAGGAGTGGTGTAGTGTTGAGTGGTGAAGTGGTGTCCTGAGAGATGCTCCATCCTTACCTGGAAGAGGAGATACAACACCTCAACTGAGGTGCAGTACCCCTTTGGCGACTGAACCCTCAGGGGCGCCACATATGTCACCAATAACCTCAAATATATGTGTAGTCTACATAGCGGTAATGCAATTCATGAATCATATATTCAGTATGTACATACATATATTTTAACACATTTAGGGTACTGTTTGTATGTGAGTGTTTTATATCTGTCAACATAAAGATGAGAAAATCTCAAAAGACTCAGCCACTGACAAAGCCTAAAAGATGGATGATCTGGGGACGAATGGGAGTATCATTAACACTAAGGGTATCAGTCACACTAGGGGTAGCAGTCACACTAGGGGTATTATTCATACTAGGGGTATCATTCACACTAGGGGTATTATTCATACTAGAGGTATCATTCACATTAGGGGTATCATTCAAACTAAAGGTATCATTCACACTAGGGATATCATTCGCATTAGAGAAATCATTCACATTAGGGAAATCATTCACACTACATTAGGGGTATCATTCACACTAAGGGTATCATTCACACTAGGTGTATTAGTCACAGGGGTATCATTCACACTAGGGGTATCAGTCACAAAAGGGGTATCACATTAGGGGTATCAGTGACACTAGAGGTATCAGTCACACTAAAAAGCCCCTTAGATTCCATGGGACTAAGGAGGTTATGTGTCTGTGATCGGCATTATCTCCAATCTTGGCTTTGCAACTGGGAAATAACTGTTACATACATCCCCTGCTGATGGTGTGGGCTCAGCTTCTTCTGCAAATTTACACCACAGTGTGTTAAGTCCCACACGTCAATGAAGTAAATGTAGGTAATGGTTGGTCATGGCTGGAGAAAGTATGGAATGGTCAGTGAGTAGGTGGGGCTTTAATTTTTACATCAGTAGAGGCTCGTTTGTGAAAAAAAGAGGCTGAACAACCCCTTATATACTGTAGAATTATTAGTGAATCCATAGACCAGTGGCTTTTAACCAATGCTAAGCATCAATATATTGTAGCTCATTAGATTTAGGCGATCATTCAATTTGCATATTTTTTTTAGGAATAAAAATGTCATTTCAAAGGCTAATAGTCTATGAACTGCTAACAAATTTATATACATTCTTCTATATCTGGGGTGGGGAACCTTTTTTCTGCCAGTGGCCATTCGAATATTTAAACCATCCTTTGGGGGCCGCACAAAATTATCAACTTGAAAATTACCCTACTATATTTGGTCAAACATTTAATTAACTCATCCTTAATGTGATAGCTGGATCTGCTTCTCTTTGGTGAGGCTGTGATGTTAGGTGGTATTGATGATGTTGCTACTCGTAACTGCTTTTCCAGTTTTTCGTCAGTTTAGAGAGCAGGCAACTCTTTACGATTATAAGTTTTGGAAGGAAGTCGCAATGTTAAGTTTTGAACACAGATGTATATTACACTCCATGTCTCCTCACAGTGAGAAATTTTTCACTGCTTATTTTACATTTATAGAACTCAAGCAATGGGACATCTGCTGTATACATCACATAAGAGACACTGAGAATACCATATTCAACACATAGGAGACACAGAGACTGCGGTATATACATAAAAGGAGACATGGGGTTTCAATATATACACCACAGGAGACCTGGGGCTGGGCATATACGTTACAGTAGACATGTGGCTAACTTCTGCAAAGTACATCCTGACAATGGCACTGGTCAGTGTGAGGATGTAATCCTTCATTGCACATGCTGCACTGTTCAGTAGTGAACGCTGCGTGCATGTGCTCGTAGAGTAAGAAGAAATTATAGGCCTGACAGCTGGCAAACACAGCTGCTGGCCCGAGCACTGCGGTCCCCAGGAATCTTCTCGGGGGCCAGAGAAAAGATCATTGTGGGCCATAAACGGCCTGCAGGCCTGAGGTTCCCCACCTCTGTTCTATATACATCAGAGATCTACTAATATGTCGTTGACGTCTGAGTAATTTTGTGCTAAGATCACATAATATTTGCAGCTATTGTCGGGGGTATATAATCAGCAGATATATACCCGAAAGTGGGCAGCTGTTTCCTCACATTTTTTCCTTTGATGCCATCTTGATAAAGGCCGTGTAGATCAGCTCGTATGTTAAGAATTTGAAGTTACATTGGTAGAGAAATGGCTATCCGGTTGCTTTTAAACTTCAGCTAATGATATTAGTTTTTGAAGGAGGGCTTCATTAAGTCTCCAACCATGGGGCATGAGGGAAGGAGTATTGAGTAACAGCTGATCAAGTATGAAGTCATGCTCAGAACAGGGGTATATTTCTGATGTGATTTTATTGGTTTAGGTTTGTAGAGAGCAATAACAAGTCTATTCTTGATCGGAATGATTAAAGGTGGCGTAAAATAAGTACAAGTAACAGTTGGTTTAACGTGTTTGCAAGCATATGTCTTTGGACTTTTGTTACTCTATGATTGCTTTGAATAGATCTACAGGGTGGACCATTTATATGGATACACGTAAATAAAATGGGAATGGTTGGTGATATCAACTTCCTATTTGTGGCACATTAGTATATGGGAGGAGGAAAACTTTTCCAGATGGGTGGTGACCATGGTGGCCATTTTGAAGTCGGCCATTTTGGATGCAACTTTATTTTTTTCAATGGGAAGAGGGTCATGTGACATATCAAACTCATTGAGAATTTCATAAGAAAAACAATGGTGTGTTTGGTTTTAACGTAACATTATTCTTTCATGAGTTATTTACAAGTTTCTCTTTGTTTACAGCCATTGACATGTCGCAGAGTTTAACATGTGAGAAGCGAATAGAAATTGTGTTGATGTCTGATGAACGCAGTACCCGGGTCATTGCAGCAGATTTCAATGTAAGACACTCTACGAGACCACCCATCTCCCATGCTACAGTTAGCAAACTGCTTGCCAAATTTCGGGAAACAGGTTCAGTGTTGGATTTGCCAAAATGTGGATGCAAGAAAACTGTCACTAATGAAGAAATATCACTGGCTGTCCTAGCTTCCTTCAGCAAGAGCCCACAGCGTAGCACTCGCCGCATGTCACTGGAGAGTGGCATCACTCGAACATCCCTTCAGCGGATATTAGCTACTCACAAATGGCAACCTTACAAAATCCAGCTGCTGCAGCATCTCAATGAGGATGACCCAGATCGGAGCACTGAATTTGCAGAATGGGCAAAACAAAAATTGGAACAGGACCCTCAGTTTACACAGAACATTATGTTCAGTGTTGAGGCAAACTTTTTTGTGAATGGTGAAGTTAACAAACAAAACCACCACTATTGGTCTGATACTCACCCACAATGGATAGTTCCCTCCAAGACTGTTGATCACAAAAATTGGTGTGGTATATGGGGTACAAAGATAGTGGGGCCATTCTTCATCAATGGAAACCTCAATGCCACTGGATATCTGAAATTGCTACATGATGATGTGTTGCCCTCTTTATGCACTGAAGATGGCACATTCCCTGAGTTTTTCCAACACGATGGTGCACCACCACATTATGGGTGTCAGGTCTGAGCATTCCTTCATGAACAGTTTCCTGGAAAGTGGATTGGCCATCGTGGGCCAGTTGAATGGCCACCAAGGTCTCCTGATCCAACCCCCGTAGACTTTTATCTTTGTGGTCATCTGAAGGAAATTGTCTATGCTGTGAAGATATGAGATGTGCAGCATCTGAAACAATGGATACTGGAAGCCTGTGCTAGCATTTCTTCTGCGGTGTTGCTATCAGTGAGTCAAGAGTGGGAGAAGAGGGTTGCATTGACAATCCAACACAATGGGCAGCACTTTGAACACATTTTATATGTGGTCATAAACTTGTAAATAACTCAGGAAAGAATAAAGGTATGTTAAAACTAAGCACACCATTGTTTTTCTTATGAAATTCTCAATGAGTTTGATGTGTCACATGCCCTCTTCCCATTGAAAAAAATAAAGTTGCATCCAAAATGGCCAACTTCAAAATGGCCACCATGGTCACCACCCATCTGGAAAAGTTTTCCCCCTCCCATATGCTAATGTGCCACAAACAGGAAGTTGATATCACCAACCATTCCCATTTTATTTAGGTGTATGCATAGAAATGGCCCACCCTGTATATGGTGATGGGTAAAGAACTAGGTTAAAGTCACATATCCAAATAATTGTATTGCCTGATAGTTTCAGTAGTTTATAGATGATTATAAAAAAGGTTTTAGTTGAGTTCTCAGCTGGAGAGTAGGAATTTCTGAAGACTATTTAAATCTTTCCTTGTAAGATTAAAAATCTTTCCCAATTATCTGCTTCCATGGCCATAACTGTAAGTTATTAGGACCTTCTTACTTATAGTATTTTGCCTTTACATTTTGAAGGCCTTTCGCAGTATAAAATCCTTTATAATATATATGAAATAACTATGGAGCAGACATTAACCTCATGTTCGTGGGTGAGATATTGAAAAAGACCCTTCTTTAGTGGGAATTAAATTCTTTAAAATTATTGAGAATAGATAAGCCTAGAGATCCTGGGTACAAGTACAGGTCTAAGAAGTAAGGGTACCTGCAGATAAAAATGGTATATTACAATAATGAAAACAGTTAACAGCTTTGTAATATAATAGTCAAAACATTATTAAGGTGGAATTCTAAATACAAATACGTTATCATGGAGTTGGGTTCCCTATGTAGCCAAAACAGCTTCCACTCTTCTGAGAAGGCTTCCTAAAAGATTCTGGAGTGTGTTGGTGGAATTTTTTCCCTTTCATCCATAAGAGCATTTGTGAGGTCAATCACTGATGTTGGACAAGCGGGCCGGGATGCAATATTTGTCCTATTTTATCCCAAACGTGTTAGAAGGGATTCACGCAGTTTTCAATAACACAACTCATAGTCAATGGTGGAAAATTTAGAAGGAGAGACATTTTACGAACTGCATTAATGTCAGATGCCATCCCATTATAGTACCAAGTTTGAACTCGGTGAGCCCTTTAGTGTAAGGTGCCTGAGCCAGGTAGTCGTGGGTGAGCTGCTGCTTCTGCTTGCTCCGGCACACCACAGACAAAACGTGTCCCTGTCCTGGTGTGCTGCTGTGTGTGGGGTGCATCACAGTTACTTCTGGCCCGCAGGCCTCCACTGGCTCCACGCTTTCCTCCTCCAGAACCTTTGCAGCAAACAATCCAAGGAACACAGAATTCGTAAAAACAATTAAACTTTTACTTGACAGCTTGAAGCCTTTACAATCAGGCATATAGGATAAGGCCCAATGGGTTATGATATTTCCCAGAGGTACCGGACACAACTTCAGCACTGGCTCTCGGCATGGGTAGCGCATCCCTCCTGCTAACTTCCCTAGCTCTAGGAATTCTTCTCCACCATTAGCAGTGCACCCAGATTCCATCACCCTCTGCTTCTGAGAGTTTGAGTCCATCTTTCCTTGCTGCTTCGCAAGGAGTGCGACCAAGGGCCCCGACGTCCATCTCGATGTATTTAAGGCTCACGTTGTCCCTAGCAGCCTATAGCCTGTGACTACTGCTGTCACTTCACACTACTTCTCACAACTGAACTGTGACTAACTCTCAGTTCCCCCTCCCCAATTTGGGCTGGCCATTACAGTTAACCCTGTCTAGGCTAAACTGCAGCCTCAGAGGGTTTTACTTTCAGAAATCTAAATTAATATAAAATACATTTAACCCCTTAGAATGTCAGGGAGCAGAACATCACCTTCACCACTCCTACATTAGAATGACTTATTGTTTCGCAAATGTTTGTAAAGGCAGACTGCAGTGCTAGGGGCTGTTTTTCATACACTTGTATGTCCTAATACTTTTGTCCATATAGTGTATGAGCTAATAAAGTCAGCAGAACCCTGGATACTTGCAAAGCTCACATGGAGCCTATGTAACTGTGAGAGACACTCCCACAATAGAAAAATCTGAAATTAGTTTGAGGCAAGAAATAGCATTGAATGAAGGAGTGAAGATTGCAGACTACAATTTCATTAACTAAAGGTACCTGTCAAATTGAAAAAATTTTTTTTGCATGTCAAAGGTTTCCATAGCCTGTATGTATTTTCTAAAAAAAAAAAGCACCTGGATGCTTTTATCTTCTGAAGAGCTGTATCAATTTTTATTGAGTATACTCACTAAAACCCCAGCTTCCTTGGAGAGACAGATCAAAGAGTCTAAGAGTGGGTCGCCATAATTCAGATACATATAGCACTTAGTATAATGAGGGTGGAAGACAGACATGCATTGCAGTAAGATATTATTTACTCCTGGTCCTTAGAAACACAAATTCAGGGGCCGTGTATTAAGATAAATGAGAACTAGTTACTTAATGGATTGCTGTCATGTTATTAAATTGCTTTAGATAATTAGGATGAAAATAAGCAGGTTTGCAACTGACTTTCTTTTTCTATCTGCTGTGGGTCTTCTGCTGTAAGAGCTTATGTGTCACCCCAGGCCTGGATGCCACAAACAATAATCTGTGTCTGAGAGCAGGAGGGAGATTCCCTGGTTAGGGACCATTAGCATGCAGCACCTCCTGTCCCAGGCCAGTAGGGGGAGCTGGCTGCCCTATAAAAGCTGGAACTGGGGCAGGGTTAGAGAGACCAGAACCCACTTCTGAAGTGACCAGAATGGTTCTCAGAGAAGAGGGACAGGTCAGCAGCAGCTGAGGAGTCCATGAGGCAGAGGAGAGACTGCGAGCCAGGGACAGAGGCGATGAGATTCGGTCCTGGCAGAGAACCATTCTAACCGGACATTGGGGTCCGAGGCTATCCGAGTTATCATTCCCAGCAGCAAAGAACCAACCCGCGAGGGATTTCAGGTCCCTTGGCCTAAGAAGCCTGGAGGCTCCGCCACACAGAGGGACCAGTACAGTGAGGAGAAAGCAAAAGGTACCCAAGGCCCAAGTCGCAAGCCATACAGGCGAGAAGTACACGGCCAGTTCAGGGACATGGGCTATTACACCACGAAGAGGGGGATAGTCAGAAAGAGCATAGAAAGAACGGTAGGCCTACACACTCACCCTGACCAGTGGGGCTCACCCGAATGCTCTCAGACACCCAGGCCAATTCCTAACTGGTACCACTGTTGGGTCATTAATAATACCTACAATAAAGACCCTGGACTGTTTGAAGTGGACTCTGAACTCTTACTATTGCGGCCTGCACTATCACCCCCAGCATCCACCTACACTGCCCTGAGGCTACACTCTTCCCGTGGGGAGTTATCCTACCCCTGTGCTGCACACCAACACCAGCCTCAGCGGTCTGCCTTGCAGCGGCGGTTAACCCTGACCGCAATCCACGGGTGGCGTAGTCGGACATTCAAAACACTGATAAATAGACTGCCACAATTTGGTCTGACCACCCTGAGCCACGGGATCGGGTTGCCACTACTACCCCCAGCATCGTACAGAAGCCCGGTTCCGGGTACCCCACGGCCCAGGGGGCGAGTCACTTATATCTGACATAATGTACAGCTTGCTTCTAAGAAGATCGACCACCAGAGCCTGGAGTATGAGTAACAGTTATATACCAGGCTGAGAATTTAACTACTGAGATCCCAGTCACTTCTCCCTACCCCATGGATTTCTATACAGCAGTTAGCCGTTCACCGTCCTCACCCTCCATGTTAGCTTCTGACCTGTTATCAGTCCTGAAAAATTATTATCCCTCTGTCCCCACCTGGGCCCGGTCGCCGTCGCACCCTTTGTGACCGCAAACGTTATGCACCTGAATGTTGGTAGAAATTAAGGTTAGTTTATGGGGAAAAAGACTCAACAAATAAGTGGATTTTGGTCTATTATTAGTTTTCTGCATCAATCACAGGTTAGGGGCAGGCCATTAACCCCTTTCCGACGTGGTACGTAATAGTACGCACCACGTCGGCACCCCCCTGATTTATACAGCTGACATGTGCCCACAACAGCCGCAGGTGGAATCGCTATCCACCCGCAGCTGTTAACCAGTTAAATGCCGCTGTCAATCTCTGACAGCGGCATTTAACTCAAGCTTCCGGGAAGCGTGTCCTAGGCCACGCCCATCGGTGACCCCGTCACGTGATCGCGGGTCACCGATGGGTTGGCATGACAACCCAGGGTCTACAGCAGACCCCTGTGGTTGTCATGTTAGGTCCAAGAACTAACAAAGAGTGTTGCTGCATTGACCAGGACCGTACAGTCGTTACAGATGGACCCGTCAGGACCAATCAAGCTGGCTTCCAGTCCAGAGGATGTCCCGTGGCGTCGACAGAGGAGGATCCCGTCGTTCAGAGGGAGGCCCACCGACCGTTACACTGAGGATGGACAGCCGATTTGCCGCCGTTGCAGCCAGCCGGGACACGTAGCCAGGTACTGTACTTTAAACGGGTCCGACCTGGGGCAGAGGGCCAACCCCCAGGCATAGGGTCACCAGGCCCGTCTAATTGGTGTGATAAGTACGTGGGGGGACGCCCAGTTTTACCCGTAGTGCTGAACGGTATCCCCATGAGTGCACTGCTGGATACCGGGTCACAAGTAACTACCATCCTCTATGTACTTTTTAAGTAGTATTGGAGTGACACTGACATAACCCGCTATCCAGACAATGACTTGAGCATCATCGCCAGCAATGGCCAGCCCGTGCCGCAGGTGGGGTTCAGAGAGATGACCATTAAGATTGGTAAAGTTGAACTGCCAGCACAGGGAGTGATCATTGTGGACATTGACCGTCGAGAAAGTCACCCTAAAATAACCTTGGGTACTAACGTGATTGAAAATTGTCTTTCAGAAGTAATTGTAATTTTGCAGCAGGTGGCGATGAATGCGAGCTCCAGCCAACAGAGGGTCCTCCAGAAAGAGATAAGAGCCCTGATGAGACGGCAACAGGTAGAACTGTCTGGTGGTGAGATCGGTAGCGTGAGGATGAGCGACCCATTCCCCATTGCCATGCTTCCCAAAAGTGAAATGATGATCTGGTGTCGGACTGCAATCGGGTTAAGAGGGAGAGACTACCAAGCCATGGTAGAACCCGTGTACTCAGACAGCAGGCCCACCATTTTGACAGCCCAGGGGGTGGTTGATGTCCGCCTTGGGAGGGTGCCCGTCCGGATCTTAAACATTGGGGAAAGGGAAGTACACTTGCCCTGGTACGCTACACTAGCCAAATTGTATACTGTTGAACACAATGCTGTCAGGGCCGTGGAACCCTTGCCTCCATCTCCCCAGGCGGAGAGTAATGGCTCCCAGAAACCCAAGGAGGACTGGTGCCAGAAATTCCACATGGGTGCTGACTCCACTCCCTTGCACCAAAAACAAGGAGTCTACCGGGTGGTTCAGGAGTACGAGAGAATCTTTAGTAAGCACCCGCTAGACTACGGCAGAGTGAAAGGGGTAGAACACCACATCCCCACGGGGAGCCACCCACCAATAAAAGAGAGATACTGACCTGTACCCCCCGCACACTATCAGAATGCAAAGGGTATGCTGAGAGAAATGAAAGAAGCCGGGGTCATTAGAGACAGCTGTAGCCCCTGGGCAGCCCCCTTGGTTCTGGTATAAAAGAAAGACGGTACTATGAGAATGTGCGTGGACTATAGACAAGTCAATCGTATCACCCATAAAGACGCATACCCGTTGCCTAGAATAGAGGAGTCTTTGGCCGCACTAAAATCAGCTAATTTCTTCTCTACTTTGGACCTTACTAGCGGGTACTGGCAGGTTCCTGTGGCAGAGGCTGACAAGGAGAAGACTGCCTTCACCACCCCGATGGGATTAAGTGAATTCAACTGTATGCCCTTCGGGCTCTGCAACGCACCCGGGACCTTCCAGAGGCTGATGGAATGCTGCCTTGGGCACCAAAACTTTGAGACGGTCCTACTTTACTTAGACGACATGATTGTATATTCGAAGACCTACGAGGACCTTCTAAAACACCTGGCAGAGGTGTTCGAAGCCCTGGCAGGCTATGGTCTGAAAGTGAAGCCCTCAAAGTGTCACCTGTTGAAACCGAAGGTACAGTACCTGGGGCACGTGGTGAGTGCTGAGGGAGTAGCCCCCGACCCCGACAAGGTTACAGTAATCAAGAGCTGGCCAAGCCCCTCTAACATCAAAGAAGTGAGGCAATTCCTCGGGTTGGTAGTCTACTACCGAAGGTTCATCCCCGGGTTCACTAAGATGGCAGCTCGAATGCAGGACCTCCTGATAGGTCCGTCTAAATCCAGAAGTCACAAGCCACCCTTCAAGTGGGACAAGTTGGAAGAAGATGCCTTCCGCCAGCTGAAAATGGCCCTCACGGGGGATGAAATTCTGGCCTACCCTGATTATGGCCAGCCTTTTATCCTCCACACCGATGCCAGTAATGTGGGGCTAGGAGCCATACTGTCCCAAAACCAACAGGGTAGGGAACGAGTGATAGCCAGCCGGAAGCTGAGGCCCACTGAAAAAACCTGGAGAATTACAGCTCCTTCAAGCTAGAATTCTTGGCAGTGTTGTGGGCCATCACCGAACGGTTTAAACATTACCTGGCCTCTGCAAAGTTCATGGTGTACACGGACAACAACCCGTTGACACATTTGGACAATGCTAGACTTGGTGCCCTGGAACAGCGGTGGATGGCCCGGCTATCAAATTATGACTTCACAATCAAATACCGGGCAGGCAGAACCAACACCAATGAAGATGCCCTATCAAGAATGCCCCACCTACCCGAAGGAGAAGAAGACTCGGAAGAGCTGGAGGAAGTAGAGCTCCCTGCGTTCCACCGGTATGGGGCCACTCAGTATTCTCACCGGGTAAGAGACAAAGACCTAACCACCATCATGTTCAACCCCTTACCCCACCACGGCTGGGCTGAAACGCAAGATAGTGACCCTGCAATTCGCCTGGTGAAAGACCTGTTGACCCAAGCAGACGCTAGCCCTGGCCCGGACGCTCCAGAGGAAGCCAAGCAGTTATGGAAGGAGAAAAGCAGGCTATTCCTCTATGAAGGTAAGCTGTGCAGAAGGCTTGTCAACCACCGGACGCATGATCTGACCTGGCAGGTAGTGGTCCCAAGACGAGATGCAGCAATGGTCCTGGAGGCCTACCATGACAGAGCGGGACACTTCGGGTGGAAGAAACTGGAGTTCCTACTGAGAGAGCGGTTCTTCTGGGTCGGTATGAAAGGGGCCATAGAGAAGTGGTGCAGGGACTGCGGCCCATGTAACCTCAGAAGGAAGGACTGTACCAGCCAGAAGACACCCTTGAGGCCCATCGTCACCAGGCAGCCTCTTGAGCTGGTAGCTCTGGACCATGTGAAATTGGCTCCAAGCCGGTCGGGCTACGTCTATGCCCTGACAATAGTGGACCACTATTCCCGGTTCCTGGTGGTGGTTCCCGTTAAAGACTTGACAGCCCAAACAGCGGCCAGAGCCTTCCAACAACATTTCTGCCATCCACACGGGTATCCGGAACAGGTCTTGACAGATCAAGGTCCAGCGTTCGAGGTGGAAATCTTCCAGGAGTTCTGCAACCTCTACGGCTGTAAGAAGATTCGGACAACGCCTTACCATCCACAAACCAACGGGTTGTGTGAGAAAATGAATAATATCGTCACTGATCTCCTCAAGACGATGCCCCTGGAAGAACGCAGCCTGTGGCCGGAGAAGCTGCCAGACCTGATAGACTTATACAACTATATCCCGGTGAATGCTACCAACTGCACCCCGGCTTACCTGATGCGAGCAAGACCAGGTAAGCTGCCTATGGACCTGGAGATGGGAGTCCTGACACCTGAGGACACCTCCCCAGATGCGGACTGGGATACGGAACGGCGGCTACAGTACAAGAAGGTACAGGAGAGTGTGGAGAGGAGTCTGGCTCAAGTGAGAGAAAAGCAAGAGAGGCTCTTCAACCAACGTGCCCCTGCTGGTCCCCTGGAACCTGGCGAGCAGGTCCTGAAGCGGAAGAGAAAGCTTCACAAGCTAGATGACCAGTGGGAGAGAGACCCGTACACAGTACTGCAGTCCGACCTCAACAACCCGAAGGTATGTGTAATTACCAAGGATGGAGGAGAAACCACTAGCACTGTATCCAGAGACCACCTAAAACAGTGCCCCGAGCAACTGCAGAGTCCAAGTGAAGATCAAGATGACCATGAGCCCGCAGTGGACAAGGAAGAAATAGTCAGCACCGTTCTCGGAGAGTTCCCCCGGTCCTGGACTCGGATAAAAGACGCAATAGTGGTACCCGTCCTACACTTCCTTCAACCTACCCAGCAGGAGCCTACAGGAGTGCAGGAAGAACAAGAGGAACAAGCAGCCCCGGAGGCAGAAGAACCCATGCCAGCAGCCCAGGAGAGTCAACCCTCTGCGGACAGTGAGCCTGCCATGCCTGCGGTAAGCCAAAGGGCCCACAGACAGCTGCCTGCACTGCCTATAAACCCAGCTAGTAGCTGTACCCTAAATGCTATTGGGGAAAGCCAGGTGTAACGGGTCTGGGAGGCGGAACCTCTGAGCTACTATACAAGGGGGCGGTCCTTGTAAGGGAGCGGGTGGCAACCAGGGAAGACGGGCAGGCAGTCACAGCAGGTGACCGGGACAGTCTCTGAGTGAACGGGCTGGAGGTCACGGCAAGTGACCAGGGCAGTCTCTGGATGAACGGGCAGGAGGTCACGGCAAGTGACCGGGGCAGTCTCTGGATGAACGGGCAGGAGGTCACGGCAAGTGACCGGGGCAGTCTCTGGATGAATGGGCAGGAGGTCACGGCAAGTGACCGGGGCAGTCTCTGGATGAACGGGCAGGAGGTCACGGCAAGTGACCGGGGCAGTCTCTGGGTAAAGGGTAGGTACGACCTGTGATGGCTGAGCCTCCAGGTAGGCTAGCAGACAGATGGTTGATGTGTGCTCCCAGGTGAGCAAGTGAGAGTCTCTGGAATGGCAGGTGGTCACAGCACGTGACGGCGGAGCCTCCAGGTAGGCTAGCAGGCAGGTAACAGGTGTGCGCTCCCAGGTGAGCGGGCAGGAGTCTCTGGAATGGCAGGTGGTCACAGCACGTGACGGCGGAGCCTCCAGGTAGGCTAGCAGGCAGGTAACAGGTGTGCGCTCCCAGGTGAGCGGGCAGGAGTCTCTGGAATGGCAGGTGGTCACAGCACGTGACAGCGGAGCCTCCAGGTAGGCTAGCAGGCAGGTAGCAGATGTGCGCTCCCAGGTGAGCGGGCAAGCTGGTCCATAGACAGACTGACAGGAGTTGGAGGGCAGACCGTCGGACCTCAGGCTAGCAGGCAGGTAAGCAGAATATCAGGCAGGAATCAGACAGCAAACTGGCAGGAATCTGGCAGGTAACTGGCAGGTAACTGGCAACGGGACCTGAGGGCTGAAGCAGAGTAGTGAACAGTGCAACAACATTGCTCGGGCACCTCCATTTTGGAGGAGGTGCCTTATATATGGTGAAGTCCTCCGGCCATTGGCCTGGGACTCCTTAGGACGGCGCTCGCGGCCCCTTTAAGAGGGAGGGAGCGCGCGCGCGCCCTAAGCACAGTGGCCGGGAAGGAGCGCGCGCTGCCAGCAGAGCGGGAGGAGGACGCCGGGCTCGGAGCAGAGGGGTGAGGGGAACAGCGTCCCTGCCTAGCAGAGGGCAGGGACGCCGGCGCTACAGTACCCCTCCCTTTAGGCCCCCCTTTTTTAGGCCAGAGAGAAATTTAGCTAGGATGAGAGGGGCATGGATGTTCTCCCGGGGCTCCCACGTTCTCTCCTCAGGACCAAACCCCTTCCAATCTACCAGAAAAAAGGTCCTCCCTCTTACCCTTTTGGTGGCCAGAATGTTCTCTACCTCAAATTCGTTTTCAGCGGAAACCGGAGCAGGAGGCGTACCTGTAGACTTGGAAAAAGAGTTAAGTACCACAGGTTTGAGGAGAGATACATGGAAGGAGTTAGGGATCCGCAAGTTGGCCGGGAGTTTCAATTTATAGGCCACCGGGTTGATCTGACTGATGACCTCCAGAGGACCGATGAACCGAGGCCCTAACTTATAGGAAGGAATCTTGAGCCGGACATATTTGGACGAGAGCCAGACCTTATCCCCTGGACGGAATTGAGGAGGATCCAGACGTTTTTTGTCAGCATGTCTTTTCATACGCTCGGATGACAGAAGGAGTGCGGACCGGGTGCTCTCCCATATGGAGGAAAATTTGTTAACAAGAGATTCCGCAGCCGGATTGTCCACCGAGGTGGAGACGGGAAATGGGATCCGAGGATGCTGACCGAAGACAACAAAAAACGGGGTTTTGGAGGAAGATTCGCTCTCGTGATTGTTGTAAGAAAATTCGGCCCATGGCAGGAGATCCACCCAGTCTGAATGGTGGGCATTAACGAAGTGCCGGAGGTAACTGGTCAGGTTCTGATTGATCCGCTCCACTTGACCATTAGACTGTGGGTGGTAAGCGGAGGAGAAGTCCAGGGTGACATCTAGCAGTTTACAAGTGGCTCTCCAGAAGCGTGAGGTGAACTGTACCCCACGATTCGACACTATGTGGAGGGGCAGTCCATGAAGACGGAAGATGTGGGGGATAAAGTCTTTAGCCAGCTCGGGTGCAGACGGGAGGCCTGGCAGGGGAACGAAATGAGCCATCTTGGAAAAGCGGTCAGAGACCACCCAAATGACCGTACAACCGGCAGAGACGGGGAGATCAGTTATAAAGTCCATTGCTATATGCTGCCAGGGGGCAGCAGGTACTGGGAGCGGAAGGAGGTGACCGGCTGGCAGATGTCTCGGAACCTTGTTGCGGGCGCAGGACACACAGGCAGAAACAAAGTCTATTACGTCCTTGTGCAGGGTAGGCCACCAGTAGTGCCGGGAAATAAGCTGGAGGGTCTTTTTCTGACCGGCGTGGCCAGCTAGTTTAGACGAGTGACCCCAGTGTAGGATCTTCTCCCGATTAGGTACTGATACGAACGTCTTACCGGGAGGGAGACGATTTAGACTCACGGGAGCCACCTGCATTACTCTGGCGGGATCGATGATGTGTTTCGGTTCTTCCTCGAGATCAGACACCATAAAGGATCTGGATAAGTCGTCCGCCTTGATGTTTTTGTCAGCCGGGCGAAAATGAAGAACAAAATCAAAGCGAGCAAAAAACAAGGACCACCGGGCTTGGCGCGGGTTAAGTCTCTGGGCATGCTGGAGGTAAGCCAAGTTCTTGTGGTCAGTGTAAATTATTACCGGGTGAAGAGCCCCTTCGAGCAGGTAACGCCACTCCTCCAATGCCAGCTTGATGGCCAATAACTCTCGATCTCCTATGGAATAGTTGCGCTCAGAAGAGGAGAAGAGTTTGGAGAAGAAGCCACAAGTTACCATTCTCCCGGAAGACGATTTTTGGGTAAGTACCGCTCCGGCTCCAGAGGAGGAGGCGTCAACTTCCAGGAAGAACTGCTTGTTGCCATCAGGGCGATGCAGCACCGGAGCGGAAGAGAAGGCCTATTTTAAGGAAAGAAAGGCCTCCTCTGCTTCGGGCGGCCACTCTCTGGGATTAGTGCCCTTACGGGTGAGCGCGGAAATTGGGGCAGTCCGGGAAGAGAAGTGTGGTATGAAGAGGCGGTAGTAGTTGGCGAAGCCCAGGAACCGCTGAATGGCCTTCAACCCCTCCGGTCGAGGACACTTCTCGATGGCGGACAGTTTCTCAGGATCCATTCGTAGGCCGGTCTGAGAAATTATGTAGCCCAAAAACGGAAGCGAGGTCTGCTCAAAGAGGCACTTCTCATATTTAGCGAAGAGGTGGTTCTGCCTGAGCCTGAGCAGGACCTGACGAACATCCCTCCGGTGAGTCTGGAGATCCGGAGAGAAGACCAAGATGTCGTCCAGGTACACCACCACGCAGGAGTAGAGAAGGTCCCGGAAGATGTCATTGACCAACTCTTGAAAGACGGCGGGAGCGTTACAGAGACCGAAGGGCATTACCAGATATTCGTAGTGGCCGTCCCGGGTGTTGAATGCCGTCTTCCATTCATCCTCCTGACGGATACGGACCAGGTTGTACGCCCCACGAAGGTCCAGTTTGGTGAAGATTCTAGCCCCCCTCAGACGATCAAATAATTCCGGAATGAGCGGAAGGGGGTACTTATTCTTCACCGTGATCTGGTTTAGGCCTCTATAGTCTATGCAGGGACGGAGAGAGCCGTCCTTCTTTTTAACAAAGAAGAAGCCTGCTCCCGCCGGGGAGGTAGATTTCCGGATAAATCCCCGGGCCAAATTCTCATCAATATACTCGGACATAGACCGGGTCTCAGCAGCGGACAATGGGTAAATACGCCCACGGGGAGGAGTAGTACCGGGTAGCAGGTCGATAGGGCAGTCGTATGGTCTATGAGGGGGTAGTGTCTCTGCCTCCTTTTTATTAAAGACATCAGCATATGACCAATAAGGAATCGAAAGTCCAGGTAGATTAGCTGGGGTAGGAGAAGGACGGACGGGATGAACGGGAACCAGACAAGACTTATGACAGTCCTGCCCCCAGCGAAGGACTTCTCCGGTCTGCCAGTCAAGCACGGGTGCATGTCTCTGGAGCCAAGGTTGGCCTAGCAAGAGGGCGTGAGAGAGTCCAGGCAGAACATGAAAGGAGATACTCTCAGAATGCAGCATTCCCACCTGTAGAGTAATGGATTCGGTGATGAGTTGGATGGGACGTGGTAAGAGGCCCCCAGCCACGGCAGCAACAGACAAGGGTACAGCCAGAGGTTTGGTGGGGATGCGGTATTTCTCTACCAGGGACTGTGAAATAAGATTCCCGGCTGCTCCAGAGTCAAGTTGGGCTAGTTCAAAATAACGGTTCTCCCCGCAGACGATTGAGACTGACAGCAACAGAGATGGAGAGGATTTATTCTTGTCTAGGTCGACCTCTCTGAGCGAACCTAGACACAGGCGTTTCCCGACCTCTCCGGGCAGGTACGGATCCGGTGCTCCTTACTGCCACAGTAGAAGCAGCTCCCCTCGGCACGGCGTAAGTCCTGACGGGTTTTGACCATCTTGGTCTGGTCGACCTGCATAGGCTCAGGAGGGTGTTCCTGGGGAGAAACGGAGGGAGTGACGGGTTTCTGGAAGGAAGGAGCTAAACGTGGAAACCTCCTCTCACGGGTGACCTCTTTGGCATGCTCCTGGAACCGTAGGTCAATCCGGGTGGCAAGAGTTATTAAATCATCGAGAGTGGTAGGAATGTCCCGACCGGCGAGTTCATCTTTAATACGGCCGGACAGACCCTCCCAGAAGACAGATACCAGAGCGTCGTTATCCCAGGCCAGCTCCGAGGCAAGGGTACGGAACCGTATGGCATATTGGCCCACGGTGAGACTTCCCTGACGGAGGCGTAGCAGAGACGATGCGGATGAGGTCTTTCGTCCAGGTTCGTCGAAGACTTTCCGGAAAGCCGTGAGAAAGGCAGGCAAGTTGGACACCAGGGGGTCTCCTCTCTCCCATAGAGGATTCAGCCAAGCCAGTGCCACCCCCGTGAGATGAGACATGATGAAGGCTACTTTGGCCCGGTCGGAATTAAACTGGTGGGACAGGAGTTCAAAGTGCAGGGTGCACTGGTTTATGAAGCCCCGAGCCTGAGCGGAGTCGCCTCCGAAGCGAGGAGGTGCAGAAAGCCGGGGTCCGGAGCAGGATACCATGGTATTGGTGGGCAGCGGCGCTGCCGGGTTGCGAGTCATGACTCTAGCGGTGGTTGCTGGTGGAGCAGTCAGAGTGTCCAGGCGTGAGTTGACATTCCGCAGGTGACCCAGGATGGACTCCTGTTGGGACCTCTGACGGGACAGTTCATGACTCCGAGAGCGAGGGAGCTTGGGTACCGCCGGGTTCCATGTCCCGAGCAAACTGTAACGGGTCTGGGAGGCGGAACCTCTGAGCTACTATACAAGGGGGCGGTCCTTGTAAGGGAGCGGGTGGCGACCAGGGAAGACGGGCAGGCAGTCACAGCAGGTGACCGGGACAGTCTCTGAGTGAACGGGCTGGAGGTCACGGCAAGTGACCGGGGCAGTCTTTGGATGAACGGGCAGGAGGTCACGGCAAGTGACCGGGACAGTCTCTGGATGAACGGGCAGGAGGTCACGGCAAGTGACCGGGGCAGTCTCTGGATGAACGGGCAGGAGGTCACGGCAAGTGACCGGGGCAGTCTCTGGATGAACGGGCAGGAGGTCACGGCAAGTGACCGGGGCAGTCTCTGGGTAAAGGGTAGGTACGACCTGTGATGGCTGAGCCTCCAGGTAGGCTAGCAGGCAGATGGTTGATGTGTGCTCCCAGGTGAGCAAGCGAGAGTCTCTGGAATGGCAGGTGGTCACAGCACGTGACGGCGGAGCCTCCAGGTAGGCTAGCAGGCAGGTAACAGGTGTGCGCTCCCAGGTGAGCGGGCAGGAGTCTCTGGAATGGCAGGTGGTCACAGCACGTGACGGCGGAGCCTCCAGGTAGGCTAGCAGGCAGGTAACAGGTGTGCGCTCCCAGGTGAGCGGGCAGGAGTCTCTGGAATGGCAGGTGGTCACAGCACGTGACGGCGGAGCCTCCAGGTAGGCTAGCAGGCAGGTAGCAGATGTGCGCTCCCAGGTGAGCGGGCAAGCTGGTCCATAGACAGACTGACAGGAGTTGGAGGGCAGACCGTCGGACCTCAGGCTAGCAGGCAGGTAAGCAGAATATCAGGCAGGAATCAGACAGCAAACTGGCAGGAATCTGGCAGGTAACTGGCAGGTAACTGGCAGCGGGACCTGAGGGCTGAAGCAGAGTAGTGAACAGTGCAACAACATTGCTCGGGCACCTCCATTTTGGAGGAGGTGCCTTATATATGGTGAAGTCCTCCGGCCATTGGCTGGGGACTCCTTAGGACGGCGCGCGCGGCCCCTTTAAGAGGGAGGGAGCGCGCGCGCGCCCTAAGCACAGTGGCCGGGAAGGAGCGCGCGCTGCCAGCAGAGCGGGAGGAGGACGCCGGGCTCGGAGCAGAGGGGTGAGGGGAACAGCGTCCCTGCCTAGCAGAGGGCAGGGACGCCGGCGCTACACCAGGTTAGACCACCACCAGACAGTGGGTTACGCAGGTCAACCCGGAGCACTAGGGGTCAAATACCAGCTCGCTGGAAGATCTAAATGCTGTATATTGCAAATGTTTTATGTTTGTTACCCGGTTATTAATAATATTTTTCCAGTTTCCCTAGTACGATGGACTGACAGGTCATGGACACTGAATGGCCGGAACTGTCTTGTAGATAGTTGCACTTGGTGCCCTCTTGCGAAGATGGCCACAGAGGAAAAACTTGTCCGGTGTGGCTCCCTGGTGGCCCAAAGTAGGTAGCACAGCCTTGTCGCCACGCCCAAGGCCAGGAACTTGGGAAATGGTGACAGGTCCCCGCACCGTTCGAAACTTCACCTTGTTGGGTGATATGGACACCTGGTCACGGAAGCGCCGTGGCCTTAAGGACAAAATGTACTTGTACATATGTTATGTTATTGTTTATACCCTGTATTTGTGTTTCCTAAAAAAAAAAAAATAAATTGTGTTTAGTCCGGAGTACTAAATTTTACTAGGGGGGAATGTGTCACCCCAGGCCTGGATGCCACAAACAATAATCTGTGTCTGAGAGCAGGAGGGAGGTTCCCTGCTTAGGGACCATTAGCATGCAGCACCTCCTGTCCCAGGCCAGTAGGGGGAGCTGGCTGCCCTATAAAAGCTGGAACTGGGGCAGGGTTAGAGAGACCAGAACCCACTTCTGAAGTGACCAGAAGGGTTCTCAGAGAAGAGGAACAGGTCAGCAGCAGCTGAGGAGTCCGTGAGGCAGAGGAGAGACTGCGAGCCAGGGACAGAGGCGACGAGAGCCGGTCCTGGCAGACAACCATTCTAACCGGACATTGGGGTCCGAGGCTGTCCGGGTTATCATTCCCAGCAGCAAAGAACCAACCCGCGAGGGATTTCAGGTCCCTTGGCCTAAGAAGCCTGGAGGCTCCGCCACACAGAGGGACCAGTACAGCGAAGAGAAAGCAAAAGGTACCCAAGGCCCGAGTCGCAAGCCATGCAGGCGAGAAGTACACGGCCAGTTCAGGGACATGGGCTATTACACCACGAAGAGGGGGATAGTCAGAAAGAGCATAGAAAGAACGGTAGGCCTACACACTCACCCTGACCAGTGGGGCTCGCCCGAATGCTCTCAGACACCCAGGCCCATTCCTAACCGGTACCACTGTTGGGTCATTAATAATACCTACAATAAAGACCCTGGACTGTTTGAAGTGGACTCTGAACTCTTACTATTGCGGCCTGCACTATCACCCCCAGCATCCACCTACACTGCCCTGAGGCTACACTCTTCCCGTGGGGCGTTATCCTACACCTGTGCTGCACACCAACACCAGCCTCAGCGGTCTGCCTTGCAGCGGCGGTTAACCCTGACCGCAATCCACGGGTGGCGTAGTCGGACATTCAAAACACTGATAAATAGACTGCCACAATTTGGTCTGACCACCCTGAGCCACGGGATCGGGTTGCCACTACTACCCCCAGCATCGTACAGAAGCCCGGTTCCGGGTACCCCACGGCCCAGGGGGCGAGTCACTTATATCTGACATAATGTACAGCTTGCTTCTAAGAAGATCGACCACCAGAGCCTGGAGTATGAGTAACAGTTATATACCAGGCTGAGAAGTTAACTACTGAGATCCCAGTCACTTCTCCCTACCCCATGGATTTCTATACAGCAGTTAGCCGTTCACCGTCCTCACCCTCCATGTTAGCTTCTGACCTGTTATCAGTCCTGAAAAATTATTATCCCTCTGTCCCCACCTGGGCCCGGTCGCCGTCGCACCCTTTGTGACCGCAAGCGTTATGCCCCTGAATGTTGGTAGAAATTAAGGTTAGTTTATGGGGAAAAAGACTCAACAAATAAGTGGATTTTGGTCTATTATTGGTTTTCTGCATCAATCACAGGTTAGGGGCAGGCCATTAACCCCTTTCCGACGTGGTACGTAATAGTACGCACCACGTCGGCACCCCCCTGATTTATACAGCTGACATGTGCCCACAACAGCCGCAGGTGGAATCGCTATCCACCCGCAGCTGTTAACCAGTTAAATGCCGCTGTCAATCTCTGACAGCGGCATTTAACTCAAGCTTCCGGGAAGCGCGTCCTAGGCCCCGCCCATCGGTGACCCCATCACGTGATCGCGGGTCACCGATGGGTTGGCATGACAACCCAGGGTCTACAGCAGACCCCTGTGGTTGTCATGTCTCGATTGCTTTGAGCGCCACCCGGTGGTCGGCGCTCATAGCAAGTGAGCATTTCTACTACAAAGAGGCGATCTGCTCATCTCCTTTATGTAGCAGAGGTGATCGGACAGTTGCTGCTTCTAGTCTCCTATGGAGACTATTGAAGCATGCAAAAAGTGTAAAACAAAATGTTTTTAAAAATATAAAAATAATAAAAAAAATATAAAAGTTTAAATCACCCCCCTTTTGCCCCATTCAAAATAAAATAATAAAACCCCACATACACATATTTGGTATCGCCGCGTTCAGAATCGCCCGATCTATCAATATAAAAAAAGAATTAATCCGATTGGTAAACGGCGTAACCAGAAAAAAACTCCAAACGCCAGAATTAAGTTTTTTGGGTCGCCGCAACATTGCAATAAAATGCAATAACGGGCGATCAAAACATTGGATCTACCCCAAAATGGTATCAATAAAAATGTCAGCCCAGCACGCAGAAAATAAGTACTCACCTAGCCCCAGATCCCGAAAAATGGAAAATGCTCCTGTCATTAAGGGGTTAAAAGTGGATTCTTTGCAACTAACAGTGGCAACCAAAGGAATTCATGCTTGTTGGTGCTTCCAAGCTAGTAGTGAATAAATGGAGGTAATATTCAGTGATCTGTGAAATAAGTACTTTATTGCAAGTTATAGGGCTTTGAGGACCTTTCTTGTCTGGGTCTTTATATACCATATGTTTAAATGTATGGCTCATAAGGTGTAGGATATATTGCCTTAGTAAAGACAGGCTCCTTGCAACAAATACCTGGCTGAAAGAATGAATCTTTGCAAATATATTACTGGCTGTATATAAGTGAGTTATAATGTGTCTCTGCTCAAATAATGCGAGAAGTAATGTCAGTGAAGTATACGCTTCATTAATGAAGGGATGAAACCTTAGAGTCTTTGCTCATATACCAGTGCAGCGCTTCATTAGCCATCATTATCTGACAATTCCACTAGAGAGGCTAAATTACTTGCAACGGTCATTCAGAATTGGAACCACACAAGTGACTGCCATATGTAAAAGCTCAGATTTGTGGTGATTACTGCAATTTATCACCTAAAACCATTGTGCAAACTTGTTTCTCTTGCTCAAATCAAAGAAAGAGGACTTTTCCGAAAAATTGAAAAACACATGTATTTTTGGTTCTCTATAGGATCAAATTATAGAAGTGATACAATGAGCAAAGTCCTTGAAGACTTATCATCTAGGAGGGTTTATCATAACCTTGATGTTATAGATGTTTTGTCAAGAGGCTGCAGCACAGCTTCAAAACCCTTCAATAACCAGGGAATTTTTTGTTTTTGCATTTTCATTTTTTCCTTGCCTTCTTCCAAGAACCATAACTTTTTATTTTTCTGTTGTCATGGCATACAAGGGCTTGTGTCTTGTGGTACAAGATGTAGTATTGAATAATACCCTTCATTTTATCACACAATGCACTGAAAAACTAGAAAAAATTCCAAGTGACATGTAATGGTGAAAAAAATGCAGTTTCACTATTGTATTTTGAGTTGTGTTTCTACAGTGTTTATTATGCAGTGAAGATGAATTGGAAACTTGATTGTCCATGTCCATGTGATTACAACGATACCAAACTTACATAGATCTTTTTCTATTTAAGTGATGGAAAAAAAAATCAAACTTTTGTTAAAGAAAAAGAAAGAGGTTTTCATTTGTGTTAACATTATTTTTTAAAACTATTTTGGTTTAATTTTTCTGTTCAAGTTGTGTAAGGGCTTCTTTTTTTATGGTGAGCTAATGTTTTTAGTGATACAAATTAATTATTAATTGTCTCACTTTGTGATCCCTCCTTCTCATCACTTAAGGCTGTGTGCCCACGATGCAGATTTAATGCATTTCCGTGGCATTTCCAAAATCGGCATTGTGGGCACACAGCCTTAAGTCATGAGAAGGAGGGACCACAAAGGGAGACAATCGCTTGTTAAGATGTATGCCATGTTTCCCAATTTCTGCTGCGGATTATCATTGCAGAAAAATCCGCAGCACAACCAATTTGGGCATGATTTTGCGGAGAAATCGCGCCCATTGACTTGCACTGAACCACATAACATCCACATGTATACATGCGGATATTATGTAGTTCAATGCGCGGATGGTACCCGGGTCTGGAGAAAAAGAGACTCTCATCCGTCACGGGTACCATCGTACCTGCAAGTTAAAGAAGAATTATAAAGTAAAAAGAAAAAAAAACTTATTCTCACCTCTCCGGCGGCCCCCGGTCTCCTCACGGCAGCGATCCTCTCTCCTTGGCGGCCTGTGGTGTACTGGCAGGACATGCAGTAACTTCATTTAGTCAGCTGATGGTCACGCGTCCATCAGCTGACCGCTGACGTCAGCGGTCGCGTGACCATCAGCTGACTAAATGACGTCACCGTAGATCCTGCCAGTACACCGCGGGACGCCAAGGAGAGAGGACGCGGCCGGGAGGAGACCGAGGGCCGCCGGAGAGGTGAGAATAGGTTTTTTTTTTCTTTTTACTTTTAAATTATTTTTATTTACACTAGATGCAGCATTTGAAGCAGAAATCTCCTCATAAGTTGGTCACACAATATAAATCCATGCCAGTTGCATGGATTTATATTGTGTGACCAACTTGTCAAGAACTTTTCCGAGTGATGCTCAAAATCACTTGGAAAACTGCTTGAAAAAACACATGCATAAACGCATGTAAAAACACTGAAAAAACGCATGTAAAATCTTTATGCGTTTTTTCTGCCAGGGAGATGCAGAAATGCTCAGGAAATTTCTGCTTCAATTCTGCATCGTGGGCACATAGCCTTACAGGAAATCTTTCATCAGGTTTTTGCTATCTCATCTAATAGTAGCCTGAGGTAGGCAAAGACAAGCTGAATCCAATGATGTATCAGTTAGATTACTTGGTGCAGCCATTCTGACACAATCAGAGTTTTTAGATTTAGCAATGAAGCAGAGCTGAAAAGCTCTCCATGTACGAAGTCCATAGACAGTGAGGTGCTTATCACAGGAGGGGGCGTTTCGGACCAGGGCTCATACAACCAGCTAGTCACAGCAATGCTAAGCTACTGGATCTAAAACATTCATTGAAAGCAAACAAAACCTCAGAGCTTGATACGAGAGGCATTGCTGATTTCTGTGTTTTAACCACTACCTCAGGCTGTCTTCAGATTACATAGCAAAAACCTGCTGACAGATTCCCTGTCGTTTACAGAGCACAATCTTGCTGACAGGGGTTCTTTAAGGTGAAATATGGAAACCTGGTGTCAGCCCCTGGCTATTGAGCTATTGACCTGCATATGTGGGGTTAATCTGTAGGTTAATAATGTTCAGAACCTGAATAATGTTCAGTAGTTGGCTCCTCCCAACTGCCTAAAGGAAATGAACTTTATTCCACCCAGCGGCCTCAGGCTTTCAGTCATATAGGTGCGGCCGGCACAGCTTCAGTCACTGCTCAGTGCATAGTGAGGAGAAATCACTCCCTGGCGCTGACTGAGAGCTGGCTCAGCATTAGAGTCTGCTGTCAGTCAGTGCCGGGGCCATGGTTACAGCCGCCGCTCACTATGCACTGACTGAACTCGCGCCGACCCACCGCTATAACTGAAAGCCAGAGGCTGCTGGGAGGAATGAAGTTAATTTCCTCCTGGCAGAAGGTCTGTCAGTGTGGGTGCCGGGCAGCTTCAGAACAGTGTTAACCTGCAGATTTGCCTATATATCTGCAGGTTAATAGCTTTTTTTTTTTACATGATAGCTTGCCTGTAATAAAATTTGCAGGATCAAATACAATTTCCTATGTTAAGAATTGAAAAATATATGGTTAATCTGTATGGGATCCGATTATTTTTGTGCATCCATAGAATTGAATAGGCAAGTGTCATTCGAAATATGGAAGAGACTAGAACATGCTAAGAATTTTTTCAAGCAGACATTCGGTCCACATGAAAAAATTGTCATCTGAACAGCCTAATAAAACAACATTGGGTCAAGTGCTGTGCGTGTGAGGTCAGCTTTTTTCCCAGGCAGCATTTTCACCATAAATATGGTTGTGTCAAGGTCTTAGAAAGGTTTCTTCTACATTTTTGCTATGGTCTACAAAGTAAAGGAGAGTTTCTGGGCATTTCAATGGTTTTTATGTGATGAATCACACCCTCCATGCTTTGCAAAAACAGAACAGTCTGCCTAAGCATTAGTTGATTTGTGAAATTGCAATTTGATGTAATTGAATGCTGCATATGTGTGACACTGGAAGCTCTACCCTGGGAGATGGGGGACTCGGAGCCGGGTCCTATGTTGTCGATGGGGTGCAGCCGTGGCCCGTACCCGCTCCGTGCCCAGGGTCGTCACATTAAAAAGGATGGTACGGGCTTATCCGGGTTGAGTGGCTGATCTCGACTACGCCACCTGTGGCACCTGGTGAAGGCCACCAGCACTGCTGCAGTCCGCTGAGGCAGGATGTTATGACAGCCGTCGTTGGTACTACTCCCCACAGGCGGAGCAGGGCCTCAGGGCAGAGAGACAGGATGGAGGGGGTTGTAGTATAGGAGGTCTGGTGCTGCGTAGCGCGGTGTAATGCAGAATAAAGAGTCCGGAGGCCATAGGGGTTAACTTCCAGGTTTTTTTTACTCACGGTGGAGATTGCAGTTGAAAGGCTTCTCGCTGCTCCTTGCGGAGTTCTGCGGTCACCAGAGACGGGGGGGGGGGGGTCCGACAACCTCCGAGTGAGTCCAGTGTTCAATCAGGACCCCGCACCAGAGTGTTCCTAGACTTCAGACTGGGTCCTTTCCTGTCTGTGTGTATGTAGATAGGCCGGGTCTCCCTCTGAACTTCACTCAGAAAAAGGGTAAGGGTGGCAGCTCCGCTCCTTCCGTTACCCGGTGGGATCCTCAGGGCCTACCGGGCTTCCCTGACCAGGACATAAAGTAGCAAGATCAGGTGTCGGGGGCCGGTACCCCTCTTGCAGCCGGAATCCCTCTGAATAGATCAGGTTGGCGAGGACAGGTGGCGTATACCGCTCCGTCTGCATCCCCCCCTGGGATCCATTTGCGGTGGAGCTACACTCCTAAGCTCCGGGCCTTCTTGGTCATGGTCCTTGACCGGGCTGAGACATACATTATCTGCAACCTGCCCCTAAACCCAAGGCCAGGATACGAGGGCCGTGTCTCCATCCTCTGCAGGTCCACACAGGATCCACGCTCAGGGAGGGAGATCACGATCAAAGAACACAGAACCAAGATGGCTGTGTATTAAATATGAAATTTAAAGTGTCACTAAAATGTGAATCCTCCACCCTCACCCACTAGTTGGTTCTCCTATCTCTTGGTTCCTCAGTCTCCCAACTTCCAGTAGGGGCAGCACCTGGTGCCTACTAGCCCCCTCTGGTGGGAGAAGTGTGGTGTTGGATGTGGAGGGAGGGTCCTGACCATCGCACTGTTCTTACCTCAAAGGAGGAACACTACACCCCATTAAAGAGGTGCAGCATCCCTGTGGCGGTCGAACCCTCAGCGGTGCCACATTCCCAACTGGTGAAACACAGCACGTCCGCGGGCTGCAAAAGAGCAATACCTGGTACAGTTTTTTGTATTTTTTTTAACAGTAAACAATCTTCTCTTTATGGGAGGCACTTCTTCTTTAACGTTTCAAACAGCATATAATATAAAAGTACAAAAATATAAAATTATAAAAGTACAATAATCATCCAGAGACATTTATGCACAGACAGACGGGTTAAAGTGCAAGGACGAAAAGGCAGTTCAGAAGCATGAGGGACCTGTCCCAAACCCCCAACGTAGGCCCTGGGGTGGCTGCAGGGCATGAGGATCCCGAGTTAGATCTCCAGGAGAGCCACTGCAGACAGGTTTTTTCCCTGAGGTCTGAGGTAGAAATAGCCATGGTTTTACATAAAACCAATAGGGAGCACCTAAAGAGATGCAAACTATTTACAGATTAGGAGTCTGTCTGCTGCAAGTCCGCAGGGACAAATGTCTCTAGAAACTGGGAGAGAAAATTAAAACATAAACATAAACATGATAACTTTAAAAAAGTTTCAGCCGCCCGGGCTGCTTAATTCTCGGGTCCCCTCCGGGGAAAAGGCTCATTCCTCCCGATGGAGGCTGACCGGTCCTCTAAGGCCGAGCACGAGGGGGCATCGCTCCCGGACACCTTGTAGACATCCAGGGCGTACCACCCCCGCACCCCATGGTGGCGGGTGCACGTGACTATGTTACCCGGGAAGAGGTTCCGCCAGGGTGTCCCTTTTTCAGCCGCGGCTCGACGTCCCGCCGGCTGACAAAGACGTCGTGCTCATGCTGGGAACTCCGAATGAATCCCCACCCCGCCTCATGGTGGAAGCGGACAACTTGCCCTTCCACACGGGGGCTTGGACAGGTCGCCTCCTCCAGGTGGGACCGGGACTTTGCAGTCTTTGCGCGCACCTCGAGGCGCTCGCAGCGGATCTCCCTCTTGCGTTGCTCAGTTGGAGGATCTGCTGGCGGCACAGCTCGCTCCTCCTGCGCGCTTCAGCCCGGGTCTCCTGGGAGAAGCCCATCAGGTCCCCCCCTGGTTGTCCCAGGCCCACTCCTCATCTGCCGGCCAGGTGACTGTCGGTGCGGGCAGTGGTGTCAGCAGGGGCCGCTGCGGGTCCTCTGCAAGTGCGGACCAGTCCGGGTTGGGGTCGGTGGATGCCCCAGCAGACTCAGGTCCCTCCGAGTCAGGAGTTGGGCGGCAGTGCAGGTCTCCACCAATAGCAGAAGCTTGAAGCTCCGGGGCAAAGACCTGCTCCCAGGTGACCGCGCCGGGCAGCAGATACTCGGCCATGAGGTCCAGGACGGGCACGGTAGGCTCAGCAGCCAGGGCAGGGGAAGCACACTCACACGCCTCTGGGCCGCTCACGACCTCTGTCACCGCTTCTTCCTGAGCTTCAGCTCCTTGGCGGCAGGTCCGGATGCGCAGCAGCATTTCTTTCCGCCACACAGCAGATGCCGCTTTCTGGGCCTCATCCAGTCTCCGTGCAAGATCGAGGGCTTCGTGGTGGAGAAATTCAATATCTCCCGCTGTAAGGATTGTGCCGCTTCGCTCCCTGCCGGGAGAAGAACCTGGGCTTTGTTCGGAAGGTTCCGTTTGTTGTGCTCCAGCATCGTCCATGTCTGCTCCTGAAGGTCGCCAAACTCCAACTGCTATGGCCGCACCTTGTTGTTTTTTTCTTTTTCCTCCTCTTTTGGGGCGGCTCCAGGGCGGTATGCTGACAGGCACGCCTTCGTTCAGCCCATCCATTTTGACAGGCATTGCCCCGCGGACAGTCTCTGATGGAAGGGGCGGTCCACACTTTTGGCGCCATGTGGGAACCTGGCCCACGATAGGAGGTGTTAGGAGACCGTCTTTCTGATGCACTATGGCGTCTGTTTTTCTTGGGCGGGCGCCATTTTAAGTAGAAACGACAGTCTAAGGTGTAAGGCACACAGTACCCGGTAGCAATGGGTAATTCCTTCCTTTGCTGCGGGCATGCGATCCTGCCGACTACACCAGTTGTGTGACGCTGGAAGCCCTAACCTGGGAGATGGGGGACTCGGAGCCGGGTCCTATGTTGTCGATGGGGTGCAGCCATTACCCGGACCCGCTCCGTGCCCAGGGCCGTCACATTAAAAAGGATGGTACGGGCTTATCCGGGTTGAGTGGCTGATCTCGACTACGCCACCTGTGGCACCTGGTGAAGGCCTCCAGCGCTGCTGCAGTCCGCTGAGGTAGGATGTTATGGGAGCCGTCGTTGGTACTACTCCCCACAGACGGAGCAGGGCCTCAGGGCAGAGAGACAGGATGGAGGGGGTTGTAGTATAGGAGGTCTGGTGCTGTATAGTGCGGTGTAATGCAGAATAAAGAGTCCGGAGGCCATAGGGGTTATCCTCCAGGGTTTTTTTACTCACGGTGGAGATTGCAGTTGAAAGGCTTCTCCCTGCTCCTTGCGGAGTTCTGCGGTCACCAGAGACGGGGGGGGGTCCGACAACCTCTGAGTAAGTCCAGTGTTCAATCAGGACCCCGCACCAGAGTGTTCCTAGACTTCAGACTGGGTCCTTTCCTGTCTGTGTGTATGTAGATAGGCCGGGTCTCCCTCTGAACTTCACTCAGAAAAAGGGTACGGGTGGCAGCTCCACTCCTTCCGTTACCCGGTGGGATCCTCAGGGCCTACCGGGCTTCCCTGACCAGGACATAGAGTAGCAAGGTCAGGTGTTGGGGGCCTGTACCCCTCTTGCAGCCGGAATCCCTCTGAATAGATCAGGTTGGCGAGGACAGGTGGCGTATACCGCTCCATCTGCATCCCTCCCCGGGATCCATTTGCGGTGGAGCTACACTCCTAAGCTCTGGGCCTTCTTGGTCATGGTCCTTGACTGGGCTGAGACATACATTATCTGCAACCTGCCCCTCGACCCAAGGCCAGGATACGAGGGCCGTGTCTCCATCCTCTGCAGGTCCACACAGGATCCACGCTCAGGGAGGGAGATCACGATCAAAGAACACAGAACCAAGATGGCTGTGTATTAAATATGAAATTTAAAGTGTCACTAAAATGTGAATCCTCCACCCTCACCCAATAATTGGTTCCCCTATCTCTTGGTTCCCCAGTCTCCCAACTTCCAGTAGGGGCAGCACCTGGTGCCTACTAGCCCCCTCTGGTGGGAGAAGTGTGGTGTTGGATGTGGAGGGAGGGTCCTGACCATCTCACTGTTCTTACCTCAAAGGAGGAACACTACACCCCATTAAAGAGGTGCAGCATCCCTGTGGCGGTCGAACCCTCAGGGGCGCCACACATATATTAGAGCAACTATACAATCAGCGTAAATCTGTAACTGATTATGTAATACAGCAGGCAAACCAGAGCCTGGGTTACTATGAAATTTGCCATTGGCAGCTAATAAGTGACACGTTACCTAAGGAGGCCCTACAAAGAACCTATCACAATGTCATCTACCTCATATTTATATTGGAATAAACGCTCATAAGGATATAACAGGGGATGGAGGAAGAACAGAAAGTGAAACATGTTCATCACCACCTCAGGGTAGTTGGAAACCTTTACCCCTTCATGACATATGTGTAATGCAGGTGCCGGAATGCAACGCACAGAGACACAAGGCGAGAACAGTCAGAGATGTTTGTAAACAGTTTTATACAACAGGTATACTGAAACAAGGGATTAGCAACAAGGGTGATGAACATTGGTTTGAAATATCAGAAAAATACAAAATTTCTCAAAGTAAGGCGCAGTCTCTTAAAATAAGGCGCAGTCTCTTAAAGTAAGGTGATGCCCTCAAGCATGAGAGACACCACGCAAGTTCTTTAACCGTGAATTTGGCCCTAGCGGGGGTCACCGGTTATTCCCGCTAGGCCGTGAGTCTCTTTCCGGATAAATTCAATTAAATCACGTTGTGCTACTTTAGCCCCAACCGTTCCCCTCCCAACCTGAGTACTTAAACCCAATTGTCCCCGGTACCGTGGGTGAGCAGTGGAAGTGACGGCCCTGCTCACGTATGCAGCTCCTCTCTGCTTGGCTGTTGGGGGCAGTCTCTCGAGCCTTGGATAGGGGGGTCCAGGCCTCGTCTGTCGGCGGCCGAGGTCGGGTTCCGCGAACTCACTCAGCACCGCGATCAGGTTCCTAGTATCCTCAGCAGGCACAGCACTCGGGTCACAACTGTGAGGGATCCGGAGCTCTTTTACCGGTGCCCGGCTGGAGCACCTCTCAGGCCTCTGGATTTGGCCTGTCACGCGGGGTTTCTCAGGACGCAGGGAGCACGTCTGCTCCTCTCTGCTGCTTGGCGCCAAAGACCCCTCAGGTTTGGTGCGCTGGCCTCTTATCTCTCTGAACTCCTTCCTGGAAGTCACCTGATCGGGTCCAGCATCTGAATCTGCCCTCTCTGCAACTTCCCTTGTATATTTTGGTTCCGCTTGACTGTCTCTGGCCAGTAGATGGCAGTCTCGCTCCATCCTTGAAACGTCATGTTGAAGATCTTTTACAAGCTTTCTTGCTCGTTCTACATACGACGTAAACTTACATCATATATTGTGTCTCTGCCTTTGATGTGGGCTCACATGCTGAGCCCGCATCTTTGACGACACGACAGCTGATTTAATCAGCCGCCATGTGCCTCTAACAGTCGCAGGTGGAATGAATCTATATATATATATAATCTGATATATCCCGCAATCAATCTCTGACAGCGGGATTTTTAACACGTGCCAACATTCCACCGTCCCTTCAGTGCTCCCGTGATGTGATCGCACAGCGCCGATGAGTTATCATGACAGCCGAGGGTCTGCTGAGGACCCCTGTGCCTGTCATTATGATCTTCCTGAAAAACCAGCCCATGGCCGGCGTGCACAGGAGATCATGATTTCTGCGATCTACTGGGCTGATACAGTGCTATGTATAGCACAAACGATCGTATGATTGCAGCTTCAAGCCCTCTAGGAAACTATTAAATCAAGTAAAAATGTATGAAGAAAAATAAAAAAACACAAAAGTTCAAATCTCCTTCATTAAAAATACACATATTTGGTATTGCAGCATTCATAAAAGTCAGATCTATCAAACTATAAAATAAATGAATCTGATCGGTAAATGGTGTAACGGAAAAAATCAAAAAACCCAAATTACATTTTTTTGGGCATCCACAACATTGCCATAAAATGCATTAAGAGTCGATCATATCTACTCCAAAATAGTATCAATAAAAACGTCAGCTTAGGGTGCAAAAAATAAGCCTTTACACAGCCCTATAAATGAAAAATGATTTGGGTCTCGGAAAACGGCGATAAAACCAAAACATTTTTCACCATTCAAATTTAAAAAAAACTACACGTGTTTTGTATCTGCATACTTGTAGTTACCAGGGGAATCATATTTCCAGGTCAGTTTTACCATATAGTGAACATGGTAAATAAATAAACAAAAAAACAGTTGTGAAATAGGACTTTTTTTGCAATTTCAACCCACTTGGAATTTTTTTCCCGCTTTCCAGTGCTTCACATGATAAAATGAGTGATGCAATTCAAAAGTATAACTCATCGCAAAAAAAAGCACTCTTACTGTTGTATTGATGGAAAATTAAAAAAGATATGGCACTTGGAAGAAGGGGAGGAAAAAACGAAAACGCAAAAACAGAAAATGGCCTCGGCATGAAGGGCAACAGCAGTGATTACAGTGTACATGACATGAAGTTTTATCTTTTGCTATGCCAACAGAGAGGCACCGCTTGAATTCAGTCAGGTTCAGTCATACCTTGGCTATGTCCCTTCCCAGGCAGATACCCTAAGCCCCAATACATAACTTCTGCATCAGCGGATTAGACAAATGGTAAGAAATACTATGGGCATCATGTCCAGCCTTCAGTGTACTGCTAAAGAGTATGTTCAGTGTCTCCCTGATTTTTCAGACACAAATATATCTGTTGAAAATAGTCTGGTGTAGGCCAGAGAGACAGAAGTGTGCTTTTGCTGTTCCACGGTAAAAAATCTCTATTATCCTGCTCTTGGCATTTTTTGCCGTAAAAAAATAAATAATAGTGTCTCCCTGATTTTTCAGACACATATATATCTGTTGAAAATAGTCTGGTGTAGGCCAGAGAGACAGAAGTGTGCTTTTGCTGTTCCACGGTAAAAAATCTCTATTATCCTGCTTTTTGCATTTTTTGCCGTAAAAAAAATAATAATAGTGTCTCCCTGATTTTTCAGACACAAATGTATCTGTTGAAAATAGTCTGGTGTAGGCCCGAGAAATACAAGTGTGGTTTTGCAGTTCCACGGTTCAAACCTCTGTATTATCCTGCTTTTCGCAATTTTTGGCGTAAAAAATAAATAATAGTGTCTCCTGATTGTTCAGACACAAATATATCTGTTGAAAATAGTCTGGTGTAAGCCCGAGAAATACAAGTGTGGATTTGCAGTTCCACGGTTCAAACCTCTGTATTATCCACTTTTGGGCCATTTGTATCTAAAAAAAAACAGTTTGAGTGTGTCGCTCACTGTTCAGCCGCAAATATATATATATTTAAAAAGTCTGGTATACACCAGTAAATTATAACTGTGGTTTTGCTGTTCCACGGTAAAAAATCTCTATTATCCTGCTTTTGGCATTTTTTGCCGTAAAAATTAAATAGTGTCTCCTGATTATTCAGACACAAATATATCTGTTGAAAATAGTCTGGTGTACGCCCGAGAAATGCAAGTGTGGTTTTGCAGTTCCACAGGTCAAACCTCTGTATTATCCACTTTTGGGCCATTTGTATCTGGAAAAAACAGTTTGAGTGTGTCGCTCACTGTTCAGCCGCAAATATATATATATTTAAAAAAGGCTGGTATACACGAGTAAATTATAACTGTGGTTTTGCTGTTCCACGGTAAAAAATCTCTATTATGCTGCTTTTGGCATTTTTTGCCGTAAAAAATAAATAGTGTCTCCTGATTGTTCAGACACAAATTTATCTGTTGAAAATAGTCTGGTATAGGCCCGAGAAATACAAGTGTGGATTTGCAGTTCCACGTTTCAAACCTCTGTATTATCCACTTTTGGGCCATTTGTATCTAAAAAAAACAGTTTGAGTGTGTCGCTCACTGTTCAGCCGCAAATATATATATTTAAAAAAGTCTGGTATACATACACCAGTAAATTATAACTGTGGTTTTGCTGTTCCACGGTAAGAAATCTCTATTATTCAGCTTTTGGTATTCTTTCCGTAAAGAAAAACAGTAATATTTTCTCCCTGATTGTTCAGATTGTTTAAAAGAGTCGGGTGTAGGCCAGAGAAATAGAACTGTGGTTTTCCTCTTCCACGGTTCTAATCTACTTTTTATTACCCTTTTTCCATTGATAGTGCGAGTTTAAGATATTTTACTTACTTTACAATGGGCAAAGCGCATGGCAAGGGACGTGGAAGTAGACGTTATGGTGATGGTGCGTGCAGAGGATGGGGCCGTGGCCAAGGTGAAAATGTGCCACAACCAACAGCCACATCTTCTCGCTCCCACTTCTTGACCGAATTACTAGGGAAGCACAGAACAACACCAGTATTGCGAACTGATCAGTGTGAACAGGTTATTAATTGGATAGCAGCTAATACTTCCAGTTACCTGGGCACCACCACCTCCGGCCTGTCTTCCACACGGTCAACTCTTAGTAGCCGTGAGTCTCGACCGCATACTCCTCCTCACCCTGATGCTCCTTCCTCCCACCATGCCGAGTGTCGTCAGACAGCAACTGATCCCACACTTGGACTCTCTGAAGAGCTGTTCACTGGTCCATTTCCAGATTTGTGCCCCTCGCCTGCTCCGCTTGAAGTGCTGGAAGAGGAGATCCCGTGTAGCGATGCCCAAATATTTGAACAGCCACGGCCACAGGACGTCGACGCTGGTAATTTGTCACAAGAGGTGGACGATGACGAGATACAATTGCCAGGAAGTGAGGAGGAGGATCGTGGTGCGCAAGTGGAAGAGGAGGAGGTGGTGGATGATCTAGTAACTGACCCAACGTGGCTGGAGGACATGCAGAGAGAGGCCAGCAGCACACAGGGGGAGGGAGGAAGAGTACCCCAACAGGCAGGATGAAGCAGTGTGGTGGCCGCAGACAGAAGGCGGGCAACCGTTCCCCGTAACACCAACACGATGTATGTTGCCAGTACAACCGGTAGGTCTTCCAGAGTCTGGAATTTTTAAAGACTCTGCTGATAACTAGAGATGAGCGGTGTTCGACTAGAACTGTTCGCCAATCTCAAATTCGAGCTGTTTTGGGCGGTGTTCGAGTTGTTCGACGAACCCGAACGATTTGCAAAAAATTCGGCTGTTCGAGGTTATGTTCGATAACTGTTCGTGCACCAAAAGCGTGTCCTGCATGTCTGGTGCTATTTAGAGCACCAATCATGCAGGGATTGTCTGCCACTCACTTTAATGCCACAGCCATGGTGGTTGTGGCATTACAGTGATTGCCCAAATTGATGGGAACTGTGCTCACAGTGAAACACGAAAAGCCGGCAATTCAGCAGCGGCATACACCGGTACCCGACAATTTAGAACCGAAAGAATAGAGCTTCACACATAGATTAGATAGATATAAACATGTCAGCCACATATATACGAAGTACAGTGAAAGTGCTGCTTACTGTACTTGTCATTTAGCGTAAAGGATTTATTTAAAAAAATAATTGTGTTTTCATGCACCGTCTCTTTAAGAAAGCCGGCCGGCAATTCAGCAGCGGTACCCGACAATTTAGAATAGAAGGAATAGAGAATCACACATAGATTAGATAGATAGAAACATGTCAGTCACATATATATGAAGTACAGTGACAGTGTTGCTTTCTGTACTTGTCATTTAGTGTAAAGGATTTATTAAAAAAAATAATAGTGTTTTCATGCACCGTCTCTTTAAGAAAGCCGGCCGGCAATTCAGCATCTGTACCCGACAATTTATAACAGACAGAATAGAGCTTCACACATAGATTAGATAGATAGAAACATGTCAGTCACATATATATGAAGTACAGTGATAGTGTTGGTTACTGTACTCATTTAGTATTAAAATAAAGGATTTATTATTAAAAAAATTGGCGTGGGGTTCCCCTTAATTTTAGGCTCTAGCGGAGGTTAAGCAGACAGCTGGGGCAGATGTTTGAAGCCTGGGAAGGGGGTAATACCCACGGAGCTTCCCAGGCTACTAATATCAGCCCCCAGCTGAATACCTAGCCTTTACTAGCTATTAAAATGGGGGACCCCCCCAAAAAAATGACGTGGGGTCCCCCCTAATTTAATAGCTAGCAAAGGCTAGGCAGACAGCTGGGGGCTGATATTAATAGCCCAGGAAGGGAGCCATGAATATTGGCCCCCTCCCAGGCTAGAAACACCAGCCGTCAGCCGCCCCAGAAATGGCGCATTCATAGGATGCGCCAATTCTGGCACTTAGCCTCGCTCTTCCACGCTGCCCTGGTGCGGTGGCAGGGGGTAATAGGGCTGGGGTTGATGTCAGCTTATAATGCCAGCTGACATCAAGCCCAGGTTAGTAATGGAGAGGCGTCTATAAGACACCCCCATTACTAACCCCATAGTGAAAGTTAAAAGAAAACACAACACCCAGAATAAAGTCCTTTAATTGAAATAAAGACACAATTCTTTATTGTTCTAAATTAAACCATACTTACCATCACGCCCATTCCAGCTGAAGCCAACGATCTCCTGTAATAAAAATAAAATAATAAAGCAACCTCATCCTTACCTTTCCATGGTTCCCACGACAGCTTCAGCTCTGCTACATCGAGATGACAGGCTGGACCGCAGCAGAACGCCGCCATCCAGCCTGTCATCCCGCAGACACTGAGAAGAGCAGGCTTGCTTGCGCTCCACATTGTCTCTCTGTGACGGCATAAAGATGAGCCGAGGTCATGTCCAATGAACTCGGCTCACCTCATGCACGTCACTTACAGCGTGGGAGAATTCTCACGCTGAAGCGCTGAGTGCAGGAGAATTTTCCCACGCTGTCAGTGAGGTGCATGAGGTGAGCTGAGTTCATTGGACATGAGCTCACCTCATGCACGTCACTGACAGCGTGGGAGAATTCTCCTGCACTCAGCACTTCAGCGTGAGAATTTTCCCACGCTGTCAGTGACGTGCATGAGGTGAGCCGAGTTCATTGGACATGACCTCGGCTCATCTGGATGCCGTCACAGCGAGACACTGAGGAGCGCAAGCATGCCTGCGCTTCTCAGTGTCCGCGGGATGACAGGCTGGATGGCAGCGTTCTGCTGCGGTCCAGCCTGTCATCTCGATGTAGCAGAGCTGAAGCTGTCGTGGGAACCATGGAAAGGTAAGGATGAGGTTGGTTTATTATTTTTCTTTTATTGCAGGAGATCGTTGGCTTCAGCTGGAATGGGCGTGATGGTAAGTATAGTTTAATTTAGAACAATAAAGAATTGTGTGTTTATTTCAATTAAAGGACTTTATTCTGGGTGTTGTGTTTTTTTTAAATACTTTACTAGAAATTCATGGCGGTCATGTCTAATACTGGCGTGACCCCATGAATTTTGGGCTTGGGGCCAGCTGATAATACCAAGCTGGCCCTAACCCCTTTATTACCCAGTGAGCCACCGCACCAGGGCCCTGGATGAGTTGGGTACAGCGCCAGAAGATGGCGCTTCTATGAACGCGCCATTTTCCGGGGTGGCTGCGGACTGCAATTTGCAGCGGGGGGGGCCCAGAAAGCTTGGGCCTCCCTGCGCTGCAGATTCCAGCCCCCAGCTGCCTAGTTGTACCTGGCTGGACACAAAAATAGGGCGAAGCCCCACGTATTTTTTTTTAAATTATTTCATGAAATTCATGAAATAATTAAGAAAAAAAGGCCTTCCCTATATTGTTGTGTCCGGCCAGGTACAAATAGTCAGCTGGTGGTTGGGGGCAGCCCGTTCCTGCCTGCTGTACCTGGCTGGACACAAATATAGTGCGAAGCCCCACTTCAATTTTTTTTAATTATTTCATGAAATTCATGAAATAATTAAAAAAAAATTGACGTGGGGCTTCGCACTATATTTGTGTCCAGTCAGGTGCAGCAGGCAGGAACGGGCTGCCCCCAACCACCAGCTGCCTATTTGTACCTGGCCGGACACAACAATATAGGGAAGCCCTTTTTTTCTTAATTATTTCATGAAATAATTTAAAGAAAATTGACGTGGGGCTTCGCCCTGTTTTTGTGTCCAGCCAGGTACAACTAGGCAGCTGGGGGCTGGAATCCGCAGCGCAGGGAGGCCCAAGCTTTCTGGGCCACCCCCGCTGCAAATTGCAGTCCGCAGCCACCCCGGAAAATGGCGCGTTCATAGAAGCGCCATCTTCTGGCGCTGTACCCAACTCATCCAGGGCCCTGATGCGGTGGCTCACTGGGTAATAAAGGGGTTAGGGCCAGCTTGGCATTATCAGCTGGCCCTAAGCCCAAAATTCATGGGGTCACGCCAATATTAGACATGACCACCATGAATTTCTAGTAAAGTATTTAAAAAAAACACAACACCCAGAAAAAAGTCCTTTAATTGAAATAAACACACAATTCTTTATTGTTCTAAATTAAACCATACTTACCGTCATGCCCATTCCAGCTGAAGCCAACGATCTCCTGAAATAAAAGAAAAATAATAAAGCATCATCATCCTTACCTTTCCATGGTTCCCATGACAGCTTCAGCTCTGCTACATCGAGATGACAGGCTGGACCGCAGCAGAACGCTGCCATCCAGCCTGTCATCCCGCAGACACTGAGAAGCGCAGGCTTGCTTGCGCTCCACAGTGTCTCTCTGTGAGGGCATCCAGATGAGCCGAGTTAATGTCCAATGAACTCGGCTCACCTCATGCACGTCACTGACAGCGTGGGAAAATTCTCCTGCACTCAGCGCTTCAGCGTGGGAGAATTCTCACACTGAAGCGCTGAGTGCAGGAGAATTCTCCCACGCTGTCAGTGACGTGCAGGAGGTGAGCTGAGTTCATTGGACATGAGCTCACCTTATGCACGTCACTGACAGCGTGGGAGAATTCTCCTGCACTCAGCGCTTCAGCGTGAGAATTTTCCCACGCTGTCAGTGACGTGCATGAGGTGCGCCGAGTTCATTGGACATGAACTCGTCTCATCTTTATGCCGTCACAGCCAGACACTGCAGATCGCAAGCATGCCTGCGCTTCTCAGTGTCTGCGGGATGACAGGCTGGATGGCGGCGTTCTGCTGCGGTCCAGCCTGTCATCTCGATGTAGCAGAGCTGAAGCTGTCGTGGGAACCATGGAAAGGTAAGGATGATGTTGCTTTATTATTTTTCTTTTATTGCAGGAGATCGTTGGCTTCAGCTGGAATGGGCGTGATGGTAAGTATGGTTTAATTTAGAACAATAAAGGATTGTGTCTTTATTTCAATTAAAGGACTTTATTCTGGGTGTTTGTGTTTTCTTTTAACTTTGACTATGGGGTTAGTAATGGGGGTGTCTTATAGACGCCTCTCCATTACTAACCTGGGCTTGATGTCAGCTGGCATTATAAGCTGACATCAACCCCAGCCCTATTACCCCCTGCCACCGCTACAGGGCAGCGTGGAAGAGCGAGGCTAAGTGCCAGAATTGGCGCATCCTATGAATGCGCCATTTCTGGGGCGGCTGACGGCTGGTGTTTCTAGCCTGGGAGGGGGCCAATACTCATGGCTCCCTTCCTGGGCTATTAATATCAGCCCCCAGCTGTCTGCCTAGCCTTTGCTAGCTATTAAATTAGGGGGGACCCCACGTCATTTTTTTTGGGGGGTCCCCCATTTTAATAGCTAGTAAAGGCTATGTATTCAGCTGGGGGCTCATCTTAGTAGCCTGGGAAGCTCCGTGGGTATTACCCCCTTCCCAGGCTTCAAACATCTGCCCCAGCTGTCTGCTTAACCTCCGCTAGAGACTAAAATTAAGGGGAACCCCACGCCAATTTTTTTAATAATAAATCCTTTATTTTAATACTAAATGACAAGTACAGTAACCAACACTGTCACTGTACTTCATATATATGTGACTGACATGTTTCTATCTATCTAATCTATGTGTGAAGCTCTATTCTGTCTGTTATAAATTGTCGGGTACAGATGCTGAATTGCCGGCCGGCTTTCTTAAAGAGACGGTGCATGAAAACACTATTATTTTTTTTAATAAATCCTTTACACTAAATGACAAGTACAGTAAGCAACATTGTCACTGTACTTCATATATATGTGACTGACATGTTTCTATCTATCTAATCTATGTGTGAAGCTCTATTCTGTCTGTTATAAATTGTCGGGTACAGATGCTGAATTGCCGGCCGGCTTTTTTAAAGAGACAGTGCATGAAAACACTATTATATTTTTTAATAAATCCTTTACACTAAATGACAAGTACAGTAAGCAACACTGTCACTGTACTTCATATATATGTGACTGACATGTTTCTATCTATCTAATCTATGTGTGAGGCTCTATTCCTTCTTGTCTAAATTGTCGGGTACCGGTGTATGCCGCTGCTGAATTGCCGGCCGGCTTTTTTAAAGAAAGCGTCTTCTGAGCAGTTTGTCAGCTTTTGGACACCTTTGAAGGTGTTTTCTATGTGTTTCTATGTGTTTTTGTTTGCCTGCCATTGGTTTTAACGGTGTTCGACGGTGTTCTAAGGTGTTCGACGAACAGTTCGACGAACAGTTCCTCGAACATCCCGGTGTTCGACGAACCGAACCGAACCCGAACACTACGGGGGTGGCTCAACACTACTGATAACCCCAAAAAGGCCATTTGAACCACCTGCCATGCCAGCATCAGCAGGGGTGACAAAACTACCAGCCTGACCACCACCAGCATGATCAGGCACATGGCAGCAAAGCTCCCGACTTTGTGGGGCGAACCCCAGGGTCCACGACCAGTGTCAGCGGGTGTCACTGTGACACCCCAGGGGTCTGGTTGCCACAGTAATAGAGATATTATGTCTGAGAGCAAGTGGGAGGTTTCTCTGGTCAGGATCCCTAAGCATGCAACACTGCCCGCCCAGACCTGGGAGGGGAGGAATCTGCCTTTATAAACTGGGTCTGGGGCGGGATTAGAGCAGACAGAGACAGAGCCTGCAGAACAAGCAGAGCAGTCAGAGCCTGGAGAGGGAAAGTGAGAACAGGAGCTCTGTAGGAGCAGCAGCTGAAGGCCAGGGGCTGTGAGCAGAGATATAGCTTGCCCTGGCTGAAGTTACTAAAACCGGACACAGGAGTCCGAGGCTGTGGGGACTGATATATACCCAGCAGCAGAAACCAACCGGCAGGGGATTCCAGGTCCTCTGGCCATAGAAGCCCGGAGGCTCAGTCACAAAGAAGGGACCAGCGCCGCCATCCAGGAGCGGAGGCTAACAGAAGGCCCCAAGTCACCAGCCATACGGGTGAGCACCACACGGTATACTCAGGGACGTGGGCTACTTGTAACCGCTGACAGCAAGGTAGCCAGGAAGAGTGCAGACAAACGGGGAGGCCTACAACTCCACCTGGCCAGGGGAACTCCTGCTTGCTCGCAGACTGACCAGGCCCCTTATACTAGCCAGTACTCCCGGGAGGGTCTGCCTTGTACCATCAGTAAAGACCCTGAACTGCACCTCACGTCTCTGTGATTCCTTGCCGCACCAGCACCATTAGCACTGGGACCCTCACACCATCACTCCCATCATCTCTCACATTAGCTGCCCTGAGGCAATAGTTCTCCCGTGGGGAGTTATCCCATACTCGGCTGCGCAAACAACATCAGCCTCAGCGGTTGGCAGCGCAGCGGCGGTCCCCACTGACCGCAATCCACGGGTGGCGTAGTCGGACATTTGCTATACATTAAGACTGCCACTGGTTTGACCACCCTGGGCACGGACTACAATCCCCAGCATTCTACAACAGGCCTGGTTCCGGATTCCCCTGCACAACACAGGCCCAGGGGGCACGTCAGCTTTGGCGTAGTCGGCAGGATTTCGTGCCCGCAACCACCGGGTACTGCGTGCCTGAAAAAGAGACTTTTATACTTACCTGTGGTGAAGTTTCCCGCCGTCCGGAGCCGATTCCCGCCATCAGACACCATCTTGGACCGTTTCCCGCTGTCTTCTGCCTTCTTCCCGCCATCCGCAGCTGCTTCCCGCCTTCGGACGCCATCTTCGGGACGCCGCACGAGAAGAAGAGGGGCGTGGACGCCGAAAGCGCGCGAGATCCGAAGCTCCGCCCCACGCTCCGCCCCACGCTCTGACGCTGCGCAAGGTCCTGGAAGGGAAGAAGAGCAACGCTGACGTCATCGGAGCGCGACGCCAGGTCCTCAACCCCGACGATCGACTGCGGAGCCGCGGCCTACGGAAGAAGAGCATCGCAAGGTAGGCCAGGGTCCACTAGGGGGGAGGAGGATGCCGGATACCGAGGGGAGCTCCACTGCCACAGCCACCGCCAGCGCAACCGCTGCAGCAGTCATGCCATTCACCATGCCCTATATCCCGGGGTCAACCTGGCTACCCCAGTACTCAGGGGAGTCACATACTCTAAATGACTTTAGAGAAAGACTGGATAGCCTCTGTACCCCCTCACAGAAGAGCAAAAAGTGAGCATCCTGGTGGCCCAATTAATCGGGGCAGCCCAAAGGGAGGTAAAGTCCTGGCCACCTGGGAGGAAGAGGACTGTCAGAGAAATATTAGCCCGGCTGAAAGACACATTTGATACCCGCACCTCAGCCGAAATAAAGCTCAGATTTTACGGGTGTAAACAGCGGGCACATGAGAGTATAAGAGACTATGCTCTAAACCTACAAGAGGCCCTGAGAGCCATTAAGCAGGCAGACCCTGACAACGTGGGAAATGAAGATAAGCTGTTGACTGAACAATTTATTGAGGGTCTACTGTGCAATGCACACCGAACCCAGTTGCGGGCAATGGCCTTACAGGACCCTGACCTGGACTTTGTACAGTTCAAGGACAGAGCCATCCGGGTGCTCCGAGAACCGGCACCAGGTGGCGCTGTGACCCACAGGCGCCCTGCTATCACTTACCACCAGGAGACGGCGCCCTTGTCTGCAGGGCCTGTGGGAGCTGATGCGCAGGCTTTAAACAGTGACCCGGCTACAGACCTGCACCATCAGGTCCAAGAGCTGACTAAGAGCGTTGCCGCGCTAACCAGAACTGTGCAGTCTTTACAGGTCCCTTCTCCAGGAAAGATCCAGCTGGCATCCGGACCGGAGGACGTCCCGTGGTGCCGACTGAGGAGGACCCCACCGGCCAGAGGAAGACCCAGCGACAGATACAACGAGGACGGACGACCCATCTGCCGCCGCTGCAATCAACCCGGACATGTGGCAAGGTACTGTCATTTAAACGGGCACAACCTGGGGTAGAGAGCCAACCCCCAGGCATAAGACCATCAGGCCCATCAAACTGGCGTGATAAATACGTAGGGGGACATCCAATCTTGCCTGTGGTACTGGATGGCATTCCTATGAGTGCCCTACTAGACACTGGGTCACAGGTGACCACCATCCCGTACGTGCTCTTTAAACAGTACTGGAATGACTCGGACATAACCCGCTACCCAGATGACGACCTGAGTATCATCATCAGCAATGGTCAGCCCGTGCCGCAGGTGGGATTCAAAGAGGTGACCATTAAGATCGGTAATGTCGAACTGGCGGCACAAGGACTGATTATAGTGGACATAGACCGTCATGAGAGTCACCCTAGAATAACCTTGGGAACTAATGTGATTGAAAATTGTCTTGCAGAGGTGATTCTCATTTTACAGCAGGTTGCCAAGAACGCCAGTTCCCGCCAGCAGCGTGTGCTCCAAAAAGAGATCCGGGCACTGATGAAGCGGCAACAGGTGGAACTATCTGGTGGTGAGATAGGTAGCGTGAGAATGTGTGACCCGTTCCCTATTGCCATGCCCCCAAAAAGAGAGATGATGATTTGGTGCCAGGCAGCTATTGGTCTAAGAGGTAGAGACTACCAAGCAATGGTAGAACCCGTCTACTCAGACAGTAGGCCCACCATTTTGACAGCACGGGGGGTGGTCGATGTACGCCATGGGAGGGTGCCCGTTCGCATCATAAATATCGGGGAGAGAGAATTATACCTGCCCCGGTATGCCACGCTAGCCAAATTGTTCACCATAAACCAGAATTCTGTACAGGCCGTGGAACCCTTGCGTCCATCTCAACCAGAGGAAGGTAACGGCTCTAAGAAACCAATGGAGGACTGGTGTCAGCAACTGCATTTGGGTACTGACTCCACTCCCTCACACCAGAAACAGGGAGTCTATCGGGTGGTTCGAGAGTACGAGAGAGTGTTTAGTAAACACCCGCTAGACTTCGGGCGAGTAAAGGGGGTAGAACACCACATCCCCACGGGAGACCATCCTCCCATAAAGGAGAGATACCGACCCGTACCCCCGGCACACTACCAACACGCCAAGGGGATGCTTAGAGACATGAAGAAGGCTGGGGTAATCAGGGACAGCTGTAGCCCCTGGGCAGCTCCACTAGTCTTAGTGAAAAAGAAAGACAACACCATGAGAATGTGTGTAGACTACAGGAAGGTCAACCGTATCACACACAAAGATGCGTACCCGTTACCAAGGATAGAAGAGTCCTTAGCTACATTAAAATCTGCTAACTTCTTCTCTACTTTGGATCTCACTAGCGGGTACTGGCAGGCTCCTGTAGCAGAGGCGGACCGGGAGAAGACCGCATTCACCACCCCGATGGGTCTCAGCGAATTTAACTGTATGCCGTTCGGGCTCTGCAACGCACCAGGAACCTTCCAACGGTTGATGGAATGCTGTCTGGGACACCAAACTACGGCCTAAAGGTGAAACCCTCCAAGTGTCTCCTCCTGAAACCAAAGGTGCAGTACCTGGGACACGTGGTGAGTGCTGACGGAGTGGCTCCCGACCCTGATAAGATCACTGTGATTAAGGACTGGCCAAGACCCTCCAGCATAAAGGAAGTGCGGCAGTTCCTCGGGTTGGTAGGCTACTACCGAAGATTCATTCCCGGTTTCACCAAAATGGCAGCCCCTATGCAGGACCTCCTGATAGGTCAATCTCGGAAAGCCAAAAACCAGAAGCCGCCCTTTAGGTGGGAAAAGCTGGAAGAGGAGTCCTTCTGCCAGCTGAAGATGGCCCTCATGGGGGATGAAATCCTGGCATATCCAGACTACAGCCAGCCCTTTATCCTCCACATGGACGCAAGCAACATCGGGCTAGGAGCCGTACTGTCCCAGATCCAGCAAGGGAAAGAACGGGTAATCACTTACGCCAGCCGAAAGCTACGGCCCACGGAGAGGAACCCTGAGAATTATAGCTCATTCAAGCTGGAGTTCCTGGCAGTAGTGTGGGCAGTGACCGAACGTTTCAAGCATTACCTTGCCTCCTCCAAATTCACCGTGTACACGGATAACAACCCGTTGACACACCTGGACACTGCAAGGCTCGGTGCCCTGGAACAGAGATGGATGGCCCGCCTGTCCAACTTTGAATTCACCATCAAATACCGGGTAGGACGCTCAAATGCCAACGCGGATGCCCTGTCTAGAATGCCGAACTTACCGGATGTAGGGGAAGATCCAGAAGATCTGGAAGAAGTTGAGCTCCCTGCGTTCCACCGTCATGGGATTACCCTGTATTCCCACCGTGTGAAGGACAGGTGCTCCGTGACGTTCAATCCCTTGCCCCACTACAACTGGGCGGAGACGCAAGACAGTGATCCCGCAGTCCATTTGGTGAAGGAAATGCTGACCCAGGCCGATGCCCGTCTTGACCCAGATGCTCCGGAGGAGACCAAGCAACTGTGGAAGGAGAAAAGTAAGCTGTTCCTCTACAGGGAGAAGCTGTGCCGGAGAATGGTTAACTCTCGAACACATGAGTTGACCTGGCAGGTAGTGGTCCCAAGACGAGACGCGGCTATGGTTCTGGAGGCATACCACAATAGTGCAGGGCATTTCGGATGGAAGAAGCTGGAGTTCTTGCTGCGTGAACGGTTCTACTGGGTAGGCATGAGAGGAGCCATCGAGAGGTGGTGCAGAGACTGTGGCCCGTGCCACCTGAGAAGAAAAGACCGAGCCAGCCAGAAGACTCCCCTGCAGCCCATCATCACCAGACAGCCACTGGAACTCTGGAACTGGTAGCCCTGGACCATGTGAAACTGGCTCCAAGCAGATCTGGGTATGTCTACGCCCTCACAATCGTAAATCATTACTCCCGGTTCCTGGTGGTGGTCCCGGTCAAGGACTTAACGGCTCAAACAGCAGCTAGAGCCTTCCACCAACACTTCTGCCGTCCACACGGGTACCCAGACCAAGTGTTGACAGACCAAGGACCAGCCTTCGAAGCAGAGGTCTTCCAGGAGTTCTGCAACCTGTATGGCTGCAAGAAGATAAGAACAACGCCCTATCACCCTCAAACCAATGGACTCTGCGAGAAGATGAACCAGGTGGTGATAGATCTGCTAAAAACATTGCCCCTGGAAGAACGCAGTCTGTGGCCTGAGAAACTGCCCGATCTGGTGGACCTGTATAACCACATCCCTGTAGGTTCCACCAACTGTACCCCGGCTTACCTAATGAGAGCAAGACCTGGTAAGCTGCCTATTGACCTGGATATGGGAGTCCTGACGCCTGAGGACACCTCGCCAGAGGCAGACTGGGATACAGAATGGCAGCAGCAGTATCGGAAAGTACAGGAGAGCGTCGAGCGAAGTCTGTCTCAAGCTAGAGAAAGGCAAGAGAAGGCTTATAACCAGTATGCTCCCGCTGTTCCCCTGGTACCTGGAGAGCAGGTCTTGAAGAGGAAGAGGCGGCTCCACAAGTTGGACGACCAGTGGGAGAAGGACCCGTACACCGTACTGCCATCAAGCCATGAGAACCCAAAAATCTGCGTAATCAGTAAGGATGGAGGAGAAACCACAGCCATTGTCTCCAGAGACCACCTGAAGAAGTGTCCCGAGCAGCTGCAAAGCCCTGAAGAAGATCAAGGAAACCCTCAACCCGCAGAGGAAAGGGAAGAAATGATCAGTACCGTACTCGGAGACTTCCCCCGGTCTTGAACACAAGTAAACGGCGCTGTCGTGGTACCCGTCCTCACCTTTCTCCAGCCAGCCCCGCAAGTGCCTACAGAGGAACCGGTAGAGCTGGAAGAGCAGCCGGCCCAAGAGGCAGAAGAGTCCACACCAGCAGTACAGGAGGATCAACCCTCTGCTAGTAGTGAGCCTGCCGTGCCCCTAGTGAGCCAAAGAGTGAGCAGACAGCTGCCCAGCTTACCCATAACACCTCCTACACCCTGTAGTGCAGAACCAGTTAGTGAGCTCTGTAGGTCCACTAGAGTCACTAGAGGTCAGATGCCCGCTCGCTGGAGAATCTAAACTAATGCACTGTGAATTTAACTGTTAACTGTTTATGGTTTATGTTTGTTGCCTGTTATTAATTATGTTTCTCAGTTACCCTGCAGATTTTTATGGACTAACAGGTTATGGACACTGGATAACCGGAACAATGCTTGTAGATAGTTGCACCTTGGTGCCTCTTGCGAAGACGGCCGCGGAAGAGAAAACCTGTCTGGCGTGGCCTCCTTGCGGCCCAAAGTAGTTAGTCTACCCTTGCAGCCACGCCCAAGGCCAACGCAAGGGGTTTGCTTTGGACAGGTCCCCTACCTCGCTTAAAGTTTCACCTTGGGTGACATGGACACCCTCTTGTTTCAAAAACTTCACCTTGGGTGATATGGACACCCGGTTGCGGACACGCCGTGACCTTTAAAGAACTAAAGCTTCTTGTAAATATGTTATCGTATTATTGTTTATACCCTGTTGTTATGTTTTAAAAATGTGTTTAGTCCCGGAGAACTAAAATTTACTAGGGGGGAATGTGACACCCCAGGGGTCTGGTTGCCACAGTAATAGAGATATTATGTCTGAGAGCAAGTGGGAGGTTTCTCTGGTCAGGAGCCCTAAGCATGCAACACTGCCCGCCCAGACCTGGGAGGGGAGGAATCTGCCCTTATAAACTGGGTCCGGGGCGGGATTAGAGCAGACAGAGACAGAGCCTGCAGAACAAGCAGAGCAGTCAGAGCCTGGAGAGGGAAAGTGAGAACAGGAGCTCTGTAGGAGCAGCAGCTGAAGGCCAGGGGCTGTGAGCAGAGATATAGCTCGCCCTGGCTGAAGTTACTAAAACCGGACACAGGAGTCCGAGGCTGTGGGGACTGATATATACCCAGCAGCAGAAACCAACCGGCAGGGGATTCCAGGTCCTCTGGCCATAGAAGCCCCGAGGCTCAGTCACAAAGAAGGGACCAGCGCCGCCATCCAGGAGCGGAGGCTAACAGAAGGCCCCAAGTCACCAGCCATACGGGTGAGCACCACACGGTATACTCAGGGACGTGGACTACTTGTAACCGCTGACAGCAAGGTAGCCAGGAAGAGTGCAGATAAACGGGGAGGCCTACAACTCCACCTGGCCAGGGGAACTCCTGCTTGCTCGCAGACTGACCAGGCCCCTTATACTAGCCAGTACTCCCGGGAGGGTCTGCCTTGTACCATCAGTAAAGACCCTGAACTGCACCTCACCTCTCTGTGATTCCTTGCCGCACCAGCACCATTAGCACTGGGACCCTCACACCATCACTCCCATCATCTCTCACATTAGCTGCCCTGAGGCAATACTTCTCCCGTGGGGAGTTATCCCATACTCGGCTGCGCAAACAACATCAGCCTCAGCGGTCGGCAGCGCAGCGGCGGTCCCCACTGACCGCAATCCACGGGTGGCGTAGTCGGACATTTGCTATACATTAAGACTGCCACTGGTTTGACCACCCTGGGCACGGACGGGGTCACCGCCACACGGAGACTACAGCCCCCAGCATTCTACAACAGGCCCGGTTCCGGGTTCCCCTGTGCAACACAGGCCCAGGGGGCGCGTCATCACCACTGCTTCTTCCACTGTTGTGCATGCAATAGAACGCCCTGTTTTGTGTGCCCCCTCCTCACAGTCTTCACTTGTTATGGCAGTTTCTCAAGAAACCGCTTCAACGTCCACGTCCACATCCCACCGCAGCGTTCAATTGTCCATATCCCAGACCTTTGAATGAAAGCAGAAATTCGCAGGTAACGCCCCACAGGCCACAGTCCTTAATTCGCACATTTCACGACTACTTGCGTTGAAAATGCTGCCTTTTAGGCTGGTGGAGACGGAATCCTTCCGCAACCTTATGGCGGTGGCCGCCCTTGGTACTCTGTCCCCAGCCGACACTATTTTGCCCGGTGTGCCATCCCCGCACTACACCAGCACGTGTCCCAAAACATCTGCCGTGCCCTCAACAACGCAGTTACTGGGAGAGTCCACCTGACAACGGACACGTGGACAAGTGCTTGTGGCCAGGGACGGTACATCTCCCTGACGGCACACTGGGTAAACATAGTGGAAGCCGGGACCCAGTCAGACCTTGGGACAGAACACATCCTCCCCACACCGAGGATTGCGGGCTTTATGTCAGTCAGAGTTTCCCCCACAGAGTACAGCTCCTGCGCATCATCCTCCTCCTCATGTTCAGCCTCCATCTCAGATATCACCACAACTGGAAGCACTGCAGTACTGCCTCCGCCAAGCGGCAACAGGCTGTGCTGAAACTCCTAAGCTTAGGTGAGAAACCTCACACTGCTTGTGAGTTGTGGACAGCTGTGAAAGAGCAGGCAGATCTGTGGCTGAGACCTCTGAACCTACATCCAGGCATGGTCGTGTGTGACAATGGCCGTAACCTGGTGGTGGCTCTGAGGCGAGGCGAGATCACACACGTATCATGCCTGGCTCATGTGCTTAACCTCGTGGTTCAGTGGTTTCTTAAATCGTACCCCGAGCTGCCAGATCTGCTCGTCAAAGTACGCTGCCTGTCAGCTCATTTTCGCAAGTTGGCTACAGCTTCCGCCGCCCTTGCTGTGTTGCAGCAGCGTTTGCAGCTTCCATCACACCGACTGGTGTGTTATGTCCCCACACGTTGGAACTCTACCCTCCACATGTTGCAAAGGATTTGTGAGCAGAAGAGAGCAGTTGTGGAGTACCAGCTGCAGCAAGGCCGTCGATATTCAGGTCAGACCCCACACATAAGACCTCAGGAGTGGACCTGGATGTCTGACATCTGTACCATCTTGACAAACTTTGAGGAGTCCACCATGATGGTGAGTGGCGATGATGCCATCATTAGCATCAGCATTCCACTTGTCTGTCTTTTGCAACGCTCTCTGCAGAGAATTAACCCCTTAAGCCCCGGAGCATTTTCCGTTTTTGCATTTTCGTTTTTTTCTCCCCTTGTTCCCAGAGCCATAGCGTTTTTATTTTTTGGTCAATATGGCCATGTGAGGGCTTATTTTTTCCGGATCGAGTTGTTCTTTTCAACGCCATTACTAGTTTTACCATATCGTGTACGGGAAAACGGGAAAAAAATTCCAAGTGCGGTAAAATTGCAAAAAAAGTGCAATACCACAGTTGTTTTTTATTTATTTTTTTTACCACATTCACTGAATGCTAAAACTGACCAGCCATTCTTATTCTACAGGTCATTATGAGTTCATACACACCAAACATGTATAGGTTCTTTTATATTTAAGTGGTGAAAAAAATTCCAAAATTTGGTAAAAAAAAAAAAAAAAATTGCGCCATTTTCTGAGACCTGTAGTGTCTCCATTTTTCGTGCTCTGGGGCTGGGTGAGGGCTTATTTTTTGCGCGATGGGCTGAAGTTTTTATTTATAACAATTTGGGGTAGATGCGATGTTTTGATCGCTCGTTATTGCATTTTATTGCAATTTTGCGGCGACCAAAAAACGTAATTCTGGCGTTTAGAATTTTTTTCTCGTTACGCCGTTTACCTATAGGATTAATTTTTTTTTTATATTGATAGATCGGGCGATTCTGAACGCAGCAATACCAAATATGTCTATGTAGGTTTTTTTTTATATATATATATTTTATTTTGAATGGGGCGAAAGGGGGGTGATTTAAACTTTTATATTTTTTTATTTTTTTAATATTTTTAAAAACTTTTTTTTTTCACTTACTGCATGCTTCAATAGTCTCCATAGGAGACTAGAAGCAGCAACTGTTCCATCGGCTCTGCTACATACAGGGGACCAGCAGATCCCCTGCATGCAGCAGAAATAGTCCTGTGCTATGAGTGCCGACCACTAGGTGGCGCTCATAGCGACCAGATCATGACAACCACAGGCGTCTGCTGCAGACCCTGGGTTGTCATGGCCACCCATCGGTGACCCGCGATCACGTGACGGGGTCGCCGATGGGCGGGGCTTATGACGCGCAACCCGGAAGCGCGCGTTAAATGCCGCTGTCGGAGATTGACAGCGGCATTTAACATGTTAACAGCCGCGGGTGGATCGCGATTCCACCCGCGGCTGTTGCGGGCACATGTCAGCTGTAAGAATCAGCTGACATGTGCTCGGTTCAGTGAGGGCTCAGCGCAGCAGCCCTCACTGAACGGGGGGTACGCAAATGTGCGTACTAATATGGCAAGGGTTGCTAAGCGGTTAAAGAGGAGGCATTGCAGCCAGAGTATGATGAGATGGATCAAGAAGCCGTAGCGGTCGATTACACACAGCCCAGCCTCATCTCATCCCAATGTGCATTGGGGAACAATGAGGGAGAGGAGGAGGAGGAGGAGGAAGAACAGGATCTTGTATCATGCGCTGTAGATGGTAGTACCGGTACAACTGTCATACCATCAGTTAAGCGTGGGTGGCCTGAGGACAGGGGGGAGGAGGAGGAGGAGGAGGAGGAGAGCATGGTCAGTCATCATCTTGGTGAGGACACGGAAGTCTTGCCCGTTACCAGTCTGGCACGCATGGCTGACTTTATGTTACGCTGCCTTAACCGTGACCCTCGCGTTGTCAAAATGTTGGGTGACAGTCATTACTGGTTGGTGACACTTTTAGACCCCCACTCCAAGGAGAACTTTCACTCTCTTATTCCTGAGGTGGAGAGGTCTACAAAAATGGGGCAGTATCAGAAGGCCCTTGCTGCAGAACTGTTAAAAAAGTTCGCATCTGAACACGCTAGCGGCAGAGGTCACAGTTCGTTGACCAACCAAGGCGTACAAGCGAGAGAGAGGCAACTCCAATCCAGCAGAGGCAGGGGAACACTGTCAACGTTCTGGGACAGTTCTCTGAGACCCGCCCAGCTTACAGGCTCTGAGGCGCGGGGTACTCTCACAAGGAGTGGAAAGTTTCAAAAGATGATGAGGGAGTACCTTGCCGACCGTACCAGCGTCCTCCGTGATTCCTCTGTGCCTTTTAATTATTGGGTATCCAAGCTGGACACTTGGAATGAACTCGCTCTGTACGCCTTGGAGGTCCTGGCCTGCCCTGCCGCTAACGTGTTATCGGAGAGTGTTTTTAGTGCCGCTGGGGGAATTATAACTGATAAGCGCACTCGTCTGTCAACTGACAATGCTGACAAACTGACCCTTATCAAAATGAACAAGGGCTGGATTGGGCCAGACTTCTCATCACCACCAAATGACAGCAGAGTAACATAAAGTCAAATTCACTGTGTTTTTTCGGGAGCTGTATTCACATGCACCGCTTCACACCCACACATGGGTATACGCTTCCTAATTTCGGCTGTTTTATGTTCTTCTCCTTATCCTCAGCCTCCACCACCACTATACCACAAGGGTGACCGTGGTCCGTGTTGCTATTATTGAAAGTTCCTCCGTCCTTATTTTTGGCAGTTTTGCTTGGAAGGCATAAGCAAAGACTGTGGGAGACCCACTCCCCCAATAATGGGAATAATATTTTTAAGATGCTGTACAGTACTGTATGGATCTTTTAAGGGGCATTGCAAGTCCCTCCATTCTAATTTTTGGTAGCTTTTGCTTGGAAGGCATAAACAAATACTATGGGAGACCCACTCCCCAATCATGGGAATAAAATTTGTAATATGCGGTACTGCATGGCTCTTGTAAGGGGCATTGCAAGTTCCTCCATCCTAATTTTTGGCAGCTTTTGCTTGGAAGGCATAAGCAAAGACTATGGGAGACCCACTCCACAATCATGGGAATAATGTTCGTAATATGCTGTACTGCATGGCTCTTGTAAGGGGCATTGCAAGTTCCTCTGTCCTAATTTTTGGCAGCTTTTGCTTGGAAGGCATAAGCAAATACTATGGGAGACCCACTCCCCAATCATGGGAATAATGTTTGTAAAATGCTGTACTGCATGGCTCTTGTAAGGGGCATTGCAAGTTCCTCCGTCCTTATTTTTGGCAGCTTTTGCTTGGAAGGCATAAGCAAATACTATGGGAGACCCACTCCCCAGTCATGGGAATAATGTTTGTAATATGCTGTACTGCATGGCTCTTGTAAGGGGCATTGCAAGTTCCTCCGTCCTAATTTTTGGCAGCTTTTGCTTGGATAGCATAAGCAAAGACTATGGGAGACCCAGTCCCCAATCATGGGAATAATGTTTGTAATATGCGGTACTGCATGGCTCTTGTAAGGGGCATTGCAAGTTCCTCCGTTCGAATTTTTGGCAGTTTTTGCTTGGAAGGCATAAGCAAATACTATGGGAGACCCACTCCCCAATCATGGGAATAATGTTTGTAATATGCTGTACTGCATGGCTCTTGTAAGGGGCATTGCAAGTTCCTCCGTCCTAATTTTTGGCAGCTTTTGCTTGGAAGGCATAAGCAAATAATATGGGAGACACACTCCCCCATCATGGGAATAATGTTTGTAATATGCTGTACTGCATGGCTCTTGTAAGGGGCATTGCAAGTTCCTCCATCCTAATTTTTGGCAGCTTTTGCTTGGAAGGCATAAGCAAATACTATGGGAGAAACACTCCCCAATAATGGGAATAATGTTTTTAAGATGCTGTACTGTGTGGCTCTTGTAAGGGGCATTAAAAGCGTCTTGTTAAGCTACTGCGACCTCCACCACTTTTCCGAGGGGCATTAAAACCATCTTGTTAAGCTACTGTGACCGCCATCACTTTTCCGAGGGGCATTAAAAGCGTCTTGTTAAGCTACTGGGACATCCACGTCTCTTCCGAGGGGCATTAAAAGCATCTTGTTAAGCTACTGGGACCTCCACGTCTCTTCTGAGGGGCATTAAAATCGTCTTGTTAAGCTACTGGGACCTCCACCACTTCTCCGAGGGGCATTAAAAGCGTCTTGTTAAGCTACTGGGACCTCCACGTCTCTTCTGAGGGGCATTAAAAGCATCTTGTTAAGCTACTGGGACCTTCACGTCTCTTCTGAGGGGCATTAAAAGCTTCTTGTTAAGCTACTGTGACCTCCACTACTTTTCCGGGGGCATTAAAAGCGCCTTGTTAAGCTACTGGGACCTCCACGTCTCTCCTGAGGGGCATTAAAAGCGTCTTGTTAATCTACTAGGACCTCCACCACTTTTCCGAGGGGCATTAAAACCGTCTTGTTAAGCTACTGGGACCTCCACGTCTCTTCTGAGGGGCATTAAAAGCATCTTGTTAAGCTACTGGGACCTCCACGTCTCTTCTGAGGGGCATTAAAAGCATCTTGTTAAGCTACTGGGACCTACACCACTTTTCTAAGGGGCATTAAAACCGTCTTGTTAAGCTGCAGGGACCTCCACGTCTCTTCTGAGGGGCATTAAAAGTGTCATGTTAAGCTACTGGGACCTCCACCACTTTTCCGAGGGGCATTAAAACCGTCTTGTTAAGCTACTGGGACCTCCACGTCTCTTCTGAGGGGCATTAAAAGCGTCTTGTTAAGCTACTGCGACCTCCACCACTTTTCCGAGGGGCATTAAAAGCATCTTGTTAAGCTACTGTGACCTCCACCACTTTTCCGAGGGGCATTAAAAGTGCCTTGTTAAGCTACTGAGACCTCCACGTCTCTTCTGAGGGGTATTAAACGCGTCTTGATAAGCTACTGGGACCTCCACCACTTTTCCAAGGGGCATTAAAAGCATCTTGTTAAGCTACTGGAACCTCCACGTCTCTTCTGAGGGCCATTAAAAGCGCCTTGTTAAGCTACTGGGACCTCCACCACTTTTCCGAGGGGCATTAAAAGCATCTTGTTAAGCTACTGTGACCTCCACGTCTCTTCTGAGGGGCATTAAAAGCATCTTGTTAAGCTACTGTGACCTCCACGTCTCTTCCAAGGGGCATTCAAACCGTCTTGTTAAGCTACTGGGACCTCCACCACTTTTCCGAGGGGCATTAAAACCGTCTTGTTAAGCTACTGGGACCTCCACGTCTCTTCTGAGGGGCATTAAAAGCGTCTTGTTAAGCTACTGCGACCTCCACCACTTTTCCGAGGGGCATTAAAAGCATCTTGTTAAGCTACTGTGACCTCCACCACTTTTCCGAGGGGCATTAAAAGTGCCTTGTTAAGCTACTGAGACCTCCACGTCTCTTCTGAGGGGTATTAAAAGCGTCTTGATAAGCTACTGGGACCTCCACCACTTTTACAAGGGGCATTAAAAGCATCTTGTTAAGCTACTGGAACCTCCACGTCTCTTCTGAGGGCCATTAAAAGCGCCTTGTTAAGCTACTGGGACCTCCACCACTTTTCCGAGGGGCATTAAAAGCATCTTGTTAAGCTACTGTGTCCTCCACGTCTCTTCTGAGGGGCATTAAAAGCGTCTTGTTAAGCTACTGTGACCTCCACGTCTCTTCCAAGGGGCATTCAAACCGTCTTGTTAAGCTACTGGGACCTCCACGTCTTTTCCGAGGGGCATTAAAACTGTCTTGTTTAGCTACTGTGACCTCCACGTCTCTTCAAAGGGGCATTAAAAGCATCTTCTGAAGCCACTCTGAACTCCACAGCTCTTCCAAGGGGCATTGAAATGTTGTTTTTAATTACCTCTATCCTCCACGACTCTTCCAACAGGCATTGCATTTCCTCCTAATTTTAGTCAGCTTTTGCTTTTCAATGAAAAGGCGAAAACTAAGGGAGACCCACTCCCCAATAATGGGTAGAAGGCTTTTAGTACGCTGTAATCCACGTCTGTTTCAAAGGGCTTTGCAGTTCCTCATAATTTTTGGAAAGCTTTCCATTCACTGCTTGGGCCAACAGTGTACAGGAGACCCAGTTGCTATAAATGGAAAAAACTGTTTAGTTAAGACCCTCTGACCTTCATGTCATTTCCAAGGGGCATTGGAGTGCCTCAAAATTTTTGGTAGGCATTGCACTCACTGTATACCCTATAACTGTGTAGCCGAACTGCTCATTTTGTTACAGAAACATATCCTACAAGACATATGTGGTTGACTGGCCTGATATTGATGTGAATGGTCCCTGTTCCTCCTGCTCTTCTCCTTTGCCACTACCTCATCCATCATTTATCACCTGAAGCTTTCTTTTAACGGGAGTCATATAACTGGGATAGTAGCAGGAAAACATCCAGAAATCCTCGGAGGAGGTAGGATATGCGCCAAAACGCTGACCACCTCAGGCCTAGCCGCTACTACATACATGCGCTTGCATTCCAAGAAAACAAAGCAAATGCTAACTTCTATCATCATCATCATCAAGCTCCTCACCTTGGCACTCTCAACTCCCCTGATGGAGAAGCCAGGGCCCACCGGAGGAGTTTGGTTCTCTGGTGGGCTCGTCCAATGCTGCTCTAAAGCAGGCTGGGCTAAGAAAAGTGTGTGGGGGGATGTTCCAAGGAGAAATAGGGGTGGCTGGGGACCGTTTATGGACACCCGGCTGCCCCCAGGTAGCTGGGGACTGTGTGTGGACACCCAGCCGCGGGGTGGCTGGGGACTGATTATAGACACCCGTCCGCCCCCTGGCGGCTGGGTACCGAGTGTGGACACCCGGCCGCCGGGCGGCTGGGGACTGAGTATGGATTCCAGGCCGACAACGCAGCCACGACGTGCTGGCCAGATTCCGCCTCCACATGCCTAAAAGGCCCAATTTCAAGTGCAAGCAAGCAAGCAGTATGGTATTGTAGCCTGGGGGTGGGTGGGTGGCAGGCTGCACACTTACGCTTGCATTCCAAGAAAACAAAGCAGATGCTAACTTCTATCATCATCATCATGCTCCTCACCTTGGCACTCTCAACTCCCCTGATGGAGGAGCCAGGGCCCACCGGAGGAGTCTGGTTCTCTGGTGGGCTCGTCCAATGCTGCCCTAAAGCAGGCCGGGCTAAAAAAAGTGTGTGGGGGGATGTTCCAAGGAGAAATAGGGGCAGCTGGGGACCGTTTATGGACACCCGGCTGCCCCCAGGTGGCTGGGGACCATGTGTGGACACCCGGCTTTGGGGCGGCTGGGGACCGAGTATGGACATCCGGCTGCCCCCTGGGGGCTGGGGACCGAGTGTGGACTCCCGGCCGCCTGGCGGCTGGGGACTGAGTATTGATTCCAGGCCGCCAACGCAGCCATGACGTGGTGGTCAGATTCCGCCTCCACATGCCTAAAAGGCCCAATTTCAAGTGCAAGCAAGCAAGCAGTATGGTATTGCAGCCTGGGGGTGGGTGGGTGGCAGGCTGCACACTTACGCTTGCATTCCAAGAAAACAAAGCAGATGCTAATGTGTCACCCTGGCCTGGATGCCACAAATATAATAAAGCTGTGGGGAGCAGGCTGCCCCTATAAAAGCTGGAGCTGGGGGCAGGGTTAGAGAGAACTGGACAACCTGTCTCTGGACAGAGAAGTGTCCCAGAGCAGGGACAGATGGTTGTGTTGCAGCCTAAGAGGACGTGTGGCAGTAGGAGAGCCACGAGCCAGGGACAAGAGGCGAAGTGCGCCTGTCCTGGCAGACGAAGAGACTAATCTACCAGACTTTGGTGTCTGAGGCTGTGAGGATTCCACGTCCTACAGCAGATAACCAGTCCGCAGGGGACAGTATGTTCCTTGGCCTAAGAAGCTCAGAGGCTCCGCCGCAGCAGATGGGACCAGCAAAGCCGTATCAGGCCGGAAGTAGAAAGGGACCCAAGTTGCAAGCCATACGGGCGAGAGGACACGGTGAGCTCGGGAACGTGGGCTGTTACACTACAAGGAGGGAAATAGCCAGAAGGAACACAGAGAGCACGGTAGGCCTACACCCTCACCCTGACCAGGGCCAGCCTCCCACTTGCTCTCAGACATCCAGGCCCCCTCCTAGCCGGGCCTGCTTCTGGGTCATATTACCTGTTCTAATAAAGACCCTGAACTGTTTAAGAGGCCTCCGTTTCCTGGCTATCGTGGTCGGAATCATCCCCTCCATCATCCATTATATATTCTGCCCTGGGGCCATACTCCTCCCGTGGGGAGTTGAACTATTCAGTGCTGCACAGTTATATCAGCCCCAGCGGTCTGCACTGCAGCGGCGGTTAGCCCTGACCGCAATCCACGGGTGGCGTAGTCGGACATTACCTACAGCACATAGCAGACTACCACTGGTCTGACCACTCTGAGCCACGGAACCGGGTCGCCACTACTACTCCCAGCATTGCCCTGAAGTCCGGTTCTGAGTGCCCCACGGCCCAGGGGGCGAGTCAGCTTTGGCGTAGTCGGCAGGATTGTAACCAACCCGCCACAAACGGGTATTGCGTGCATGAAAAAGACTGTACACGTACCTGAAGAAGTGGTTTCCCGCCATCCGGATCCGTCTCCCGCCATTTTCCGTCGGTTCCCGCCATCTTCAGCCGCTTTCCCGCCATCGGACGCCATCTTCAGGATGCCGCGCGGGAAGAAGAGGGGCGTAGATGTCCAAACCGCGCAAGACCCGAAGCTCCGCCTCACGCACCGACGCTGCGCAAGGTCCTGGAAGGGAGAGAGAGCGACGCTGACGTCACCAGGACGCGACGCAAGGTCCTCGTCCGGAGCAGCACCAGCGGAGCCGCGGCCTACAGAAGAGGATCGTCGGAAGGTAGGCCACGCTTAACTAGGGGGGAGGAAGATGACGGACGTGGAGGGACCTTCTACCACCAGCGCCGCTGCAGCAGCGGTGATGCCATTTTCCCTGCCTTACATCACTGGAGCGGCCTGGCTGCCCAAGTATTCAGGGGAGCCCCATGCCCTAACTGACTTTAAGGAAAGGCTGTACAGTTTGTTCCAAGTTTACCCCCTGACAGAGGAACAGAAGATTAGCATACTGACAGGGCAGCTAACTGGCGCAGCCCAGCGGGAGGTAAAGTCATGGCCCGCTGAGGAGAAAAGGACTGTAAAGGACATTCTGGCCCGGCTGCGAGGTACCTTTGATACCCGTACCTCCGCTGAAATTAAAATGCGGTTCTATGGATGTAAGCAGCGGGCACAGGATAGCATTAGAGACTATGCCCTAAATTTGCAGGAAGCCTTGAGGGCCATCAAACAAGCTGCCCCTGGCAGCGTGCAGGATACGGATAAGCTACTAACAGAACAGTTCATAGAAGGTCTGCTGTCTTGCACCCACAGGACCCAGCTGCGCCTCATGTTCTTTCAGAACCCTGACCTGACCTTTGCCCAATTCAAGGACAGGGCCATAAGGGTGCTCCGTGAGCCCGCAACAAGTGGCGCTATAAACCCCCGGCGCCCTGCTCTCACCTACCACCAGGAGGCGGCGCCCTCCTCTATGGACTCTGTGGGGGCTGATGCACAGGCCCTGAACCAAGCCCCGTCGAAAGATCTGCACCACCAAGTCCAGGAGCTGACCAGGAGCGTCGCGGCGTTGACCAGGACCGTCCAGGCATTGCAAGTGGACCCGTCAAGACCCATCGAGTTGGCTTCAAGTCCGGAGGATGTCCCGTGGTGTCGACAGAGGAGGACCCCGTCGTTCCGAGGAAGGCCTACAGACTGCTACGCAGAGGATGGACAGCCCATTTGCCGTCGATGCAACCAGCCCAGACACATTTCCAGGAACTGTAATTTAAACGGGTCCAACCTGGGGCAGAGGGCCAACCCCCAGGCATAAGATCACCAGGCCCTTACAATTGGCGTAATAAGTACGTTGGGGGGGGGCGCCCGGTTTTACCCATGTTGCTGGACGGTATCCCCATGACCGCCTTGCTGGATACCGGGTCGCAAGTAACCACTATCCCTTATGTACTTTTTAAGCAGTATTGGACTGATGCTGATTAGAGATGAGCGTTGTTCTACTCGAACTGTTCGCCAATCTCAAATTCGAGCTGTTTTGGGCGGTGTTCGAGCCGTTCGGCGAACACGAACAATTTGAGAAAAATTCGGCTGTTCGAGGTTATGTTCGATAACTGTTCGTGCACCAAAATCATAACTGGATTTTTTCTCAGTAATGATGAAAATTAATGTTAATACGCAGTTTGAGTGTACAGCGGGGTGGGGGGAGGGGCAGGGGATGGATCTCTGCAGGAACAATGAAGATCTCCATTTTTTTTTCTCTTTCCCGCATTTGCAGTGGGGAGGTGCAATCTGTCAGCCTATCAGCAGCGCACACACGGAGCGAAGTGCTTTTTTTCACACAAGCAAGGGCATGTGTCATTGGCAGTGTATGTCACATGTCCTTGCCCTATAAGACCAAGCCATTTTCCCCGTCGCCACCATTTTCTCACTGCTGCAGCTGCGTGTTAGACGGCACTGCTGTTGCTGTGTGCGCTATACCTTGTTAATTTCAAGCCAATTTTCGCACAAATATACAGATAGCTTGGGAGTAGGGAATAGTTGTGATTGCAGTCCTTTTAAGGACTAGGTTACAGCATTGCCTACGACTTTTATCAGGGAGGTCTGTGCTCTTAAATAGATAGGTTGTGGGAGTAAAGACTAATTGTAATTGGAGTCCTTTTCAGGACTAGGTTACATCAGTTCCTATCAGTTTTTGCCAGGCAGGTCTGTGCCAGTGCTGTGCAAGTTTTTTTCACAGCATTTGGCTGAATCTAGCAAAGCTAATCCTTTTTGGCCTATTGCAGAGTGTGTTAGTCAGTGGAGTAGCCTATCTGTGTTGCAAGATATACCACCTGTGTATAGAATACCAATTTTTTTACTGCACCTAGTGAAGTAAAATCTTTTGGGCATAGCATCATTCTATTAGTCCATCTATACTGACCTCCATCAGGTTGCAAATTAAAACTAATTTTTATCTGCATCTACAGTACCTCTGAAAAATATTTGGGCTTCTACCTGTGTGTGGGACTTGTTGTATTAGTCCATCTATACTGACCTCCATCAGGTTGCAAACTGAATATATTTTTTTCCTGCATCTACCTCTGAAAAAATATTGGGCTTCTAGCTGTGTGTGGGTCTTGTTCTATTAATCCATCTATACTGACCTCCATCAGGTTGCAAACTGAATATAATTTTTTTCTGCATCTAGCTCTGAAAAAATATTTGGCCTTCTAGTAGTGTGTCGGACTTTCTCTATTAGTGCATCTATACTGACCTCCATCAGGTTGCAAACTGAATATAATTTTTTTCTGCATCTAGCTCTGAAAAAATATTTGGCCTTCTAGTAGTGTGTCGGACTTTCTCTATTAGTCCATCTATACTGACCTCCATCAGGTTGCAAATTAAAACTAATTTTTATCTGCATCTACAGTACCTCTAAAAAAATATTTGGGCTTCTAGCTATGTGTGGGACTTGTTGTATTAGTCCATCTATACTGACCTCCATCAGGTTGCAAACTGAATATATTTTTTTCTGCATCTACCTCTGAAAAAATATTGGGCTTCTAGCTGTGTGTGGGACTTGTTGTATTAGTCCATCTATACTGACCTCCATCAGGTTGCAAACTGAATATATTTTTTTCTGCATCTACCTCTGAAAAAATATTGGGCTTCTAGCTGTGTGTGGGTCTTGTTCTATTAATCCATCTATACTGACCTCCATCAGGTTGCAAACTGAATATAATTTTTTTCTGCATCTAGCTCTGAAAAAATATTTGGCCTTCTAGTAGTGTGTCGGACTTTCTCTATTAGTCCATCTATACTGACCTCCATCAGGTTGCAAATTAAAACTAATTTTTATCTGCATCTACAGTACCTCTGAAAAATTATTTGGGCTTCTAGCTGTGTGTGGGACTTGTTGTATTAGTCCATCTATACTGACCTCGATCAGGTTGCAAACTGAATATATTTTTTTCTGCATCTACCTCTGAAAAAATATTGGGCTTCTAGCTGTGTGTGGGACTTGTTGTATTAGTCCATCTATACTGACCTCCATCAGGTTGCAAACTGAATATATTTTTTTCTGCATCTACCTCTGAAAAAATATTGGGCTTCTAGCTGTGTGTGGGTCTTGTTCTATTAATACATCTATACTGACCTCCGTCAGGTTGCAAACTGAATATAATTTTTTTCTGCATCTAGCTCTGAAAAAATATTTGGCCTTCTAGTAGTGTGTCGGACTTTCTCTATTAGTCCATCTATGCTGACCTCCATCAGGTTGCAAACTGAATATATTTTTTTCTGCATCTACCTCTGAAAAAATATTTGGCCTTCTAGTAGTGTGTCGGACTTTCTCTATTAGTCCATCTATACTGACCTCCATCAGGTTGCAAATTAAAACTAATTTTTATCTGCATCTACAGTACCTCTGAAAAAATATTTGGGCTTCTAGCTGTGTGTGGGACTTGTTGTATTAGTCCATCTATACTGACCTCCATCAGGTTGCAAACTGAATATATTTTTTTCCTGCATCTACCTCTGAAAAAATATTGGGCTTCTAGCTGTGTGTGGGTCTTGTTCTATTAATCCATCTATACTGACCTCCATCAGGTTGCAAATTCAAAATAATTTTTTTCTGCATCTAACCCAGCCAATAGTTTTGGCCTAATACCACAGTTTGGCCACTCAGCTCTGCTCGGTTACCATCCATTGTTTTTTTGTGCAAACAACTCCAGAGTTGTGAATTAGTTAACCACCAAAATGAGTGGAAAAAGGCCTGCTGCTGGTGGAAAGGGGAATAGGCGTGTTGGGAAGGGGAAAAAAGGTTGTGTCCGTGGGGTAGGTGTTAAAGCAACAGTAACATCTGCAGAAGAAAGACCATCTTCCAGCCAAACTAAAATGTCTACTTCTTTTAGCGGACAATGTGATAAGATCCCTTTCTTACGGCCACGCCAATCGCTACAAATTCCAGATGAGGCACAAAAACAGCAGGTGTTTCAACGGATATCAAGTGCTCCTTTAAGTGGGCTCTCCTCCACATCAACTTCAACATCACAAATACTCCAGTCCTCAAAGGTGTCACCCAAATCGCACTTGCTTCCTCACAGCTCCCAAATCTCCAGCTGCCCGTCTGAGTATGAGGTAGAACAGATGGTTGAGTCTGCAGAGCTGTTTACTCATACTATAGCCTGGGAATCAGAGGTCGACTCCAGCGCTTCTGTGAATCCAGACGAGGAAATGATCTGCACTGATGCCCAGAATCTTTATGAGTCGGATCCAGGACCAGACGCAGAAGGTTCTGACCATAATGTAGACCCTCATTCCCAATCTGTAACTCCTGTTGGTGGAGACAATGAGGAAGACGATGATAAGACTCAAATACCTGATTGGAGCGACAACTTTAGTTTTTTGTCAGGGCAGGAACAGGTTGGCTCTGAGGACGACGGGTGTGATAACGCACATGGTGATGATGATGAGGTCGGAGATCCCACTTACTGTCAACCCACAGTCAGCCAAGAGATGAGGTCAGCAGAGGAGGTGGAGGAAGATGCTAGTGACGACGAGGTCAGGTTGCGCCTTCCTGGACAGAGACGTAGTACTGGAAGCACGTCAACAACTGCATCCTCAAACACAACTCTGCTTCTCACCACAAGTCGTGGTGGCTCTTCAGGTCGCATGGGTGCTAAGCCTTGCATAGCCTGGGCATTTTTTCAGATCGATAAAGATGACCCAACTCGTGTTATCTGTAACATTTGTCAGCAAAAGCTAAGTAGAGGCCAAAAAATACATAGTTTGAGTACTTCATGCATGAACCGGCACATGGACATGAAGCATAAGTTGCAGTGGGAAGCTCAGTGTGCTACAATGCGGCCTAGCCGGCCGGGCCAACCACCGTCTGCCATATCTTGTGCATCCGCGGCCTCTTCATCCTCTGTGACTGGGGGGACAACAGTCACACCTGTTTTGGGGCGCAGACCTGCCACCTCTTTACCCGCAACAGCCAGCGTGATTGGCAGGTCATCATTTTCTTTGGAGGTGGTAACACCAGCTGGTGTTGAGCGCTGTCCGACATCGATAGCACCACCTTTGGATCAAGGCAACCTAACATGTCCGCCTGCATCTTCCTCACAGACCGGCAGTTTGCCGGGGACACCCTTATCAACCCCGTCTAAGCACAATAGCCAGCCCTCGGTCCCTCAGATGTGGACAAGTAAAAGACCATTTCCTCCTAGCCATGAGAAAGCTAAGAGGTTGAATTTCACCATCTGCAAGCTCTTGGCTACAGAAATGCTGCCTTTCCGCCTGGTGGACACAGAGGATTTTCGAGACCTTATGTCCGTCGCAGTGCCCCAGTACCAGATGCCCAGTCGGCACTACTTCTCAAAGAAAGGTGTGCCTGCGCTCCACCAGCATGTCGCACATAACATCACCGCTTCTTTGAGAAACTCTGTGTGTGACAGGGTGCATTTCACCACAGACACTTGGACGAGTAGGCATGGACAGGGGCGTTACATGTCGCTGACTGGGCACTGGGTAACTATGGTGACAGCAGGACAAGGGGCTGCTGTCCAAGTCTTGCCGTCCCCACGAGTTGTGCGTCAATCCTCTTTATGTCAAAGTTCCTCCACTGCTTCTGCCTCCTCAACCTCCTCTCGGTCTTCCACCTGCACCCAAAGCCTGTCTGGTCATGCCACAAGCTTTCTAACTGCGCAGAAGGGATCCTGCACACCTCCTTACTATGCTGGCAGTAGGGCTCAACGTCATCAGGCGGTTTTTACATTGAAATGTCTGGGAAATGTGAGTCACACAGCTGAGGAGTTGTGGTCAGCTCTGGAGAACCAATTTCATGAATGGTTGTCTCCACTGGACCTGAAACCAGGGAAGGCCGTGTGCGACAATGCTGCAAACCTGGGTGCGGCCCTTCGCCGGGGCAATGTCACACACGTGCCTTGTATGGCTCACGTGTTGAACCTGGTTGTCCAGCAATTTTTAGCCCACTATCCCAGACTAGATGACCTTCTGCAGAGGGCACGGTCGCTGTGTGCTCACTTCCGCCGTTCGCATCCCGCAGCTCAGCGACTTACATCTCTACAGAAGTCGTTGGGCCTGCCACTTCACCGGCTAAAATGCGATGTGCCTACCCGGTGGAATTCAACTCTGCACATGTTGCAGCGACTGTGGCAGCACCGACAAGCCCTGGTGCAATACGTTCTGACGTATAGCCTGGGCCAACGAGATTCAGAGGTGGGGCAAATCACGCTGGAGGAGTGGTCTCAGATCAGGGACCTATGCACCCTTCTGCACAGTTTTGAAATGGCGACGAAGATGTTTAGTGCTGACGATGCCATTATCAGCATGACTATTCCGGTGATTTACATGCTGGAGCACATGTTAAACAGAATTCGGAGTCAGGTGGTGGCACAAGAGGAGGTGGAGGAAGTAGAGGAGGAGGAGTTGTATGCGGAAGGGCTAACATCTGCAAGGTCCAGACGGTCGGCAGCACCAAGGCGGCAGGCATGTGAGGGTGGGGGAGATGGTTTTACCAGGGCGCATGGTAGCAGCCAAACTAGTGAGGAAGGTGCAGGAGCCCAGGAAGAAGTGGAGGACGAACTGATGGAAGACTCATCAGATGAGGGAGACCTTGATCACATTTCTGTTGTGCGAGGTTGGGGGGAGAGGACAGAGGAAGGAAGCATGATTGTTACCTCGCCACCAACACAACAGGGACTTGGTGCTCCTGGATGCGCAACACACATGAGTGCCTTCTTGCTGCACTACCTGCAACATGACCTTCGAATTGTGAGAATTAGAAATAATCCTGACTACTGGGTTGCCACACTGTTAGATCCCCGGTACAAAAGTAAATTTGCAGAAATTATTCCTGCCATAGAAAGGGATGCATGCATGCAGGAGTATCAGCAGAGACTGTTGCAGAATCTTACATGTGCTTTTCCACAAAATACCAGTGGTGCACGTAGTGAATCTCACAGTTCCAACTTGCCAACCGTGGGACCGTCAAGTGTTCAGCACTCAAACCATAACAGAACCACAGTATCTGCTGGTAACATCAATTTTGCGGAATCATTTCACCACTTTTTTAGCCCATCCTTTGCAAGGCCACAGGAGACAAGAAGTCTGACACATAGTCAACGCCTAGAGACGATGGTACAGGAGTATCTCCAAGTAAACATTGAAGCCACGACTGTGTCACTGGACCCTTGCTCTTTTTGGGCTTCCAATCTGGATAAATGGCCGGAGCTAGCCACTTACGCCTTGGAGATCTTGTCATGCCCCGCAGCCAGCGTTCTGTCTGAACGTATGTTCAGCGCTGCTGGTGGTGTGCTGACAGATAAGCGCACGCGGCTCTCCACTGATAATGTAGACAGACTCACGTTCATAAAGATGAACAAATCATGGATCCGAAACGACTTTTCTACCCCTGTGTCATCCTGGGGAGAGTAAAAGCTTGATGATTGGTTAAAATCACCCTACCAACCGTTTTAAGCTTTCAAATTACTAATCATGTTTATCTGTATCTTGACTGGAAAATAATTTGGGCTTTGTAGCAGTGTGCAGCACTGATCCTATTAGGCCATCTATACTAAAGCTTCACCAGATTTAAAATTAAAAATAATTTTTAGCTGCATCTAGCCCGGAAAATAATTTTGGGGCTCCGAGATGCGCAAGGCACATAAGTGCCTTCTTGCTGCACTACCTGCAGCATGACCCTCATATTGTCAGAATTCGAAGTAATCATGACTACTGGGTTGCCACACTCTTAGATCCCCCAAACTTTTCGATCAACCTTTTCATTTTAATAAAGACCAAAAAAATGGTCATTTTTGAAATTATAAGCATTAGCAGGTTGTTAGAAACTGAAATCAAACAGTTTTCAACTCAAAACTTTATTCTAGGTGATGTTACATTTTCACATAGGACCCCTTGTTCGAAAGGAGCTTCTGAACTCTCTCGTCCATTGAATTTGTCAGGTTTTGGATGGTTTCTGCTTCAATTGTTTTGCATGAGGACAGAATACCCTCCCAGAGCTGTTGCTTAGATGTGAACTGCCTCCCGCCATCATAGACACTCCTTTTAATGATGCTCCAAAGGTTCTGAATGGGGTAGAGGTCAGGGGAGCATGGGGGTCACACCATAAGTTTGTCCCCTTTTATGCCCATATCAGCCAGAGATGCAGATGTTTTATGTGCAGCATGAGATGGTGCATTATCATGCAGAAAAATGATCTTGCTGTGAAATACACGGTTCTTCTTCTTGAACCATGGCAGGAAGTGCTGTTTGAGAAAATCCACATACATTATGGAGTTCATCTTTAGCGCCTTCAGGGATCCTAAAGGGGCCGACAATCTCTCTCCCCATGATTCCAGCCCAAAACATTACTCCACCTCCTCCTTGTTGGCGCTGTAGCCGTGTTTGCGTGGGGTGTCCATCAACCAGCCATCCTCCACTCCATCCATCTGGACCATCGAGCGCTGCACGGCACTCATCCGTGAACAAAACAGTTTTGAAATCAGTCTTCATGTAATGTTTGGCCCACTGGAGCCGTTTCTGCTTGTGTGAAGTGGATAGAGGAGGTCGACAGGATGGCGCATGCACAGCTGCAAACCTCTGAAGGACCCTGCATCTTGTTGTTCGGGGGACGTTGGAGGCACAAGCAGCTTCAAAAACTTGTCTGCTGCTATGACAAGGCTTTTTTGCCGCTGCTCTTTCAACCTGACGTAATTGCCTGTAGGAAAGAGTCCTCAATTTGCCCTTATCAGCACGCACACATGTGTACTGTGAATCAGCTACATACTTCTTGATTGCCAAGACACTTCATCCTGATCATCGCACAATGTTGATTGTAGTCATGCCTTGACCTAAACACTCCACAATTTGTTGCTTCTCAGCAGCCGACACATCCTTTTTCTTTCCCATTTTGGCAGAAAATGTAGGCTGCTTAATAATGTGAGAGAGCCTTCTTAAGTAGTCTTGCCTTTCATTGGACACACCTGCCAAACTAATTAGCACAGGTGTCTGCAATTGCTTACAGTGATATAAAGAGCCCTGACACACATCACCATCAATGAGTTTAACTGACAAACAAACAAATTCTTCCCTTATCACTCCTAAACACTTTTTGCATAATAATTTGGAACGCAGTGTACATGTGCTTTTCCACAAAACACCAGTGGTTCACGTAGTGAATCTTACAGTTCTAACTTGCCAACCGTGGTCTGTATGGAGTTGTTCAATAAAGGGCCCAAAATTAAGATAACATAGATGGGAGAGGTCTCTATGAATAGGAATTCCTAAGTATTTGATACCCTGTGAGGGCCAGGCAAAGGGAAAGTTGGACTGGATGGAATCCTATATGGATTTGGGGAGGGAGACATCGAGGGCCTCAGACTTCGCTGCATTGATTTTAAAATTTTACCATGTAACAAAGTGATCTATTTCAGCCATAACAGCATGGATGGATATATGTGATTGAGTGATATATACTAGGACATCATCAGCAAATAGAGAGCACTTGTACTCGGTGCCTCCCACCTCAATCCACCTAATATTGGGGTTATGGCGAATTGATGAGAGCAGGTGCTCCGTCACTAGGATGTATAAGAGAGGGGACAGAGGACATCACTGCCTTGTCCCATTGGTGATTGTGAAAGGTGATGAAAATGTTCTGACGCACCCCCTGGGCCTTGGGACACCCGGAGCCGGACCCTTTTTGGTGGATGCTGGTGGTTGTAGTCTTCGTGGCGGCGACCCGGTTCCGTGGCTCAGGGCGGTCAAACCAGTGGCGGAACTATTTATGTGGTTTTGATGTTTAAATGTCCGACTACGCCACCAGTGGATTGCGGTCAGAGTGAACCGCCGCTACAGGGCAGACCGCTGAGGCTGGTGTTGTGGGTGCAGCAGAGCGTAGCATAACTCCCCACGGGAGGAGTATAGCCTCAGGGCAGTGTATGCGGAGGATGGGGGTGATGGTGCAGGGCAGCAGCAGTAATGACACGGAGTCAGTGATGCAGTTCAGGGCCTTTACTCACAGTTCTTATTATCCAGACCACGTCTGCAGGTAACGGCTGCCCACGTCGTACTGTGCTCACCAGGTGAGGGGCTCAGACAACTCCCAGATAACTTTGGAGCACTTCACAGGACCCCCTTTGTGTGTCCTTTGTCTGGCCTTTCTTACCAACACTTCTGTCCGGCTGCCTCGGGCCTCCTCTTGGTAAACTTGGCGCCAGTTTCCCTGACCCTATGTGGTGCCTTCCTAGCGGGTGTAGCGAGGGGCTGCGCCACATAAAATGTCAGAGCCTCCGGTTTCTAGCTGAGGGTCGTTTCCTGCCTCCACTAGTTCGGGGACCGGTCTCCCCCTTTGGCCTGACCCCTCCACGCAGGTTGATTCGGGCGTGCGGTGGCGACTCGCCCGTCCGCACCCCTGGGATCCCTTCATTCCTCGTTCCTGGAGCCTTCTCCGCTCCTCTTCCTTCCTTCTCCCTCTTCCAGGCCTGGGCCTCTGTTACTAGGCCCGCCTCCGGAGCAGAGCTCATGCAGAGCCCCTGCTCCCTGCCACTTCTGCTCAGACTTCTCTGCACTGAACTAAGATGGTGCCCACCTTTTATACTCCCTTCTCAATGCACCCAGGAACTGCTTCCTCCCTGCTCCTGCACTACAGGGTTCCCCTTCCTCAGTGTTCCCTCCCCCCACTCCAGCCAGGGACAGGGACTGTCGTGCCCATCTCAGGGGCATATTGGTCACCCTGCCCCACGGCAATGTGGTGTAATGCATGCAGGTGTCGGGTCCTGATCCACACTCCATCCTTACCTGAGAGTGAGATATCACACCTCTGGGTGAGGTGCAATACGTCTGTAGCAACCGAGCCCTCAGGGTGCTACAGTTCCATTTATCTTCAGCCTAGGTGACGTATTGCGATACAGGGCCGTGATTTTGGCTATAAAAGGGTCCCCTAGACCCCTACCCCAAGCTTTTTAAGAGAATCATATATGGCGTGCCAGGAGACTCTATGGAATGCTTTCTCAGCATCCAACGAGAGTATCTAATTACAAATTTATAACTGCATCTAGCCCAGGAAATACTTTGTGCCTAGTAGCAGTGTCTGCTAGTCAGCGGATTATCCCGGCTGTTAAGCAAGCTGCACCACCTCTAGTTTAGACACTTAATTTTTTCAAAGGAAATGCTTCGGGACCATGGGATACTTAGTGAAGAGCATCAGGAGGCACCCCAAGGCATAGGGGCTGGGACTGGCAGTAGGATGCCTTGTGGTGGACAGCCGAGCTCGATCCTTATAAAAGCTTTTTAACTGCAGCAGCTTTAGTGGACGCTACTGGAGCTGGAATTACCGCAGCTGCTGGCATGAGACTTGCCCTCCAATAAATCCTTGTAAATGGATTTAAAGTGTATTCATTCAAATTAGAGAGACAATTTAAATTAAAAAGCTTAGAGCTGCCTCCACCACAGGGGGGCTCGCTCGACCCACCAGCGGACAGGCACCAGTATTGGGAGAGGGGGGCTGGCCGTCAGGGTTCACCGCGGCTCTGGCACAAACCCGGCGACACGGAGGTGGCACGGGCAGGAGCGGACTGGCCGTGTCGGCTTCTCACTTTTTGGATTTTAGAAGGGCATGACATGCCTATATCTGTGTCTCCCCCTCCTTTTACTCCTCCACCTCTTTTATTTTCGCATGACTATATGTACTTGTCACTTTTCCATGTGTTAGTTATGTCTTCTGAGCAGTTTGTCAGCTTTTGGACACCTTTGAAGGTGTTTTCTATGTGTTTCTATGTGTTTTTGTTTGCCTGCCATTGGTTTTAACGGTGTTCGAAGGTGTTCGACGAACAGTTCGACGAACAGTTCGGCGAACACACGGGTGTTCGACGAACCGAACCGAACTCGAACACTACGGGGGTGGCTCAACACTAATGCTGATATAACACGGTATCCAGACAGTGACTTGAGCATCATCGCCAGTAATGGCTTGCCCGCGCCGCAGATGGGGTTCAAAGAGATGACCATTAAGATTGGTAAAGTTGAACTGCCGGCACAGGGAGTGATTATTGTGGACATTGACCATCGTGAAAGTCACCCTAAAATAACCGTGGGTACTAATGTGATTGAAAATTGTCTTTCAGAGGTAATTGTAATTCTACAACAGGTGGCGGTGAATGCTAGTTCCAGCCAACAGAGAGTCCTCAACAAAGAGTTAAAAGCCCTGATGAGACGGCAGCAGGTAGAACTGTCTGGAGGTGAGATCGGTAGCGTAAGAATGAGTGACCCATTCCCCATTTCCATGCCTCCCAAAAGTGAAATGATGATCTGGTGTCGGACTGCAATCGGGTTGAGAGGTAGAGACTACCAAGCCATGGTAGAACCCGTGTACTCAGACAGCAGGCCCACCATTTTGACAGCCCGGGGGGTGGTTGATGTCCGTAATGGGAGGGTGCCCGTTCGCATTCTCAACATTGGGGAGAGAGAGGTACACTTACCCAGGTACGCTACACTTGCCAAACTGTTTGTTGTCGAACACAAAGCTATCAGGGCAGTGGAGCCTTTGCCTCCATCTCCACAGGCACAGGGTAATGGCTCCCAGAAACAAAAGGAGGACTGGTGCCAGAAACTCCATGTGGGTACTGACTCCACTCCCCTGCACCAAAAACAAGGAGTCTACCGGGTGGTCCAGGAGTACGAGAGAATTTTTAGTAAGCACCCGCTAGACTTCGGCAGAGTAAAAGGGATAGAACACCATATCACCACGGGGAGCCACCCACCAATAAAAGAGAGACACAGGCCTGTACCCCCTGCACATTATCAGAACGCCAAGGGTATGCTGCGGGAAATGAAAGAAGCTGGGGTCATTAGAGATAGCTGTAGCCCCTGGGAAGCCCCCCTGGTTCTGGTAAAAAAAGAAAGACGGCACCATGAGAATGTGCGTGGACTATAGACAAATCAACCGTATCACCCACAAAGACGCATATCCGCTGCCTAGAATAGAGGAGTCTTTAGCCGCACTAAAATCAGCTAACTTCTTTTCTACTTTGGACCTTACTAGCGGGTACTGACAGGTTCCTGTGGCAGAGGCTGACAAGGAGAAGACCGCCTTCACCACCCCGATGGGACTGAGCGAGTTCAACTGTATGCCCTTCGGGCTCTGCAACGCACCAGGGACCTTCCAGAGGCTGATGGAATGCTGTCTAGGGCACCGAAACTTCGAGACGGTCCTCCTTTACCTGGACGACGTGATCATCTATTCGAAGACTTACGAGGACCATCTAAAGCACCTGGCTGAGGTGTTCGAAGCCCTGGCAGGCTATGGCCTGAAGGTGAAACCATCAAAGTGTCACCTGTTGAAACCAAAGGTCCAGTACCTAGGGCATGTGGTAAGTGCGGAAGGAGTAGCCCCCGACCCTGACAAGGTCACAGCAATCAAGAGGTGGCCAAGCCCCTCGAACATCAAGGAAGTGAGGCAATTCCTCGGGTTGGTAGGCTACTACCGAAGGTTCATCCCCGGGTTCACTAAGATGGCAGCTCCTATGCAGGACCTCCTGATAGGACAGTCTAAGTCCAGAAGCCAAAAGCCACTCTTCAAGTGGGATAAACCGGAAGAGGAGTCCTTCCATCAGTTGAAGATAGCCCTCACAGGGGATGAGATCCTGGCCTACCCTGATTATGGCCAGCCTTTTAGTCTCCACACAGACGCCAGTAATGTGGAACTGGGAGCCGTACTGTCACAAAACCAACAGGGCAGAGAAAGGGTGATCGCGGACGCCAGCCGGAAGCTGAGGCCCACCGAGAGGAACCCGGAGAATTACAGGTCCTTCAAGCTAGAATTCTTGGCGGTGGTGTGGGCCGTAACGGAATGCTTCAAGCATTACCTGGCCTCCGCAAAGTTCACTGTGTACACGGACAACAACCCGTTAACACACCTAGACAGTGCAAGACTTGGTGCCCTGGAACAGCGGTGGATGGCCCGTCTCTCCAATTATGACTTCGTGATCAAGTACTGGGCAGGCAAAACCAATGCCAATGCTGACTCCCTGTCGAGAATGCCTCACTTACCTGAAGGTGACGAAGACCCAGAAGAGCTGGGGGAGGTAGAACTCCCCACGTTTCACCGGTATGGGGCCGCTCAATACTCCCACCGCTTCAAAGAGGAAGATTTAACAACTGTTATGTTCAATCCCCTACCTCACCACAGCTGGGCCGAGACCCAAGAAGACGCCCGCTTAGATCCGGATGCTCCAGAGGAAGCCAAGCAGCTATGGAAAGAGAAGAGCAAGCTGTTCCTCTATGAAGGCAAGCTGTGCAGAAGACTAGTCAACCACTGGACACACGAGTTGACCTGGCAAGTCGTGGTCCCAAGGTGGGATGCAGCTATGGTCCGGGGGCTTACCATGACAGAGCGGGGCACTTTGGTTGGAAGAAACTGGAGTTCCTGCTAAGAGGACGGTTCTTTTGGGTCAGCATGAGAGGGGCTGTAGAGAAGTGGTGCAGGGACTGTGGCCCTTGTAACTTAAGGAGAAAAGACCGCACCAGCCAGAACACACCCTTGAAGCCCATCGTCACCCAGCAGCCTCTTGAGCTGGTAGCTCTGGACCTCGTCAAATTGGCTCTGAGTCGGTCAGGATACATCTACGCCCTGACAATCGTGTACCACTATTCCCGTTTTCTAGTGGTGGTCCCGGTGAAAGACTTGACAGCCCAAACGGCGGCCAGAGCCTTCCAGCAATACTTCTGCCATTCACACGGGTATCCGGAGCAGGTCCTGACAGACCAGGGTACAGCGTTCGAAGTCGAAATCTTCCAAGAGTTCTGCAACCTCTATGGCTGTAAGAAGATTCGTACAACGCCTTACCACCCACAAACCAACGGGATGTGTTAGAAAATGAACAATATAGTCATTGATCTCCTGAAGACGTTGCCCCTGGAGGAACGCAGCCTGTGGCCAGAAAAACGGCCGGACCTAATAGACATATACAACCATATCCCGGTGAATGCTACAAACTGCACCCCGGCTTACCTGATGTGAGCCAGACCAGGTAAGCTGCCCATAGATCTGGAGATGGGAGTCCTAACACCTGAGGACACCTCCCCAGATGCCGACTGGGATACAGAAAGGCGACTGCAGTACAAGAAGGTACAGGAGAGTGTGGAGAAGAGCCTGGCCCAGGTGAGGGAAAGTCAAGAAAGACTCTTCAACCAACATGCCCCTGCTGGTCCCCTAGAACCTGGTGAGCAGGTCCTGAAGCAAAAGAGAAGGCTACATAAGTTGGACGACCAGTGGGAAAGGGATCCCTACACCGTACTGCAGTCTGACCACGACAACCCGAAGGTGTGCGTGATCACCAGGGATGGAGGAGAAACCACTAGTACCGTCTCCAGAGACCACCTAAAAAGGTGCCCCGAGCAACGCCGTAGTGCAGAAGAGGATCAAAGTGACCTTGAACCTGCAGAGGACAAGGAAGAAATGATCAGCACCGTTCTCGGAGAGTTTCCTCAGTCCTGGACTCGAATAAACGATGCCATAGTGGTACCCGTCCTGCATTTCCTGCAACTGGCTCAGCAACAACCTACACCAGAGCAGGAAGGTGAAGAAGAGCAAGCAGTTCCAGAGGCAGAAGAGCCGGTACCAGCAGCCCAGGAGAATCAACCCTCTGCTGACAGTGAGCCTGCCATGCCTGCGGTAAGCCAAAGGACCCGCAGACAGCTGCCTGCCCTGCCTGAAAGTCCAGCTGGTAGCTGTACCCCTAACGCTAGTGGGGAAAGCCAGGTCAGTCCACCACCAGACAGTGGATTAAGGAGGTCAACCAGGAGCACAAAGGGGCAGATACCCGCTCGCTGGAGAATATAGGGTGCACTAAAACTGTAAATAACCCTGTTGCCAAGTGTTGAAATGTTTGCAAAGTTACATGCATGGTAAGTAATTGTGTATTTCAGTTTCTTGCAGTTACCATACGGACTCAAAGGTTATGGACTTTTAAGAACCGGGACTTTGTATGGACGGCGTTCGGAGCCTAACCAAGGAATGAGCTAAGACTGTAAAGGACTTGGGGCTAGGACAGACCCCCACCTGGTTAAGGCTACCCGTTGTGTTGGTGATATGGACACCCGGTCACAGACCACACTGTGACCTTAAGAACTCAACTTGTGCGTCGTTTGTCTACTAATGTTTTATGGTCATGCATATTATTCTTGTTTCTTGTTTAGTCCCGAAGTACTAAATTTTACTAGGGGGGAATGTGTCACCCTGGCCTGGATGCCACAAATATAATAAAGCTGTGTCTGAGAGCAAGGGGGAGGTCCTCTAGTCAAGGACCATTAGCATGCAGCACCTCCTGTCCCAAGCCAGTAGGGGGAGCAGGCTGCCCCTATAAAAGCTGGAGCTGGGGGCAGGGTTAGAGAGAACTGGACAACCTGTCTCTGGATAGAGAAGTGTCCCAGAGCAGGGACAGACGGTTGTGTTGCAGCCTAAGGGGACGTGTGGCAGTAGGAGAGCCACGAGCCAGGGACAAGAGGTGAAGTGCGCCTGTCCTGGCAGACGAAGAGACTAATCTACCAGACTTTGGTGTCTGAGGCTGTGAGGATTCCACGTCCTACAGCAGATAACCAGTCCACAGGGGACTGTATGTTCCTTGGCCTAAGAAGCCGGAGTCTCCGCCACAGCAGAAGGGACCAGCAAAGCCGTTCCAGGCCGGGAGTAGAAAGTGACCCAAGTTGCAAGCCATACGGGCGAGAGGACACGGAGAGCTCGGGAACGTGGGCTGTTACACTACAAGGAGGGAAATAGCCAGAAGGAGCACAGAGAGCACGGTAGGCCTACACCCTCACCCTGACCAGGGCCAGCCTCCCACTTGCTCTCAGACATCCAGGCCCCCTCCTTGCCGGGCCTGTTTCTGGGTCATATTACCTGTTCTAATAAAGACCCTGAACTGTTTAAGAGGCCTCCGTTTCCTGGCTATCGTGGTCGGAATCATCCCCTCCATCATTCATTATATATTCTGCCCTGGGGCCATACTCCTCCCGTGGGGAGTTGAACTATTCAGTGCTGCACAGTTATATCAGCCCCAGCGGTCTGCACTGCAGCGGCGGTTAGCCCTGACCGCAATCCACGGGTGGCGTAGTCGGACATTACCTACAGCACATAGCAGACTACCACTGGTCTGACCACCCTGAGCCACGGAACCGGGTCGCCACTACTACTCCCAGCATTGCCCTGAAGTCTGGTTCCGAGTGCCCCACGGCCCAGGGGGCGAGTTACTAACTTCTATCATCATCATGCTCTTCACCTTGGCACTCTCAACTCCCCTAATGGAGAAGCCAGGGCCCACCGGAGGAGTCTGGTTCTCTGGTGGGCTCGTCCAATGTTGCCCTAAAGCAGGCCGGGCAAAGAAAAGTGTGTGGGGGGATGTTCCAAGGAGAAATAGGGGTGGCTAGGGACCATTTATGGACACCCGGCTGCCCCCAAGCGGCTGGGGACTGAGTATGGACACCCTGCTGCCCCCTGGTGGCTGGGGACCGAGTGTAGACACCCGACCGCCGGGCGGCTGGGGACTGAGTATGGATTCCAGGCCGCCAACGCAGCCATGACGTGGTGGTCAGATTCCGCCTCCACATGCCTAAAAGGCCCAATTTCAAGTGAAAGCAAGCAGTATGGTATTGCAGCCTGGGGGTGGGTGGGTGGTTGGCTGCATATTTGCGCTTGCATTGCAAGGAATGGGGGAGGTACAATTGAACAGTGCCCTGGAACAAGAACTTGCACTGGGATAGTTGCAAGTCTGCATCTTCTGATGCGGCAAGGATGACTTCTGATGGGCACACTTTTAGGCAGTGACCTGGGTGTCAGAGATGCTTCCAGGGGTCTTCCCCATGTTGTTCCCATGTATTTTAGCATTGTATGCATGTGTCACACAGCACATGGCCAGATAAGGTTGTAAAATGTTAAAATGACATTTCCCGGTGAATGCATTTGTCACGGTTGAAAGCAATGCAAAAGTGCAAAAACGCATAAAAAATGCTACTTGTGAAAATAGCCCAAGCTGTGGAGGAGTAATTTTTTTTGGGTTATTTATTTTACCTTATACACAAGTCTTTACCCTGGAAAGGAACTTCCTTAACATATTTCACAGGAAAGCAGTTTCAGTTTAGTTTTTGAATGTTTTATTGTGAGCCCTTAAAAGTGGCTTAATACCTCTGACCATGTTGTTGACAGCAGTGACCTGGGGGTCAGAAATGCTTCCTGGAGCGATCCCCATGCTGTCCCCATGTCATTTGAACACTGTCACTATCGTTTTGGGCACTTTTGTAGGCTTTTAAAAGACTGCCGGGGGTGCCGCCGCAAAAATGCTCGGGTCTCCCATAGACTAACATTGGGCTCGCTGCTCGGGTCGAGCACCCGAGTATCACGGCGAGCTCGGCCCGAGCTTCGAGCACCCGAGCATTTTAGTGCTCGCTTAACACTAGTTGTTACCGACATCTGGTGAGAATTTCATGTCAATAGCACCTTTAGAAATATAATTAGTTGAAAATTGGTGAAGTGTTCATTGCTTATTTCTGCCGCTGTATATGTATACACAGATGGGGCAATACACGGTATTAAGAACTGGGGTATGTGAACTTTTGATCAGGATAATTTGGATGTTTTTGGTTGTCATTAAGATTTAAAAGGAGAAAACACAGTAGTTTGACAATAAATGGCTTTACCCAACCAATAACGATCAGTGGAGAAAACGTTTTTTGGTTATCATTCATATTCTCTGAAACAAGGCCAAGAAAGGAAAAATTCTGCCGGGGTATGTAAACTTTTAAGCACAACTGTAGATAAAATGTTAACTTGTAATACTTTGTAGAGAATCCTTTGCAGGCAATGACTGCCTGAAGTCTGAAAGCTATGGACGCCACCAAACGCTGTATTTTTTCCATTGTGATGCTCTGCCAGGTCATTACTGCAGTTGACTTCAGTTGTTGTTTGTTTGTGGGTCTTTCTGCGTTAAGCTTTGTTTTAAGCATGTGAAATGCATGCTCGTTGGGGTTTGGATTGATTTGGCCAATGCAGAATATTCCACTTCTTTGCCTTAAAAACTCCTGGGTTGCTTTCGCAGTATGTTTTGGGTCACTGTTCATCTGTACCATGATGCGCCATCCAATCAAACTTGCTGCATTTGGTTGAATCTGAGCACAAAATATAGTCCTGTACATGTAAGAATTCACCCGGCTGCTTCTGTCTTCAGTCACATCATCCCTAAACACTAGTGACCCAGTGCCATTGGAAGCCATGCATGCCGTACCATCAAAGGGCCTTCACCATGTTTTACAGAGGATGTGGTTTGCTCTGGATCATGAGCTGTCCCAAGCCTTCTCCATACTTTCTTCTTCCCATCATTCTGGTACAGGTTGATCTTAGTTTCATCTGTCCAAAGAATGTTTTTCCAGAACTGGTCTGGCTTCTTTAGATTTTTTTGGAATCTTGCCTTCTTTTAAAGCTGATTAATGGTTTGCACCTTGTGGTGAACCCTTTGTATTTGTTGTCTTTAAATCTTCTCTTTATGGTAAGCTTAGATACTGAAACATCTACTTCCGGGAGAGTGTTTTTCATTTGGGTGGATGTTGTGAAGGGGTTTTTCCTCATCATGGAAAGGATTCTGCGATCATCCATCACTGTTGTCTTCTGTGGACTTCCAGGCCTTTTTGAATTCCCAAGCTCACCAGTGCGCTCTTTTTTTTTGCAGAATGTACCAAACTGTTAATTTGGCCACTTCTAATATTTCTACTATTTCTCTGATGGATTTCTTCTTGTTTTCAGCCTAATGGTGGTCTCTTTCTCTTCCATTGCAACCTGCTAGTACAATGGTAATCTGACCTGGTGTTGGTAAGCCTTTTGTTTTCTATGATGTTTTTTGAATTTTTGTCCTTTTCTGTGAGCCATTTCCTGTCTTTTAGCCAGTTCCTTACCCAACTGCACATAGTTTCCCTAGTCCCTGCTTCTGGAGCATGAGGCTGTTATGTGGTACAATATGAAATGCCTTTGCAAAGTCAAGATACAGTGGCTTGCGAAATTATTCATCCCCATGGCATTTTTCATGTTTTTCAACCTCACAACCTGGAATTTCACTGTTTTGTTTTGCAAGTTTGCATCAATTCATGTAAAGAACATGCCTAAAACTGTGAACATTTGGTTTTCTTTTATTGTGAAGCAAACAACAAATGGGACAAAACAACTGAAAACTTCAGTGTGCATAATTATTCACCCTCCTAAAGTCAGTACTTTGTAGAGCCTCTTTTTGTGACAATTACAGCTGCAAGTCACTTTGGATAAGTCTCTATTAGCTTTCCACATCCTGCCACTGGGATTTTTGCCCATTCCATAAGGCAAAACTGCTCCAGCTCCTTGAAGTTAGATGGTTTACTCTGGTGAACAGCAATTTTCAAGTCTGACCACAGATTCTCAATTGGATTAAGGTCTGGGCTTTGACTAGGCCACTGCAAAAAATGTACTCATTTCCCCTTAAAGGGAATCTGTCACCCCCCTGAGCGATACCAGACCTCTACTATGGGCATACAGGTTATAGAAAAGTAAATCTATACATACCTGTATGGCCCAGGGTAGAAGTTTGATTGCAGAGAAATCTGTTTATATAATCTCTGTTTTGCACGGCTTGGCATCCCCCGGACGCCAAGAAATCCCCGCCTATCTGTTTATTATTTCTCGAAATCCCCGCCTATATGCTTAGTTATAATATCCCCCCCTCCCCTGCACGTCACAGGGCCCTGACAAAGTGACAATGACTCCCCAGCGCCTGCGCAATAGAACCCTGTGGCGCAGTGCACAGAGAGACGGGCCGGGATGAACTATGTGAGCGGCACTTTGCGCATGCCCGGGAAGTCGGGGAGCATAGTGCACGTCACAGCATGATGCTGCCACCACTGTTTCACTGTGAGGATGGTGTTCTCGGGGTGATGAGCTGATTTGGTTTGACGCCAGATATAGAGTTTACCTTGATGGCCAAAAAGTTCAATTTTGGTCTCATATGACCACAGCACCTTTATTCATACATTTGGGGAGTCTCTCACATGTCTTTTGCAAAATCAAAATAGTCTTACAATTTTTGTGGGTAAGTGAAGGCTTTTTATTGCCCACTCTTCCGTAAAGGCCACTTCCATGGAATGTATTCCATGGAATTAAACTATGGGCTGTAAGTGCAATGGGAAAACATACACACCGCACCAGTTCAATACCTCCTGACGAAGCCGCTTCCGGGGAAAAGCGCATCGAGGCTGTTGTACATCCCAGCATTCCCTCCCACGCCATCATATATCTTCCCAGCATGACTCAAGGTAATGGAGACTTAATTTCATCAGCATTGAACTGATGGTGCGGTGTGTATGTTTTCCCATTGCACTTAGAGACCATAGTTTAATTGATTAGCCTCCATGTTCTGTCTATTTAGACAACAGACTACTGCAGTATATTTATATTCCTGTATTAGACATCCACATTATTAACCTATACATCTTTCACATGGAGCATTTTTCTATGGTTTACTGATTGAGACCCTTATGGTTGGGTCTGTGCCTGGATATATGTACGACAGTTCGTGATATATATACACAAATATCTGTTCTTTCCATCTGTATATAGCTTTCTTAATTATTACAATCTTATTCGGCTGGCAGATTATGCTGACACTCATCACTCATTGAGTGTCATGTAGGGGATGAAGGTCTCTTTGCAGGATTTACCAACTATATCCTGCCCTTTCTTCTTTTAGCTGTTCTACCCCCAAATTTCACCCTGCTATTTATATCTGAGTGTTGTTTTGTGAATTAAATTATTTTTCAATAAGTATATTTATATGGTTAAATCCCTCTCTGTGCTGTTTTGGAGGTGTTTCACATGTGCATTAAGGAATTTATAATTGAATATATAGAGGTTTCTGTCTTTGATTCATCCTTTTCCCTCCACTACTTCTTTTGTGTTGTGGTACCATGTTCTTTCCATTTGATGATAATGGATGTTGCTCTGTGGGGGTCATCAGAGATTGGGATATTGTTTATGACTAGGGTTCAGCGAGCATGTTCGACACTGCTCGGTACTCGCCCGAGCATCTCACTACTCGGGATGTTTGGCGAGCACCGAGCATTTCCGGGTTACTCGGGCAGGAGTTCGGGTCTCCGCCCTGCATGTTTGGCGCTCTTTACAGAGCCAATGAACATGCAGGGATTGCCAGCCAGTCACTGTAATGCCACTGCTATGTTGGTTGTGGGCATTACATTGATTGGCTGGTCGCACAGCGTCACCTCGAGTATTTAAAACCGGGTGCCGCCATCTTGGATACAGTCGCTCCATATCAGACGCTGTAAGGAGAGTGCTGCTGAGTTAGGGAGAGATTTATACTGCGAAATAGGTAGTGTAGGGTCTCTAAAGCCTGCAAAATCAAACAGTCCTTCTCAGGACTAATATCCATCCCAGATATCAGGCTTGCAGGCAGTATAGGAGACGCAGTGGTTATACCAACAAACACTGCATTACAGTCCTGTGTGCTGCTTTTCAAATTGCTAGACTTAGCACCAGGTCTCAGGGGCCAGGAAAAAACTTTTTTTTTCATCTAAATCCTCTTCTTTTTTTTTTCCCCTCAGTCAGACAGTACAAATACCCATCTTATTAACCTTTTGGTATTCCCCCCACAAAAAAAAAAATTAAGTGTGTCAGTGAGTGTTCAGACACAAATATATCTGTTTAAAAGATTCTGGTGTAGGCCAGATAACTAGAACTGTGGTTTTGCAGTTCCACGGTTCAAATCTCTGTATTATCCACTTTTTTGCCATTTTTCCATAAAAAAAACATTTTGAGTGTCTCGCTGACTGCTCAGACACAAATATATCTGTTTAAAGGATTCTGGTGTAGGCCAGATAACTAGACCTGTGGTTTTCCTCTTCCATGGTTCAAATCTGGGGTAATCCACCTTTTTGCATAACAAAAAACATTTTGAGTGTCTCACTGACTGTCCAGACACAAATATATCTGTTTAAAAGAGTCTGGTGTAGGCCAGGTAACTAGAACTGTAGTTTTCCTCTTCCACGGTTCAAATCTCTGTATTATCCACTTTTTTGCCTTTTTTCAATAAAAAAATAATATTTTGAGTGTCTCGCTGACTGTTCAGACACAAATATATCTGTTTAAAAGATTCTGGTGTAGGCCAGATAACTAAAACTGTGGTTTTGCAGTTCCACAGTTCAAATCTCTGTATTACCACTTTTTTGCCTTTTTTCCATAAAAAAAAATATTTTGAGTGTCTCGCTGACTATTCAGACCCAAATATATCTGATTAAAAGATTCTGGTGTAGGCCAGATAACTAGAACTGTGGTTTTCCTCTTCCACGGTTCAAATCTCTGTATTATCCACTTTTTTGCCTTTTTTCAATAAAAAAAAACATTTTGAATGTCTCGCTGACTGTTCAGACACAAATATATCTGTTAAAAAGAGTCTAGTGTAGGCCAGATAACAAGAACTGTGGTTTTCCTCTTCCACGGTTCAAATCTAGGTGTAATCCACCTTTTTGCATAAAAAAAAAACATTTTGAGTGTCTCGCTGACTGTTCAGACACAAATATATCTGTTTAAAAGAGTCTGGTGTAGGCCAGATAACTAGGACTGTGGTTTTGCAGTTCCACCGTTCAAATCTCTGTATTATCCACTTTTTTGCCTTTTTTCAGTAAAAAAAACATTTTCAGTGTCTCACTGACTATTCAGACACAAATATATCTGTTTAAAAGATTCTGGTGTAGGCCAGATAACTAGAACTGTGGTTTTGCAGTTCCGCGGTTTAAATCTCTGTATTATCCACTTTTTTGCCTTTTTTCAATAACAAAAACATTTTGAGTGTTTTACTGACTGTTCACCCACAAATATATCTGTTTAAAAGATTCTGGTGTAGGCCAGATAACTAGAACTGTGGTTTTGCAGTTCCACGGTTTAAATCTCTGTATTATCCACTTTTTTGCCTTTTTTCAGAAAAAAAAAACATTTTGAGTGTCTCGGTGACTGTTCAGACACAAATATATCTGTTTAAAAGAGTCTGGAGTAGGCCATATAACTAGAACTGTGGTTTTCCTCTTCCATGGTTCAAATCTGGGTGTAATCCACCTTTTTGCATAAAAAAACAGTGTAAGTGTCTCGGTAACTGTTCAGACACAAATATATCTGTTTAAAAGCGTCTGGTGTAGGCCAGATAACTAGGACTGTGGTTTTGCAGTTCCACGGTTCAAATCTTTGCATTATCCTCTTTTTTGCGTTTTTTTCAATAAAAAAAACATTTTGAGCGTCTCGGTGACTGTTTAGACACAAATATATATGTTTAAAAGAGTCTGGGGTAGGCCAGACAACTAGAACTGTGGTTTTCCTCTTCCACTGTTCAAATCTGGGATTAGTCCACCCTGTTACATAAAAAAACATTTTCAGTGTCTTACTGACTGTTCAGACACAAATATATCTGATTAAAAGATTGTGGTGTAGGCCAGATAGCTAGAACTGTGGTTTTCCTCTTCCACGGTTCAAATCTCTGTATTATCCACTTTTTTTTGCCTTTTTTCAATAAAAAAATATTTTGAGTGTCTCACTTACTGTTCAGACACAAATATATCTGTTTAAAAGATTCTGGTGTAGGCCAGATAACTAGAACTGTGGTTTTGCAGTTCTGCGGTTTAAATCTCTGTATTATCCACTTTTTTGCCTTTTTTCAATAAGAAAAACATTTTGAGTGTTTTACTGACTGTTCAGACATAAATATATCTGTTTAAAAGATTCTGGTGTAAGCCAGATAACTAGAACTGTGGTTTTGCAGTTCCACGGTTCAAATCTCTGTATTATCCACTTTTTTGCCTTTTTTCAATAAAAAAAAACATTTTGAGCATCTTGGTGACTGTACAGACACAAATATATCTGTTTGAAAGAGTCTGGGGTAGGCCAGATAACTAGAACTGTGGTTTTCCTCTTCCATGGTTCAAATCTTCGTGTAATCCACCTTTTTGCATAAAAAAAACATTTTGAGTGTCTTGCTCACTGTTCAGACAAAAATATTACTGCTTAAAAGAGTCTGGTGTAGGCCAGATAAATAGAACTCTGGTTTTGCAGTTCCATGGTTCAAATCTCTGTATTATCCACTTTTTTGCCTTTTTTCAATAAAAAAAAAATTTTGAGTGTCTCACTGACTGTTCAGACAAAATATATCTGTTTAAAAGATTCTGGTGCAGGCCAGATAACTAGAACTGTGGTTTTGCAGTTCCATGGTTTAAATCTCTGTATTATCCACTTTTTTGCCTTTTTTCAATAAAAAAAAACATTTTGAGTGTCTCGCTGACTGTTCTGACACAAATATATCAGTTTAAAAGAGTCTGGTGTAGGCCAGATAACTAGAACTGTGGTTTTCCTCTTCCACGGTTCAAATCTAGGTGTAATCCACCTTTTTGCATAAAAAAAAACATTATGAGTGTCTCGCTGTCTGTTCAGACACAAATATATCTGTTTAAAAGATTCTGGTGTAGGCCAGATAACTAGAACTGTGGTTTTGCTGTTCCACGGTTCAAATCTCTGTATTATTCACTTTTTTGCCTTTTTTCAATAAAAAAAACATTTTGAGTGTCTCGGTGACTGTTCAGACACAAATATATCTGTTTGAAAGAGTCTGGGGTAGGCCAGATAACTAGAACTGTGGTTTTATTCTTCCATGGTTCAAATTTGGGTGTAAATCACCTTTTTGCATAAAAAAAAAAAACATTTTGAGTGTCTCGCTGACTGTTCCAACACAAATATGTCTGTTTAATAGAGTCTAGTGTAGGCCAGGTAACTATAGCTGTGGTTTTCCTCTTCCACTGTTCAAATCTGGGTGTAATCCACCCTTTTCCATAAAAAAAACATTTTGAGTGTCTTGCTGACTGTTCAGACAGAAATATATCTGATTAAAAGATTCTGGTGTAGGCCAGATGTCTAGAACTTTGGTTTTCCTCTTCCACCGTTCAAATCTCTGTATTATCCACTTTTTTGCCTTTTTTCAATAAAAAAAAAATTTTGAGTGTCTCGTTGACTGTTCAGACACAAATATATCTGTTTCAAAGAGTCTGGGGTAGGCCAGATAACTAGAACTGTGGTTTTCCTCTTCCATGGGTCAAATCTGGGTGTAATCCACCTTTTTGCATAAAAAAAACATTTTGAGTGTCTCGCTGACTGTTCAGACACAGATATATCTGTTTAAAAGAGTCTGGTGTAGGCCAGATAACTAGAACTGTGGTTTTGCAGTTCCACGGTTCAAATCTCTATGTTATCCAGTTTTTTGCCTTTTTTCAACAAAAAAAAAATTTTGAGGGTCTCACTGACTGCTCAGACACAAATATATCTGTTAAAAAGATTCTGGTGTAGGCCAGATAACTAGAACTGTGGTTTTGCAGTTCCACGGTTCAAATCTCTGTATTATCCAGTTTTTTGCCTTTTTTCAATAAAAAAAACATTTTGAGTGTCTCACTGACTGTTCAGACACAAATATATCTGTTTAAAAGATTCTGGTGTAGGCCAGATAACTAGAACTGTGGTTTTGCAGTTCCACGGTTCAAATCTCTGTATTATCCACTTTTTTGCCTTTTTTCAGTAAAAAATACCATTTTGAGTGTCTCAGTGAATGTTCAGACACAAATATATCTGCTTAAAAGAGTCTGGGGTAGGCCAGATAACTAGAACTGTAGTTTTCCTCTTCCACGATTCAAATCTGGGTGTAATCCACCTTTTTGCATAAAAAAACACATTTTGAGTGTCTCGCTGACTATTCAGACACAAAAATATCTGTTTAAAAGAGTCTGGCATAGGCCAGATAACTAGGAATGTGGTTTTGCAATTCCACGGTTCAAATCTCTGTATTATCCACTTTTTGCATTTTTTCAATAAAAAAAACATTTTGAGTGTCGCGGTGACTGATTAGACACAAATATATCTGTTTAAAAGAGTCCGGGGTAGGCCAGATAACTAGAACTGTGGTTTTCCTCTTCCATCGTTCAAATCTGGGTGTAATCCACCTTTTTGCATAAAAAAAAAACATATTGAGTGTCTCGCTGACTGTTCAGACACAAATATATCTGTTTAAAAGAGTATAGTGTAGGCCAGGTAACTATAGCTGTGGTTTTCCTCTTCCACGGTTCAAATCTGGGTGTAATCCACCCTTTTCCATAAAAAAAACATTTTGAGTGTCTTGCTGACTGTTCAGACACAAATATATCTGATTAAAAGATTCTGGTGTAGGCCAGATATCTAGAACTGTGGTTTTCCTCTTCAACGGTTCAAATCTCTGTATTATCCACTTTTTTGCCTTTTTTCAATAAAAAAAAACATTTTGAGTTTCTCGTTGACTGTTCAGACACAAATATATCTATTTCAAAGAGTCTGGGGTAAGCCAGATAACTAGAACTGTGGTTTTCCTCTTCCATGGGTCAAATCTGGGTGTAATCCACCTTTTTGCATAAAAAAAACATTTTGAGTGTCTTGCTGACTGTTCAGACACAAATATATCTGTTTCAAAGAGTCTGGTGTAGGCCAGATAACTAGACCTGTGGTTTTCCTCTTCCACGGTTCAAATCTGGGTGTAATCCTCCTTTTTGCATAAAAAAAATCATTTTGAGTGTCTCGCTGACTGGTCAGACACAAATATATCTGTTTAAAATATTCTGGTGTAGGCCAGATAAGTAGAACTGTGGTTTTCCTCTTCCACGGTTCAAATCTGTGTGTTATTCTCCTTTTTGCATAAAAAAAAAAATTTTGAGTGTCTCGCTGACTGTTCAGACACAAATATATCTGTTTAAAAGAGTCTGGTGTAGGCCAGATAACTAGGACTGTGGTTTTGCAGTTCCACGGTTCATATCTCTGTATTATCCACTTTTTTGCATTTTTCCAATATAAAAAACATTTTTAGTGTCTCACTAACTGTTCAGACACAAATATATCTGTTTTAAAGATTCTGGTGTAGGCCAGATAACTAAAACTGTGGTTTTGCAGTTCCACGGTTCAAATCTCTGTATTATCCACTTTTTTGCCTTTTTTCAATAAAAAAAAAACATTTTGAGTGTCTCGCTGACTGTTCAAACACAAATATATCTGTTTCAAAGAGTCTCGTGTAGACCAGATAACTAGAATTGTGGTTTTGCAGTTCCATGGTTCAAATCTCTGTATTTTCCACTTTTTTGCCTTTTTTCCATAAAAAAACATTTTGAGTGTCTCTCTGACGGCTCAGACACAAATATATCTGTTTAAAAGAGTCTGGTGTAGGCCAGATAACTAGAACTGTGATTTTCCTCCTCCACGGTTCAAATCTGGGTGTAATCCACCTTTTTTGCATAAAAAAAACATTTTGAGTGTCTCGCTGACTGTTCAGACACAAATATATCTGTTTAAAAGATTCTGGAGTCGTCCACATAACTAGAATTGTGGTTTTGCAGTTCCATGGTTCAAATCTCTGTATTTTCCACTTTTTTGCCTTTTTTCCATAAAAAAACCTTTTGAGTGTCTCTCTGACGGCTCAGAAACAAATATATCTGTTTAAAAGAGTCTGGTGTAGGCCAGATAACTACATCTCTGGTTTTCCTCTTCCACGGTTCAAATCTGAGTGTGATCCACCTTTTTGCATAAAAAAAACATTTTGAGTGTCTCGCTGACTGTAGGGAAAACAAATATATCTGTTTAAAAGAGTCTGCTGTAGGCCAGATTACTAGAACTCTGGTTTTGCACTTCCACGGTTCAAATCTCTGTATTATCCACTTTTTTGCCTTTTTTCAGTAAAAAAAAACATTGTGAGTGTCTCGCTGACTGTACACACACAAATATGTCTGTTTAAATAGTCTAGTGTAGGCCAGGTAACTATAGCTGTGGTTTTCCTCTTCCAATGTTCAAATCATGGTGTAATCCACCCTTTTCCATAAAAAAAACATTTTGAGTGTCTTGCTGACTGTTCAGACAGAAATATATCTGATTAAAAGATTCTGGTGTAGGCCAGATAGCTAGAACTGTGGTTTTCCTCTTCCACGGCTCAAATCTCTGTATTATCCACTTTTTTACCTTTTTGCATAAAAAAAAACGTTTTGAGTGTCTCGCAGACTGTTCAGACACAAATATATCTGTTTAAAAGAGTCTGGTGTAGGCCAGATAGCTAGAACTGTGGTTTTCCTCTTCCATGGTTCAAATCTGGGTGTAATCCACCTTTTTGCATAAAAAAAACATTATAAGTGTCTCGCTGACTGTTCAGACACAAATATATCTGTTTAAAAGAGTCTGGTGTAGTCCAGGTAACTATAGCTGTGGTTTCCTCTTCCACTGTTCAAATCTGGGTGTAATCCACCCTTTTCCATAAAAAAAACATTTTGAGTGTCTTACTGACTGTTCAGACACAAATATATCTTATTAAAAGATTCTGGTGTAGGCCAGATAAATAGAACTGTGGTTTTCCTCTTCCACGGTTCAAATCTAGGTGTAATCCACCTTTTTGCATAAAAAAAAACATTTTGAGTGTCTCGCTGACTGTTCAGACACAGATATATCTGTTTAAAAGAGTCTGGTGTATTCCAGATAACTAGAACTGTGGTTTTGCAGTTCCACGGTTCAAATCTCTATGTTATCCAGTTTTTTGCTTTTTTCAACAAAAAAAACATTTTGAGTGTCCCACTGACTGCTCAGACACAAATATATCTGTTAAAAAGATTCTGGTGTCTGTCAGATAACTAGAACTGTGGTTTTGCAGTTCTACAGTTCAAATCTCTGTATTATCCAGTTTTTTGCCTTTTTTCAATAAAAAAACATTTTGAGTGTCGCGGTAACTGTTTAGACACAAATATATCTGTTTAAAAGAGTGTGGGGTAGGCCAGATAACTAGAACTGTGGTTTTCCTCTTCCAACGTTCAAATCTGGGTGTAATCCACCTTTTTGCATAAAAAAAACATTTTGAGTGTCTCACTGACTGCTCAGACACAAATATATCTGTTAAAAAGATTCTGGTGTAGGCCAGATAACTAGAACTGTGGTTTTGCAGTTCCACGGTTCAAATCTCTGTATTATCCAGTTTTTTGCCTTTTTTCAATAAAAAAAACATTTTGAGTGTCTCACTGACTGTTCAGATACAAATATATCTGTTTAAAAGATTCTGGTGTAGGCCAGATAACTAGAACTGTGGTTTTGCAGTTCCACGGTTCAAATCTCTGTATTATCCACTTTTTTGCCTTTTTTCAGTAAAAAATACCATTTTGAGTGTCTCAGTGACTGTTCAGACACAAATATATCTGCTTAAAAGAGTCTGGGGTAGGCCAGATAACTAGAACTGTGGTTTTTTCCTCTTCCACGGTTCAAATCTGGGTGTAATCCACCTTTTTGCATAAAAAAACACATTTTGAGTGTCTCGCTGACTGTTCAGACACAAATATATCTGTTTAAAAGAGTCTGGCATAGGCCAGATAACTAGGAATGTGGTTTTGCAGTTCCATGGTTCAAATCTCTGTATTAGTGTTGAGCCACCCCCGTAGTGTTCGGGTTCGGTTCGGTTCGTCGAACACCGGGATGTTCGAGGAACTGTTCGTCGAACTGTTCGTCGAACACCTTAGAACACCGTCGAACACCGTTAAAACCAATGGCAGGCAAACAAAAACACATAGAAACACATAGAAAACACCTTCAAAGGTGTCCAAAAGCTGACAAACTGCTCAGAAGACGCTTTCTTTAAAAAAGCCGGCCGGCAATTCAGCAGCGGCATACACCGGTACCCGACAATTTAGACAAAAAGGAATAGAGCCTCACACATAGATTAGATAGATAGAAACATGTCAGTCACATATATATGAAGTACAGTGACAGTGTTGCTTACTGTACTTGTCATTTAGTGTAAAGGATTTATTAAAAAATATAATAGTGTTTTCATGCACTGTCTCTTTAAAAAAGCCGGCCGGCAATTCAGCAGCGGTATCCGACAATTTATAACAGACAGAATAGAGCTTCACACATAGATTAGATAGATAGAAACATGTCAGTCACATATATATGAAGTACAGTGACAATGTTGCTTACTGTACTTGTCATTTAGTGTAAAGGATTTATTAAAAAAAGTAATAGTGTTTTCATGCACCGTCTCTTTAAAAAAGCCGGCCGGCAATTCAGCATCTGTACCCGACAATTTATAACAGACAGAATAGAGCTTCACACATAGATTAGATAGATAGAAACATGTCAGTCACATATATATGAAGTACAGTGATAGTGTTGGTTACTGTACTTGTCATTTAGTATTAAAATAAAGGATTTATTATTAAAAAAAATTGGCGTCGGGTTCCCCTTAATTTTAGTCTATAGCGGAGGTTAAGCAGACAGCTGGGGCAGATGTTTGAAGCCTGGGAAGGGGGTAATACCCACGGAGCTTCCCAGGCTACTAATATGAGCCCCCAGCTGAATACATAGCCTTTACTAGCTATTAAAATGGGGGACCCCCCAAAAAAAATGACGTGGGGTCCCCCCTAATTTAATAGCTAGCAAAGGCTAGGCAGACAGCTGGGGGCTGATATTAATAGCCCAGGAAGGGTGCCACGAATATTGGCCCCCTCCCAGGCTAGAAACACCAGCCGTCAGCCGCCCCAGAAATGGCGCATTCATAGGATGCGCCAATTCTGGCACTTAGCCTCGCTCTTCCATGCTGCCCTGGTGCGGTGGCAGGGGGTAATAGGGCTGGGGTTGATGTCAGCTTATAATGCCAGCTGACATCAAGCCCAGGTTAGTAATGGAGAGGCGTCTATAAGACACCCCCATTACTAACCCCATAGTCAAAGTTAAAAGAAAACACAAACACCCAGAATAAAGTCCTTTAATTGAAATAAAGACACAATCCTTTATTGTTCTAAATTAAACCATACTTACCATCACGCCCATTCCAGCTGAAGCCAACGATCTCCTGCAATAAAAGAAAAATAATAAAGCAACATCATCCTTACCTTTCCATGGTTCCCACGACAGCTTCAGCTCTGCTACATCGAGATGACAGGCTGGACCGCAGCAGAACGCCGCCATCCAGCCTGTCATCCCGCAGACACTGAGAAGCGCAGGCTTGCTTGCGCTCTGCAGTGTCTGGCTGTGACGGCATAAAGATGAGACGAGTTCATGTCCAATGAACTCGGCGCACCTCATGCACGTCACTGACAGCGTGGGAAAATTCTCACGCTGAAGCGCTGAGTGCAGGAGAATTCTCCCACGCTGTCAGTGACGTGCATAAGGTGAGCTCATGTCCAATGAACTCAGCTCACCTCCTGCACGTCACTGACAGCGTGGGAGAATTCTCCTGCACTCAGCGCTTCAGCGTGAGAATTCTCCCACGCTGAAGCGCTGAGTGCAGGAGAATTTTCCCACGCTGTCAGTGACGTGCATAAGGTGAGCTCATGTCCAATGAACTCAGCTCACCTCCTGCACGTCACTGACAGCGTGGGAGAATTCTCCTGCACTCAGCGCTTCAGCGTGAGAATTCTCCCACGCTGAAGCGCTGAGTGCAGGAGAATTTTCCCACGCTGTCAGTGACGTGCATGAGGTGAGCCGAGTTCATTGGACATGAACTCGGCTCATCTGGATGCCCTCACAGAGAGACACTGTGGAGCGCAAGCAAGCCTGCGCTTCTCAGTGTCTGCGGGATGACAGGCTGGATGGCAGCGTTCTGCTGCGGTCCAGCCTGTCATCTCGATGTAGCAGAGCTGAAGCTGTCATGGGAACCACGGAAAGGTAAGGATGATGTTGCTTTATTATTTTTCTTTTATTTCAGGAGATCGTTGGCTTCAGCTGGAATGGGTGTGATGGTAAGTATGGTTTAATTTAGAACAATAAAGAATTGTGTGTTTATTTCAATTAAAGGACTTTTTTCTGGGTGTTGTGTTTTTTTTAAATACTTTACTAGAAATTCATGGTGGTCATGTCTAATATTGGCGTGACCCCATGAATTTTGGGCTTAGGGCCAGCTGATAATGCCAAGCTGGCCCTAACCCCTTTATTACCCAGTGAGCCACCGCATCAGGGCCCTGGATGAGTTGGGTACAGCGCCAGAAGATGGCGCTTCTATGAACGCGCCATTTTCCGGGGTGGCTGCGGACTGCAATTTGCAGCGGGGGTGGCCCAGAAAGCTTGGGCCTCCCTGCGCTGCGGATTCCAGCCCCCAGCTGCATAGTTGTACCTGGCTGGACACAAAAACAGGGCGAAGCCCCACGTCAATTTTCTTTAAATTATTTCATGAAATAATTAAGAAAAAAAGGGCTTCCCTATATTGTTGTGTCCGGCCAGGTACAAATAGGCAGCTGGTGGTTGGGGGCAGCCCGTTCCTGCCTGCTGCACCTGACTGGACACAAATATAGTGCGAAGCCCCACGTCAATTTTTTTTTAATTATTTCATGAATTTCCTGAAATAATTTAAAAAAATTGAAGTGGGGCTTCGCACTGTATTTGTGTCCAGCCAGGTACAGCAGGCAGGAATGGGCTGCCCCCAACCACCAGCTGCCTATTTGTACCTGGCCGGACACAACAATATAGGGAAGGCCTTTTTTTCTTAATTATTTCATGAATTTCATGAAATAATTAAAAAAAATTGAAGTGGGGCTTCGCACTATATTTGTGTCCAGCCAGGTACAGCAGGCAGGAACGGGCTGCCCCCAACCACCAGCTGACTATTTGTACCTGGCCGGACACAACAATATAGGGAAGGCCTTTTTTTCTTAATTATTTCATGAATTTCATGAAATAATTAAAAAAAAAATACGTGGGGCTTCGCCCTATTTTTGTGTCCAGCCAGGTACAACTAGGCAGCTGGGGGCTGGAATCTGCAGCGCAGGGAGGCCCAAGCTTTCTGGACCCCCCCCGCTGCAAATTGCAGTCCGCAGCCACCCCGGAAAATGGCGCGTTCATAGAAGCGCCATCTTCTGGCGCTGTACCCAACTCATCCAGGGCCCTGGTGCGGTGGCTCACTGGGTAATAAAGGGGTTAGGGCCAGCTTGGTATTATCAGCTGGCCCCAAGCCCAAAATTCATGGGGTCACGCCAGTATTAGACATGACCGCCATGAATTTCTAGTAAAGTATTTAAAAAAAACACAACACTCAGAATAAAGTCCTTTAATTGAAATAAACACACAATTCTTTATTGTTCTAAATTAAACTATACTTACCATCACGCCCATTCCAGCTGAAGCCAACGATCTCCTGCAATAAAAGAAAAATAATAAACCAACCTCATCCTTACCTTTCCATGGTTCCCACGACAGCTTCAGCTCTGCTACATCGAGATGACAGGCTGGACCGCAGCAGAACGCTGCCATCCAGCCTGTCATGCCGCAGACACTGAGAAGAGCAGGCATGCTTGCGCTCCTCAGTGTCTCGCTGTGACGGCATCCAGATGAGCCGAGTTCATGTCCAATGAACTCAGCTCACCTCATGCACGTCACTGACAGCGTGGGAAAATTCTCACGCTGAAGTGCTGAGTGCAGGAGAATTGTCCCACGCTGTCAGTGACGTGCATGAGGTGAGCTCATGTCCAATGAACTCAGCTCACCTCATGCACCTCACTGACAGCGTGGGAAAATTCTCCTGCACTCAGCGCTTCAGCGTGAGAATTCTCCCACGCTGTAAGTGACGTGCATGAGGTGCGCCGAGTTCATTGGACATGAACTCGTCTCATCTTTATGCCGTCACAGCCAGACACTGCAGAGCGTAAGCAAGCCTGCGCTTCTCAGTGTCTGTGGGATGACAGGCTGGATGGCGGCGTTCTGCTGCGGTCCAGCCTGTCATCTCGATGTAGCAGAGCTGAAGCTGTCGTGGGAACCATGGAAAGGTAAGGATGAGGTTGCTTTATTATTTTATTTTTATTACAGGAGATCGTTGGCTTCAGCTGGAATGGGCGTGATGGTAAGTATGGTTTAATTTAGAACAATAAAGAATTGTGTCTTTATTTCAATTAACACTAGAACTACTGATGGAGTCATTTTGACTCCTTTCGTTTTTTATTTCTCTTCTGTGACTACATTTTTCAGAATTCCGGCTTGAAACTCGGTGACTTTTCCTCAAATATGATGTGAAAAAAGATTTTGTGAGAATAAATAATTTTGGTGAAAAATTTGCGCGTTTTTTTCAAAATTTACCAAGAACTACTGAAGGGAGTCATTTTGACTCCCTACTATATTTTGAGGTCCTTTTGTCACTAAATGTTGCTATAAAGTTTTGTGCATAATTTTTCACTCTGTCTTATTTACCCTGATGTTCATATAGATGTAGTTCAATTTACATGTCAACTTTTCACATTTTCCTTGTGTTTTACCTGCTTGTATTACTGTGTAATGCTGAACAAACTCTATCTGATGAGGAGCTAGATGCATTCATTGCGATATTCTATGCTCGTGGAATATCTGGCACGAACCGTCACTCGATTAGCAGTATTTGGTGTAATGACTGGGGAATACCGTTTTGCAAAGCGACAATGTCTAGGGACCGCTTTGTTGAAATTATGAGGTTTCTCAGATTTGATGAGAAATCTACTTGATCGGAGAGACTGCAAACGGACAAGTTTGCTCTATTTTCTACTGTGTGGGACAGGTTTATTGAAAATTGTATTGCGTGTTACAAACCTGGCCCATACATAACGGTGGATGAGCAACTTTTCCCAAGCAAAACTAGGTGTCCATTCACGCAGTACATGCCTTCCAAACCAGATAAATATGGCCACAAATATTGGCTAGCTGTTGATAAGAGGAGCAAATATCTGGCAAATGGCTTCCCTTATCTAGGCAAAGATGACACACGCCGTGCTGAGGACCGTTTAGCTGACCATGTGGTAATGAAGTTATTGGACCCGTTTTTGAAAAAAGGTCGCAATGTTACAACCGATAATTATTTTACTTCAGTAAAATTAGCTAAACAGCTAAAAAGCAAAGGAACAACCATCGTGGGAACACTGAACAAGATAAGGCGAGAAGTGCCTAAAGAAATAAAATTGATGAAAGAGGAATTGTACAACACTAAAGTGTTTAGAAATGAAGACAATTTTACACTTACAGTATATCAAGGAAAGCCCAACAAAAATGTTGTCATTTTGAGTTCCGTCCATCCAGATGTTGTTGTTGCGTCTGATTCCGCTAAAAAAACTCCAGAAACGGTAAAGTTTTACAATGAAACAAAATATGGAGTAGATGTAGTGGATCAGATGGCACGAAAATATACCACACGAACATGCACAAGGAGATGGCCTGTTCATGCATTTGAAAATGCCTTAGACTTTGCGGGTATAAATGCATGGATAATATTCAAGGAGATTACCCACCAAAAAATGTCACGCAAGGCATTTTTGCAAACGCTTGTGAGAGAGTTGAGTGGTCCTTATGTCACAGATAGGGAAAAGGGTTCCACGTCCCAAGTTTCTACATGCTCAGAAGTGATGGTTCAAACAAAATTTTGCCAGATAAAAGAAAAGTGCAAGAAAAATAGATCTGTCGGAAATTGTAAGACTTGTGGTAAGTCTTTGTGTGGGCAATGTACTGCCATAAATCAAAGGCAATGCCTAAAATGCGAAACACCAAATGTTTAGAAGGTGAATTCTGCGCCATATTTTCATTTTTATGCTCCTCCACCTACATTTTCTCTGCTTTTTGTTCTTCAGTTGTTGTTTATATGTGTGCACTTGAATAAAAAAAAATGTTTGAAAAACGTCTATTATAATTATTGTTATTTTCTGTAGAAAAATAAGAAAAGCAGAAAAAAAACAATCAAAAGCATTACTGTTGGATCTCACAATAATAATACATTACAAAAAATATAATTATTAATAAATAACCACAAATGAAACTCTAAAAATAAACGAAAACAAGCAAGGAGTCAAAATGACTCCTTTCAGTAGTTCTAGGCGGGGTCACGAGTCCAGTAGTCCTAGTGTTAAAGGACTTTATTCTGGGTGTTTGTGTTTTTTTTAACTTTGACTATGGGGTTAGTAATGGGGGTGTCTTATAGACGCCTCTCCATTACTAACCTGGGCTTGATGTCAGCTGGCATTATAAGCTGACATCAACCCCAGCCCTATTACCCCCTGCCACCGCACCAGGGCAGCGTGGAAGAGCGAGGCTAAGTGCCAGAATTGGCGCATCCTATGAATGCGCCATTTCTGGGGCGGCTGACGGCTGGTGTTTCTAGCCTGGGAGGGGGCCAATATTCATGGCTCCCTTCCTGGGCTATTAATATCAGCCCCCAGCTGTCTGCCTAGCCTTTGCTAGCTATTAAATTAGGGGGGACCCCACGTCATTTTTTTGGGGGGGTCCCCCATTTTAATAGCTAGTAAAGGCTATGTATTCAGCTGGGGGCTGATATTAGTAGCCTGGGAAGCTCCGTGGGTATTACCCCCTTCCCAGGCTTCAAACATCTGCCCCAGCTGTCTGCTTAACCTCCGCTAGAGCCTAAAATTAAGGGGAACCCCACGCCAATTTTTTTTAATAATAAATCCTTTATTTTAATACTAAATGACAAGTACAGTAACCAACACTGTCACTGTACTTCATATATATGTGACTGACATGTTTCTATCTATCTAATCTATGTGTGAAGCTCTATTCTGTCTGTTATAAATTGTCGGGTACAGATGCTGAATTGCCGGCCGGCTTTCTTAAAGAGACGGTGCATGAAAACACTATTATTTTTTTTAATAAATCCTTTACACTAAATGACAAGTACAGTAAGCAACACTGTCACTGTACTTCATATATATGTGACTGACATGTTTCTATCTATCTAATCTATGTGTGATTCTCTATTCCTTCTATTCTAAATTGTTGGGTACAGATGCTGAATTGCCGGCCGGCTTTTTTAAAGAGACGGTGCATGAAAACACTATTATTTTTTTTGATAAATCCTTTACACTAAATGACAAGTACAGTAATCAACACTGTCACTGTACTTCATATATATGTGACTGACATGTTTCTATCTATCTAATCTATGTGTGATTCTCTATTCCTTCTATTCTAAATTGTCGGGTACCGCTGCTGAATTGCCGGCCGGCTTTTTTAAAGAGATGGTGCATGAAAACACTATTATTTTTTTTGATAAATCCTTTACGCTAAATGACAAGTACAGTAAGCAGCACTTTCACTGTACTTCGTATATATGTGGCTGACATGTTTATATCTATCTAATCTATGTGTGAAGCTCTATTCTTTCGGTTCTAAATTGTCGGGTACCGGTGTATGCCGCTGCTGAATTGCCGGCTTTTCATGTTTCACTGTTGGCACTGTTCCCATCGATTTGGGCAATCACTGTAATGCCACAACCACCATGGCTGTGGCATTACAGTGAGTGGCAGACAATCCCTGCATGATTGGTGCTCTAAATAGCACCAGACATGCAGGACACGCTTTTGGTGCACGAACAGTTATCGAACATAACCTCGAACAGCCGAATTTTTTGCAAATCGTTCGGGTTCGTCGAACAACTCGAACACCGCCCAAAACAGCTCGAATTTGAGATTGGCGAACAGTTCTAGTCGAACACCGCTCATCTCTACTCTGTATTATCCACTTTTTGCATTTTTTCAATAAAAAAAACATTTTGAGTGTCGCAGTGACTGTTTAGACACAAATATATCTGTTTAAAAGAGTCCGGGGTAGGCCAGATAACTAGAACTGTGGTTTTCCTCTTCCATCGTTCAAATCTGTGTGTAATCCACCTTTTTGCATAAAAAAAAAACATATTGAGTGTCTCGCTGACTGTTCAGACACAAATATATCTTTTTAAAAGAGTATAGTGTAGGCCTGGTAACTATAGCTGTGGTTTTCCTCTTCCACGGTTCAAATCTGGGTGTAATCCACCCTTTTCCATAAAAAAAACATTTTGAGTGTCTTGCTGACTGTTCAGACACAAATATATCTGATTAAAAGATTCTGGTGTAGGCCAGATATCTAGAACTGTGGTTTTCCTCTTCCACGGTTCAAATTTCTGTATTATCCACTTTTTTGCCTTTTTTCAATAAAAAAAAACATTTTGAGTGTCTCGTTGACTGTTCAAACACAAATATATCTGTTTCAAGAGTCTGGGGTAGGCCAGATAACTAGAACTGTGGTTTTCCTCTTCCATGGGTCAAATCTGGGTGTAATCCACCTTTTTGCATAAAAAAAACTTTTTGAGCGTCTCGCTGACTGTTCAGACACAAATATATCTGTTTCAAAGAATCTGGTGTAGGCCAGATAACTAGACCTGTGGTTTTCCTCTTCCACGGTTCAAATCTGGGTGTAATCCTCCTTTTTGCATAAAAAAAATCATTTTGAGCGTCTCGCTGACTGTTCAGACACAAATATATCTGTTTAAAATATTCTGGTGTAGGCCAGATAACTAGAACAATGGTTTTCCTCTCCGCGGTTCAAATCTGTGTGTTATCCACCTTTTTGCATAAAAAAAACATTTTGAGTGTCTCGCTGACTGTTAAGACACAAATATATCTGTTTTAAAGAGTCTGTTGTAGGCCAGATAACTAGGACTGTGGTTTTGCAGTTCCACGGTTCAAATCTCTGTATTATCCACTTTTTTGCATTTTTTCAATGAAAAAAAACATTTTTAGTGTCTCACTAACTGTTCAGACACAAATATATCTGTTTTAAAGATTTTGGTGTAGGCCAGATAACTAGAACTGTGGTTTTGCAGTTCCATGGTTTAAATCTCTGTATTATGCACTTTTTTGCCTTTTTTCAATAAAAAAAAACATTTTGAGTGTCTCGCTGACTGTTCAAACACAATTATATCTGTTTCAAAGAGTCTCGTGTAGGCCAGATAACTAGAATTGTGTTTTTGCAGTTCCATGGTTCAAATCTCTGTATTTTCCACTTTTTTGCCATTTTTCCATAAAAAAAAACATTTTGAGCGTCTCTCTGACTGCTCAGACACAAATATATCTGTTTAAAAGAGTCTGGTGTAGGCCAGATAACTAGAACTGTGATTTTCCTCTTCCACGGTTCAAATCTGGGTGTAATCCAGCTTTTTGCATAAAAAAAACATTTTGAGTGTCTCGCTGACTGTTCAGACACAAATATATCTATTTAAAATATTCTGGGGTAGGCCAGATACCTAGGACTGTGGTTTTGCAGTTCCACGGTTAAAATCTCTGTATTATCCACTTTTTTGCCTTTTTCAATAAAAAAAAAACATTTTGAGTGTTTCACTAACTGTTCAGACACAAATATATCTGTTTAAAAGATTCTGGCGTCGTCCACATAACTAGAACTGTGGTTTTGCAGTTCCACGGTTCAAATCTCTGTATTATCCACTTTTTGCCTTTTTTCAATAAAAAAAAAAAATTTGAGTGTCTCGCTGACTGCTCAGACACAAATATATCTGTTTAAAAGAATCTGGTGTAGGCCAGATAACTACATCTCTGGTTTTCCTCTTCCACGGTTCAAATCTGGGTGTAATCCACCTTTTTGCATAAAAAAAAACATTTTGAGTGTCTCGCTGACTGTTCAGACACAAATATATCTGTTTAAAAGAGTCTGGTGTAGGCCAGATAACTAGGACAGTGGTTTTGCAGTTCCACGGTTCAAATCAATGTATTATCCATTCTTTGCCTTTTTCAATAAAAAAAAAAATTTTGAGCGTCTTGCTGACTGTACAGAAACAAATATATCTGTTTAAAAGAGTCTGGTGTAAGCCAGATAAATAGAACTTTGGCTTTCCTCTTCCAGAGTTCAAATCTCTGTATTATCCACTTTTTTGCCTTTTTTCAATAAAAAAAACATTTTGAGAGTCTTGCTGACTGTTCAGACAAAAATATATCTGTATAAAAGAGTCTGGTGTAGGCCAGATAACTAGAATTGTGGTTTTGCAGATCCATGGTTCAAATCTCTGTATTATCCACTTTTTTGCATTTTTTCTATAAAAAAAAACATTTTTAGTGTCTCGCTGACTGTTCAGACACAAATATATCTGTTTAAAAGAGTCTGGGGTAGGCCAGATAACTAGAACTGTGCTTTTCCTCTTCCATGGTTCAAATCTGTGTGTAATCCACCTTTTTGCATAAAAAAAACATTTTGAGTGTCTTGCTGAATGCTCAGACACAAATATACAGTTATATGAAAAAGTTTGGGCACCCCTATTAATCTTAAGCTTAATGTTTTATAAAAATTGGTGTTTTTGCAACAGCTATTTCAGTTTGATATATGTAATAACTGTTGGACACAGTAATGTTTCTGCCTTGAAATGAGGTTTATTGTACTAACAGAAAATGTGCAATCTGCATTCAAACAAAATTTGACAGGAGCATAAGTATGGGCACCGCACCAGACAAGTGACATTAATATTTAGTAGATCCTCCTTTTGCAAAAATAACAGCCTCTAGTCGCTTCCTGTAGCTTTTAATGATTTCCTGGATCCTAGATGAAGGTATTTTTGACCATTCCTCTTTACAAAACAATACCAGTTCAGTTAAGTTTGATGGTCGCCGAGCATGGACAGCCCTCTTCAAATGATCCCACAGATGTTCAATGATATTCAGGTCTGGGGACTGGGATGGCCATTCCATAACATTGTAATTGTTCCTCTGCATGAATGCCTGAGTAGATTTGGAGCGGTGTTTTGGATCATCGTCTTGCTGAAAGATCCATCCCCTGCGTAACTTCAACTTTGTCACTGATTCTTGAACATTATTGTCAAGAATCTGCTGATACTGAGTGGAATCCATGCGTTCCTCAACTTTAACAAGATTCCCGGTGCCGGCATTGGCCACACAGCCCCAAAGCATGATGGAACCTCCACCAAATTTTACTGTGGGTAGCAAGTGTTTTTCTTGGAATGCTGTGTTTTTTTTGCCACCATGCATAACGCCTTTTTGTATGACCAAACAACTCAATCTTGGTTTCATCAGTCCACAGGACCTTCTTCCAAAAAGAAATTGGCTTCTTCAAATGTGCTTTTGCATACCTCAGCCGACTCTGTTTGTGGCGTTCTTGCAGAAACGGCTTCTTTCGCATCACTCTCCCATACAGCTTCTCCTTGTGCAAAGTACATTGTATAGTTGACCGATGCACAGTGACACCATCTGCAGCAAGTTGATGCTGCAGCTCTCTGGAGGTGGTCTGAGGATTGTCCTTGACTGATCTCACCATTCTTCTTCTCTGCCTTTCTGATGTTTTTCTTGGCCTGCCACTTCTGGCCTTAACAAGAATTGTCCCTGTGTTCTTCCATTTCCTTACTATGTTCCTCACAGTGGAAACTGACAGGTTTAATCTCTGAGACAGCTTTTTGTATCCTTCCCCTGAACAACTATGTTGAATAATCTTTGTTTTCAGATCATTTGACAGTTGTTTTGAGGAGCCCATGATGCCACTCTTCAGAGGAGATTCAAACAGGAGAACAACTTGCAAGTGGCCACTTTAAGTAGCTTTTCTCATGATTTCATACACCTGGCTATGAAGTTCAAAGCTCAATGAGGTTACAAAACCAAAAAAAGTGCTTTAGTACGTCAGTAAAAAGTAGGTAGGAGTATTTAAAACAAGAAAATGATAAGGGTGCCCATACTTATGCACCTGTCAAATTTTGTTTGAATGCAGATTGCACATTTTCTGTTAGTACAATAAACCTCATTTCAAGGCAGAAACATTACTGTGTCCAACAGTTATTACATATATCAAACTGAAATAGCTGTTGCAAAAACACCAATTTTTATAAAACATTAAGCTTAAGATTAATAGGGGTGCCCAAACTTTTTCATATAAATGTATCTGTTTAAAAGAGTCTGGTGTAGGCCAGCTAACTACAACTCTGGCTTTCCTCTTCCACAGTTCAAATCTGAGTGTAATCCACCTTTTTGCATAAGAAAAAACATTTTGAGTGTCTCGCTGACTGCTCAGACACAAATATATCTGTTTAAAAGAGTCTGGTGTAGGCCAGTTAACTACAAGTCTGGTTTTCCTCTTCCACGTTTCAAATCTGGGTGTAATCCACCTTTTTGCATAAAAGAAAACATTCTGAGTGTCTCGCTGACTGTTCAGACACAAATATATCTGTTTTAAAGATTCTGGTGTAGGCCAGATAACTAGAACTTTGGTTTTCCTCTTCCACGGTTCATATCTCTGTATTATCCACTTTTTTGCCTTTTTTCAATAAAAAAAAACATTTTGAGTGTCTTGCTGACTGTTCAGACGCAAATATATCTGTCTCAAAGAGTCTGGTGTAGGCCAGATAACTAGAATTGTGGTTTTGCAGTTCCATGGTTCAAATCTCTGTATTTTCCACTTTTTTGCCTTTTTTCCATAAAAAAACATTTTCAGTGTCTCGCTGACTGTTCAGACACAAATTTATCTGTTTAAAAGATTCTGGAGTAGGCCAGATATCTAGAACTATGGTTTTCCTCTTCCACGGTTCAAATCTGGGTGTAATCCACCTTTTTGCATAAAAAAAACATTTTGAGTGTCTCGCTGACTGTACAGAAATAAATATATCTGTTTAAAAGAGTGTGGTGTAAGCCAGATAACTAAAACTTTGGCTTTTCTCTTCCACGGTTCAAATCTTTGCATTATCCACTTTTTTGCCTTTTTTCAATGCAAAAAATATTTTGAGTGTCTTGCTGACTGTTCAGACAAAAATATATCTGTATAAATGAGTCTGGTGTAGGCCAGATAACTAGAATTGTGGTTTTGCAGATCCATGGTTCAAATCTCTGTATTATCCAGTTTTTTGCATTTTTTCTATAAAAAAAAACATTTTGAGTGTCTCTCTGACTGTTCAGACACAAATATATCTGTTTAAAAGAGTCTGTTGTAGGCCAGATAACTACAACTCTGGTTTTCCTCTTCCACAGTTCAAATCTAGGTGTAATGCTCCTTTTTGCATACAAAAAAACACTTTGAGTGTCTCGCTGACTGTTCAGAAACAATTATATCTGTTTAAAAGAGTGTGGTGTAAGCCAGATAACTAGAACTTTGGTTTTCCTCTTCCACGGTTAAAATCTCTGTATTATCCACTTTTTTGTCTTTTTTCAATAAAAAAAAACATTTTGAGTGTCTTGCTGACTGTTCAGACACAAATATATCTGTATAAAAGAGTCTGGTGTAGGCCAGATAACTAGAATTGTGGTTTTGCAGTTCCATGGTTCAAATCTCTGTATTATCCACTTTTTTGCATTTTTTCCATAAAAAAACATTTTGAGTGTCTCGCTGACTGTTCAGACACAAATAAATCTGTTTAAAAGAGTCTGGTGTAGGCCAGGTAACTAGAACTGTGGTTTTCCTCTTCCACGGTTCAAATCTGGGTGTAATCCACCTTTTTGCATAAAAAAAAAACATTTTGAGTGTCTCGCTGACTGTTCAGACACAAATATATCTGTTTAAAAGAATGTGGTGTAGGCCAGATAACTAAAACTGTGGTTTTCCTCTTCCACGGTTCAAATCTGGTTGTTTTCCACCTTTTTGCATAAAAAAAACATTTTGAGTGTCTCGCTGACTGTTCAGACACAAATGTATCTGCTTAAAATGGTCTGGTGTAGGCCAGATAACTACAACTGTGGTTTTCCTCTTCCACGATTCAAATCTCTGCATTATCCACTGTTTTGCCTTTTTTTCAATAAAAAAAAAACATTTTGAGTGTCTCACTGACTGTTCAGACACAAATATATCTGTTTAAAAGATTCTGGTGTAGGCCAGATAACTAGAACTTTGGTTTTTCTCTTCCACGGTTCATATCTCTGTATTATCCACTTTTTTGCCTTTTTTCAATAAAAAAAAACATTTTGAGTGTCTTGCTGACTGTTCAGATGCACATATATCTGTCTCAAAGAGTCTGGTGTAGGCCAGATAACTAGAATTGTGGTTTTGCAGTTCCATGGTTCAAATCTCTGTATTTTCCACTTTTTTGCCTTTTTTCCATAAAAAAACATTTTCAGTGTCTCGCTGACTGTTCAGACACAAATTTATCTGTTTAAAAGATTCTGGTGTAGGCCAGATATCTAGAACTATCGTTTTCCTCTTCCACGGTTCAAATCTGGGTGTAATCCACCTTTTTGCATAAAAAAAACATTTTGAGTGTCTCACTGACTGTTCAGACACAAATATGTCTTCTTAAAATAATCTGGTGTAGGCCAGATAACTAGAACTGTGGTTTTCCTCTTCCACAATACAAAACTCTGCATTATCCACTTTTTTGCCTTTTTTCAATAAAAAAAAAACATTTTGAGTGTCTCGCTGACAGTTCAGGCACAAATATATCTGTTTAAAAGACTCTAGTGTATGCCAAATAACTAGAACTGTGGTTTTCCTCTTCCACTGTTCAAATCTGGGTGTAATCCACCTTTTTGCATAAAAAAAACATTTTGAGTGTCTCGCTGACTGTTCAGACACAAATATGTCTTCTTAAAAGAATCTGGTGTAGGCCAGATAACTAGTACTGTGGTTTTGCAGTTCCATCGTTCAAATCTCTGTATTATCCACTTTTTGCCATTTTTCAATAAAAAAAAACATTTTGAGTGTCTCACTGACCGTTCAGACACAAATATACCTGTTTAAAAGATTCTGGTGTAGGCCAGATAACTAGGACTCTGGTTTTGCTGTTCCACGTTTCAAATCTCTGTATTATCCACTTTTTTGCCTTTTTTTCAAGAAAAAAAAAAACATTTTGAGTGTCTCACTGACTGGTCAGACACAAATATATCTGTTTAAAAGATTCTGGTGTAGGCCAGATAACTGGAACTGTGGTTTTCCTCTTCCACAGTTCAAATCTGGGTGTAATCCACCTTTTGCATAAAAAAAAACATTTTCAGTGTCTCTCTGACTGTTCAGACCCAAATATATCTGTTTAAAAGATTCTCGTGTAGGCCAGATAACTAGAACTGTGGTTTTCCTCTTCCACAATTCAAATCTCTGTATTATCCACTTTTTTGACTGTTTTCAATAAAATAAAAAACATTTTGAGTGTCTTACTGACTGTTCAGACACAAATATATCTGTTTAAAAAGTCTAGTGTAGGCTAGATAACTAGAATTGAGGTTTTACAGTTCCATGGTTAAAATCTCTGTATTATCCACTTTTTTGCCTTTTTTCAAAAAAAAAAAACATTTTGAGTGTCTCGCTGACTGTACAGACACAAATATATCTGTTTAAAAGATTCTGATATAGGACAGATAACTAGGACTGTGGTTTTCCTCTTCCACGTTTCAAATCTGGGTGTAATCCACCTTTTTGCATAAAAAAAAACATTTTGAGTGTCTCGCTGACTGTTCAGAGACAAATATATCTGTTTAAAAGAGTCTGGTGTAGGCCAGATAACTAGAACTGTAGTTTTACTCTTCCACAGTTTAAATCTGGGTGTAATCCACCTTTTTGCGTAAAAAAAAAAAATTTGAGTGTCTCGCTGACTGTTAAGAAACAAATATATCTGTTTAAAAGAGTCTGGTGTAAGCCAGATAACTAGAACTGTGGATTTCCTCTTCCATGGTTCAAATCTCTGTATTATCCACTTTTTTGCCTTTCTTCAATAAAGAAAACATTTTGAGTGTCTCGCTGACTTTTCAGACACAAATATATCTGTTTAAAATAGTTTGGTGTAGGCCAGATAACAAGAAGAGTGGTTTTCCTTTCCAAGGTTCAAATCTGGGTGTAATCCACCTTTTTGGACAAAAAAAAACATTTTGAGTGTCTCATTGACTGTTCAGACACAAATGTATCTGTTTAAAAGATTCTGGTGTAGACCAGAAAACTACAACTGTGGTTTTCCTCTTCCACGGTTCAAATCTGGGTGTAATCCACCTTTTTGCATAAAAAAAACATTTAGAGTGTCTCGCTGACTGTTCAGACACAAATATATCTGTTTAAAAGAGTCTGGTGTAAGCCAGATAACTAGAACTGTGGTTTTCCTCTTCCACGGTTCAAATCTCTGTATTATCCACTTTTTTGACTTTTTTTCGATAAAAAAAACATTTTGAGAGTCTCGCTGACTGTTCAGACACAAATATATCTGTTTAAAAGAGTCTGGTGTAGGCCAGATAACTAGGACTGTGGTTTTCCTCTTCCATGGTTCAAATATGGGTGTAATACACCTTTTTGCATAAAAAAAAACATTTTGAGTGTCTCGCTGACTGTACCGACACAAATACATCTGTTTAAAAGAGTCTGGTGTAGGCCAAATAACTAGGACTGTGGTTTTCCTCTTCCATGGTTCAAATCTGGGTGTAATCCTCCTTTTTGCATAAAAAAAATATTTTGAGTGTCTCGCTGACTGTTCACACACAAATATATCTGCTTAAAAGAGTATGGTGTAGGCCAGATAATTAGAACTGTGGTTTTCCTTTTCGACAATTCAAATCTCTGTATTATCCACTTTTTTGCCTTTTTTCAATTACAAAATGCATTTTAAGTGTCTCACTGACTGTTCAGACACAAATATATCTTATTAAAACATTCTGGTGTAGGCCAGATAACTAGAACTGTTGTTTTCCTCTTCCACGGTTCAAATCTCTGTATCATCCACTTTTTGACTTTTTTCAATAAAAAAAAACATTTTGAGTGTCTCGCTGACTGTTCAGACACAAATATATGTTTAAAAGATTCTCGTGTAGGCCATATAACTAGAACTGTGGTTTTGCAGTTCCACCGTTCAAATCTCTGTATTATCCACTTTTTTGCCTTTTTTCATTATCAAAAACATTTTGAGTGTCTCACTGACTGTTCAGACACAAATATATCTGTTTAAAAGATTATGGTGTAGGCACGATAACTAGAAAAGTGGTTTTGCAGTTTCATGGTTCAAATCTCTGTATTATCCACTTTTGTGCCTTTTTTCCATAAAAAAACATTTTGAGTGTCTCGCTGACTGTTCAGACACAAATATATCTGTTTAAAAGACTCTAGTGAAGGCCTGATAACTAGAACTGTGGTTTTGCAGTTCCACGGTTCAAATCTCTGTATTATCCACTTTTTGACCTTTTTCAATAAAAAAAACATTTTGAGTGTCTCGCTGACTGTACAGACACAAATATATCTGTTTAAAAGACTCTAGTGAAGGCCTGATAACTAGAACTGTGGTTTTGCAGTTCCACGGTTCAAATCTCTGTATTATCCACTTTGTGACCTTTTTCAATAAAAAAAACATTTTGAGTGTTTCGCTGACTGTACAGACACAAATATATGTGTTTACAAGATTCTGATATAGGCCAGATAACTTGAACAGTGATTTTCCTCTTCCACGGTTCAAATCTGGGTGTAATCCACCTTTTTGCATGAAAAAAAAATTGGTTTTCCTCTTCCATGGTTCAAGTCTCTGTATTATCCACTTTTTTGCATGTTTTCAATAAAAATAAACATTTTGAGTGTCTAGCTGACTGTTCAGACACAAATATATCTGTTTAAAAGAGTCTGGTGTAGGCCACATACCTAGAATTGTGGTTTTGCCGTTCGATGGTTAATATCTCTGTATTATCCACTTTTTTGCCTTTTTTCCATTAAAAAAAAACATTTTGAGTGTCTTGCTGACTGTTCAGACACAAATATATCTGATTAAAAAACTCTGGTGTAGGCCAGATAACTAGAAATGTGGTTTTCCTCTTCCTCGGTTCAAATCTGGGTGTAATCCACCTTTTTGCATAAAAAAAACCATTTTGAGTGGCTCGCTGACTGTTCAGACACAAATATATCTGTTTAAAAGAGTCTAGTGTAAGCCAGATAATTAGAACTTTGGTTTTACTCTTCCACGGTTCAAATCTCTATATTATCCACTTTTTTGCCTGTTTTCAATAAAAAAAATCATTTTGAGTGTCTTGCTGACTGTTCAGACACAAATATATCTGTTTAAAAGAGTCTAGTGTAAGCCAGATAACTAGAACTTTGGTTTTCCTCTTCCACAGTACAAATCTCTGTATTATCCACTTTTTTGCCTTTTTTCAATAAAAAAAACATTTTGAGTGTCTTGCTGACTGTTCAGACACAAATATATCTGTTTAAAAGAGTCTAGTGTAGGCCAAATAACTAGAATTGTGGTTTTGCAGTTCCATGGTTCAAATCTCTGTATTATCCACTTTTTTGACTTTTTTCCATAAAAAAACATTTTGAGTGTCTCGCTGACTGTTCAGACACAAATATATCTGCTTAAAAGGGTCTGGTGTAGGCCAGATAACTAGAACTGCGGTTTTCCACTTCCACAATTCAAATCTCTGTATTATCCACTTTTTTGCCTTTTTTCAATAAAAAAAACATGTTGAGTGTCTCGCTGACTGTTCAGACACAAATATATCTGTTTAAAGATTCTGGTGTAGGCCAGAAACTAGAAATGTGGTTTTGCAGTTCCACGGTTGAAATCTCTGTATTATCCACTTTTTTGCCTTTTTTCAATAAAAAAAAACATTTTGAGTGTCTCACTGACTGTTCAGAAACAAATATATCTGTTTAAAAGAGTCTAGTGTAAGCCAGATAACTAGAACTTTGGTTTTCCTCTTCCACGGTACAAATCTCTGTATTATCCACTTTTTTGCCTTTTTTCCATAAAAAAACATTTTGAGTGTCTCGCTGACTGTTCAGACACAAATATATCTGCTTAAAAGATTCTGGTGTAGGCCATATAACTAGACATGTGGTTTTGCAGTTCCACGGTTCAAATCTCTGTATTATCCACTTTTTTGCCTTTTTTCAATAAAAAAAAACATTTTGAGTGTCTCGCTGACTGTTCAGACACAAATATATCTGTTTAAAAGATTGTGGTGTATGCCAGATAACTAGAACTGTGGTTTTCCTCTTCCACAGTTCAAATCTGGGTGTAATCCACCTTTTTGCATAAAAAAAAACATTTTGAGTGCCTCGCTAACTGTTCAGACACAAATATATCTGTTTAAAAGAGTCTAGTGTAAACCAGATAATTAGAACTTTGGTTTTACTCTTCCACGGTTCAAATCTCTGTAATATCCACTTTTTTGCCTGTTTTCAATAAAAAAAATCATTTTGAGTGTCTCGCTGACTGTTCAGACACAAATATATCTGGTTAAAAGACTGTGTTGTAGGCCATATAACTAGAACTGCGGTTTTACAGTCCCACGGTTCAAATCTCTGTATTATCTTCTTTTTTGCCTTTTTTCAATTACAAAATGCATTTTAAGTGTCTCACTGACTGTTCAGACACAAATATATCTTATTAAAACATTCTGGTGTAGGCCAGATAACTAGAGCTGTTGTTTTCCTCTTCCACGGTTCAAATCTCTGTATTATCCACTTCTTGCCTTTTTTCAATAAAAAAAAACATTTTGAGTGTCTCGCTGACTGTTCAGACACAAATATATCTGTTTAAAGATTCTGGTGTAGGCCAGATAACTAGAAATGTGGTTTTGAAGTTCCACCGTTCAAATCTCTGTATTATCCACTTTTTTGCCTTTTTTCAATAAAAAAAAACATTTTGAGTGTCTCACTGACTGTTCAGAAATAAATATATCTGTTTAAAAGAGTCTAATGTAAGCCAGATAACTAGAACTTTGGTTTTCCTCTTCCACGGTACAAATCTCTGTATTATCCACTTTTTTGCCTTTTTTCAATAAAAAAAAACATTTTGAGTGTCTCACTGACTGTTCAGAAACAAATATATCTGTTTAAAAGAGTCTAGTGTAAGCCAGATAACTAGAACTGTGGTTTTCCTCTTCCACAGATCAAATCTGGGTGTAATCCACCTTTTAGCATAAAAAAAAAAACATTTTGAGTGTCTCGCTGACTGTTCAGACCCAAATATATCTGTTTAAAAGAGTCTAGTGTAATCCAGATAATTAGAACTTTGGTTTTACTTTTCCACGGTTCAAATCTCTGTATTATCCACTTTTTTGCCTTTTTTTCAATAGAAAAAAACATTTTGAGTGTCTTCCTGACTTTTCAGAAACAAATATATCTGTTTAAAATAGTCTAGTGTAAGCCAGATAACTAGAAAATTGGTTTTCCTCTTCCACGGTACAAATCTCTGTATTATCCACTTTTTTGCCTTTTTTCCATAAAAAAACATTTTGAGTGTCTCGCTGACTGTTCAGACACAAATATATCTGCTTAAAAGATTCTGGTGTAGGCCAGATAACTAGAAATGTGGTTTTGCAGTTCCACGGTTCAAATCTCTGTATTATCCTCTTTTTTGCCTTTTTTCAATAAAAAAAAAACATTTTGAGTGTCTCGCTGACTGTTCAGACACAAATATATCTATTTAAAAGATTGTGGTGTATGCCAGATAACTAGAACTCTGGTTTTCCTCTTCCACAGTTCAAATCTGGGTGTAATCCACCTTTTTGCATAAAAAAAAACATTTTGAGTGCCTCGCTGACTGTTCAGACACAAATATATCTGTTTAAAAGAGTCTAGTGTAAGCCAGATAATTAGAACTTTGGTTTTACTCTTCCACGGTTCAAATCTCTGTATTATCCACTTTTTTGCCTTTTTTCCATAAAAAAACATTTTGAGTGTCTCGCTGACTGTTCAGACACAAATATATCTGCTTAAAAGATTCTGGTGTAGGCCAGATAACTAGAAATGTGGTTTTGCAGTTCCACGGTTCAAATCTCTGTATTATCCACTTTTTTGCCTTTTTTCATTAAAAAAAAACATTTTGAGTGTCTCGCTGACTGTTCAGACACAAATATATCTGTTTAAAAGATTCTGGTGTAGACCATATAACTAGAACTGTGGTTTTGCAGTTACACCATTCAAATCTCTGTATTATCCACTTTTTTGCCTTTTTTCATTATCAAAAAACATTTTGAATGTCTCACTGACTGTTCAGACACAAATATATCTGTTTAAAGGATTATGGTGTAGGCCCGATAACTAGAAAAGTGGTTTTGCAGTTCCATGGTTTAAATCTCTGTATTATCCACTTTTTTGCCTTTTTTCCATAAAAAAACATTTTGAGTGTCTCGCTGACTGTTCAGACACAAATAAAATCTGTTTCAAAGACTCTAGTGTAGGCCAGATAACTAGAACTGTGGTTTTGCAGTTCCACGGTTCAAATCTCTGTATTATCCACTTTTTGGCTTTTTTCAATAAAAAAAAACATTTTGAGTGTCTCACTGACTGCACAGACACAAATATATCTGTTTAAAAGATTCTGATGTAGACCAGATAACTAGAACTGTAATTTTCCTCTTCCACGGTTCAAATCTGGGTGTAATCCACCTTTTTGCATGAAAAAAAATTTGGTTTTCCTCTTCCATGGTTCAAGTCTCTGTATTATCCACTTTTTTGACTGTTTTCAATAAAAAAAAACATTTTGAGTGTCTAGCTGACTGTTCAGACACAAATATATATGTTTAAAAGAGTCTGGTGTAGGCCACATAGCTAGAATTGTGGTTTTGCCGTTCCATGGTTAAAATCTCTGTATTATCCACTTTTTTGCCTTTTTTCCATAAAAAAAAACATTTTGAGTGTCTTGCTGACTGTTCAGACACAAATATATCTGATCAAAAAACTCTGGTGTAGGCCACATAACTAGAACTGTGGTTTTCCTCTTCCTCGGTTCAAATCTGGGTGTAATCCACCTTTTTGCATAAAAAAAAACACATTTTGAGTGTCTCGCTGACTGTTCAGACACAAACATATCTGTTTAAAAGAGTCTGGTGTAGGCCAGATAGCTACAACTCTGGTTTTCCTCTTCCACGGTTCAAATCTGGGTGTAATCCACCTTTTTGCATAAAAAAAAACATTTTGAGTGTCTCGCTGACTGTTCAGATACAAATATATCTGTTTAAAATAGTCAGGTGTAGGCCAGATAACTAGAATTGAGGTTTTGCAGTTCCATGGTTCAAATCTCTGTATTATCCACTTTTTTGCATTTTTTCCATAAAAAAAACATTTTGAGTGTCTCGCTGACTGTTCATGCACAAATATATCTGTTTAAAAGAGTCTGGTGTAGGCCAGATAACTAGAAATGTGGATTTCCTCTTCCACGGTTCAAATCTGGGTGTAATCCTCCTTTTTGCATAAAAAAAGACACTGTGAGTGTCTCGCTGACTGTTCAGACACAAATATATCTGTTTAAAGATTCTGGTGTAGGCCAGATAACTAGAAATGTGGTTTTGCAGTTCCACGGTTAAAATCTCTGGATTATCCACTTTTTTGCCTTTTTTCAATAAAAAAAAACATTTTGAGTGTCTCGCTGACTGTTCAGACACAAAAAAATCAAATTAAAAGACTCTGGTGTAGGCCAGATAACTAGAACTGTTATTTTCCTCTTCCTCGGTTCAAATCTGGGTTCCACCTTTTTGCATAAAAAAATGTTTTTAAGTGTCTTGCTGACTGTTCAGACACAAATATATCTGTTTAAAATAGTCAGTTGTAGGACAGATAACTAGGACTGTGGCTTTGCAGTTACACGGTTCAAATCTCTGTATTATCCACTTTTTTACCTTTTTTCAATAAAAAAATAACATTTTGATGTCTCGCTGAAAGTTCAGACACAAATTTATCTGTTTAAAAGAGTCTGAAGTAGGCCAGATAACTACAACTGTGGTTCTCCTCTTCCATGGTTCAAATCTGGGTGTAATCCACCTTTTTGCATAAAGAAAAACATTTTGAGTGTCTTGCAGACTGTTCAGGCACAAATATATATGTTTAAAATAGTCTGGTGTAGGACAGATAACTAGAATTGTGGTTTTGCAGTTCCAAGGTTCAAATCTCTGTATTATCCACTTTTTTGCCTTTTTTCAATAAAAAAAACATTTTGAGTGTTTTGCTGACTGTTCAGACACAAATATATCTGTTTAAAAGTGTCTGGTGTAGGCCAGATAACTAGAACTGTGGTTTTCCTCTTCCACGGTTCAAATCTGGGTGTAATCCTCCTTTTTGCATAAAAAAAACCATTTTGAGTATCTCGCTGACTGTTCATACACAAATATATCTATTTAAAAGATTCTGGTGTAGGCCAGATAACTAGAACTGTGGTTTTCCTCTTCCACGTTTCAAATCTCTGTATTATCCACTTTTTTGCCTTTTTTTCAATAGAAAAAAACGTTTTGAGTGTCTCGCTGACTGTTCAGAAACAAATATATCTGTTTAAAAGAGTCTAGTGTAAGCCAGATAACTAGAACTTTGGTTTTCCTCTTCCACTGTACAAATCTCTGTATTATCCACTTTTTTGCCTTTTTTCAATAAAAAAAAACATTTTGAGTGTCTTGCTGACTGTTCAGACAAAAATATGTCTGTTTAAAAGAGTCTAGTGTGGGCCAGATAACTAGAATTGTGGTTTTGCAGTTCCATGGTTCAAATCTCTGTATTATCCACTTTTATGCCTTTTTTCCATAAAAAAACATTTTGAGTGTCTCGCTGACTGTTCAGACACAAATATATCTGCTTAAAAGGGTCTGGTGTAGGCCAGATAACTAGAACTGTGGTATTCCTCTTCCACAATTCAAATCTCTGTATTATCCACTTTTTTGCCTTTTTTTCAATAAAAAAAAACATTTTGAGTGTCTCGCTGACTGTTCAGACACAAATATATCTGTTTAAAGATTCTGGTGTAGGCCAGATAACTAGAAATGTGGTTTTGCAGTTCCACAGTTCAAATCTCTGTATTATCCACTTTTTTGCCTTTTTCCAATAAAAAAAAACATTTTAAGTTTCTCGCTGACTGTTCAGACACAAATATATCTGTTTAAAAGATTCTGGTGTAGGCCAGATAACTAGAACTGTGGTTTTCCTCTTCCACAGTTCAAATCTGGGTTTAATCCACCTTTTTGCATAAAAAAAACATTTTGAGTGTCTCGCTGACTGTTCAGACACAAATATATCTGTTTAAAAGAGTCTAGTGTAAGCCAGATAATTAGAACTTTGGTTTTACTCTTCCACGGTTCAAATCTCTGTATTATCCACTTTTTTGCCTGGTTTCAATAAAAAAAATCATTTTGAGTGTCTCGCTGACTGTTCAGACACAAATATATCTGTTTAAAGACTTTGTTGTAGGCCATATAACTAGAACTGTGGTTTTACAGTCCCACGGTTCAAATCTCTGTATTATCCACTTTTTTGCCTTTTTTCAATTACAAAATGCATTTTAAGTGTCTCGCTGACTGTTCATGCACAAATATATCTGTTTAAAAGAGTCTGGTGTAGGCCAGATAACTAGAAATGTGGATTTCCTCTTCCACGGTTCAAATCTGGGTGTAATCCACCTTTTTTCATAAAAAAAGACATTGTGAGTGTCTCGCTGACTGTTCAGACACAAATATATCTGCTTAAAAGGGTCTGGTGTAGGCCAGATAACTAGAACTGTGGTTTTCCACTCCCACAATTCAAATCTCTGTATTATCCACTTTTTTGCCTTTTTTTCAATAAAAAAAAACATTTTGAGTGTCTCGCTGACTGTTCAGACACAAATATATCTGTTTAAAGATTCTGGTGTAGGCCAGATAACTAGAAATGTGGTTTTCCACTTCCACAATTCAAATCTCTGTATTATCCACTTTTTTGCCTTTTTTTTCAATAAAAAAAAACATTTTGAGTGTCTTGCTGACTGTTCAGACACAAATATATCTGTTTAAAAGAGTCTGGTGTAGGCCAGATAACTAGAACTGTGGTTTTCCTCTTCCACGGTTCAAATCTGGGTGTAATCCACCTTTTTGCATAAAAAAAAACATTTTGAGTGTCTCGCTGACTGTTCAGACACAAATATATCTGTTTAAAAGAGTCTAGTGTAAGCCACATAATTAGAACTTTGATTTTACTCTTCCACGGTTAAAATCTCTGTATTATCCACTTTTTTGCCTGTTTTCAATAAAAAAAAATCATTTTGAGTGTCTTGCTGACTGTTCAGACACAAATATATCTGTTTAAAAAGTCTGGTGTAGGCCAGATAACTAGAATTGTGGTTTTACAGTTCCATGGTTAAAATCTCTGTATAATCCACTTTTTTGCCTATTTTCCAAAAAAAAAAGCATTTTGAGTGTCTCGCTGACTGTTCAGACACAAAAAAATCAAATTAAAAGACTCTGGTGTAGGCCAGATAACTAGAACTGTTGTTTTCCTCTTCCTCGGTTCAAATCTGGGTGTAATCTACCTTTTTGCATAAAAAAAAACATTTTAAGTGTCTCGCTGACTGTTCAGACACAAATATATCTGTTTAAAAGAGTCTGGTGTAGTCCAGATAACTAGAACTGTGGATTTCCTCTTCAACGGTTCACATCTGAGTGTAATCCACCTTTTTGCATAAAAAAAGACATTGTGAGTGTCTCGCTGACTGTTCAGACACAAATATATCTGCTTAAAAGGGTCTGTTGTAGGCCAGATAACTAGAACTGTGGTTTTCCACTTCCACAATTCAAATCTCTGTATTATCCACTTTTTTGCCTTTTTTTCAATAAAAAAAAACATTTTGAGTGTCTCGCTGACTGTTCAGACACAAATATATCTGTTTAAAAGATTATGGTGTAGGCCAGATAACTAGAACTGTGGTTTTCCTCTTCCACAGTTCAAATCTGGGTGTAATCCACCTTTTTGCATAAAAAAAACATTTTGAGTGTCTCGCTGACTGTTCAGACACAAATATATCTGCTTAAAAGAGTCTAGTGTAAGCCAGATAATTAGAACTTTGATTTTACTCTTCCACGGTTCAAATTTCTGTATTATCCACTTTTTTGCCTGTATTCAATAAAAAAAATCATTTTGAGTGTCTTGCTGACTGTTTAGACACAAATATATCTGTTTAAAAAGTCTGGTGTAGGCCAGATAACTAGAATTGTGGTTTTACAGTTCCATGGTTAAAATCTCTGTATAATCCACTTTTTTGCCTATTTTCCAAAAAAAAAAGCATTTTGAGTGTCTCGCTGACTGTTCAGACACAAGAAAATCAAATTAAAAGACTCTGGTGTAGGCCAGATAACTAGAACTGTTGTTTTCCTCTTCCTCGGTTCAAATCTGGGTGTAATCTACCTTTTTGCATAAAAAAAAACATTTTAAGTGTCTCGGTGACTGTTCAGACACAAATTTATCTGTTTAAAATAGTCAGGTGTAGGCCAGATAACTATGACTGTGGCTTTGCAGTTACACGGTTCAAATCTCTGTATTATCCACTTTTTTGCCTTTTTTCAATAAAAAAATAACATCTTGAGTGTCTCGCTGACTGTTCAGACACAAATTTATCTGTTTAAAAGAGTCTGGTGTAGGCCAGATAACTACAACTGTGGTTTTCCTCTTCCACGGTTCAAATCTGGGTGTAATCCACCTTTTTGCATAAAAAACATTTTGAGTGTCTTGCTGACTGTTCAGACACAAATATATCTGTTTAAAACAGACTGGTGTAGGACAGATAATTAGAATTGTGGTTTTGCAGTTCCAAGGTTCAAATCTCTGTATTATCCACTTTTTTGCCTTTTTTCAATAAAAAAACATTTTGAGTGTCTTGCTGACTGTTCAGACACAAATATATTTGTTTAAAAGAGTCTGGTGTAGGCCAGATAACTAGAACTGTGGTTTTCCTCTTCCACAGTTAAAATCTGGGTGTAATCCATCTTTTTGCATAAAAAAAACATTTTGAGTGTCTCGCTGACTGTTCAGACACAAATATATCTGCTTAAAGATTCTGGTGTAGGCCAGATAACTAGAAATGTGGTTTTGCAGTTCCACAGTTCAAATCTCTGTATTATCCACTTTTTTGCCTTTTTTCAATAAAAAAAAAACATTTTGAGTGTCTCGCTGACGGTTCAGACACAAATATATCTGTTTAAAAGATTATGGTGTAGGCCAGATAACTAGAACTGTGGTTTTCCTCTTCCACAGTTCAAATCTGGGTGTAATCCACCTTTTTGCATAAAAAAAAACATTTTGAGTGTCTCGCTGACTGTTCAGACACAAATATATCTGTTTAAAAGAGTCTAGTGTAAGCCAGATAATTAGAACTTTGATTTTACTCTTCCACGGTTCAAATCTCTGTATTATCCACTTTTTTGCCTGTTTTCAATAAAAAAAAATCATTTTGAGTGTCTTGCTGACTGTTCAGACACAAATATATCTGTTTAAAAAGTCTGGTGTAGGCCAGATAACTAGAATTGTGGTTTTACAGTTCCATGGTTAAAATCTCTGTATTATCCACTTTTTTGCCTTTTTTCCAAAAAAAAAAGCATTTTGAGTGTCTCGCTGACTGTTCAGACACAAAAAAATCAAATTAAAAGACTCTGGTGTAGGCCAGATAACTAAAACTGTTGTTTTCCTCTTCCTCGGTTCAAATCTGGGTGTAATCTACCTTTTTGCATAAAAATAAAACATTTTAAGTGTCTCGCTGACTGTTCAGACACAAATATATCTGTTTAAAATAGTCAGGTGTAGGCCAGATAACTAGGACTGTGGCTTTGCAGTTACGCAGTTCAAATCTCTGTATTATCCACTTTTTTGCCTTTTTTCAATAAAAAAATAACATCTTGAGTGTCTCGCTGACTGTTCAGACACAAATATATCTGTTTAAAAGAGTCTGGTGTAGGCCAGATAACTACAACTGTGGTTTTCCTCTTCCACGGTTCAAATCTGGGTGTAATCCACCTTTTTGCATAAAAAAAACATTTTGAGTATCTAGCTGACGGTTCAGACACAAATATATCTATTTAAAAGATTCTGGTGTAGGCCAGATAAGTAGAACTGTGGTTTTCCTCTTCCACGGTTCAAATCTGGGTCTAATCCACCTTTTTACATAAAAAAAACATTTTGAGTGTCTCGCTGACTGTTCAGACACAAATATATCTGTTTAAAAGATTCTGGTGTAGGCCAGATAACTAGAACTGTGGTTTTCCTCTTCCACGGTTCAAATCTCTGTATTATCCACTTTTTTGACTTTTTTCATAAAAAAAAACATTTTAAATGTCCCGCTGACTGTTCAGACACAAATTTATCTGTTTAAAAGAGTCTGGTGTAGGCCAGATAACTAGAACTGTGGTTTTCCTCTTCCACGGTTCAAATCTGGGTGTAATTCACCTTTTTGCATAAAAAAAACATTTTGAGTGTCTCGCTGACTGTTCAGAAACAAATATATCTGTTTAAAAGAGTCTAGTGTAAGCAAGATAACTAAAACTTTGGTTTTCCTCTTCCACGGTACAAATCTCTGCATTATTCACTTTTTTGCCTTTTTTCAATAAAAAAACATTTTGAGTGTCTTGCTGACTGTTCAGACACAAATATATCTGTTTAAAAGAATCTAGTGTAGGCCAGATAACTAGAATTGTGGTTTTGCAGTTCCATGGTTCAAATCTCAGTATTATCCACTTTTTTGCCTTTTTTCCATAAAAAAACATTTTGAGTGTCTCGCTGACTGTTCAGACACAAATACATCTGTTTAAAAGAGTATGGTGTAGGCCATATAATTAGAACTGTGGATTTCCTCTTCCACAGTACAAGTCTGGGTGTAATCCACCTTTTTGCATAAAAAAAAAACATTTTGAGTGTCTCGCTGACTGTTTAGACACAAATATATCTGTTTAATAGATTCTGGTGTAGGCCAGATAACTAGAACTGTGGTTTTCTTCTTCCACTGTTTAAATCTGGGTGTAATCCACGTTTTTGCATTAAAAAAACATTTTCAGTGTCTCGATGACTGTTCAGACACAAATATATCTGCTTTGAAGAGTCTGGTGTAGGCCAGATAACTAGAACTGTGGTTTTCCCCTTCCACAATTCAAATCTCTGTATTATCCACTTTTTTGCCTTTTTTTCAATAAAAAAAAACATTTTGAGTGTCTTGCTGACTGTTCAGACACAAATATATCTGTTTAAAAGAGACTGGTGTAGGACAGATAAATAGAATTGTGGTTTTGCAGTTCCAAGGTTCAAATCTCTGTATTATCCACTTTTTTGCCTTTTTTCAATAAAAAAACATTTTGAGTGTCTTGCTGACTGTTCAGACACAAATATATTTGTTTAAAAGAGTCTGGTGTAGGCCAGATAACTAGGACTGTGGTTTTCCTCTTCCACAGTTCAAATCTGGGTGTAATCCACCTTTTTGCATAAAAAAAAACATTTTGAGTGTCTCGCTGACTGTTCAGACACAAATATATCTGTTTAAAAGAGTCTAGTGTAAGCCAGATAATTAGAACTTTGATTTTCCTCTTTCATGGTTCAAATCTCTGTATTATCCACTTTTTTGCCTGTTTTCAATAAAAAAAATCATTTTGAGTGTCTTGCTGACTGTTCAGACACAAATATATCTGTTTAAAAAGTCTGGTGTAGGCCAGATAACTAGAATTGTGGTTTTACAGTTCCATGGTTAAAATCTCTGTATTATGCACTTTTTTGCCTATTTTCCAAAAAAAAGCATTTTGAGTGTCTCGCTGACTGTTCAGACACAAAAAAATCAAATTAAAAGACTCTGGTGTAGGCCAGATAACTAGAACTGTTGTTTTCCTCTTCCTCGGTTCAAATCTGGGTGTAATCTACCTTTTTGCATAAAAAAAAACATTTTATGTGTCTCGCTGACTGTTCAGACACAAATATATCTGTTTAAAATAGTCAGGTGTAGGCCAGATAACTAGGACTGTGGCTTTGCAGTTACATGGTTCAAATCTCTGTATTATCCACTTTTTTGCCTTTTTTCAATAATTAAAAACATTTTGAGTGTCTCGCTGACTGTTCAGACACAAATATATCTGTTTAAAAGATTATGGTGTAGGCCAGATAACTAGAACTGTGGTTTTCCTCTTCCACAGTTCAAATCTGGGTGTAATCCACCTTTTTGCATAAAAAAAAACATTTTGAGTGTCTCGCTGACTGTTCAGACACAAATATATCTGTTTAAAAGAGTCTAGTGTAAGCCAGATAATTAGAACTTTGATTTTACTCTTCCACCGTTCAAATCTCTGTATTATCCACTTTTTTGCCTGTTTTCAATAAAAAAATCATTTTGAGTGTCTTGCTGACTGTTCAGACAAAAATATATTTGTTTAAAAAGTCTGGTGTAGGCCAGATAACTACAACTGTGGTTTTCCTCTTCCACGGTTCAAATCTGGGTGTAATACACCTTTTTGCATAAAAAAAAACATTTTGAGTATCTCGCTGATGGTTCAGACACAAATATATCTATTTAAAAGATTCTGGTGTAGGCCAGATAAGTAGAACTGTGGTTTTCCTCTTCCACGGTTCAAATCTGGGTCTAATCCACCTTTTTACATAAAAAAAACATTTTAAGTGTCTCGCTGACTGTTCAGTAGTGTTGAGCCACCCCCGTAGTGTTCGGGTTCGGTTCGTCGAACACCGGGATGTTCGAGGAACTGTTCGTCGAACACCTTAGAACACCGTCGAACACCGTTAAAACCAATGGCAGGCAAACAAAAACACATAGAAACACATAGAAAACACCTTCAAAGGTGTCCAAAAGCTGACAAACTGCTCAGAAGACGCTTTCTTTAAAAAAGCCGGCCGGCAATTCAGCAGCGGCATACACCGGTACCCGACAATTTAGACAAGAAGGAATAGAGCCTCACACATAGATTAGATAGATAGAAACATGTCAGTCACATATATATGAAGTACAGTGACAGTGTTGCTTACTGTACTTGTCATTTAGTGTAAAGGATTTATTAAAAAATATAATAGTGTTTTCATGCACTGTCTCTTTAAAAAAGCCGGCCGGCAATTCAGCATCTGTACCCGACAATTTATAACAGACAGAATAGAGCTTCACACATAGATTAGATAGATAGAAACATGTCAGTCACATATATATGAAGTACAGTGACAATGTTGCTTACTGTACTTGTCATTTAGTGTAAAGGATTTATTAAAAAAAATAATAGTGTTTTCATGCACCGTCTCTTTAAAAAAGCCGGCCGGCAATTCAGCATCTGTACCCGACAATTTATAACAGACAGAATAGAGCTTCACACATAGATTAGATAGATAGAAACATGTCAGTCACATATATATGAAGTACAGTGATAGTGTTGGTTACTGTACTTGTCATTTAGTATTAAAATAAAGGATTTATTATTAAAAAAAATTGGCGTGGGGTTCCCCTTAATTTTAGTCTCTAGCGGAGGTTAAGCAGACAGCTGGGGCAGATGTTTGAAGCCTGGGAAGGGGGTAATACCCACGGAGCTTCCCAGGCTACTAATATGAGCCCCCAGCTGAATACATAGCCTTTACTAGCTATTAAAATGGGGGACCCCCCAAAAAAAATGACGTGGGGTCCCCCCTAATTTAATAGCTAGCAAAGGCTAGGCAGACAGCTGGGGGCTGATATTAATAGCCCAGGAAGGGAGCCATGAATATTGGCCCCCTCCCAGGCTAGAAACACCAGCCGTCAGCCGCCCCAGAAATGGCGCATTCATAGGATGCGCCAATTCTGGCACTTAGCCTCGCTCTTCCACGCTGCCCTGTAGCGGTGGCAGGGGGTAATAGGGCTGGGGTTGATGTCAGCTTATAATGCCAGCTGACATCAAGCCCAGGTTAGTAATGGAGAGGCGTCTATAAGACACCCCCATTACTAACCCCATAGTCAAAGTTAAAAGAAAACACAAACACCCAGAATAAAGTCCTTTAATTGAAATAAAGACACAATCCTTTATTGTTCTAAATTAAACCATACTTACCATCACGCCCATTCCAGCTGAAGCCAACGATCTCCTGCAATAAAAGAAAAATAATAAAGCAACATCATCCTTACCTTTCCATGGTTCCCACGACAGCTTCAGCTCTGCTACATCGAGATGACAGGCTGGACCGCAGCAGAACGCTGCCATCCAGCCTGTCATCCCGCAGACACTGAGAAGCGCAGGCTTGCTTGCGCTCTGCAGTGTCTGGCTGTGACGGCATAAAGATGAGACGAGTTCATGTCCAATGAACTCGGCGCACCTCATGCACGTCACTGACAGCGTGGGAAAATTCTCACGCTGAAGCGCTGAGTGCAGGAGAATTCTCCCACGCTGTCAGTGACGTGCATAAGGTGAGCTCATGTCCAATGAACTCAGCTCACCTCCTGCACGTCACTGACAGCATGGGAGAATTCTCCTGCACTCAGCGCTTCAGCGTGAGAATTCTCCCACGCTGAAGCGCTGAGTGCAGGAGAATTTTCCCACGCTGTCAGTGACGTGCATAAGGTGAGCTCATGTCCAATGAACTCAGCTCACCTCCTGCACGTCACTGACAGCGTGGAAGAATTCTCCTGCACTCAGCGCTTCAGTGTGAGAATTCTCCCACGCTGAAGCGCTGAGTGCAGGAGAATTTTCCCACGCTGTCAGTGACGTGCATGAGGTGAGCCGAGTTCATTGGACATTAACTCGGCTCATCTGGATGCCCTCACAGAGAGACACTGTGGAGCGCAAGCAAGCCTGCGCTTCTCAGTGTCTGCGGGATGACAGGCTGGATGGCAGCGTTCTGCTGCGGTCCAGCCTGTCATCTCGATGTAGCAGAGCTGAAGCTGTCATGGGAACCATGGAAAGGTAAGGATGATGTTGCTTTATTATTTTTCTTTTATTTCAGGAGATCGTTGGCTTCAGCTGGAATGGGCGTGACGGTAAGTATGGTTTAATTTAGAACAATAAAGAATTGTGTGTTTATTTCAATTAAAGGACTTTTTTCTGGGTGTTGTGTTTTTTTTTAAATACTTTACTAGAAATTCATGGTGGTCATGTCTAATATTGGCGTGACCCCATGAATTTTGGGCTTAGGGCCAGCTGATAATGCCAAGCTGGCCCTAACCCCTTTATTACCCAGTGAGCCACCGCATCAGGGCCCTGGATGAGTTGGGTACAGCGCCAGAAGATGGCGCTTCTATGAACGCGCCATTTTCCGGGGTGGCTGTGGACTGCAATTTGCAGCGGGGGTGGCCCAGAAAGCTTGGGCCTCCCTGTGCTGCGGATTGCAGCCCCCAGCTGCATAGTTGTACCTGGCTGGACACAAAAACAGGGCGAAGCCCCACGTCAATTTTCTTTAAATTATTTCATGAAATAATTAAGAAAAAAAGGGCTTCCCTATATTGTTGTGTCCGGCCAGGTACAAATAGGCAGCTGGTCGTTGGGGGCAGCCCGTTCCTGCCTGCTGCACCTGACTGGACACAAATATAGTGCGAAGCCCCACGTCAATTTTTTTAAAATTATTTAATGAATTTCCTGAAATAATTTAAAAAAAATTGAAGTGGGGTTTCACACTATATTTGTGTCCAGCCAGGTACAGCAGGCAGGAATTGGCTGCCCCCAACCACCAGCTGCCTATTTGTACCTGGCCGGACACAACAATATAGGGAAGGCCTTTTTTTCTTAATTATTTCATGAATTTCATGAAATAATTAAAAAAAATTGAAGTGGGGCTTCGCACTATATTTGTGTCCAGCCAGGTACAGCAGGCAGGAACGGGCTGCCCCCAACCACCAGCTGACTATTTGTACCTGGCCGGACACAACAATATAGGGAAGGCCTTTTTTTCTTAATTATTTCATGAATTTCATGAAATAATTAAAAAAAAAATACGTGGGGCTTCGCCCTATTTTTGTGTCCAGCCAGGTACAACTAGGCAGCTGGGGGCTGGAATCTGCAGCGCAGGGAGGCCCAAGCTTTCTGGGCCCCCCCGCTGCAAATTGCAGTCCGCAGCCACCCCGGAAAATGGCGCGTTCATAGAAGCGCCATCTTCTGGCGCTGTACCCAACTCATCCAGGGCCCTGGTGCGGTGGCTCACTGGGTAATAAAGGGGTTAGGGCCAGCTTGGTATTATCAGCTGGCCCCAAGCCCAAAATTCATGGGGTCACGCCAGTATTAGACATGACCGCCATGAATTTCTAGTAAAGTATTTAAAAAAACACAACACCCAGAATAAAGTCCTTTAATTGAAATAAACACACAATTCTTTATTGCTCTAAATTAAACTATACTTACCATCACGCCCATTCCAGCTGAAGCCAACGATCTCCTGCAATAAAAGAAAAATAATAAACCAACCTCATCCTTACCTTTCCATGGTTCCCACGACAGCTTCAGCTCTGCTACATCGAGATGACAGGCTGGACCGCAGCAGAATGCTGCCATCCAGCCTGTCATGCCGCAGACACTGAGAAGAGCAGGCATGCTTGCGCTCCTCAGTGTCTCGCTGTGACGGCATCCAGATGAGCCGAGGTCATGTCCAATGAACTCGGCTCACCTCATGCACCTCACTGGAAAATTCTCCTGCACTCAGCGCTTCAGCGTGAGAATTCTCCCACGCTGTAAGTGACGTGCATGAGGTGAGCCGAGTTCATTGGACATGACCTCGGCTCATCTTTATGCCGTCACAGAGAGACAATGTGGAGCGCAAGCAAGCCTGCTCTTCTCAGTGTCTGCGGGATGACAGGCTGGATGGCGGCGTTCTGCTGCGGTCCAGCCTGTCATCTCGATGTAGCAGAGCTGAAGCTGTCGTGGGAACCATGGAAAGGTAAGGATGAGGTTGCTTTATTATTTTATTTTTATTACAGGAGATCGTTGGCTTCAGCTGGAATGGGCGTGACGGTAAGTATGGTTTAATTTAGAACAATAAAGAATTGTGTCTTTATTTCAATTAAAGGACTTTATTCTGGGTGTTTGTGTTTTTTTTAACTTTGACTATGGGGTTAGTAATGGGGGTGTCTTATAGACGCCTCTCCATTACTAACCTGGGCTTGATGTCAGCTGGCATTATAAGCTGACATCAACCCCAGCCCTATTACCCCCTGCCACCGCACCAGGGCAGCGTGGAAGAGCGAGGCTAAGTGCCAGAATTGGCGCATCCTATGAATGCGCCATTTCTGGGGCGGCTGACAGCTGGTGTTTCTAGCCTGGGAGGGGGCCAATATTCATGGCTCCCTTCCTGGGCTATTAATATCAGCCCCCAGCTGTCTGCCTAGCCTTTGCTAGCTATTAAATTAGGGGGGACCCCACATCATTTTTTGGGGGGGGTCCCCCATTTTAATAGCTAGTAAAGGCTATGTATTCAGCTGGGGGCTGATATTAGTAGCCTGGGAAGCTCCGTGGGTATTACCCCCTTCCCAGGCTTCAAACATCTGCCCCAGCTGTCTGCTTAACCTCCGCTAGAGCCTAAAATTAAGGGGAACCCCACGCCAATTTTTTTAATAATAAATCCTTTATTTTAATACTAAATGACAAGTACAGTAACCAACACTATCACTGTACTTCATATATATGTGACTGACATGTTTCTATCTATCTAATCTATGTGTGAAGCTCTATTCTGTCTGTTATAAATTGTCGGGTACAGATGCTGAATTGCCGGCCGGCTTTCTTAAAGAGACGGTGCATGAAAACACTATTATTTTTTTTAATAAATCCTTTACACTAAATGACAAGTACAGTAAGCAACACTGTCACTGTACTTCATATATATGTGACTGACATGTTTCTATCTATCTAATCTATGTGTGATTCTCTATTCCTTCTATTCTAAATTGTTGGGTACAGATGCTGAATTGCCGGCCGGCTTTTTTAAAGAGACGGTGCATGAAAACACTATTATTTTCTTTGATAAATCCTTTACACTAAATGACAAGTACAGTAATCAACACTGTCACTGTACTTCATATATATGTGACTGACATGTTTCTATCTATCTAATCTATGTGTGATTCTCTATTCCTTCTATTCTAAATTGTCGGGTACCGCTGCTGAATTGCCGGCCGGCTTTTTTAAAGAGACAGTGCACGAAAACACTATTATTTTTTGTTGATAAATCCTTTACGCTAAATGACAAGTACAGTAAGCAGCACTTTCACTGTACTTCGTATATATGTGGCTGACATGTTTATATCTATCTAATCTATGTGTGAAGCTCTATTCTTTCGGTTCTAAATTGTCGGATACCGGTGTATGCCGCTGCTGAATTGCCGGCTTTTCATGTTTCACTGTTGGCACTGTTCCCATCGATTTGGGCAATCACTGTAATGCCACAACCACCATGGCTGTGGCATTACAGTGAGTGGCAGACAATCCCTGCATGATTGGTGCTCTAAATAGCACCAGACATGCAGGACACGCTTTTGGTGCACGAACAGTTATCGAACATAACCTCGAACAGCCGAATTTTTTGCAAATCGTTCGGGTTCGTCGAACAACTCGAACACCGCCCAAAACAGCTCGAATTTGAGATTGGCAAACAGTTCTAGTCGAACACCGCTCATCTCTACTGTTCAGACACAAATATATCTGTTTAAAAGAGTCTGGCATAGGCCAGATAACTAGAAATGTGGTTTTCCTCTTCCATGGTTCAAATCAGGGTGTAATCCACCTTTTTGAATAAAAAAAAACATTTTGAGTGTCTCGATGACTGTTCAGACACAAATTTATCTGCTTAAAAGATTCTGGTGTAGGCCAGATAACTAGAACTGTGGTTTTCCTCTTCAACGGTTCAAATCTGGGTGTAATCCACCTTTTTGCAAGAAAAAAACATTTTGAGTGTCTCGATGACTGTTCAGACACAAATATATCTGTTTAAAAGAGACTGGTGTAGGACAGATAACTAGAATTGTGGTTTTGCAGTTCCAAGGTTCAAATCTCTGTATTATCCCCTTTTTTGCCTTTTTTCAATAAAAAACATTTTCAGTCTCTTGCTGACTGTTCAGACACAAATATATCTGTTTACAAGAGCCTGGTGTAGGCCAGATAACTACAACTGTGGTTTTCCTCTTCCACGGTTCAAATCTGGGTGTAATCCACCTTTTTGCATAAAAAAAAACATTTTGAGTATCTCGGTGACTGTTCAGACACAAATATATCTATTTAAAAGATTCTGGTGTAGGCCAGATAGCTAGAACTGTGGTTTTCCTCTTCCACGGTTCAAATCTGGGTGTAATCCACCTTTTTATATAAAAACAAAACATTTTGAGTGTCTCGCTGACTGTTCAGACGCAAAAATATCTGCTTAGAAGAGTCTGGTGTAGGCCAGATAACTAGAAATGTGGTTTTCCTCTTCCACATTTCAAGTCTCTGTATTATCCACTTTTTTACCTTTTTTTCAATAAAAAAAAACATTTTAATTGTCTCACTGACTGTTCAGAAACAAATATATCTGTTTAAAAGAGTCTAGTGTAAGCCAGATAACTAAAACTTTGGTTTTCCTCTTCCACGGTACAAATCTCTGTATTATTCACTTTTTTGCCTTTTTTCAATAAAAAAAACATTTTGAGTGTCTTGCTGAATGTTCAGACACAAATATATCTGTTTAAAAGAGTCTAGTGTAGGCCAGATAACTAGAATTGTGGTTTTGCAGTTCCATGGTTAAAATCTCTGTATTATCCACTTTTTTGCCTTTTTTCCATGAAAAAAACATTTTGAGTGTCTTGCTGACTGTTCAGACACAGATATATCTGATCAAAAAACTCTGGTGTCGGCCAGATAACTAGAACTGTGGTTTTCCTCTTCCTCGGTTCAAATCTGGGTGTAATCCACCTTTTACCATAAAAAAAACACATTTTGAGTGTCTCGCTGACTGTTCAGACACAAAAATATCTGTTTAAAAGAGTCTGGTGTAGGCCAGATAACTACAACTCTGGTTTTCCTCTTCCACGGTTCAAATCAGGGTGTAATCCACCTTTTTGCATAGAAAAAAACATTTTGAGTGTCTCGATGACTGTTCAGACACAAATTTATCTGCTTAAAAGATTCTGGTGTAGGCCAGATAACTAGAACTGTGGTTTTCCACTTCAACGGTTCAAATCTGGGTGTAATCCACCTTTTTGCAAGAAAAAAACATTTTGAGTGTCTCGATGACTGTTCAGACACAAATTTATCTGCTTAAAAGATTCTGGTGTAGGCCATATAATTAGAACTGTGGTTTTCCTCTTCCACGGTACAAGTCTGGGTGTAATCCACCTTTTTGCATAAAAAAAAAACATTTTGAGTGTCTCGTTGACTGTTCAGACACAAAAATATCTGTTTAAAAGAGTCTGGTGTAGGCCAGATAACTACAACTCTGGTTTTCCTCTTCCACGGTTCAAATCAGGGTGTAATCCACCTTTTTGCATAGAAAAAAACATTTTGAGTGTCTCGATGACTGTTCAGACACAAATTTATCTGCTTAAAAGATTCTGGTGTAGGCCAGATAACTAGAACTGTGGTTTTCCACTTCAACGGTTCAAATCTGGGTGTAATCCACCTTTTTGCAAGAAAAAAACATTTTGAGTGTCTCGATGACTGTTCAGACACAAATTTATCTGCTTAAAAGATTCTGGTGTAGGCCATATAATTAGAACTGTGGTTTTCCTCTTCCACGGTACAAGTCTGGGTGTAATCCACCTTTTTGCATAAAAAAAAAACATTTTGAGTGCCTCGTTGACTGTTCAGACACAAATATATCTGTTTAATAGATTCTGGTGTAGGCCAGATAACTAGAACTGTGGTTTTCTTCTTCCACTGTTTAAATCTGGGTGTAATCCACCTTTTTGCATGAAAAAAAATTTGGTTTTCCTCTTCCATGGTTCAAGTCTCTGTATTATCCACTTTTTTGACTGTTTTCAATAAAAAAAACATTTTCAGTGTCTAGCTGACTGTTCAGACACAAATATATATGTTTAAAAGAGTCTGGTGTAGGCCACATAGCTAGAATTGTGGTTTTGCCGTTCCATGGTTAAAATCTCTGTATTATCCACTTTTTTGCCTTTTTTCCATGAAAAAAAACATTTTGAGTGTCTTGCTGACTGTTCAGACACAAATATATCTGATCAAAAAGCTCTGGTGTAGGCCAGATGACTAGATCTGTGGTTTTCCTCTTCCTTGGTTCAAATCTGGGTGTAATCCACCTTTTTGCATAAAAAAAACACATTTTGAGTGTCTCGCTGACTGTTCAGACACAAATTTATCTGTTTAAAAGATTCTGGTGTAGGCCAGATAACTAGAACTGTGGTTTTCCTCTTCAACGGTTCAAATCTGGGTGTAATCCACCTTTTTGCAAAAAAAAAACATTTTGAGTGTCTCGCTGACTGTTCAGACACAAATATATCTGTTTAAAATAGTCAGGTGTAGGCCAGATAACTAGAATTGAGGTTTTGCAGATCCATGGTTCAAATCTCTGTATTATCCACTTTTTTGCATTTTTTCCATAAAAAAAACATTTTGAGTGTCTCGCTGACTGTTCAGACACAAATATATCTGTTTAAAAGAGTCTGGTGTAGGCCAGATAACTAGAACTGTGGATTTCCTCTTCCACGGTTCAAATCTGGGTGTAATCCACCTTTTTGCATAAAAAAAGACATTGTGAGTGTCTCGCTGACTGTTCAGACACAAATATATCTGCTTAAAAGCGTCTGTTGTAGGCCAGATAACTAGAACTGTGGTTTTCCACTTCCACAATTCAAATCTCTGTATTATCCACTTTTTTGCCTTTTTTTCAATAATAAAAAACATTTTGAGTGTCTCGCTGACTGTTCAGACACAAATATATATGTTTAAAGATTCTGGTGTAGGCCAGATAACTAGAAATGTGGTTTTGCAGTTCCACAGTTCAAATCTCTGTATTATCCACTTTTTTGCCTTTTTTTCAATAAAAAAAAACATTTTGAGTGTCTCGCTGACGGTTCAGACACAAATATATCTGTTTAAAAGATTATGGTGTAGGCAAGATAACTAGAACTGTGGTTTTCCTCTTCCACAGTTCAAATCTGGGTGTAATCCACCTTTTTGCATAAAAAAAAACATTTTGAGTGTCTCGCTGACTGTTCAGACACAAATATATCTGTTTAAAAGAGTCTAGTGTAAGCCAGATAATTAGAACTTTGATTTTACTCTTCCACGGTTCAACTCTCTGTATTATCCACTTTTTTGCCTGTTTTCAATAAAAAAAAATCATTTTGAGTGTCTTGCTGACTGTTCAGACACAAATATATCTGTTTAAAAAGTCTGGTGTAGGCCAGATAACTAGAATTGTGGCTTCACAGTTCCATGGTTAAAATCTCTGTATTATCCACTTTTTTGCCTTTTTTCCAAAAAAAAAGCATTTTGAGTGTCTCGCTGACTGTTCAGACACAAAAAAATCAAATTAAAAGACTCTGGTGTAGGCCAGATAACTAGAACTGCTGTTTTCCTCTTCCTCGGTTCAAATCTGGGTGTAATCTACCTTTTTGCATAAAAAAAAAACATTTTGAGTATCTCGCTGACGGTTCAGACACAAATATATCTATTTAAAAGATTCTGGTGTAGGCCAGATAACTAGAACTGTGGTTTTCCTCTTCCACGGTTCAAATCTGGGTCTAATCCACCTTTTTACATAAAAAAAAACATTTTGAGTGTCTCGCTGACTGTTCAGACACAAATATATCTGTTTAAAAGTGTCTGGCGTAGGCCAGATAACTAGAACTGTGGTTTTCCTCTTCCATGGTTCAAATCTGGGTGTAATCCACCTTTTTACATAAAAAAAACATTTTGAGTGTCTTGCTGACTGTTCAGACACAAATATATCTGTTTAAAAGAGTCTAGTGTAAGCCAGATAACTAAAACTTTGGTTTTCCTCTTCCACGGTACAAATCTCTGCATTATTCACTTTTTTGCCTTTTTTCAATAAAAAAAACATTTTGAGTGTCTTGCTGACTGTTCAGACACAAATATATCTGTTTAAAAGAGTCTAGTGTAGGCCAGATAACTAGAATTGTGGTTTTGCAGTTCCATGGTTCAAATCTCAGTATTATCCACTTTTTTGCCTTTTTTCCATAAAAAAACATTTTGAGTGTCTCGCTGACTGTTCAGACACAAATATATCTGTTTAAAAGAGTCTGGTGTAGGCCAGATAACTACAACTCTGGTTTTCCTCTTCCACGGTTCAAATCAGGTTGTAATCCACCTTTTTGCATAAAAAAAAACATTTTGAGTGTCTCGATGACTGTTCAGACACAAATTTATCTGCTTAAAAGATTCTGGTGTAGGCCAGATAACTAGAACTGTGGTTTTCCACTTCAACGGTTCAAATCTGGGTGTAATCCAGCTTTTTGCAAGAAAAAAACATTTTGAGTGTCTCGATGACTGTTCAGACACAAATTTATCTGCTTAAAAGATTCTGGTGTAGGCCATATAATTAGAACTGTGGTTTTCCTCTTCCACGGTACAAGTCTGGGTGTAATCCACCTTATTGCATAAAAAAAAAACATTTTGAGTGTCTCGTTGACTGTTCAGACACAAATATATCTGTTTAATAGATTCTGGTGTAGGCCAGATAACTAGAACTGTGGTTTTCTTCTTCCACTGTTTAAATCTGGGTGTAATCCACCCTTTTGCATGAAAAAAAATTTGGTTTTCCTCTTCCATGGTTCAAGTCTCTGTATTATCCACTTTTTTGACTGTTTTCAATAAAAAAAACATTTTCAGTGTCTAGCTGACTGTTCAGACACAAATATATATGTTTAAAAGAGTCTGGTGTAGGCCACATAGCTAGAATTGTGGTTTTGCCGTTCCATGGTTAAAATCTCTGTATTATCCACTTTTTTGCCTTTTTTCCATGAAAAAAAACATTTTGAGTGTCTTGCTGACTGTTCAGACACAAATATATCTGATCAAAAAGCTCTGGTGTAGGCCAGATGACTAGATCTGTGGTTTTCCTCTTCCTTGGTTCAAATCTGGGTGTAATCCACCTTTTTGCATAAAAAAAACACATTTTGAGTGTCTCGCTGACTGTTCAGACACAAATTTATCTGTTTAAAAGATTCTGGTGTAGGCCAGATAACTAGAACTGTGGTTTTCCTCTTCAACGGTTCAAATCTGGGTGTAATCCACCTTTTTGCAAAAAAAAAACATTTTGAGTGTCTCGCTGACTGTTCAGACACAAATATATCTGTTTAAAATAGTCAGGTGTAGGCCAGATAACTAGAATTGAGGTTTTGCAGATCCATGGTTCAAATCTCTGTATTATCCACTTTTTTGCATTTTTTCCATAAAAAAAACATTTTGAGTGTCTCGCTGACTGTTCAGACACAAATATATCTGTTTAAAAGAGTCTGGTGTAGGCCAGATAACTAGAACTGTGGATTTCCTCTTCCACGGTTCAAATCTGGGTGTAATCCACCTTTTTGCATAAAAAAAGACATTGTGAGTGTCTCGCTGACTGTTCAGACACAAATATATCTGCTTAAAAGCGTCTGTTGTAGGCCAGATAACTAGAACTGTGGTTTTCCACTTCCACAATTCAAATCTCTGTATTATCCACTTTTTTGCCTTTTTTTCAATAATAAAAAACATTTTGAGTGTCTCGCTGACTGTTCAGACACAAATATATATGTTTAAAGATTCTGGTGTAGGCCAGATAACTAGAAATGTGGTTTTGCAGTTCCACAGTTCAAATCTCTGTATTATCCACTTTTTTGCCTTTTTTCAATAAAAAAAAACATTTTGAGTGTCTCGCTGACGGTTCAGACACAAATATATCTGTTTAAAAGATTATGGTGTAGGCCAGATAACTAGAACTGTGGTTTTCCTCTTCCACAGTTCAAATCTGGGTGTAATCCACCTTTTTGCATAAAAAAAAACATTTTGAGTGTCTCGCTGACTGTTCAGACACAAATATATCTGTTTAAAAGAGTCTAGTGTAAGCCAGATAATTACAACTTTGATTTTACTCTTCCACGGTTCAACTCTCTGTATTATCCACTTTTTTGCCTGTTTTCAATAAAAAAAAATCATTTTGAGTGTCTTGCTGACTGTTCAGACACAAATATATCTGTTTAAAAAGTCTGGTGTAGGCCAGATAACTAGAATTGTGGTTTCACAGTTCCATGGTTAAAATCTCTGTATTATCCACTTTTTTGCCTTTTTTCCAAAAAAAAAGCATTTTGAGTGTCTCGCTGACTGTTCAGACACAAAAAAATCAAATTAAAAGACTCTGGTGTAGGCCAGATAACTAGAACTGCTGTTTTCCTCTTCCTCGGTTCAAATCTGGGTGTAATCTACCTTTTTGCATAAAAAAAAACATTTTGAGTATCTCGCTGACGGTTCAGACACAAATATATCTATTTAAAAGATTCTGGTGTCGGCCAGATAACTAGAACTGTGGTTTTCCTCTTCCACGGTTCAAATCTGGGTCTAATCCACCTTTTTACATAAAAAAAAACATTTTGAGTGTCTCGCTGACTGTTCAGACACAAATATATCTGTTTAAAAGTGTCTGGCGTAGGCCAGATAACTAGAACTGTGGTTTTCCTCTTCCATGGTTCAAATCTGGGTGTAATCCACCTTTTTACATAAAAAAAACATTTTGAGTGTCTTGCTGACTGTTCAGACACAAATATATCTGTTTAAAAGAGTCTAGTGTAAGCCAGATAACTAAAACTTTGGTTTTCCTCTTCCACGGTACAAATCTCTGCATTATTCACTTTTTTGCCTTTTTTCAATAAAAAAAACATTTTGAGTGTCTTGCTGACTGTTCAGACACAAATATATCTGTTTAAAAGAGTCTAGTGTAGGCCAGATAACTAGAATTGTGGTTTTGCAGTTCCATGGTTCAAATCTCAGTATTATCCACTTTTTTGCCTTTTTTCCATAAAAAAACATTTTGAGTGTCTCGCTGACTGTTCAGACACAAATATATCTGTTTAAAAGAGTCTGGTGTAGGCCAGATAACTACAACTCTGGTTTTCCTCTTCCACGGTTCAAATCAGGTTGTAATCCACCTTTTTGCATAAAAAAAAACATTTTGAGTGTCTCGATGACTGTTCAGACACAAATTTATCTGCTTAAAAGATTCTGGTGTAGGCCAGATAACTAGAACTGTGGTTTTCCACTTCAACGGTTCAAATCTGGGTGTAATCCAGCTTTTTGCAAGAAAAAAACATTTTGAGTGTCTCGATGACTGTTCAGACACAAATTTATCTGCTTAAAAGATTCTGGTGTAGGCCATATAATTAGAACTGTGGTTTTCCTCTTCCACGGTACAAGTCTGGGTGTAATCCACCTTATTGCATAAAAAAAAAACATTTTGAGTGTCTCGTTGACTGTTCAGACACAAATATATCTGTTTAATAGATTCTGGTGTAGGCCAGATAACTAGAACTGTGGTTTTCTTCTTCCACTGTTTAAATCTGGGTGTAATCCACCTTTTTGCATGAAAAAAAATTTGGTTTTCCTCTTCCATGGTTCAAGTCTCTGTATTATCCACTTTTTTGACTGTTTTCAATAAAAAAAACATTTTCAGTGTCTAGCTGACTGTTCAGACACAAATATATATGTTTAAAAGAGTCTGGTGTAGGCCACATAGCTAGAATTGTGGTTTTGCCGTTCCATGGTTAAAATCTCTGTATTATCCACTTTTTTGCCTTTTTTCCATGAAAAAAAACATTTTGAGTGTCTTGCTGACTGTTCAGACACAAATATATCTGATCAAAAAACTCTGGTGTAGGCCAGATAACTAGAACTGTGGTTTTCCTCTTCCTTGGTTCAAATCTGGGTGTAATCCACCTTTTTGCATAAAAAAAACACATTTTGAGTGTCTCGCTGACTGTTCAGACACAAATTTATCTGTTTAAAAGATTCTGGTGTAGGCCAGATAACTAGAACTGTGGTTTTCCTCTTCAACGGTTCAAATCTGGGTGTAATCCACCTTTTTGCAAAAAAAAAAACATTTTGAGTGTCTCGCTGACTGTTCAGACACAAATATATCTGTTTAAAAGAGTCTAGTGTAAGCCAGATAATTAGAACTTTGATTTTACTCTTCCACGGTTCAAATCTCTGTATTATCCACTTTTTTGCCTGTTTTCAATAAAAAAAAATCATTTTGAGTGTCTTGCTGACTGTTCAGACACAAATATATCTGTTTAAAAAGTCTGGTGTAGGCCAGATAACTAGAATTGTGGTTTCACAGTTCCATGGTTAAAATCTCTGTATTATCCACTTTTTTGCCTTTTTTCCAAAAAAAAAGCATTTTGAGTGTCTCGCTGACTGTTCAGACACAAAAAAATCAAATTAAAAGACTCTGGTGTAGGCCAGATAACTAGAACTGCTGTTTTCCTCTTCCTCGGTTCAAATCTGGGTGTAATCTACCTTTTTGCATAAAAAAAAACATTTTGAGTATCTCGCTGACGGTTCAGACACAAATATATCTATTTAAAAGATTCTGGTGTAGGCCAGATAACTAGAACTGTGGTTTTCCTCTTCCACGGTTCAAATCTGGGTCTAATCCACCTTTTTACATAAAAAAAAACATTTTGAGTGTCTCGCTGACTGTTCAGACACAAATATATCTGTTTAAAAGTGTCTGGCGTAGGCCAGATAACTAGAACTGTGGTTTTCCTCTTCCATGGTTCAAATCTGGGTGTAATCCAACTTTTTACATAAAAAAAACATTTTGAGTGTCTTGCTGACTGTTCAGACACAAATATATCTGTTTAAAAGAGTCTGGTGTAGGCCAGATAACTAGAACTGTGGTTTTCCTCTTCCACGGTTCAAATCTGGGTGTAATTCACCTTTTTGCATAAAAAAAACTTTTTGAGAGTCTCGCTGACTGTTCAGAAACAAATATATCTGTTTAAAAGAGTCTAGTGTAAGCCAGATAACTAAAACTTTGGTTTTCCTCTTCCACGGTACAAATCTCTGCATTATTCACTTTTTTGCCTTTTTTCAATAAAAAAAACATTTTGAGTGTCTTGCTGACTGTTCAGACACAAATATATCTGTTTAAAAGAGTCTAGTGTAGGCCAGATAACTAGAATTGTGGTTTCGCAGTTCCATGGTTCAAATCTCAGTATTATCCACTTTTTTGCCTTTTTTCCATAAAAAAACATTTTGAGTGTCTCGCTGACTGTTCAGACACAAATATGTCTGTTTAAAAGAGTATGGTGTAGGCCATATAATTAGAACTGTGGTTTTCCTCTTCCACGGTACAAGTCTGGGTGTAATCCACCTTTTTGCATAAAAAAAAAACATTTTGAGTGTCTCGCTGACTGTTCAGACACAAATATATCTGTTTAATAGATTCTGGTGTAGGCCAGTTAACTAGAACTGTGGTTTTCTTCTTCCACTGTTTAAATCTGGGTGTAATCCACCTTTTTACATAAAAAAAACATTTTGACTGTCCGCTGACTGTTCAGACACAAATATATCTGCTTAAAAGAGTCTGGTGTAGGCCAGATAACTAGAACTGTGGTTTTCCTCTTCCACAATTCAAATCTCTGTATTATCCACTTTTTTGCCTTTTTTTCAATAAAAAAAAAACATTTTGAGTGTCTTGCTGACTGTTCAGACACAAATATATCTGTTTAAAATAGTCAGGTGTAGGCCAGATAACTAGAATTGAGGTTTTGCAGTTCCATAGTTCAAATCTCAGTATTATCCACTTTTTTGCCTTTTTTCCATAAAAAAACATTTTGAGTGTCTCGCTCACTGTTCAGACACAAATATATCTGTTTAAAAGAGTATGGTGTAGGCCATATAATTAGAACTGTGGATTTCCTCTTCCACGGTACAAGTCTGGGTGTAATCCACCTTTTTGCATAAAAAAAAAACATTTTGAGTGTCTCGCTGACTGTTCAGACCCAAATATATCTGTTTAATACATTCTGGTGTAGGCCAGATAACTAGAACTGTGGTTTTCTTCTTCCACTGTTTAAATCTGGGTGTAATCCACCTTTTTACATAAAAAAAACATTTTGACTGTCTCGCTGACTGTTCAGACACAAATATATCTGCTTTGAAGAGTCTGGTGTAGGCCAGATAACTAGAACTGTGGTTTTCCTCTTCCACAATTCAAATCTCTGTATTATCAACTTTTTGGCCTTTTTTTCAATAAAAAAAACATTTTGAGTGTCTTGCTGACTGTTCACACACAAATATATCTGTTTAAAATAGTCAGGTGTAGGCCAGATAACTAGAATTGAGGTTTTGCAGTTCCATGGTTCAAATCTCTGTATTATCCACTTTTTAGCATTTTTTCCATAAAAAAAGACATTGTGAGTGTCTCGCTGACTGTTCAGACAAAAATATATCTGCTTAAAAGGGTCTGTTGTAGGCCAGATAACTAGAATTGAGGTTTTGCAGTTCCATGGTTCAAATCTCTGTATTATCCACTTTTTTGCCTTTTTTTCAATAAAAAAAAACATTTTGAGTGTCTCGCTAACTGTTCAGACACAAATATATCTGTTTAAAGATTCTGGTGTAGGCCAGATAACTAGAAATGTGGTTTTGCAGTTCCACAGTTCAAATCTCTGTATTATCCACTTTTTTGCCTTTTTTCAATAAAAAAAAACATTTTGAGTGTCTCGCTGACGGTTCAGACACAAATATATCTGTTTAAAAGATTATGGTGTAGGCCAGATAACTAGAACTGTGGTTTTCCTCTTCCACAGTTCAAATCTGGGTGTAATCCACCTTTTTGCATAAAAAAAACATTTTGAGTGTCTCGCTGACTGTTCAGACACAAATATATCTGTTTAAAAGAGTCTAGTGTAAGCCAGATAATTTGAACTTTGATTTTACTCTTCCACGGTTCAAATCTCTGTATTATCCACTTTTTTGCCTGTTTTCAATAAAAAAAAATCATTTTGAGTGTCTTGCTGACTGTTCAGACACAAATATATCTGTTTAAAACGTCTGGTGTAGGCCAGATAACTAGAATTGTGGTTTTACAGTTCCATGGTTAAAATCTCTGTATTATCCACTTTTTTGCCTTTTTTCCAAAAAAAAAGCATTTTGAGTGTCTCGCTGACTGTTCAGACACAAAAAAATCAAATTAAAAGACTCTGGTGTAGGCCAGATAACTAGAACTGCTGTTTTCCTCTTCCTCGGTTCAAATCTGGGTGTAATCTACCTTTTTGCATAAAAAAAAAACATTTTGAGTATCTCGCTGACGGTTCAGACACAAATATATCTATTTAAAAGATTCTGGTGTAGGCCAGATAACTAGAACTGTGGTTTTCCTCTTCCACGGTTCAAATCTGGGTCTAATCCACCTTTTTACATAAAAAAAAACATTTTGAGTGTCTCGCTGACTGTTCAGACACAAATATATCTGTTTAAAAGTGTCTGGCGTAGGCCAGATAACTAGAACTGTGGTTTTCCTCTTCCATGGTTCAAATCTGGGTGTAATCCACCTTTTTACATAAAAAAAACATTTTGAGTGTCTTGCTGACTGTTCAGACACAAATATATCTGTTTAAAAGAGTCTAGTGTAAGCCAGATAACTAAAACTTTGGTTTTCCTCTTCCACGGTACAAATCTCTGCATTATTCACTTTTTTGCCTTTTTTCAATAAAAAAAACATTTTGAGTGTCTTGCTGACTGTTCAGACACAAATATATCTGTTTAAAAGAGTCTAGTGTAGGCCAGATAACTAGAATTGTGGTTTTGCAGTTCCATGGTTCAAATCTCAGTATTATCCACTTTTTTGCCTTTTTTCCATAAAAAAACATTTTGAGTGTCTCGCTGACTGTTCAGACACAAATATATCTGTTTAAAAGAGTCTGGTGTAGGCCAGATAACTACAACTCTGGTTTTCCTCTTCCACGGTTCAAATCAGGTTGTAATCCACCTTTTTGCATAAAAAAAAACATTTTGAGTGTCTCTATGACTGTTCAGACACAAATTTATCTGCTTAAAAGATTCTGGTGTAGGCCAGATAACTAGAACTGTGGTTTTCCACTTCAACGGTTCAAATCTGGGTGTAATCCAGCTTTTTGCAAGAAAAAAACATTTTGAGTGTCTCGATGACTGTTCAGACACAAATTTATCTGCTTAAAAGATTCTGGTGTAGGCCATATAATTAGAACTGTGGTTTTCCTCTTCCACCGTACAAGTCTGGGTGTAATCCACCTTATTGCATAAAAAAAAAACATTTTGAGTGTCTCGTTGACTGTTCAGACACAAATATATCTGTTTAATACATTCTGGTGTAGGCCAGATAACTAGAACTGTGGTTTTCTTCTTCCACTGTTTAAATCTGGGTGTAATCCACCTTTTTGCATGAAAAAAAATTTGGTTTTCCTCTTCCATGGTTCAAGTCTCTGTATTATCCACTTTTTTGACTGTTTTCAATAAAAAAAACATTTTCAGTGTCTAGCTGACTGTTCAGACACAAATATATATGTTTAAAAGAGTCTGGTGTAGGCCACATAGCTAGAATTGTGGTTTTGCCGTTCCATGGTTAAAATCTCTGTATTATCCACTTTTTTGCCTTTTTTCCATGAAAAAAAACATTTTGAGTGTCTTGCTGACTGTTCAGACACAAATATATCTGATCAAAAAACTCTGGTGTAGGCCAGATAACTAGAACTGTGGTTTTCCTCTTCCTTGGTTCAAATCTGGGTGTAATCCACCTTTTTGCATAAAAAAAACACATTTTGAGTGTCTCGCTGACTGTTCAGACACAAATTTATCTGTTTAAAAGATTCTGGTGTAGGCCAGATAACTAGAACTGTGGTTTTCCTCTTCAACGGTTCAAATCTGGGTGTAATCCACCTTTTTGCAAAAAAAAAAACATTTTGAGTGTCTCGCTGACTGTTCAGACACAAATATATCTGTTTAAAAGAGTCTAGTGTAAGCCAGATAATTAGAACTTTGATTTTACTCTTCCACGGTTCAAATCTCTGTATTATCCACTTTTTTGCCTGTTTTCAATAAAAAAAAATCATTTTGAGTGTCTTGCTGACTGTTCAGACACAAATATATCTGTTTAAAAAGTCTGGTGTAGGCCAGATAACTAGAATTGTGGTTTCACAGTTCCATGGTTAAAATCTCTGTATTATCCACTTTTTTGCCTTTTTTCCAAAAAAAAAGCATTTTGAGTGTCTCGCTGACTGTTCAGACACAAAAAAATCAAATTAAAAGACTCTGGTGTAGGCCAGATAACTAGAACTGCTGTTTTCCTCTTCCTCGGTTCAAATCTGGGTGTAATCTACCTTTTTGCATAAAAAAAAACATTTTGAGTATCTCGCTGACGGTTCAGACACAAATATATCTATTTAAAAGATTCTGGTGTAGGCCAGATAACTAGAACTGTGGTTTTCCTCTTCCACGGTTCAAATCTGGGTCTAATCCACCTTTTTACATAAAAAAAAACATTTTGAGTGTCTCGCTGACTGTTCAGACACAAATATATCTGTTTAAAAGTGTCTGGCGTAGGCCAGATAACTAGAACTGTGGTTTTCCTCTTCCATGGTTCAAATCTGGGTGTAATCCAACTTTTTACATAAAAAAAACATTTTGAGTGTCTTGCTGACTGTTCAGACACAAATATATCTGTATAAAAGAGTCTGGTGTAGGCCAGATAACTAGAACTGTGGTTTTCCTCTTCCACGGTTCAAATCTGGGTGTAATTCACCTTTTTGCATAAAAAAAACTTTTTGAGAGTCTCGCTGACTGTTCAGAAACAAATATATCTGTTTAAAAGAGTCTAGTGTAAGCCAGATAACTAAAACTTTGGTTTTCCTCTTCCACGGTACAAATCTCTGCATTATTCACTTTTTTGCCTTTTTTCAATAAAAAAAACATTTTGAGTGTCTTGCTGACTGTTCAGACACAAATATATCTGTTTAAAAGAGTCTAGTGTAGGCCAGATAACTAGAATTGTGGTTTCGCAGTTCCATGGTTCAAATCTCAGTATTATCCACTTTTTTGCCTTTTTTCCATAAAAAAACATTTTGAGTGTCTCGCTGACTGTTCAGACACAAATATGTCTGTTTAAAAGAGTATGGTGTAGGCCATATAATTAGAACTGTGGTTTTCCTCTTCCACGGTACAAGTCTGGGTGTAATCCACCTTTTTGCATAAAAAAAAAACATTTTGAGTGTCTCGCTGACTGTTCAGACACAAATATATCTGTTTAATAGATTCTGGTGTAGGCCAGTTAACTAGAACTGTGGTTTTCTTCTTCCACTGTTTAAATCTGGGTGTAATCCACCTTTTTACATAAAAAAAACATTTTGACTGTCCGCTGACTGTTCAGACACAAATATATCTGCTTAAAAGAGTCTGGTGTAGGCCAGATAACTAGAACTGTGGTTTTCCTCTTCCACAATTCAAATCTCTGTATTATCCACTTTTTTGCCTTTTTTTCAATAAAAAAAAACATTTTGAGTGTCTTGCTGACTGTTCAGACACAAATATATCTGTTTAAAATAGTCAGGTGTAGGCCAGATAACTAGAATTGAGGTTTTGCAGTTCCATAGTTCAAATCTCAGTATTATCCACTTTTTTGCCTTTTTTCCATAAAAAAACATTTTGAGTGTCTCGCTCACTGTTCAGACACAAATATATCTGTTTAAAAGAGTATGGTGTATGCCATATAATTAGAACTGTGGATTTCCTCTTCCACGGTACAAGTCTGGGTGTAATCCACCTTTTTGCATAAAAAAAAAACATTTTGAGTGTCTCGCTGACTGTTCAGACCCAAATATATCTGTTTAATACATTCTGGTGTAGGCCAGATAACTAGAACTGTGGTTTTCTTCTTCCACTGTTTAAATCTGGGTGTAATCCACCTTTTTACATAAAAAAAACATTTTGACTGTCTCGCTGACTGTTCAGACACAAATATATCTGCTTTGAAGAGTCTGGTGTAGGCCAGATAACTAGAACTGTGGTTTTCCTCTTCCACAATTCAAATCTCTGTATTATCAACTTTTTGGCCTTTTTTTCAATAAAAAAAACATTTTGAGTGTCTTGCTGACTGTTCACACACAAATATATCTGTTTAAAATAGTCAGGTGTAGGCCAGATAACTAGAATTGAGGTTTTGCAGTTCCATGGTTCAAATCTCTGTATTATCCACTTTTTAGCATTTTTTCCATAAAAAAAGACATTGTGAGTGTCTCGCTGACTGTTCAGACAAAAATATATCTGCTTAAAAGGGTCTGTTGTAGGCCAGATAACTAGAATTGAGGTTTTGCAGTTCCATGGTTCAAATCTCTGTATTATCCACTTTTTTGCCTTTTTTTCAATAAAAAAAAACATTTTGAGTGTCTCGCTAACTGTTCAGACACAAATATATCTGTTTAAAGATTCTGGTGTAGGCCAGATAACTAGAAATGTGGTTTTGCAGTTCCACAGTTCAAATCTCTGTATTATCCACTTTTTTGCCTTTTTTCAATAAAAAAAAACATTTTGAGTGTCTCGCTGACGGTTCAGACACAAATATATCTGTTTAAAAGATTATGGTGTAGGCCAGATAACTAGAACTGTGGTTTTCCTCTTCCACAGTTCAAATCTGGGTGTAATCCACCTTTTTGCATAAAAAAAACATTTTGAGTGTCTCGCTGACTGTTCAGACACAAATATATCTGTTTAAAAGAGTCTAGTGTAAGCCAGATAATTTGAACTTTGATTTTACTCTTCCACGGTTCAAATCTCTGTATTATCCACTTTTTTGCCTGTTTTCAATAAAAAAAAATCATTTTGAGTGTCTTGCTGACTGTTCAGACACAAATATATCTGTTTAAAAAGTCTGGTGTAGGCCAGATAACTAGAATTGTGGTTTTACAGTTCCATGGTTAAAATCTCTGTATTATCCACTTTTTTGCCTTTTTTCCAAAAAAAAAGCATTTTTAGTGTCTCGCTGACTGTTCAGACACAAAAAAATCAAATTAAAAGACTCTGGTGTAGGCCAGATAACTAGAACTGTTGTTTTCCTCTTCCTCGGTTCAAATCTGGGTGTAATCTACCTTTTTGCATAAAAAAAAACATTTTAAGTGTCTCGCTGACTGTTCAGACACAAATATATCTGTTTAAAATAGTCAGGTGTAGGCCAGATAACTAGGACTGTGGCTTTGCAGTTACGCGGTTCAAATCTCTGTATTATCCACTTTTTTGCCTTTTTTCAATAAAAAAATAACATCTTGAGTGTCTCGCTGACTGTTCAGACACAAATATATCTGTTTAAAAGAGTCTGGTGTAGGCCAGATAACTACAACTGTGGTTTTCCTCTTCCACGGTTCAAATCTGGGTGTAATCCACCTTTTTGCATAAAAAAAAACATTTTGAGTATCTCGATGACGGTTCAGACACAAATATATCTATTTAAAAGATTCTGGTGTAGGCCAGATAAGTAGAACTGTGGTTTTCCTCTTCCACAGTACAAATCTCTGTATTATCCAATTTTTTGACTTTTTTCAATAAAAAAAACATTTTGAGTGTCTCGCTGACTGTTCAGACACAAATATATATGTTTAAAAGAGTATGGTGTAGGCCATATAATTAGAACTGTGGATTTCCTCTTCCACAGTACAAGTCTGGGTGTAATACACCTTTTTGCATAAAAAAAAAACATTTTGAGTGTCTCGCTGACTGTTCAGACACAAATATATCTGTTTAATAGATTCTGTTGTAGGCCAGATAACTAGAACTGTGGTTTTCTTCTTCCACTGTTTAAATCTTTGTGTAATCCACCTTTTTACATAAAAAAAACATTTTGAGTGTCTCGCTGACTGTTCAGACACAAATATATCTGCTTTGAAGAGTCTGGTGTAGGCCAGATGACTAGAACTGTGGTTTTCCTCTTCCACAATTCAAATCTCTGTATTATCCACTTTTTTGCCTTTTTTTCAATAAAAAAAAACATTTTGAGTGTCTTGCTGACTGTTCAGACACAAATATATCTGTTTAAAATAATCTGGTGAAGGCCAGATAACTAGAACTGTGGTTTTCCTCTTCCACAGTACAAATCTCTGTATTATCCACTTTTTGGACTTTTTTCATAAAAAAAAACATTTTAAATGTCTCGCTGACTGTTCAGACACAAATATATCTGTTTAAAAGAGTCTGGTGTAGGCCAAATAACTAGAACTGTGGTTTTCCTCTTCCACGGTTCATATCTGGGTGTAATTCACCTTTTTGCATAAAAAAAAACATTTTGAGTGTCTCGCTGACTGTTCAGAAACAAATATATCTGTTTAAAAGAGTCAGGTGTAAGCCAGATATCTAGAACTGTGGCTTTCCTCTTCCACAATTCAAATCTCTCTATTATCCACTTTTTTGCCTTTTTTCAATAAAAAAAAACATTTTTAGTGTCTTGCTGACTGTTCAGACACAAATATATCTGTTTAAAAGAGTCTGGTGTAGGCCAGATAACTAGAATTGTGGTTTTGCAGTTCCATGGTTCAAATCTCTGTATTATCCACTTTTTTGCCTTTTTTCTTTAAAAAAAAACATTTTGAGTGTCTCGCTGACTGTTCAGACCCAAATATATCTGTTTAATACATTCTGGTGTAGGCCAGATAACTAGAACTGTGGTTTTCTTCTTCCACTGTTTAAATCTGGGTGTAATCCACCTTTTTACATAAAAAAAACATTTTGACTGTCTCGCTGACTGTTCAGACACAAATATATCTGCTTTGAAGAGTCTGGTGTAGGCCAGATAACTAGAACTGTGGTTTTCCTCTTCCACAATTCAAATCTCTGTATTATCAACTTTTTGGCCTTTTTTTCAATAAAAAAAACATTTTGAGTGTCTTGCTGACTGTTCACACACAAATATATCTGTTTAAAATAGTCAGGTGTAGGCCAGATAACTAGAATTGAGGTTTTGCAGTTCCATGGTTCAAATCTCTGTATTATCCACTTTTTAGCATTTTTTCCATAAAAAAAGACATTGTGAGTGTCTCGCTGACTGTTCAGACAAAAATATATCTGCTTAAAAGGGTCTGTTGTAGGCCAGATAACTAGAATTGAGGTTTTGCAGTTCCATGGTTCAAATCTCTGTATTATCCACTTTTTTGCCTTTTTTTCAATAAAAAAAAACATTTTGAGTGTCTCGCTAACTGTTCAGACACAAATATATCTGTTTAAAGATTCTGGTGTAGGCCAGATAACTAGAAATGTGGTTTTGCAGTTCCACAGTTCAAATCTCTGTATTATCCACTTTTTTGCCTTTTTTCAATAAAAAAAAACATTTTGAGTGTCTCGCTGACGGTTCAGACACAAATATATCTGTTTAAAAGATTATGGTGTAGGCCAGATAACTAGAACTGTGGTTTTCCTCTTCCACAGTTCAAATCTGGGTGTAATCCACCTTTTTGCATAAAAAAAACATTTTGAGTGTCTCGCTGACTGTTCAGACACAAATATATCTGTTTAAAAGAGTCTAGTGTAAGCCAGATAATTTGAACTTTGATTTTACTCTTCCACGGTTCAAATCTCTGTATTATCCACTTTTTTGCCTGTTTTCAATAAAAAAAAATCATTTTGAGTGTCTTGCTGACTGTTCAGACACAAATATATCTGTTTAAAAAGTCTGGTGTAGGCCAGATAACTAGAATTGTGGTTTTACAGTTCCATGGTTAAAATCTCTGTATTATCCACTTTTTTGCCTTTTTTCCAAAAAAAAAGCATTTTTAGTGTCTCGCTGACTGTTCAGACACAAAAAAATCAAATTAAAAGACTCTGGTGTAGGCCAGATAACTAGAACTGTTGTTTTCCTCTTCCTCGGTTCAAATCTGGGTGTAATCTACCTTTTTGCATAAAAAAAAACATTTTAAGTGTCTCGCTGACTGTTCAGACACAAATATATCTGTTTAAAATAGTCAGGTGTAGGCCAGATAACTAGGACTGTGGCTTTGCAGTTACGCGGTTCAAATCTCTGTATTATCCACTTTTTTGCCTTTTTTCAATAAAAAAATAACATCTTGAGTGTCTCGCTGACTGTTCAGACACAAATATATCTGTTTAAAAGAGTCTGGTGTAGGCCAGATAACTACAACTGTGGTTTTCCTCTTCCACGGTTCAAATCTGGGTGTAATCCACCTTTTTGCATAAAAAAAAACATTTTGAGTATCTCGATGACGGTTCAGACACAAATATATCTATTTAAAAGATTCTGGTGTAGGCCAGATAAGTAGAACTGTGGTTTTCCTCTTCCACGGTTCAAATCTGGGTCTAATCCACCTTTTTACATAAAAAAAAACATTTTGAGTGTCTCGCTGACTGTTCAGACACAAATATATCTGTTTAAAAGAGTCTGGCGTAGGCCAGATAACTAGAACTGTGGTTTTCCTCTTCATTGGTTCAAATCTGGGTGTAATCCAACTTTTTGCATAAAAAAAAACATTTTGAGTGTCTCGCTGACAGTTCAGACACAAATATATCTGTTTAAAAGATTCTGGTGTAGGCCAGATAACTAGAACTGTGGTTTTCCTCTTCCACGGTTCAAATCTCTGTATTATCCACTTTTTTGACTTTTTTCATTAAAAAAAAACATTTTAAATGTCTCGCTGACTGTTCAGACACAAATATATCTGTTTAAAAGAGTCTGGTGTTAGCCAGATAACTAGAACTGTGGTTTTCCTCTTCCACGGTTCAAATCTGGGTGTAATTCACCTTTTTGCATAAAAAAAACATTTTGAGTGTCTCGCTGATTTTTCAGAAACAAATATATCTGTTTAAAAGAGTCTAGTGTAAGCAAGATAACTAAAACTTTGGTTTTCCTCTTCCACGGTACAAATCTCTGCATTATTCACTTTTTTGCCTTTTTTCAATAAAAAAAACATTTTGAGTGTCTTGCTGACTGTTTAGACACAAATATGTCTGTTTAAAAGAGTCTAGTGTAGGACAGATAACTAGAATTGTGGTTTTGCAGTTCCATGGTTCAAATCTCAGTATTATCCACTTTTTTGCCTTTTTTCCATAAAAAAACATTTTGAGTGTCTCGCTGACTGTTCAGACACAAATACATCTGTTTAAAAGAGTATGGTGTAGGCCATATAATTAGAACTGTGGATTTCCTCTTCCACGGTACAAGTCTGGGTGTAATCCACCTTTTTTCATTAAAAAAAAACATTTTGAGTGTCTCGCTGACTGTTCAGACACAAATATATCTGTTTAATAGATTCTGGTGTAGGCCAGATAACTAGAACTGTGGTTTTCTTATTCCACTGTTCAAATCTGGGTGTAATCCACGTTTTTGTATAAAAATAACATTTTCAGTGTCTCGCTGACTGTTCAGACACAAATATATCTGCTTTGAAGAGTCTGGTGTAGGCCAGATAACTAGAACTGTGGTTTTCCTCTTCCACAATTCAAATCTCTGTATTATCCACTTTTTTGCCTTTTTTTCAATAAAAAAAAACATTTTGAGTGTCTTGCTGACTGTTCAGACACAAATATATCTGTTTAAAAGAATCTGGTGAAGGCCAGATAACTAGAACTGTGGTTTTCCTCTTCCACAGTACAAATCTCTGTATTATCCAATTTTTTGACTTTTTTCAATAAAAAAAACATTTTGAGTGTCTCGCTGACTGTTCAGACACAAATATATATGTTTAAAAGAGTATGGTGTAGGCCATATAATTAGAACTGTGGATTTCCTCTTCCACAGTACAAGTCTGGGTGTAATACACCTTTTTGCATAAAAAAAAAACATTTTGAGTGTCTCGCTGACTGTTCAGACACAAATATATCTGTTTAATAGATTCTGTTGTAGGCCAGATAACTAGAACTGTGGTTTTCTTCTTCCACTGTTTAAATCTTTGTGTAATCCACCTTTTTACATAAAAAAAACATTTTGAGTGTCTCGCTGACTGTTCAGACACAAATATATCTGCTTTGAAGAGTCTGGTGTAGGCCAGATGACTAGAACTGTGGTTTTCCTCTTCCACAATTCAAATCTCTGTATTATCCACTTTTTTGCCTTTTTTTCAATAAAAAAAAACATTTTGAGTGTCTTGCTGACTGTTCAGACACAAATATATCTGTTTAAAATAATCTGGTGAAGGCCAGATAACTAGAACTGTGGTTTTCCTCTTCCACAGTACAAATCTCTGTATTATCCACTTTTTGGACTTTTTTCATAAAAAAAAACATTTTAAATGTCTCGCTGACTGTTCAGACACAAATATATCTGTTTAAAAGAGTCTGGTGTAGGCCAAATAACTAGAACTGTGGTTTTCCTCTTCCACGGTTCAAATCTGGGTGTAATTCACCTTTTTGCATAAAAAAAAACATTTTGAGTGTCTCGCTGACTGTTCAGAAACAAATATATCTGTTTAAAAGAGTCAGGTGTAAGCCAGATATCTAGAACTGTGGCTTTCCTCTTCCACAATTCAAATCTCTCTATTATCCACTTTTTTGCCTTTTTTCAATAAAAAAAAACATTTTTAGTGTCTTGCTGACTGTTCAGACACAAATATATCTGTTTAAAAGAGTCTGGTGTAGGCCAGATAACTAGAATTGTGGTTTTGCAGTTCCATGGTTCAAATCTCTGTATTATCCACTTTTTTGCCTTTTTTCTTTAAAAAAAAACATTTTGAGTGTCTCGCTGACTGTTCAGACCCAAATATATCTGTTTAATACATTCTGGTGTAGGCCAGATAACTAGAACTGTGGTTTTCTTCTTCCACTGTTTAAATCTGGGTGTAATCCACCTTTTTACATAAAAAAAACATTTTGACTGTCTCGCTGACTGTTCAGACACAAATATATCTGCTTTGAAGAGTCTGGTGTAGGCCAGATAACTAGAACTGTGGTTTTCCTCTTCCACAATTCAAATCTCTGTATTATCAACTTTTTGGCCTTTTTTTCAATAAAAAAAACATTTTGAGTGTCTTGCTGACTGTTCACACACAAATATATCTGTTTAAAATAGTCAGGTGTAGGCCAGATAACTAGAATTGAGGTTTTGCAGTTCCATGGTTCAAATCTCTGTATTATCCACTTTTTAGCATTTTTTCCATAAAAAAAGACATTGTGAGTGTCTCGCTGACTGTTCAGACAAAAATATATCTGCTTAAAAGGGTCTGTTGTAGGCCAGATAACTAGAATTGAGGTTTTGCAGTTCCATGGTTCAAATCTCTGTATTATCCACTTTTTTGCCTTTTTTTCAATAAAAAAAAACATTTTGAGTGTCTCGCTAACTGTTCAGACACAAATATATCTGTTTAAAGATTCTGGTGTAGGCCAGATAACTAGAAATGTGGTTTTGCAGTTCCACAGTTCAAATCTCTGTATTATCCACTTTTTTGCCTTTTTTCAATAAAAAAAAACATTTTGAGTGTCTCGCTGACGGTTCAGACACAAATATATCTGTTTAAAAGATTATGGTGTAGGCCAGATAACTAGAACTGTGGTTTTCCTCTTCCACAGTTCAAATCTGGGTGTAATCCACCTTTTTGCATAAAAAAAACATTTTGAGTGTCTCGCTGACTGTTCAGACACAAATATATCTGTTTAAAAGAGTCTAGTGTAAGCCAGATAATTTGAACTTTGATTTTACTCTTCCACGGTTCAAATCTCTGTATTATCCACTTTTTTGCCTGTTTTCAATAAAAAAAAATCATTTTGAGTGTCTTGCTGACTGTTCAGACACAAATATATCTGTTTAAAAAGTCTGGTGTAGGCCAGATAACTAGAATTGTGGTTTTACAGTTCCATGGTTAAAATCTCTGTATTATCCACTTTTTTGCCTTTTTTCCAAAAAAAAAGCATTTTTAGTGTCTCGCTGACTGTTCAGACACAAAAAAATCAAATTAAAAGACTCTGGTGTAGGCCAGATAACTAGAACTGTTGTTTTCCTCTTCCTCGGTTCAAATCTGGGTGTAATCTACCTTTTTGCATAAAAAAAAACATTTTAAGTGTCTCGCTGACTGTTCAGACACAAATATATCTGTTTAAAATAGTCAGGTGTAGGCCAGATAACTAGGACTGTGGCTTTGCAGTTACGCGGTTCAAATCTCTGTATTATCCACTTTTTTGCCTTTTTTCAATAAAAAAATAACATCTTGAGTGTCTCGCTGACTGTTCAGACACAAATATATCTGTTTAAAAGAGTCTGGTGTAGGCCAGATAACTACAACTGTGGTTTTCCTCTTCCACGGTTCAAATCTGGGTGTAATCCACCTTTTTGCATAAAAAAAAACATTTTGAGTATCTCGATGACGGTTCAGACACAAATATATCTATTTAAAAGATTCTGGTGTAGGCCAGATAAGTAGAACTGTGGTTTTCCTCTTCCACGGTTCAAATCTGGGTCTAATCCACCTTTTTACATAAAAAAAAACATTTTGAGTGTCTCGCTGACTGTTCAGACACAAATATATCTGTTTAAAAGAGTCTGGCGTAGGCCAGATAACTAGAACTGTGGTTTTCCTCTTCATTGGTTCAAATCTGGGTGTAATCCAACTTTTTGCATAAAAAAAAACATTTTGAGTGTCTCGCTGACAGTTCAGACACAAATATATCTGTTTAAAA